>NW_024412419.1:15638148-15715462 GCF_014898765.1 Herpailurus yagouaroundi
AAAAAAAAAAAAAAAAAAAAAAAGAGTCTCATGCTCTACCAACTGAGCCTGCCAGGCAGTTTACAGTAACTTTAATTAAAATCAGAGCAATTATAAGTTCTATAAGTCAAACATGTCAAAATGATTAAATGGCCCAAGACTGTGATTTGCTTAAGAAGGACATCAGAAAAGGAAAGCTTCAAAGTTTATAATTACAATATTATAATTCAATTTTGCACCAGCTAGACGTGAGGAAAAGCTATACTTGCTTATAGTAGAACAAAATATGCCATTTCGGTTAAGAAAATGTCCTATCAGATTTAACATTTAAAAGTTATTTTTAAAAACCAAATGGAGCTTTATAAAATACTTCAAGAAAACACTTAAAGGAATATACTGATATTCAACAATTTCCACAATTCTGCACTTTAGTTTTAGTTAAATTCCAGCTCCCAAGAATATCAAATATATGTTTTCTCTAAAGAGACAGGAAAATAGATTGCCAAAATAAATACTGATAAGGTAACTCAATTCCTTCCTCTTGCAATGACCATTAACTAGTCCTTCTTTGGAAACAAAACCCTAATAAAATGCAGAAAATTATGAAATTACTTCCAGACAACAAGTTGCCTGACTAAAAAGCACAGGGTTTGTCCCCATATTGACTTAGTTACGAGTGGGTCACCCTTAACGGTAGCACTTCAAGAGGTAAATGCAAACTCCAGTATTTTCTAGGTCCTCAACAAAGTAAGAAAGCATCTAGCTCCTTTCACAAAATCCACCTCAACCCTACAGTGGCAACAGTCTAAAAGGATGACTAGGGACCTTAATTTTCAGTTCCTTACTTGGTTGAGATGTACACAGGTATCTACTGCTGCCTTTGGCTGATTACATTTCAAAAATGCGGTCACTGCTTGGTCACACATTCCAACCCTCACAAACATTTGTGCTATTTCCTGTAAGGACAGAACAATATTATCAGATCTCACAGACCAAGGAAATCACTTATAGTTTAATTTACAAAACTCCATAGGGACATACAAATATTAAATTTACGGGTGGTTACAGTAATTTTTCGTTGCAACATATGCAGGGGCAGAGGCTACAAACCAGAAAGGAAGCTAAGGCATCACTGTCTACGAAACCGGTGCTTCACTGGCTCCGGCTGCAGATCTACTTTTTAACCAGGTCCGGAACGTCCGGAACTCGGGTCCTCTAGTAGCTAGGGCACAGAAACGTCAAGCTGGGGAACAAACCCCATACTGGTGTTGAAAAAAACATTTAAGGCAACTGATGGTATAACAATGGTAATGTTAGAGGCTTAAGGAAAATCTCACATTCACAGAGCTCTCTAATACCTCTCTGAAGAAACGCCCCAGATAGGCCATTCATTAATTCAGGAAGCCAGATCCCAAACAGAGCTCCCTCCAAGGGTGGTGGGAAGGAAGGAGAACCACAACACAAACCCACCATACCCATACTGGCTCACTCTCCATTTTCAGAAAATCAATTTTTTTTTCCTTCTGAATATCTAATTGGCAAGAGTTTTCCTCTCCCTACCCTTACTTCTTTTTTTTTTTAATTTTTTAAACATTTATTTATTTTTTGAGAGAGAGAGAGAGAAAGAGCACAAGCAGGGAAGGGATAGAGAGAGAGAGAGACACAGAATCGGAAGCAGGCTCCAGGCTCTGAGCTGTCAGCACAGAGCCTGTGATCAGGTCATAATCTCACAGTTTGTGGGTTCAAGCCCCACGTCGGGCTCTGTGCTGACAGCTCAGAGCCTGAAGCCTGCTTCTGATTCTGTGTCTCCCCCTCTCTTTCTGCCCCTCCTCTGTTTGTGCTGTCTCTCTCTCTCTCTCTCTCAAAATAAATAAACATTAAAAAAAAATAATAAAATATTTTGGGAAAATCATAAAAGTATGTTTTAGATCCAACTATCTTTTTAAAAGTAATGTTTAGGGGCACCTAGATGGCTCAGTGAGTGTCTAACTTTGGCTCAGGTTATGATCTCATAGTTCATGGGTTTGAGCCCAATATCAGGCTCTCTGCTCTCAGCACAGAGCCTGCTTTGGATCCTCTGTACCCCCCTCCTCTCTGCCCCTCCCCATTCACATTCTCTCTCTCTCTCTCTCTCTCTCTCTCTCTCTCTCTAAAATAAAACTAAGCATTTAATTAATTAATTAAAGTAATGTTTATATTTTCTGGTTACAAAGTAATAGACTGTAATGGTAAATAAAAATTAGAAAGCACAAAAGTTACTTACAATCTTACTACCCATAGGAAATCTCTCTCAATAGTCTGATGTCATTTCCTAACATCTGTGTCTTAGGAATCTATATGTATGTGTGAGTTGGTGTATGTATTGTGTTCATACTATATATAGTTCCGTTCTCTGTATTTTTCAATTAAACATTATGTAAATTTTACCATATTAAAAACTCCTTCAAAAACTTGATTTAAAATTTGCAATACTAAAAAAAACATTTGCACTACTAAAATGTTTTAAGCATTTTAATTATTTAATTATTACTATAGCTATAATAACTTAATATTTACTCAGTAATAATACTATTCTGGATATCCTACAGCAATACTCTTTTCTGCATCATCAGACACACCTAACAGATGACATTAATGCAGGACACACTGTCCCGATCTCCAAGGTTGTAACTAATTTCAGTTTCTTTCCTACTCAAGAAAACACAGGACTGAGAATAAAGTACATGAAAATGCCATTATTACAGGGATAATGGCTCTAATTCACAAGAGACAAAACTGAATTATCAGAATTCTATCATCTACTAATTAACAAACAAAAATTTTGTGGTAGAACTCACAACCGATACATGTCCCGACCCTGCAGTTGAGAGATGCTAACTCTACAGGTACTATACAGCTCAATGATTTACATTTTACATAAAACAAATAAAATATAAACTCACTAACGTCATTCAAGAATTAAGAGGCTTAAAAAGGACATTCAAAACAAATTTCCAGAGAACTCTGTTTTTTTCTTTTTTAACACTACATACTTTGTTAACATAACCTAATAAAAGTCAAGCTATCTTTTTAAACCTTTATTACAGCAAATTTCAAACATACATACACACACACTAATCCCCAGACCCAGCTCAGATAATTTTGAAGCAAACCTCTGACAAGAGATTTTAACTGTAAATATTTCATGTGTCAGCTAACTTTTAAAAGCAATTTTATAAAACTGACAATACTATAGGAGATTGTGAACATGTTAAAGTAGTGGGAATATGACTAATTTTCCCTCTATTTTCAAGCAGTCTGTAATATTGATATATTGTTTTAACAATTAAAAGTATCATTCCACATTTAAGAAACTATGAGATTATAGATTTTAAATTTTCTTGTGGCAGAAGATATTTCCTGACTATAACACAAAACCTAACAAAAATAACCTAACAAATCTAAAAACTAAAATTTTTAATACCCACTGGAAGCAACTTGTGGTTTTCTGGAAGTGAACTGGCAAGATTCTCCAATCCCTCATAATCTTCCAACATATAATAGCATTCAGCTAAGCGTTCCTGGTTCCGGCCTTGTACATAATATTGTACAGCATTCAACCTATGGGGGAAAAAAAAAGAACAATTTCTAAAACTAATGTGAATCTCCTGATAAATAAACAGTCTCATTAAAAATTCTCATTAGAATTACTAGTATTACTCTAGTTACCATCTTCAGTTACAGCATGTCTTTGAAGTGTATAAACTGGGGGGATAAAATCTAAAGACTCTGAAGCACATTTTAGTTGCAACATTCTTTGGCTATTAAGAGAAATTGTTGTAATTGGATATACAGTTGTGCTTCCAAACACGGACATAAATAAGTATATTGATCCAAATGAAAACCTAAGAATAAAAGCCAATGACTTCTGAAAATAATCTACAAGAAAACAAGAAAACATAAAATACTTTTCCTTTTTTCAGAAATAAATCATATGTCTCTGAAATGCACACTGTGGTCTTAAACAGTAGAAACCTGCCTGAAACTAAGCACACGTTTGTGAGTTTGGAAACTCCGAAGTTTTATAACATTTATCAAGGATCTCTTGCTCCCCATTGGGAATTTAAATCTGCTTGAATTTAAGAATCCAGGGGGCCGGCCTTCAATGTCCCCAGCTTTGTGCCAATGGGAAGTACTCAGGCAGCTACCATATCAAGTGCTACATGAACAGATGAAGAGGTTCACATAGGTTGCCTACCACTTTTGCCGATCAGCGAAGTAGTCTCCGATGGCATTGTGGGCTTGTTCAAGAAGACTGTCATCTGCATCACCAGATCCAGTTTTCAAGAGCTGGAGTACTCTAAACCAATCTCCCAATTTCAGCCGGAGGCCGATAGCAAGATCTCTGTAAACAACAGTATACATTCATTCACTTGACAAATACTTGTGAAGTGCCTACCCCATGCTAGGGTCAATTCCGGGGTACTGAGAATACCCAGCAGTGAACAGACGGACAAGTTACCTCCCCAAACATTTTAGAAATTTGACCAGGAAAGAGGCAATGGGGAGAACTTGAAATCAGGAAAAGGAAATACCTTCCTGCCTTTTATTTTCCTAGCCTTCCAATTTTCCTAGCAAAATAATGATTTAAATAATAATAACTTCTTTTGATCAATTATTGAGACATGATCAGGCTTATTTAAAAATCATACATATACTGGGGCACCTGGGTGGCTCAGTCGGTTAGGCATCCGACTTCGGCTCAGGTCACAATCTTGTGGTCGCGAGTTCGAGCCCCGCGTCAGGCTCTGTGCTGACCGCTCAGAGCCTGGAGCCTGTTTCAGATTCTGTGTCTCCCTCTCTCTGACCCTCCCCCCATTCATGCTCTGTTTCTCTCTGTCTGAAAAATAAACATTAAAAAAAAAAAAAAAAACCATACATATAAACACATATTTGGTTTTATCTTTCTTTTCAGGGCTTAAGCAGTATTAGGGATCTCCTTGAAGTACAAATAATATTGGGGCGCCTGGGTGGCGCAGTCGGTTAGGCGTCCGACTTCAGCCAGGTCACGATCTCGCGGTCCGTGAGTTCGAGCCCCGCGTCAGGCTCTGGGCTGATGGCTCAGAGCCTGGAGCCTGTTTCCGATTCTGTGTCTCCCTCTCTCTCTGCCCCTCCCCCGTTCATGCTCTGTCTCTCTCTGTCCCAAAAATAAATAAACGTTGAAAAAAAAAAAAATTTAAAAAAAAAAAAAAAAAGAAAAAAAGAAAAAGGAAACTGCCTCCAAATTTCAATACATAAATTAATGTAAGGGCCACGTGGAATATCCAGGTTGTAACTAAACTGAGATTATTTTCTGAAAGAAGTGGCATGACACATTTAGTCTACTGTACATTCCTCATTTGTACAGAAGAAAAGCATGAATGCCAGAAGTACTCCAGAATGCCTGTACCTTCATTACTCACCTTCTGTCCATATCAAGATACATTCTTTCTGCCTCTTCAAACCTGCCGAAGTAGGCAGCAACTTCGGCCTGCTTCATGGACTCACTCTGTAGATTGCCCAGGCGCTTCACGAACTTAATGCCTTGGTAATCTTTGCAGCGCACAAACGCTTGCTCTGCCGTGTGCAGATCTAGTTTCTGAAGAGCTGCTTCAGCCAGTAGGCGCCTTTATTAAAACAAGAAACAGAAAAGCTTATTGCCATTACTGTTAAACAAGTCTTGAACCCGAATTTAATTATTATACCTGTTGTTTCTAGTTAAACATGGTGGGAAGTGATTACTTTAACATATTTATGTATGTTTTACTTAATATTATGCTTATTTTGAGTACTTCCAAATCTGAATTTAATTTCTGTATTTTAAAAAGAAGAACAAAGGGGTGCCTGGGTGGCTCAGTCACTTAAGCATCACTTCAGCTCAGGTCATGATCTCACGATTCATGGATTCCATCCCTGCGTTGGGCTCTGTGCTCACAGCTCAGAGCCTGGGGCATGCTTTGGATTCTGTGTCTCCCTCTCTTTCTGCCTCTTCCCCACTCACTCTCTGTTTCTCTCTCAAAAAATAAATAAAAAACAATAAACATTTTTTTTTAAATAAAAAGAAGAACAAGAATGCAAGTCTACCCCCATGAAGGCTACCATGAGAGTGGGAGACAATAGAGCTGAGACTTTAAATGCATACACCAGACATTTTGGGAGGATTTTTTATTTTTAAATACCAAAGTCGGGGGTGTGGATTGTCCTCAATGAATTGAGATGCATCTTCAATTCCAACTTTCTCAATCAATGCTCGACTATCTCGCAAGGACCGGATCTCAAAGTTAATTATATAATCCTTGTTTGGGTGTTCTGGATTCTAAAAATAAAGATGAAAAGAAATGCAAATACCTGCCGTTAGAGTATGTGTTTCTTTTTTACAGTAAAATACATGCACACACACAAACAACTGTATCATGTTGTAAACCAAAATGGGAAGAAAAGATATTCCAATGTGTGGGTCTTTGAGTTATCTGGAAAACAGCCACAATCCACAGGTGAAGTTCCTCCTGAGGTTACTAGGCTGCCCACAGGGAAAAGAGGACAGTGGAAGAAGGGTTGTCTTACAATCATACAGCCTTGTTTCCCTCAGCTTAACTCTCATGTTCCCAGGGGCTACTATTCTCTTCTCGCCCAAAGTGCTGCAGAAAAGACATGTGCAGGGGCCTCTACCAGCTCACTCCTTAATCTACTCTCTCCTTGCCGGGGGGAAATGAGACAGTTGTCCCCTGTGCTGTTGGGCAGCAGACAAGCAAATAAAAGAAAGAGCTAGTTTTCATTATCTCTTTCCTTTTGTTAATTCAGCTAGCTGACCCCTCCAAAATTTTTTTTTCTGAAGGCCAGTCTTGCAGGAAATAGCTAGCTAATGGCCAAGAAAATAAAACAGTTATAATGAACTCACCAATATCCTACATATTCCAAGTAAAGAAAAAGTGAAGCCCAGGAGAAAATTAGAGCCCCCCGCCCCCACATACAGAAAACAGCAATGGCTCCCAGAACTAAGCTGCATCTGGCCCTCCCCACCTGCAACTAAACCACTGTACTTAGAAACTGAAAAGTTCTCCCAGAAATCCCTGGCACAAAGTAGAAAGTAGTATGGAAAATGCATGAGGTTTGGATTCAAACAGATCTAAGCTTAGATCCTAATTCCTCAGCCTACTGGCTATGTAACAACTCTTTCTAAAACCTGCTGTACCCCCGTCCTGTGCCCACCCAGGAAGCCAAGGCCATCCTCCCCAAATATAAACCCAATCACATCACTCTCCTGCTTTACTCCCCCAGTGACTCCAGAAGGCAGTCCAAACTCCACAGAAGGCACACAAGGTCTCGTATGACTGGGGCCAACCTCCCCCACGACTGTTCCCCTTCAGTTCCGCCACTGCTACCAATTACATACACCAGCTTTGAAGCCAGACGGCTTGGAGTGAAATCATTCACGTCTCTGCCTACTGCCAACTGGGTGTCACTGGCAAATGAGTTTCTCTCTCCAAGCCTCAGATTCTTCATCTGAACAAATGAAGATAATAATCAGACTGGCTTCCTAGAATTGTGAGGATTAAATGAGATAACACGTATCAAACGTTTAGCACAATGCCAGCCTTGTACTACTCACGTGGTTCACAGTCTCAGAACTGTACCAGCGCTCTCTCCCCACAGACCTCTGACAGACGCACCTGCCCACTGAACTGCGCCAGCCCCGCCCCTTTGCTGGTTGCTGAATTTCTTGTCTACCTCCCCAACCCCTCTACTTGAGGCCAGGAACTTGCCTTACTGACTGCCAATAAACATCTGCTGAGTCAGTGAACAGACAGACTTTTGGTAAATCATTTTACTCACGAAGAGCTTTCTCCACTAAAAATGAGGTCTGTGTATTATCTACCGGGCACAGTTGTAATGACAAATGAAGAGTGACATGCAATGACAAATGACAATTGAACACCTCCTATGAAGGCACTTTAGTGAATGTAAATTTAGTAAATTCCCTTCCTTTTCCTTTCGTATTCCTTCAGCTCTAGTGCTCCAATAAATTTCTCATGGGGGAAAAAAAAACAGGCTCACAAACAAAGAGCTTTAAAGGGCTACAATTTACATATCAAACCAAAACATGAAACCATGCTACAAATTGCAACTAACTTCAGAAATGTAAAACTCTATTAACCCAATTCCAAAAAATATATGAAGTATACAGAAAAAAGTAAATGCTTTGTATAAAATGAAAGTAAAAATGTTTTTAATATATTCTTAGAGAAAGAAATTCTCAAAAGATAGTCAATGAAGGCCAAAGTAGGGGTTCAAAAAGATAGCTGGAATCAGAACTGGATTATTTTATAAAGCCTGAAAAAAAAATAGGAGGATAGTGGCCCTGCAAACAAAGTTACTCAAGTACCTGTCTTAGAGCTCAAAAGAACAAAGTAAATTAATTGTCAAGTATTTCTTCTCTTTGTTATTGACATAAAAACAATGACAACCACAACTAGCCACCATTTTTTGAGCTCTTGATCCAAACACTGTGGTAAGTGCTTTTCACAGATTACCTTATACAATAACAATCCTGTTAGATAGGAGCCATTATTATCCACATTTTATAGAGGAAAAAATTGAAAAAAATAATTGAGGCTTATAAACAAGAAAGGAAAATGAAGTTCAAAAAAGATGAAGGAACCCGTCTAAAAGTGGTACAAGTGACCAAGCAGGGTCAATCCACATTCCTAACAGGAACACCACACTGCCTGGGCATAAAATAAAACAAATCTCAGTCAAGCCAGCAACAAAAATACAATTGTTTTTTAAGAATTACCTTCAATATCTCATCCAAAAGAACAGATTTAATTTCTAAATCCTCAAAGATACAAATATATCCAGAAGTCTGAATGGGCTCCTTTAAAGATAAAGACAAATGTTATGCTTAATTGTACAAAATTTTCCTTCCTTTAACATATGACTTTGTATTTTATTTTCAACATTTTCAAACCAACAGAAAATTAGAAAGAATGTCATTAACATCCATATGTCCATCACCTAAATATTATTAACATTTTGCTAAATATGCTTCAGTCGATTTTTTGGATGAAGTCTTTTAAAGTAAATCAAGTAAAATGTATAGACATCATGACATTTCACCCCTAAATATTTCAGTACATATCTCTAAAAGATAAGGATGTTCTTTAAGTGGCCACATTACTATTATTACACCTCATATAATTAATATTAATTCCCTAATAGCATCTAACATCAGTCCAATTTTTCTCAATTAATCCAAAAATGCCTTATACCACTTGATAATTCTTACTCATGCAATGCAACATTAAATTTAATTCTTAATAAAACCAACAAACACTACAGTTGTATGCAAGTACATATATCAAAGAAATCTTACCCCATACTGCAAAGTCCATCCTCTATAAAATTAGCCAGAGAGCATTCCTGATAGATTTTCTACATAAGATTTAATTTGCCAAGATGTAAATACACAAGTCTGTTACAGGTCTGTCTCTTTTCTTAGTATTACGCAAGCTTATAGAAATAAAGTGTAGCAAATGCATATTATAATGTAAAGTAGCTGCCCTAAATCTCTAGTAGAAAAAGGAGATATAAATATTATATAAATAACAAGAAATAAACTCTCACTATACTTACTACCTCCAAGAGCACTATGAAAAGGATAAGATAATGTCTGGTAATGGAAATAATACCAGAATGTAATTTTTAATGTTTATTTATTTTTTGAGAGAGAGAAAGACCAAGCTGAGTCAGCTTGGGGCAGAGAGAGAGGGAGACACAGAATCCAAAACAGGCTCCAGGCTCTGAGCTGTCAGCACAGAGCCCGACACGGGACGCGAGCCCATGAACCGCAAGATCATGACATAAGCCAAAGTCGAACATTCAACTGACTGAGCCACCCAGGCACCCCTGGAATGTGTTTTTAATGTGTGTGTGTGTGTGTGTGTGTGTGTGTGTGTGTGTGTGTGTGTATCATGAAATAGAAAGTAAGCAAAATTCAAAGGAAATAATGTATCAAATTTATAACTCTGATACTTAGTTCTTCATGTGATAGAAACTACAGGATGATACTTAAAAAGATGGAAATTAGAGGTAAAAATTGAATCAGATTTTTAAAAATTGAATCATATTTAGTTTTAGTATGTCAAGGTTTAAGAATGGGGCTCTGTGTGCACATTATATGCATTTGAGTCTTAAAGTGGCATTTTCTCTTAAAAAGTAAAAATTGTTGGGGCACCTGGGTGGTTCAGTCGCTTAAGCATCCGACTTTAGCTCAGGTCATGATCTGACCATTCATGAGTACAAGCACTATGTCCAGCTCTGTGCTGACAGCTCAGCCTGGACCCTGCTTCAGATTCTGTGTCTCCCTCTCTCTCTGCTGCCTCCCCTGTTCACGCTCTGTCTCTGTCTCTCAAAGATAAGTAAATTTTACCAAATTTCTTTATTTCCTCAAAAAAAGTTGTATTATGTAAAGGCAAGTATGAGCAATGATCACCAGAAAGAATCAAGGATAAAATTTAATTCAAGAATTAAATATATAACATACTTCTTATAAATTATAGAGGCCTTTCATATATTTTAATTATTTGAATATAACATGTATCCAAATATACCTGTATAAAAATGTTTATCATTAGAAAATTGCTTTATTTTTGACTAGACAAAAAACAAAGCAAGGTAGCCAAAAAATAAAGTCATAAAAGATGATGTGTGGATAAAAAGTTATACCAAAAATAAAGAGAAAGGGAGAAAATAAAGATTGGAAGGAAGGTTAAAAACTAAGAGTTTCGAAAATAATCTATGATTATTGGCGCACAAGTAAATATGCAAATATATTTATATTATTCGGATTTTAAAAAGTCAACTTCTACTTGAATTATCTCATCTAATTCTCATTATTTTCCAAAATTCACTAGATATCCATCCATATTTCCATTGAATATGAAGTTTTAGACCAGTGGTCAACAAAAGCAGGATACACTCCCCTACTCAGTACATAAGAAATTTATTTTTATCAAGAAAGTATTTTAAACTTCACTAATCTATACTGTATTAAGTACTCTTACCCAGTACATATATCAGAAGGTCTCAGAACATGTACAGTATAACAGGTATCTTGAGCGCTTATCCATTTAATTGCAGCATACTGTGACATACCGAAGTTTGTATATACCTAGTTAAGCGGATTCAGGGATTACAGTCTCTAATTTTGTGCTCTCATAAATTGGACAAGTGGTTTAAAAATCTCCCTGGAAAGAATACGTGAATGAAGTGGAATACTGGAATGCAAGGACAAGCAAACAAGACGAGGCAGAACAGTCACCCCCTTTACTCCTGGCACAAACTCTGGGGTTAGCCACATTAGAAAGTGAAAACAATCACATTCGAATCAGATCTGACAGAAAGTCAGCTAAACAACTGAAAATTATCAAGAAGACTATTTGAAACACAAGACTTTACAAAGTTAATAATTCAAGTGTGCACGATGCTCAGACACTAGCTAATGGCAGTGAGAACTATAGCACCCTGACATTTCAAAATAAAGTTCACTTCAGCCTGTTAAATGTATTTTTTTCCTCATTCTTTCAGAATTTCTATTTTAGGGGCATGATTCATACAGTACTTGTATTAATATGGTAAGTCACATATATCATTTCTAAATAAATAATTATGCATAGATGAAGATATGGATTCAAAAATTTGGAAACTTCTTGTTTGGTAAAGAAGTGTATAAAAATGAGCTGAGTGGTAAAAATATGAGATATGAAAGGAATATGAATATGAAGTAGTACCAATGAAAGGGAAGATCCAAGAAAAAGACTAGAAAAGCTGAATTGGTACCTTTAGAGGGTCACTGGAGATAAAAATGACCAAGCAGGGAATATCAACATTAAATACTCATTTCCAAATTCTCAGAAAGTGTGCTTTATCAGTGAATTACAACTTCACACACAAATGGCACCCGTTTTTCATCTATAATCTGAAGAAAGGTTTACCACTTAAAGGAAGGTATGAATCTAGAATTCCTAACACTCAAATGGACAAAAATGGATTCAGTATTAACTGTCAAATAACAGCTTATCTCCTGAATTGTAAAAGAATACTATGCCCTAAAGGAGCTCCAGTAAATCCTGTTTTAAAGAGTACGTCCTTACAGAATCAGTCAATGAGCAGCCAAAGAAATGAACAGCAGAGTAACTAACCAATAACTAACCAAGCAGGGACAACAGCCAGCCAGTGTCCTCATGAATGAACAGCACAGCACAGCATGACTTATAAAGAAATCCAGTCAGTGGTGAGGTTGAAAGAAATCCATCTAGCTTTAAATCCAACAGAAATTGAACTACTTGCCAAGCCTGAAAATGACTCTAAAAAAGGAGGGGAGGGGAAGGCTATTCTGTTAAAACTACTCAAGAAGCACTTTGCACCAGGCCAAGACGTCCCCTGGTGCTAGACTGAGCGTGTGTGCTACACACACGTTACAAACAGCCAGGAACAACACTCGCCCAGGCATATGATTTCTGACTTAGTACGCATGGGGACACGGATGGAAAAAGGACCCTAACATTCAAAAAGTATTCTCCCATCCTCAAGGTTGGCCTGTGGTTACCTGTCAAATTTTTACACTTACTTTGTGGCAAGTGTCAAATTTCCCTTGGAGCCTTGAAAGAAGCCCCTGCTTACAAGTTAAATGCAGCAGCCCTGAATGCCTTTCCTTTAAACCCTACCCAGGGGCTAAAAATTACAAAGATCCTTAAAATTCCTGACAAAGCCTTTGAGAACAATTCACATGAGGTCATTTCCCAGCCCAAAGATCCTGAGTAGCACTAAAATGGGGAAATGTGAAAATAATTTAAGATATTAAAGGGACAGTGTAATAGTTTACCACTAAATAAATCACTCTAGAAGATTTTTGGCAGCTCAGTGGTCCAAGCATGCAATTTCTTTCCAAAAAGGAAACCGCAAACCCATACATCAATTAATGATATCTATCAACTTATTTATTATTATTTACATTTGTTGGGTGCAACAACCATACAGAAAATTCCCAACTGGAAACCATTAATTATTCAAAAATTACATAAAAATTTATCTCAATGATGCTTTGATTAGGCTACCACTCAAATTACATTGAATTTCCTAAACACAAATGCTAACAGTTGGTCCAGAGCAGACTGACAGGGAAGTTCTAAACTTAAAAATTAGCTGATGTGGGGCACCCCAGTGGCTCAGTCGGCTGAGTGTCCGACTCTTGACTTCAGCTCAAGTCATGATCTCACAGTTTGTAGGTTCGAGCCCTGTATCGGGATCTGCGCTGGCAGTGTGGAGCCTGCTTGGGATTCTCTCTCTGCCCCTCCCCTGCTCTCTCTGTCAAAATAAATAATCTTAAAAAAAAAACAATTAGCTGATGTGAGCCACAAGTAGAAAATCAAAATATAACTTTAAAATTAGTGAGCAAGTGGCTTCCTGATACTCCAGAGAGGACAGATTAATCAGTCCACACTTGCATATTCATAAAATCATCAGAGTGAGAAAGACCAGGATTAGTGGCTGACAGAGGTCATGTGAACATAAATAAGGAAGCACAGATTAAGGTGGACAGGGAGGCAAAGGAGAATAAAAGCCTACACTTCTTTGGTTAGGTTGTTTTAAGCAATTTTGGTAAATACTACTACTGATTTTCTTTTTTTCTTAACTTTGACAAGGAAAAAATAAAGACTATGTATTAGAGACCATGGTTCCATCTTTTAAAAAGTACAGATAAATGCTTAGGAAGTGCCTTTCAGAGAAAGCAGAGACTTTTTAAAGGATGAGTATTATTCCCACTTATGACCAAATATTTTACAAATCCACAGATCTGTTTCTATTTATTTTCAGAAATTTACGCCTCCAACACCAACAAACCTCTTAAGGAAACAAAAGGGAAATAGCCAGGTTTTCACATCTGGCTCATTATTTATGTACTGCTAATACTCATTTCTTGTGTTTACCTCAGGATCCAAGTTTCTGAAAACATACATTCTTGTCTTCTCCATCATCGCAAACAAATCTGGATTATCCTTGGCCCACTTCATATCCCAGACATCTTTACGCTCCAAGTTTAACAACTCGCCAATGACCTGCTGTCCTGTGCTGTCTGTTACCCGAGCGTCCAAGTCAAAGAAAGTTAGAACTCCTGAGATATCTATGATAGCAAGACGACTACAAATATTGAAATTGGAGAAAGGAAACAAGATGGTAAAATGACAATCAGCAATCACGAATATAATTACCTATTACCCTTCTTGTGCAAAATCAATTCATCCAAATTTGGGAAGAAGGCAGAAATGACTTCAAGGGGCACCTGGGTGGCTTAGTCAGTTAAGCGTCCGACTTCGGCTCAGGTCATGATCTCATGGTTCGTGAGTCCCACACTGGGCTCTGTGCTGACAGCTCAGAGCCTGGAGCCTGCTTCAAATTCTGTGTCTCCCTCTCTCTCTGACCCTCCCCTGCTCATTCTCTGTCTGTCTGTCTCTCTCAAAAATAAGTAAACATTTTTAAAAAATTAATAAAAAAAGAAAAAGAAAAAAGAAATGGCTTTAAAAAAATAACTGGTTTTAAAAATTTCTTAAATTTGATAGAAGACATAGACTACTCTCCATTTTGCTTCCTTGTGAGGAAAAAGTATCCAAAGGAATTAAAGCAACTGGCACGCAAACAATTTAAAGTATTACATTTGAATTTCTATATTTTGCCAATTAGAGAAAAACATCTAAATACCGTATAATAAATAAACATTTAAATATAAATATAGTACAGTAAAACCACACTGAACCATAGACAAGTTTAAAACAAATACACATCTTTGTATTTATTACATAAATCCAACAATCCAAATTGATAACTTCTAAGCCCAGCATCTATATGAAGAGAATTTTCAGACTTACCTAGAATTGCAATTCAAGGATAACTGGTAGGCTCGACAGTTAAGGGAATACTTTTGAATCAAACCAACATTAGGAAGACTGTATCTCTGAATGGTGCCAGATTCACGACCCTGTGGAAATTACTTTTGATTACTAAAGCATATTTACAAAATAACATTAAATTACAACTACAGATCTCTCTATATGTTCATACATTTGTTTCCAAACCAAAGTGAATGTGTCCTAACTAATTCCCAATTCTGATACTAAATCACGTTACCGAGTACATATTTATCTCCTAATTTAATTAAACCCCTTTAAAAGTGGTTGAAGGTGATGTAATTTTTTTTCATGCAGCATTCAAGAAAGAAGTCAGAAACTTAGCTGTTCAGTAATACATAACTCCTTATATCACAAGGAAGAAATAACAAGGGTGACTTACAGTTGTTGTCTAGGTTAATATTTAAGGTACATTAAAAGCTAAAATATAAAGCACTTATTGCATTAAATTTCACCATGAATGAAAAATCAATATAAGATCACCATATGAAACAGTGGTTTCTGAAAGTCCACGTTTTTATCCTATAGCCATCTACCTGATACTAGTTAGTGGCAAATGGAGATGATCAGAAGCAGTGATACAATGAGTATTAGTTTAAATGTGTTAGAATGGCTAAAATTAACTCAGGAAAAAACAGATGTGGTGAGGCTGCAGAGAAAGGGGAACTCTTTTGTGCTGCTGGTGGGAATGCAAACTGGTGCAGCCACTCTGGAAAACAGTATGGAGGTTCCTCAAAAATTTTTTAAAGATTAAAAATAGAGCTACCCTACAACCCAGCAGTTGCACTACTAGGTATTTATCCAAAGGATACAAAAAGACTGATTTTAAGGGGCACATGCACCCCAATGTTTATAGCAGCGCTATCAACAATAGCCAATTATGGAAAGAGCCCAAATGTCCATCTACTGATGAATGGATAAAGTAGATGTGTTATAAGACTGACACTTCTCCTGGTCAGAAGGGGCCCACGGCCTGCCAGATGAGGTAGGTCAATAAACTGTTCTATGAATAGTGGAGGAAAAAAAAAAAAAAGATGTGGTGTATATATATACAATGGAATATTACCTGGTGATCAGAAAGACTAAAATCTTGCCATTTGCAACAATGTGGAGGTAACTAGAATGTATAAAGCTAAGCGAAATAAGTCAGTGAGAGAAAGACATTGCATGATTTGATTCATATGTGGAATTCAAGAAACACAACAGATATACATAAGGGTAGGTAAGGAAAATAAGATAAAAACAGAGAGGAAGGAAAACCATAAGAGACTCTTAAGTACAAAGAACAAACAGGGTTGATGGAGGAGGTTGGTGGGAGGTAGGCTAAGTGGGTGATGGCCATTAAAGAGGATACTTGTTGGAATGAGCACTGGGTGTTATATGTAAGTGATGAATCACTGGGTTCTACTCCCAAAACCACTATTACAATTATGTTAACTGACCTGGATTTAAATAAATTAAAAAAAATTTTTTTTGATATTTATTTTTGAAAGAGAGAAAGAGAGACAGAGTATGAGTGGGGGAGGGCAGAGGGACAAGGAGACACAGAATCTGAAGCAGGCTCCAGGTTCCGAGCTGTCAGCACAGAGCCCAACACGAAGCTCGAACCCATGAACAGTGAGATCATGACCTGAGCCGAAGTCAGACACTCAACAGACTAAGCCATCCAGGTTCCCCTAAATAAAAATTTTTAAAAAAAGAATATAAATGAGGCTCGGCAGAAGCTTAGAACTAACACACCAAAAGCATGATCCTTAAAAGAGAAAACTGATACACCAGAATTCACAAAAATCAAAATTTTTTCTCTGTGAATGACCTTGTTAGGAGAAGAAAAAAGACAAAGTACAAATTGGAAGAATATTTGCAAATCATGTACCTAACAAAGTGGGCATCTCTCTAGAATATGTAAGGAAGTCTCAAGACATAAAATATTACATTAAAAGCTGTTTAAGATTCCAAAAAATATGTTTAAAAATAAAACAGTCAGGAATGCAAGCTGGTGCAGCCCCTCTGGAAAACAGTATGGAGGTTCCTCAAAAAAACTAAAAATAGAACTACCCTATGACCCAGCAATTGCACTACTAGGCATTTATCCAAGGGATACAGGTATGCTGTTTCAAAGGGACACATGCACCCCCATGTTTATAGCAGCACTATCAACAATAGCCAAATTATGGAAAGAGCCCAAATGTCCATCGATGGATGAATGGATAAAGAAGATGTGGTATATATATATATATATACAACGGAGTATTACTTGGCAATCAAAAAGAATGAAATCTTGCCATTTGCAACTATGTGGATGGAACTGGAGGGTATTATGCTAAGTGAAATTAGTCAGAGAAAGACAAAAATCATATGACTTCACTCATATGAGGACTTTAAGAGACAAAACAGATGAACCTAAGGGAAGGGAAACAAAAATAATATAAAAACAGGGAGGGGGACAAAACAGAAGAGACTCATAAATATGGAGAACTGAGGGTTACTGGAGGGGTTGGGGGAGGGGATATGGGCTAAATGGGTAAGGGGCACTAAAGAATCTACTCCTGAAATCATTGTTGCACTATATGCTAACTAATTTGGATGTAAATTTTTAAAAAATAAGAAATAAGGGGCACCTGGGTGGCTCAGTCGGTTAAGCGGCCGACTTCAGCTCAGGTCATGATCTCGCGGTCCGTGAGTTCGAGCCCCACGTCGGGCTCTGTGCTGACAGCTCAGAGCCTGAAGCCTGTTTCAGATTCTGTGTCTCCCTCTCTCTCTCTGACCCTCCCCCGTTCATGCTCTGTCTCTCTGTGTCTCAAAAATAAATAAATGTTAAAAAAAATTTTTTTTTAAATAAAAAATTAAATTAAAAAAAAGAATACTCAAAATCAATAAAAATAAAAAATAAAAGAAGTTTCAGTGTAACTCTGTGCAGACCTTAATGCTGACAGGTCAATAGTTGGTATAACAGACAAGAGCGAACTCTGGTTTCCAAACCCTTCTGTTCCTCTGGCCATGGCAATGGGACAAAGCGGAAGGCTCGGCTCAGGCCATCTTTCCCTCTCCCCTTTTTAATCAGTGGAGCACCGCTTTTGCAGCGTGATTCTCAAGAGGGGCCTATCAGAAAGGGTGGAAGGAGGAGGGGGAGAATATTGTTTAGTGTATAAAAGGGAGGTATGGGTTTTGGAAGATTTACCATATTGGGGTAGGAAAAAAGATTTTGTTTTTGAAAAAGGGGGCCCTTTGGCTTTAAAGGTTTGAAAAAGTAATGATTCTAAAACCTTTTACATTTCAACAGTGAAATTTTAAATGCAGAAGATATTTTCTCCATTAAACTTTCTGGCTGGTATTAAAGCCATTCAAGTGTGTATGTTATAGGTAGACTGTCATTTGGGAATTATGTCAATTTTCGTGATTGATATGAGTTGCATGTTATTTTATTTTTGCTAATGTCAGAAACACCACTAGCATAACCAAAAACCCCTGCCATTGAGCAAAGACTCTAAAAAGAAAAAAGAGGCTCCATAAGACAAACTGCTTCAAAAATACACCAAATTTACTTGATGAGGAAAAACAATAATACATTCTTAAGATTTTGTCCCCCCAAAAATTATCTAATGGCTAAAGAACATAACTAGAACTGTAAACATACACCACTAAGGCTATGTTTACACAACTGAAATTCAATGACTCCACCACCATTATATTAAACATTTAGTTCTAAAATTAGTATTTTCAAATGCCAGAGCTCAAGAAAAGCCACCATTACATTCATTTTATTTGAAAAATTCAGCAAAAATTTGCCCTAGACTTTTTTTTTTTTTTACTGGTTAGCAAACACACCACCTCTTCATTTTAAGTCTTATGAAAATAGCTGAGCCAAAGCACTTTCTCCAACACCAAATAGTGGGCCACATACAGAAGGAAGCTTTCTAAGACCTACTACCGCTATCCAATCCACTCGACACCTGCCAACCCTTGTGTGGCTCATGCAAGCTGGTGTCAAACTCTCCCCAGTTGGCCACTATTCTACTGCATTTATTAATAGTTATTTTTGCAAATAATTAACAATTTGTGAGGCAGTCTTTAAAAATTTCTTATTTACTACTTTGGGCTTAGAAAACTGGGTGCCCACAAGATGATATTCAAATCCAAAACATATTACTTTACTCTATTTTTATAATTTAAACAATTATTATTCATAAAATCAGTTTTTTAAGAACTTACCACGATCAGTGTCTTATCAGATGCAGTTATGGCACAAATTGGATCCCGGGTGCCCTAAAATAAATCAATTATTATTCTTTAACAAATACTTATTGAGTGACTAATCTGGTATAAGGTAGTATGCAATTCACTAAGAAGAATACTTCAATATATTTATTAACTTAAACATTCACTTACTGAGCACCTACTATGTGCAAGATGCTGAACTAAGCACCGAAGACACTCGAATAAAATCTTTCCCCTCAGGGATTACTCAAAAGCCTACTGGGGAAGAAAGCGAGCTGAACACCTAATTAATAAGAGTAGCGGTACGCTCAGGATCTAGGAGAGCAACAGAGGAAGGAACATCTCATTTACACAGAAGTACGCAGGGAGATGGAAACCTGAGCTCAGTCACAAAAGATGAACAGATGACAGAAGGGCCAGACCGTGCCAGAATGAGGAAGGGGAAACAGCATGGCACAGCAACAAGCTGGACGAGTCTCAAGAGCTTATGCTTAGTGAGAAAAAGCCAATCTCAAAAGGTTACATGCCACATGATTCCATTCATTTAAAGAATTCTCAGAGTGACAAAACCAGAAATGGAAACAGATGAGTGGTTGCCAGTGGAGCAGGGATGGGGTGGAGAACAAGTGTGAAAATGAAGAAATAGCATGAGGCAAGTTCTTTCATGATGGTAAGATTCCATAAAACCACACGCACACATGTACATGCATAAACTAGTGAAAACTGAGTAAGGAATCCGGTGGGAGTCCAGTTAATGGTGTCATTATCAATGTCAATTTCCTGTTTTTGATATTATACTACTGTTATAGAAGATGTCACCATTGGGAAGTGGGGCAAAAAGGTTCTAAGCTATCTGTACAACCTCCCATGAGCCTATAATTATTTCAAAAATGTTTTTAGGGGCCTCTGGTGGCTCAAGTCAGTTGAGTGTCTGACTCTTGACTTTAGCTCAGGTCATGATCTCATGGTTATGGGATTGAGCCCAGCATCATGGATTAGAGCTCCACACTCAGCGTGGAGCCTGCTTGAGATTCGCTGTCTCTCTCCCTCTGCCCCTCTCCCCCTCTCACGCTCTCTCTCTCTAAAATTTTAAAAAAGAATAAGAAAAAAAACAAAAATGTTTTTAAAAATCAAAAGAAGGAAAAATCACAGCACACCTAGAAAAAGGTTTTCACAACAGAAATTTTTTTTTAAGAATTACCAGAATATGATGCTATTCACTAAAAACAAATTCTTTTTCAGATCTTAAACTAAAATTACAGTACTTCCAAATCTACAGATATTAACATTTGCTGGCAATAAGATCACTTACTTGAATGGCTTTACTATAGTCAAGCACCCCATCCACTGATCCAGAAGGAGTATCATCCACATGATAAATTCTGGGAAAAAAAAGTCAGAATTTCAAAGATAGTCTAAGTACAGGTTATACCATTTCATAATCTTTAGAATAATTAGGTTGAATGTCACCAATGAATACTGTTATGTAACATAAATGTCCTGATTATTTTAAGGAGTTCTTGACACAACCTGGGGCGCCTGGGTGACTCAGTCAGTTAAGCGTCTGACTTCAGCTCAGGTCATGATCTCACAGTTCGTGAGTTCGAGCCCCGCATAGGGCTCTGTGCTGACAGCTTAGAGCCTGCTCCAGTCTTCAAATTCTATGTCTCCCTCTCTCTCTGCTCCTCCCCGTCTCATGCTCTGTCTCTCTCCTTCAAAAATAAATAAAAACATTAAAAAAAAATTTTTTTTTAAAAAGAGTTCTTGACACAACTCAATCGTATAAAGGTAGAAACTACCTACCAGGTGTTTCCTAGTTATGCAAGTAATATGTTCCTGAAAGCTAAGTCGAAAATATATTTGAACATTGAATCACATATTTTCAATGAATTTCATTAAGACCCAACAGCTATTTTACCTTATTCTCCAAATGAATGTCAGGAATAACTTCTGATACACTAAGTAAGTTTCTCTGTTGTTTCTCCGTAATTTCCTGTCTAATAATGTGCTCAATGAAGGTGAAGCCTAGGGGCGTCTGGGTGGTTCAGTCAGTTAAGTGTCTGACTTCGGCTCAGGTCATGACCTCACAATGCCGTGGATTCAAGCCCCGCATCAGGCTCTGAGCTATCAGCACAGAGCCTGGAGCCTGCTTCGGATTCTGTCTCTGTCTCTCTGCCCTTCCCCTGCTTGCTCTGTCTCTGTCTCTCAAAAATAAATAAATGTTAAAAAAAATTTATGGCTGCCTGGGTGGCTTAGCTGGCTGAGTGTCCAACTTAGGCTCAGGTCATGATCTCGCATTCGTGGGTTCAAGCCCCCATCGGGCTCCGTGCTAACAGCTCAGAGCTTGGAGTCTGCTTCGGATTATAGGTCTCCCTCTCTGTCTGCCCCTCCCCTGCTCGTGCTCTCTCTCTCCATCTCTCAAAAAATAAAATAAAACATTAAAAAAATTAATAAAAATTTTAAAAAATACATAAAGGTAAAGCCTAAATGTATTTGGGAAGCTCTAATTAATGAAATTTTTGTTCTGAACTAAAGAATTGTTCCCTATGTTCCCTGTGTGATGATGATGACTACTTTTGGACTCTGCCCATCTCTCTGATACCTTCATTATAATACTATTCACACCATAGTATCTCCACTAGTTTACCTCTCTCTCTAGTTGGTGGGTTTCCCGGAACCAAAGGCTGTATCTCTAGTGCCTAGCACAGTGCCATATACTGCCAGGTGCTCTATGTCTGCTGGAAAAACATTAAAACAAGTGGAGGTGAACAGGGAAGATACGACATAGAGTAGCTATGAGGCCCTGGGCAAGTCACTTAACTTCTCTGATCCTCAATTTCTCCATGTGGAAATAAGGGCAACGTTTTGCAGGGTTTTTTTTAAGAGGCATAAATAAAATGATGTTTGTAAAGTACATATGCACAAAGCCTGATCATCAAGAAATCATAAATGTAATATAATCATAAGAAAATCAAGCCATTTTCTATCTCAAAAATATCATGAGATTTTATCATTGTTAAACTGAAATCATAATTGTACTTTGATCAATAAGGAGATTAAATGTTAAATTTAACAGAAATGTATTAAAGACAGAAAGAAAATATATTTTAAAAAGAAATGATTTAGAGGTGCCGTGCTTCTGTATTTTACTACATTTCTATTAAGTATATCCAGCCACTATTTCTACTAGTTATCACAAAATAAGAGTCAACAGTTAGAATAGGAGGGCTCTCAAGAGATCACGTGACCCCCTTCCCCCTCTTAAAACAATCAGGGTACTACAAGAAAGGCCAATCTGAGTGAAGTGCTTCAGAGCCAGATCAACCTGGCTTTATGTCCCATCTCTACTTATCAGCTAGTGACCTTTGGCAAATAATTTAAGCTCACGTGTCTTAGTCTCTTCTCTGTGAAACAGGATTAATGAGAGTACTCACTAGGCTTACTGGAGTATCTGGCAGGTAAGAAGTATTCAGTGTTGGCTGTTATCACTATCATCAAAGGTATTTTACAGATGAGGAAAGTGAGGTCCAGAGAGAACCTGCCCAGTCATATCCCACATAGAAATACAAGGAAATGCTGCCATCTTAAAGCCAGAATATCTTCAGCTGGCTCCCAGGACACTCACTCTATGGAGAGGCTAGACTTTTCTGTCCCAACTTTGTCCTTAGATCTACCTTCTCCTTGCAGATGGCAGTTCTCTTGCTTATTATTGCTACCACTGCCACATGCTGTCCTGAAAAAGGCCAAAGATTCTTCCTATCTAGACTTTCAGAACTACTGAGAAGATATAGTATTTTTCAATTTTTTTTTGTTGTTGTTTTGCTTCCACATGAATTCATGCATCCAGAATATTTTTACTAGGGACATTTCTCCTATCTTAGTACCTGAGTGAATCTTAAAGGAAAGGGAAGATTGCATTAAGACAGCAAGCATGTGTGAGGGAAGATGATCTGAAAAAGCAACCCAGGGTTTCTGACATAACCCCCAGTGCCCACTCCCAACAGAGGTCTAAGCCCTGATTAAGAATGATTAGGTTAGGGGCGCCTGGGTGGCGCAGTCGGTTAAGCGTCCGACTTCAGCCAGGTCACGATCTCGCGGTCCGGGAGTTCGAGCCCCGCGTCAGGCTCTGGGCTGATGGCTCAGAGCCTGGAGCCTGTTTCCGATTCTGTGTCTCCCTCTCTCTCTGCCCCTCCCCTGTTCATGCTCTCTCTCTGTCGCAAAAATAAATAAATGTTGAAAAAAAAAAAAAGAATGATTAGGTTAAAGCACTCAACAAAATGCTTTATTTAAAGGTTTAGGGTGGGGCATCTGGGTGGCTCAGTCAGTTAAGCCTCTGACTTTGGCTCAGGTTGTGATCTCAAGGATCATGGATCCAGCTTGTGTAGGGCTCTGTGTTGGCAGTGCATAGCCTGCTTGGGATTCTCTCTCTCTCCCTCTCCCTCTCTGCCTCTCCCCTGCTCGCACTATCTCTCTCAAAATAAATAAACTTTAAAATACATACGTACATACATACATACATACATACATAAAGGCAGGCTTAGGGTAACAACAAGTGGGTAAAATACAGAATATCACCAACAGATATAATATAACTTACAAAAACTCAGGAAACACATCTACACCTTGAAACTTATCACAGGAATCCCCCCATCCTAGTCCTAACTTCTCTATGTAGTAGAGCCCTCTCTATCACTTAACCCAACTCCCTGGAATCCAGGGCAAGAAAAAGAAGCCCAAGTAACCAGTTCACCCTACCTGAAGACCTCCTCCTTATCTGTGTCTAAGAACCTGCCTATCCTATGGTGGCTGACACTAGGATCACCCCCACTCTCCCAGAACAACCTGTGCCACTAACCCATAAGAATGAAGTTTTGGTCAGAAATTCAGTTGAATAATCGTATTTCAAGTATAGCATAATAACCCTAACATGGTGAGAGTAGGTGTGAGAGAATAGCTATTTCCTTATAAAAACACAGACTTCTGGGGTGGCTGGGTGGCTCAGTCAGTTGGGCAGCCGACTTCGGCTCAGGTCATAATCTTGCAGTCTGTGAGTTCGAGCCCCGCATCGGGCTCTGTGCTGACAGCTCAGAGCCTGGAGCCTGTTTCAGATTCTGTGTCTCCCTCTCTCTCTGACTCTTCCCCATTCATACTCTGTCTCTCTCTGTCTCAAAAATAAATAAAACGTTAAAAAAAAATTTATAAAAAAAAAAACACAGACATCCAGTTTTAATCTCTAAGGGCTTTCTTTTATTATACCACACCCCTTCTTATTTATTTTGATCAATGTAAACAAATAATTTGAAAGATTTTTAAAGATTTTGAATGGGAAAGTATTATTTCTAGTAATCAAAACAACTTACAGTTCTCAAGCATGACAATTTAGAATTAACTATGTCTGGTTTAAATGTGATACGGCTGAGCTACTAAAAACCATGTATCAAAGGATATACCTTTCTCTCCCTTCTTTCCGAGACCGCGTGATCTGATTAATTTCCAATGCTGTGAGCTTCTTTGCCACACGATATTGCCAGGTATAAAATGCTTCTTTTGAAGCTGCTATCACATGGGTTTTGGTCATTGCAACAAATAATGGTACTATTTAAAAGAGCATTAAAACAATTAGGTTACAGTTACACAGAATCACAGAATGTTTGTGCTGCAAAGGAATTCAGTGACCACTGTATTCAACTCCTCATTTCAGACAATATACCCAACATGCAGTCTCTAAAATCAAAAAACATAATCAAAAGCTTGTAGGACCATACAAAAATATTACATGAAAATGGATCAAAGACCTAAATGTAAGAGCTAAAATTACTGTAGAAATCTTAGGGGGGCGGGGGGGGGGGAACCTTAGAAATAAATCTTTGTGACCTTGGATTAGGCAAGAGTTTCTTAGATATGACACCAAAAGCACCAGCAACAAAAGAAAAAGTAGATAAACTGGACTTCATCAAATTTAAAACATTTGTGCTTCAAAGGACACCATCAAAAAAGTGAAAAGACAACCCACAGAATGGAAGAAAATGTTTGTAAATCGTATATGTGATAAGGAATTATTTCTAGAATATATAAAGATCTCTTACAACTCAATAATAAAAAGACAAAAAACCCAATTAAAAAATGGTCAAAGGATCTGAATAGACATTTTTCCAATGAAGATATACAGTCACTAAGCAAAGGAAAAAGATGTCCAATATCATTAGCCATCAAGCAAATGCAAATCAAAACCACAATGACATACCACTTCAAACCCACTATAATGGCTACAATCAAAAAGTCAGCCAATAACAAGTATTGCCAAGGAAGCAGAGAAATGGTAGGGAAATAGTGGTGCATCCACTTTGAAAAATAGTTTGGCAGTTTCTCCATTTGCTAAATACAGAGTTACCACAGGCCCCACCAACTCCACTCCTAGGTATATACCCAAGAGAAATGAAAACAAATGTCCACACAGAAGCTCACACACAAATGTTCAGAACAGCATTGTTCATAATAGCCAAAAAGTTGAAATAGCCCAAATGTCCAATTAACTGATAAAGAGATAAATCAAATCCCACTACCTCCTCCCATCCCCATTATTATTACTGCTTGGTTTGGGCCTTTATCCTTCCCTCTGACCTCACATCTTATAATTCCTCATTAAGTTATAAAAGAAAATTCTAGATGGCTAACAAACACAGGAAAAAACGCTCAACATCACTCATCATCAGAAAAATACAAATCAAAACCACAGTGAGATACCACCTCACACCTGTCAGAATGGCTAAAATTAACAACTCACGAAACAACAGATACACTGCTGGTGGGAATGTAAATTGGTTCAGCCACTCTGGAAAACAATGTGGAGGCTCCTTAAAAAATTAAAAATAGGGGCGCCTGGGTGGCGCAGTCGGTTGAGCGTCCGACTTCAGCCAGGTCACGATCTCGCGGTCCGGGAGTTCGAGCCCCGCGTCGGGCTCTGGGCTGATGGCTCAGAGCCTGGAGCCTGTTTCCGATTCTGTGTCTCCCTCTCTCTCTGCCCCTCCCCCGTTCATGCTCTGTCTCTCTCTGTCCCAAAAATAAATAAAAACGTTGAAAAAAAAATTAAAAAAAAAATTAAAAATAGAATTACACTACTAGGTATTTATCCAAAGTATACAAAAAGGCTGATTTGAAGGGGTACACGCACCCCAGTGTTTATAGCAAAACTATCACAATAGCCAAATTATATACACAACGGAATACTACCCAGCGATCAAAAAGAATGAAATCTTGCCATTTGCAACAAAATGAATGGAACTGGAGTGTATTATGCTACGTGAAATACGTTAGTCAGAAAAAGACAAATATCCCATGATTTCACTCATATATAGAATTTAAGAAACAAAACAGACGAACATAGAGGAAGGGAAGGAAAAATAAGATTAAAAACAGAGAGGGAGGCAAACCATAAGAGACTCTTAAATACAGAGATCAAACTGAGGGTTGCTGGAGGGGAGGTGGGTGGAGGGATGGGCTAAATGAGTGATGGGCATTAAGGAGGGCACTTGTTGGGATGTGTATGGAGCGTTACATGTAAGTGACGAATCACTGGGTTCTACGCCTGAAACCAATACTACCCTGTATGTTAACTTGAATTTAAAGAAATAAATTTGATTAAAAAAAAGAACAATTAGAGATTAAAAAAAATAAAATCATGAAGAAGAGAAGCTAGATTTAGAGTACTGTATGGTAAAATCTGTGTACAAGCGGACCCACACAGTTCAAACCTGTGTTGTTCAAGAGCCAGCTGTATCATTAAAATTAATTTTTGTCTGTTTAAAAAAAAGAAAAGAAAATTCTCCAAAGTTCCTTCCTAATTTAGGAAAATATTCTCCTAACCATATAACTTTGTTCATCTATTCCTTTTCTTAGAGAACATTTAAGCTCCTACCCTTTGTAGGACCTGTGTACCCTTTGATGACATAGCCTTATAAAATCTAGCTTAAAGATTAAAAAATAGAGGAAGAAGTAAAATAACTTGTCCAAGGTCACAAAACACAAACTAAATACCATAAAACTAAGCAAACACATTCACACAAACTATGTAAAAACAAAACAAAACTCCATCATAAAAGATCATTTTAGTACCTATTTTCTAAACTCCTGAATAATTAGAATAGTATAAAACTTGTGTTTTATTAAATATTAAGCTAAATAATTATTCATATGGCCAGAATAAAGGAATGGTGTTAACAGCAGCTACCATTTATGGAGTTCTTGCCATGGTCCAAGTAAACATTTAAGGCATTAAAAGACTGAGAAAATGGACAAAGAATCAGAAACCAGGCTAATGATAAAATAGTAATTGAGTAGATTACCAACTTTGTGATTCAAATTCAAGAATTTTTATATACAAAGTAATTCAGTATAGTTGAATCATGCTAAAAACATTTTTTCATTACAATTGTCAAGGTTTTTCTATTTGAAACACGTACTATTGTTGAACTCTAGAGGGAGCCAGAAGCCTTTCCTGTAGGGAACAAGTGGTCGAAAGGTGATCCTGGAAAAGTAGCAAGGGCCTGGGGAGCGCTGAGTGAGAAGAATGAGCATGCCAGGCCCAGGCTTTGCTCAGCTTTCTCTGACCCCACTCTCACTAAATCATAAGACATTTGCTAAACGTTTAGTAAATTCTACCACAGACACTCTAATGCTGATGAGTATAATGCCTTTAGTGGGATTTGAAATAAGTTCACAACTTTAAACTATTTTCTAATATGGGGCACCTGTGTGGCTCAGTGGGTTTAGTGTCTGACTTTGGCTTAGGTCATGATCTCGTGGTTCCGTGAGCTCGAGCCCCGCATTGGGCTCTCTCTGCTGTCAGCACGGAGCCCGCTTAGGATCCTCTGTCTCCCTGTCTCTCTACCTGTCTGCCTCTCTCCCTCTCTCTCTCTCTCTCTCAATCTCTCTCTCTCTCTCAAAAATAAACATTAAAAAAATTTTTTCGAATAAAATACAATTTTTTCTAAGCATATATAAAAGCATTCCTCTAACCAACATTTACATACAACTATAAATTCTACTCATGTTCCTCTCTGATACATCCTAAATAATCACAATACCTTATCATTAGCCTGGTTAAATTAAAATGTTAGTGGTTCATGGAAAGAGTCAGACTTTTGGATTCAAACTACAGGTACTTGCTTAACTCTGTAGCCTTAGATAAATCACTTATTCTCTCTGAACCTCAGTTTACTTACTGCAGTTGGAAATAATAATATCTTATACAGCTGCTTTAAAGATTAAAAGAGATAACAAAGCATGGCAAAATCTCTGGAATAGAATAAACACTTAATAATAATTTCAAAGCCAATATTTATTAACTTAAATATATATATTATATATTACATATATATATTATTTATATATTTAAGTTAATAAATATATACATCAGGTACATATACCATATACTATAAATACATTAACTATAATTATTTGGTTCTATATAATATATAATTGTATTAATATATAATGAAAATATTACATAGTATATATTCTCACTCATACTCACAACTATTCTATGAGATAAGCATTATTACCCCACTGGGCAGATGAAGAAACTGAAAGAGGGAGGGGTTAAATAACTTGCTGAGGTGCATGGCTAGAAAGCCGGAGGTGAGACAAAAGCCCAGTTAATCTGGCTCCATAGCCTGTGCTCTTAACCACGATGGCATATTGCTTCTAATTAACGGTTAATAATAGTATTAGATGTGGATACTAGTATTGTTTTTATTTTTATTACCTATATAGGTTTTTATAATAAAGTCACATATAAACCCAACAGTCAATACAAAAAAAAATGCAAATACAAATATATCTAAAACATACATTCTTTGGATCAGTATGGGAGTAAATTCAGCAAATTCGTATGGGTAGATAATCCTGTCTACAAAAACTATGCTAGATTTTCATTAAAAGATCCATCCCATCCTGGTGGATTAGTTCTTAGTTTCCTAGAACTAAGCCCCCAGGAGTAAGTTAGGAATCCAAATTTTAACAGACAGAACGTTTTAGAAAAAGAACACAACCAGGATAAAAGCATTCCATGTTCCTCTCAACTACTCATTATTTGGAAAGAAAAATTTCAAATATTTAGAATGATTATTGGAAACAAAAATTTTTAAGGAAATAATTACGCTTCCATTAGCTGAACTCTGTTAACACTTATAGGTAGAAGTCACTACGCAGGCAAAGGATGTAAAATAACCTAAAACAACCTAGGAATTCATATGTAAGTAAAACTTGCTTGTAATATTTTAATGCTGAGGCCTGAAATAAATGTCTACATCTGTAATGTTCCCTTACTTTCCTACTTACTAATTTCTCAGCCTCTTAAAAAATCTGGTAAACTGAAATTGCACTGACATGTTTTCATCAAACTGCCTTTCTCTAGAATCTATGCATGACTCCAGGCATGTGGTAGAGACCATCATTAGAAAGCCACCTACCAGCTCCCACCAAAATGGCTAAAACACAGGCACCTGGTACTTTCCAGGCACTTTCCATGCCTTCGTTTCTCTGCAAATGCTGCTTTCTTTCTCTCCTTAAAATGTCACCTGAATAAACACTTATCCTTCAAAATACAGCTCAAATGAAACCATCTCTAAGTAGCAAAGATATGTCTGATGTCCTTACTCACTAATATCCACTTATCCAACACCTAGCACGATACCAACCTAGCACACAGCGGGGGAACAGTACACCAGTGTCAAATGGATTAACGACATTTCATTATTTGTTTAGATATCCTACAGGAAGTTTCATAGTCAATTTTTTATAACTCCAGATACCCAGTACAGTACCAGAAACTCACTGAAGTTTTGCTAAATAAATGTGTCATTTTCCATTTTCATTATAGAAATAAGTACTTTCCATATGCTCAATAAGCATTTGTTATAGGGCAGGCACAGTGTTAGAGGAATACAGAAATTAATAAGACATAGATCTCTAAGGAGTCCAAAATCTTGTGGGGAAGGCAAACGAGAAAATCAGTAATTGTAGTGCAGAGTAAAAAGTAGTACTCTGAACAGAAGTGCACCTTTAAAATACCTCTTAAAGGTATTTTAAGAGCTCAAAGGAAGAGCACCGGAAAAGGGCATGTAACTCCTCCATGCATAGTACAAATGCCCCACAGACTAAACTTGTATAATAATGCATAAAGTTCTTTTAAAAAGTTTCTACAGAGATTGGCAGGAGGAAGAGCAGCACAAAAATTACACTTTCCAGAGCAACATCAGTTACACACTTTTTTCGTTTTACCCTCCAGTCCTCACAAAAATCTGGCATACAAACTTAAAAAAGGAATTTTACAGGATATGTATGAAACAAAAATGTTGAGTCCTTGGCTCGGTTTACTGCAAGCCAATGAAAGAACTGTTTGTTAAAATTTCAGCCAGCGAGACTGCAAAAAAAAAAAAAAAAGTTTCAAGACTCAAAAATACAAATAATCATGCCCTCAAGTATTTCCCATTTTATGAAGGTGAAGGATTTACATCTGGCTTTATGAAAAAAAAAAAAAAAAAAGACTACCTATGATTAAAATTACTTTGAGGCTAACCCTACCATCATTATTCTGTTAAAACTTTTGATATCAAAAGAAAAAACATATAATCTAAAGACTGACATAATTCATCCCTTAAGAGACTGTTATGTTTCCAATACAAGATATTCCTGTGATAAGAGTCTGTAATAATTTTAAGCTAAGCCTTTTAACAAGGAACACTAACATATATACATATATATGCAGGTACAAATATAAACATACCTCTATAACAATGAACGTAAGATATGAAGTTGAAAAGTGTCAATATATAAAACTGAGTTACCAAAACTCTAAACAGACAGCATAAAATCTTGAAAGCCCATTACGTATTTCTCACATTTGCTTGTATCACCCAAACAGTTTAGCAAAATATATTTAGAAGGGAGACACTAACATTTGATGAAGGTTAAATATGAAATCTGAAAAAAAAAAAAAATGACTAGCTCTCAGATTCAGAAAATTCAATGGGTTTTCAATTTTTGAAGTCTAATAATTTTTCTAATACCATATCCAATAAACTACCACACTTAAAACACATTACTTTTGGAAGTTAAAGTGAAATCGCCACAAAATATTTGGTAATGATTTTTAACAAAAAAACTTAAGAGTTAGATGAGAAATTTTTTAATGGTTACTTTCATAATTGTTGGACAGAGGGAATGGTAACTCTAAAGTAACAAATGTCTTCTGAAAACAAACAAAAAAAAATCAGGAATTTTTGAAAGCTGTCTCTATTAATAGATTGATTTCATTAGAAAAATCTGGAAAGAGAAAATGCACTTTTACAAGCAGCTAAAGTGTTTTTATAGAAGAGAGGTATTTGCAAGCAGCTTATTAATAATAAAAGTCGTTTAACAGCAAAATTGTTTCTATAATCCCATTTATTACATGCTAATCATTACATTGCATACCAATTCCTACACAAGTATATTTCCCATTGAAAGCAAATAATGGCAGTATAACAGTCATGAGATTACTGTGGCTTTTAGAGTAAACTTATAATTTTTTGTATTAAACAGGATATTTATACAGTGAAGTGGAGCATTATTGATAATTTGACTACGATAATTGGCATAAACTGGTGCTGGACTTGGCAAACCAGGAAAAATGGTCATTCTTGTTTAGAAGACCATTTTAATTAATAATGCCATAGCTAGGTTTTTAAATTAGTTGTACAAATAAAACTTGATTAAAGAGGGAATAGACATTAACATTTCCTTACCAATATCAATATATTTGGGATCCAAAGGTGTGCCAATAGAATTACAAAGAACTAGCACAAACTGTGAACAAATAAAAAAGAGTATCAGAATTCCTGCTTCTGTACAATGAAAGAAATAATGCTTAATATATCATGCTTATCTCTGTAAAGTATCACAACAGGGAAATAACTGATAAAATTGTTAAGTGCAAAGAATAGCAGACAAATATAATCTACAGCATTAAACATAAAGATATACGAATTAAAATTAAACCAAGGCTGATTTCTCAATATAATGGAACACTGTCATTTTTAAGAGTTCACCTAAGAAACACAAGTACACTGGCTACGTTTCATTATTTACACTTCTAAAATTCCTGATCAGCTCTAACCTCAAAATTCATTTTTATCTTATAATCAGCTATATAAGAACTAATTTGTTACCATTGCACCAAATGTTTCCATCTCGTTCTCCTCCTTTGAAGCAATATAAAAATGACATGTACACAATTAATTATCAATAATTAATATTCAGTAAAATAATCAAGCATAATGCACACTTTACACCATACTAAAGCGATAATTTCATTCTTCTATTGTTAATCACCTTTTCTATATCTTGTGCTAAGAATACTATTTTACTTAGATATTCTCCCGATTGGAATAACGACTTCAAATAAACCAATTCTCTACGTACTACTTACATGCAGACTTTCTCTTTCTTTTTTCAGCTTCTCAAGAAAAACTTCTTTAATTTCATAAATATAAATTAAATGAACCCTTGTGCACTGTTGGTGGGAATGTAAACTGATGCTGCCATTGTGGAAAACAGTATGAAGGTTTCTCAAAAAGTTAAAAATAGAACCACACTATGATCCAGGAATCACATTACTGAGTATTTACCAAAAAAACACAGAAACACTAATTCAAAGGGATACATGCACTCCTATATTTACTGCAGCATTATTTACAATAGCCAAGCTATGGAAGCAGCCCAAGTGTCCATCAATAGATGAATGGATAAAGAAGATGTGTTATACACACACACACACACACACACACACATACACTATTCAGTCATAAAAAAATTAAAACGTGCCATTTGCAACAACATGGATGGAGCTAGAGAGTATGATGCTAAGTGAAATAAGTCGGACAAAGACAAATACCATGATTTCACTCATATGTGGAATTTAAGAAACAAAACAAATAAGCAAAGAAAAAAAAAGGCAGAGAGAGAGAGATACAAACCAAGAAACAGGCTCTTAACTATAGAAAACAAATTGATGGTTACCAGAGGGAAAAGGAGTGGGGATGGGGGAAACAGGTGACAGGAATTACACATCAAGAATACACATCAGAATGAGCACTGAGAAATGTATGGAAGTGTTGAATCACTATATTGTACACCTGAAAGTAACATAACACTGTATGTTAATGATGCTGGAATTCAAATAAAAATTTAATTTAAAAAAGAAAAAAATTTAATTTTTAAAAAAACAAACTAAATGACAAAAATTATACTAAAATATAATTTACTTTTCCACTACTTAAAATAAGCTGATTTACTGCCACAAAATACCACAAGTAACTTGTATTTGTTAATCCACATATCATCTACATGCTCATAGCTTAAAGAATGGAAGAGTTCCTAAGAACTCTTCTTACTGAAGAGTAAGAAGTCCTCCCCTAAAACTTCCCATTTTCTGCTCCCTGGAGTAATGACTTTCAGCCCCTTTAATTCATCCTTTTGATATTTACCTCCACAAACCTAAGTAACACGTTGATAATGCTACTTCTTATTTTGTTCTGTTTCGATCTGGAGCAGTATCTACTGACTTCTCACTATCACTTCCCACTATCTTTCAGTCCCCTTTCCAGCCTCCCATCACACAGGGGTACACTTCCACCATTCCGGCTTTCCAGTTACAATTTTGTTAGATCGGGATTTTAGGGGTTAATATGGTTATTATACTTTAATTAAAAGTTTTTTAATTATAATATCCATTTAATTACAAAATTAATTTAAAAAGCATCATTTTGATTATGTAAACGCTATCCATGGCTGAGCTGTAAGTACGTCACGATTTATTCTAAATCGTATTTTGCTTTCCCTGTAGTTGGTAACTGCCTTTCTTTTTTCTCTTTGCTTGGTTTCTCTATACCCAATTACCTCCCAGTTATGTACATCTTCTCTCAAGAGTTCAACCACATTAAGCGTTCTATTAATTTCATCTTGAGTTTCCTCTGGAGCCACGTGATCTGCTGTCATCTGATGACTCCCTAGGCATGCCGCACACTGTCAACTGGTACCACTATGCACCACAGCTGTCAGGTTATCCAGTTTCTTCCTCTTGGTCTTTTCCTCGTTTTGGTAGGCCATATTCTGAAGTAACTAAGAAAGCTTGGGAGGTAAGTTTTGGTGACCTTATATATACATCTAAAAACGTCTTTGTCCTACCTGCATTTTATCTTTTTTCCACACAACACAGAAAGCTCTATTCATCCACACTAGTCCAGAGAAAGGCAGGTATGCTGTTTAGTATGCTGTTGTCTTGGTCTCCTGCCGGTTCTCTCTCCATCCATTTCCGCTCAACCTGCTTCTTTTTATCCTCGGCTGCTATCCTCCTTTCCTCTTCTGCCCAAGGCTTCAGGTACCTATAGCACTTGGTTCTGTAGGCCACACTAAGGAGCAGGGCCGAGGAGCAGCCGAGCTCGAGGAGCGGTCAGACCTGCACCAGCAGCACAATCTCGTCCATAACCTTCACGCTGGAAGCACTGTGCAATCAGGCTCCTTCCTTCATTTTAATTAGTCTGCTGCAGATATGGAATTCAAGACGGGAAATCATTTTCCCTCAAAATTTTGAAAGCAATTCTCCAAAGTATCGCTGTTGACAAGATGAATGCCATTATGATGCCTGACCGAATGAAGTCTTTCTGAAAGCTTATAGGATCTTCTTTTTATCCCGTGTTCTGAAACTTCACAATGATGTGTTTTGATTTGGAAATATTTTTATTCACTGAGGTAGACACTTTCAATCTCGAAACCCAAGGGAAATTTTCTTGAATAGTCTCTTCTCTCTTTGGATTACTCCCCTCCTCTTTGCCTACTTATTCACTGAACTTCCAGGGCTGGTCCTCTGATTTTCTTACCTATTCACTCCTGTTTCCCATTTCCTTGTCTTTCTGCTCCACTTTATAGGAGTTTTCCTTGATTTTATCTTCTAACTCTTCTGCCAAATTTTTCATTGCTATTATCATATTTGTAATTTCCAAAAACTTTTTCTATAGTATCCCTTCCTTGTTTTATGGATGTAGTATCCCTTAACTCTAATAATTTGAAATGACTCTTCTGAATTGTTCTTCTCCCTGCCGAATCTCTGCTTCCTCCGCATTCTTTTCTCCTTGTGTTTATTTTTGTGTGTGTCTGTTAAATGAGATGCTTTCCTCAAACGTCTGACAATCCTGGTCTATCTGTTTCTATTTCAGAGTATGACACTGAAAGCTGCTTGTAATCTATTGGTTTATGGGTGAGCCTCATGACTGGTCTTCACAGTAAGGTGACGAGGCAGGGATATTTCCTTGGGAACTCCCCATAGGAGAACTTTTAGAGGTCTTTTCTCTTGAACTGGTCAGATTCTCCAGACAGGACTCTTTATATGCCTTTTTAATTTTCTCCTTCCTGCATAATCTCTGGTACTTCCAAATTGTTTTTCCATTTGTTTCTTTCTCCTACCAGGTACCATTAAGTCCTGTGTCTCTTCAGGATTCTGGGATGAAAACTGGTTACTTCTTTGCTTTCTCCATTGATGACTTAGGATTCAGCTTTCTTAGGTCTGCTAAGGTAATCACCACTAATCCACCCACTCTTTAACCCCCAAAACTATGTTACCATTTCCTTTCTCTTTCTGGTCCCTATGAGCTTATGACTTTTTAAAAAATACCTTTACTGTTATTTTAGTAAGTTTCAAGAGAGAACAGAGCCAAAGGTGGCTGTTCAAATGGCCACCTTAAACCAAAAACTTTATGCTTTTTAATGGAATAAAATAATTTATAACACAGCCAAAGATAATGATAATCCTTTTTTGAAAAATGTATATGCTTCTGCAAATATTTAAATTGTTTCATACTTTTTAAGGCATTATTTATATTATTTATTTTACACTATGAGACGGTTATTTTTAAAGCAATGTAACTCCAAATAAAAGTATACTTCTCAATGTCAAAACTACCCAAAGTGTTATAATGATCATAGTTACATAACTTCTTGAGCATTTATACTAGACATCTGGATATTCATTTTTCCTTGTGGAATTTTAACTTGGAAAAAGACGGTAGTATTTTAAATATGTTTCAGAGACAAAAAGCTTCCATACTGAACTGGTGAGTATGAAATGCTAATGGATTAGCTAATTGGAAAAAAAAATAGAGTCACAATGGAATCACATAATTTTCCAAAACAGAGGTCCAGACAGACATGGCCAATAGACCCAACACTTTGCTGTACTGCCAGTAGAGAGGCTATACCTGAGAAGGAGAGGTTAACCCATACCCATCTTAGCTTTAACGTATGAAGGAACACTGACCTGAGGATGATTTTCATCAGCTTTCGTAGCCAAAATGCAGAAATCTCCACAGGTAGTAATAGAAATGAGACTCTTCACATATTTAACATATTTCTCATTGTTTTTTGTATCCCAAAAGATAACACAATACTCGGGACGATCAGGTCTGGTATAAGCATATACTACAGTATTGGAGCAATAACCCCACTAGGAAAAAAGGAAGGAGCAAAGGGCCAGAACAGGAGGGAAGAAGAGAGGGAGAGAGAGGAAGAGGAAAAGAACACTTAACACTGGGAACAAAAAATCTTATTATGTACTGCAGATACGTGGTTTTTTGGTGCTGACAAAATATATTCTTCAGGAGTAAAAGACAGAAAGACTGAACATTCAGCACAATACCTTTTCTCACTAAAATAACAAAAAATCTAAGAGAAACACAGTTATCAAACAAAGAATGTACTGCAAAAATAAGTTTAGTTTAACTTTCCTTATTTCCATTTGTAAGATTCACGCTTCAGTGGTGAAAATCTCGGATTTTTCAGTAGTCCGTAACAGCTGCGTGAGGGACAACAGGAGTGACCCCTGTCAAAAGCTTAACTTCTGGGTCCCCAAGCCAAATTTCAAAAACAGATGCTTTGCTTTTTCTCCCCTATCTACACTTTCTACATTTGTTTTTACCAGAGTAACATATGCACATAGCGTAGAGTCAAATAATTCTACATAGCTAATTTAAAACAAAAATAGAATGCAGACCCCACTGACTAATTTCCTCCCAGTGGTAGCCATTTGTAACTCTGAGCTTTGACTCTTGTTATCTACCTCCATATCACGTATGTATTGATTACGGCTTATGGAATGTCTTTCTCTTGGGCTAACTCTCCCAATATATTCATAATGTAATTCTGAATAAAGCAATATTCAAAGTTAATATTATGACTATGTTTACTATTCAAAATTAAGGCATATTTACTTTTTATAGGATGGTTAGTTTTTAAAATAAGCTTTTTACTTTAAAATAATTTTAGATTTATATATAAGTCACAAGGATAATACAGAGTTCCCTATAGTCCTCTCCATTTCCCCCTGCTGTGAGTACCTTACACTGCTGTGGTACATTCATCACAACTAAGAAGCCAGCACAGATCCAGTACTATTAACTAAACTCCACACCTTATTTAGATTTCATGAGTTTTTCTCCAATGTTCTTTTTCTATCTCAGAATCCTACTTGGAATACATTATGTTTAGTCACCTTGTTTCCTTAGGCTCCTCTGGTCTGTGATGATTTCTCAGTCTTTCCCCATTTTTAATGACCTAGACAGTTTTGAGGAGTACTGGTCAGGTATTTTGCAGAATGTCCTTCAATGTGGGTTTGTGTGATGTTTTTCTCCTGCTCAGACTGGGATTTTCAGAACGACCATCAGAGAAGTGATGACCTCTTCTCATGTGCCACATTAGGGGTACGTGATATCTATGTGACACCAGTGATGATGCTAGCCTTGATCACCTAGACAATGTGGTGTCTGCCAGGTTCCTCCACTGTAAAGTGACTTTGCTTTTCACCCTTTCCATACTCTACTCTTTGGAAGTGAGTCACTAAATGCAACTCACATTCAAGTTAGGGGGGGCAGGGGACCAGCTGGGGTAGTGTCTAAGTAATTCAAATACTTCTGTAAGGAAGATTTGTTTCTTCCCCCCCATTTATGTATTTAAATAATCTATTTTAGATCAGGTTTTGCTTGTGGACACTTATTTTTATAATTTGGGTTACAATCCAATGTTACATCATTTATTTTGTTGCTCAAATTGTTCCAGTTTGGGCCATTGGGAGCTCTTTCAGGTTGGCTCCTTTGTCTCTTTGGCATGCCCCCATCCTTTTGTTTGAGACTTCCTTACTTTCTGCCACTATCAGAGGCTCCAGGTTCATCTTGCATTTTTCCCACCCTAGTCCTAGAATCAGACAGCTCTCCAAGGCACTTTGCCTTCTAAAAAATGAATTAAGTTTTTCACACATAACAAATATTCTTAGTATTTTGCAGCTCAATTAATCTCATACTTCTGAATTTGTTTTGGGTCAAATGTTAAATTTAGGATAAAGTACTGATTAGTATTATGCTGCTTATTTTCATTTTCCTCTTCCGATCCATCCTCTCCCCTTCTTTACCCTACACTATGCCCTGGAAACTAACTTCTATGAACTCCATCACGTGGGCTACCTTGCCTTCTAGTTTCCAGCTGGGTCTGGCCAATAGAAGGCACCAGCAGGCGGAGAGATGGCTGAAGTACTCCCTCCCCAAAGCTGTCTCTGTCCATCCAGTCAGCAGAAGCTGCGCTCCCACAGGACAGTCTCTCTTGTATACCCACAGCCCAGTGGGTTCCAGGAACAATAACACTTCCTTATTTTGCCCACCATTGCTAATACCTGGATGCTTGCCTTGTCAACCCTTACTGAACCCCTTAACCTTGCCCACACCTCTGAAATAAACCCTTCATCAATCTGTTTTCAATTATTCTTTTGTGTGTGCCATGCATTTCCTGCTGAGACCCTGACTGTTGGGAGTATTTTATTAATTATATATAATATTCTAGAAAAGCTTTCTGGTTCTAAAGTCTCCACACTAAAAACACCTCCTTTCATCTGGTTTCTAAAATAAAGTGGCTGTGAATACATGCAAGAAACATATTATACTTCAAGCTACAACAAAACTATTTAGTAAAAACAGCCTTTTTTTTTTTTTTTTTTTTTTTTTTTTTACAACTGCTCATAATACTCACCTTATAATCAGGTCGAATGTTTGCAAAATATATAAAAGAATCAACGGCTAGTGCAATTTTCAGTCCTCCTCCTTCCCAAGATAGTGCAGACATCTGCTTTCCAGGAACCTTCAAAGTACCCAAATGCTGAAAAAAATGATTATATTTAACCTAAAGTATTGCAATTAAATAAAATATAAATTACCACCCACCACTTCATAGACATCAAGAGTGGCATATAAATTATTTTGTGAAAGGTTACCACTCACTTCATAATCATTTTCCTTGAATTTTTATAATGAAAAACATACATACGATAGGAGAAATTTATGAACAATAACCAAAGAATTCAGTATCAAATTTCATCAAATCTAAGATTTGAAATCCAGAGATTTAAATATGCATCTTTACTTTTATGTACAACTCAGGAAAGAAAAAAAATACATTGTTAATTAAAATAGAAACTCTGACTATACGATGCACCCCAATTTTGAAGTTGTTAAAAAAAAAAACAACTGCGCCTCCTGGGGGTGCCTGGCTGGCTCAGTCAGTGGAACACGCGACTCTTGATCTCAGGGCCGTGCCTCAAGCCCCACGTTGGGTGTAGAGATACTTAAAAATAAAATATTTTTTAAAAAACTGTGCTTCTTGGAATCAATGAATTGTGGCAGTAAACACAATGCTTAAGGCTGGCCTCTCTTTCACCCCCCACAGCCAGTGGGTCAGTAGTCCCATCGCTTCCGCTCACATCCATCCTCCACTGCCACGGCCTCTTTTCCTGAGTCAATGATGGTAACGGTCGAACTGCAATTTTTACCTTTCACCTCTTTCCTCATTCCCAGCCTCCATCCCCCAAATTCAATTCTTCATTTTACTGTCATAATTACCTTTCTGGGACACAAATCCAATCATGTCCTACCCTGCTTTAAAAAATGTTTAATAATTTTTAAAAATCAATAGCTCCCCACCATCACATTCTTTAGCAGAGTATGCAATGCCTCTTCCCATCTGGCCCAAAACCATACTCTTGGGTTCAGTACCCCACTATCTGGCCATAATGCTTGTGTTCTCACTCATGAGAGGACCACTATGCCTCCAGACCTTTGGCCCAGATAATATCTCTTCTGCCTGAAATCTCCCTTTCCTCTCCCATCCTTACTCTCCCTTGCCCTACTGCAGCACCGCTCTCCATCCTCCAAGACACAACTTTAGTACTGCTTCCTGCCTTCTCCCTCCTTCTGTGGGTCCAGAGAATTCAGATAGTGAGCAACCTGAGAGCCCTAACTTCATCATGCTTATATCTATGTCCCTATCCCTTAATGGACTGGTTGGTAAACAGGTACTCAATAAATATCTCTTAAGTAAATAAATATATCATGCATCCAAATTAATGTCTTCAAATATGACAACATGCTTGATACTTTTAATTACAACTATACCAAACCAACTTACAGTTTTCAATTTAACATAGCACATTTTATGGCTAAGTTAACAGTGAATAAATGAATACAAAGACATTTTCAGGTGGTCATAAAAAAGAAAATATTTTAAATCTATGCTTTTTTGACAGACCTAAGAATTTTAATAAGCTGTACCAGTATCCTCTGTTCTTTTTTTAAAAAAATTTTTTTCTCAATGTTTATTTATTTTTGAGAGAGAGACAGAGCATGAGCAGGGGAGGGGCAGAGAAAGAAGGAGACACAGAATGTGAGGCAGGCTCCAGGCTCTGAGCTGTCAGCACAGAGCCCGATGCAGGGCTAAAACTCACGAACTGTGAGATTATGACCCAAGCTGAAGCCGGACGCTTAACCAACTGAGTCACCCAGGGTGCCCCAACGATATCCTTTGTTCTTAAGCAGATATGCTCGAAAGTCAAATTTAATGTATTAAACTCCATTTTGTCAGGAAAACGGATAAGGGTAAAGATGTTTTAACCTAGAAAGCTCCACTCTATCTGTCCTGCTGCCTGTAGGAAACCAAAGGGAGCAAGCAGGCTCTCATGACAGCTTTGTACTGACAGCCTGCACTGGAAGAATAAGGCTATCTCCCCACTCTGCAAACCAGCCAGGTGATGGCAGCAGCAAGGAGAGATAAGCTGACTTGTAGTAAGCACAGTGCTAGGCATTTTCTCGTTGTTACCTCCTTTAATTTTTGCAACAGTGCCATGAAGTATTACCTTTATTTCAGAACATAAGTAAATTGAGTCTCAGAGGTTAAATAAGTTCGCTAAGTAAAACTACACTGTGGAAATGGAATTCAAAGCCAAAGCCAGGCCAACCTGACTACAAATCGCATGCTCTATTAGCCCTTTCCACGGCTGAGACCACAGTATAAAAACCAGAAGACTGTGGCCTTCAGGATCAAAAGCAAATTGCTTCTTGAAGTTTCCTTAAGTTTAAATCTTTAGATAACCTCCTTCCAAGTTATCTTCATAACATAAATCCACAATAAGTCCCCCATATATTCACTCATTCAAAAAAATACTAAGTGACTAATATACCTCGAGGAACTACGCTAGATACTTTTAATTACAACCATACCAAACCAACTTACACTTTTCACATTAACACATAGCACACTGTTTTGCAAGATAAAACAAACAGGCCTTAGGATCCATGTTTTTCTACTTAGAGAAGGCCGAGCTAACAAAAATAAGCAGATGAAACAATATAACAATAAGCCAATGCGACAAAAACAACCAATAAAGAACATCAATTAAAAAGGAGGCTGCAACCATTGAAATAACTGGAATTCAGATTTTTAATAGTTAGGAACCTTGAGAACTATACTTCTGTTTTCCTTACCTTTTAACATCTACCAGAAATATTATCAGGCAGCAACGTACGGAGAGTACCTACTCTCTACATCACACTCTACTGCATATTTTGAGATACTGATACAAAAGCATGAGCTGACACCATTTTTTTCTTTCACAGAAATTATTAAAATATATTTTTAAATATTACATAAAAATATTAAAACAACTGGGGAAGGCTTTTGTACAACAAAAACACATATTATTGAAATCTATGGTGAATTTATAAAATCCAACAGGGACTAAATGGAACCTAGAGTTAGAAAATAAAACAAGTATAAAGTTATTAAGCTTAATTAATATTAAGTTTTCATTTCCTAAATTCTTTAAAATTCACAATATATTGGGGAGCCTGGGTGGCTCAGTCAGTTAGGCGTCTGACTTTGGCTCAGGTCATGATCTCGCGGTTGGTGAGTTCAAGCCCTGCGTTGGGCTCTGTGCTGACAGCTCAGAGCCTGGAGCCTGCTTCGGATTCTGTGTCTCCCTCTCTCTCTGCCCCTCTCCTGCTCATGCTCTGTCTCTGTCTCAAAAATAAATAAAACATTAAAAAAAAATTTACAATATATTAATTCTCCTTTTGATATTTTCTATTATGACTTCAACAAAATTCTCCTTAAAAATTAAAATTTATTAGTAACACTATTGAGAAGGATAACCCATGCATTTATGAAAACAATGCTTGTATTTTAATGTAGCGTCACCTAAGATTAGTTATTAAAATGGATTTTCTTAAATTTTTTTTAATGTTTATTTATTTTTGAGAGAGACAGAGACAGAATGCAAGTGGGTTAGGGGCAGAGAGAGAGGGAGACACAGAATCCAAAGCAGGCTCTAGGCTCTGAGCTGTCCGCACAGCACCTGACGTGGGGCTCGAACTCACCAGCCGTGAGATCATGACCCAAGCTGAAGTTGGACGCTCAACCGACTGAGCCACCCAGGCGCCCCAAGATAGATTTTCTTAAAATAGTTGATTACTGCACAAATTAAAACTGTTAGAAGTTCGTGGTAAGGAGAGACAGTTATGGGTGTTTGATATCTATGTATGTTTTAATACGTCACATTAAAAATCCAAAATATTAATCTGAAACAATTAAGTCACATTAAAAACAACTCAAGAACACAGCTGGGAAAAGAGATACGCATTCAGATCATAGAAAAAATACCCTAAATAGGTACTGCATAGTGATTTCTTATGTGAAACAGCTGATTTTCTAAATGTTCAGAGTATAAACTAAATTCCATGATAAAATACAACTATTAAGACTTATAAGTGAGAATATTATTTAAAGCAAGATGCCTGATATTTTTCATCATTTTTACTCAAAATGTCCCTTTTCAACAATGTGACAAGTTTATACCTTTTCCCCCATTCTTTTTTCCCCTACCACACTCACTACATATTTAAATGGAAAGAAAAAAAGACATTTACCTCACCAAATGGAGTGTAAAACTGCACAGTGTTTACATCTTTATCCTGAGTGACAACCTTCTGGGAGCCTGCCACAGCCAACACGCTGCCAGTGTGGTTCCACTGGATACTTACTACAAACATGCCAGTATCAATTAAAACGGGATCTACTCAAAAAGAAAAATGAAGTAACTGTGGTAAAATACTTAGCCTCAAGAACTTTATAAAGAACAATTTTAAAATATTTTTTTTAATTCTCCACATTAAGAAAGAAAGAGAGAAAGAAAAATGACATACTCTGGTCATTCTCATGTCTCATGATTTGGCACCTCCCATTGTCAAAACAAATAGCAAGGCAGGGGCAGTCTGGCTCCACATAGCCTTCTTGGCCATGGTACCAGTGAATTCCAGCAATACTGATTGCTCCGGTGACGTTCACCAAACAGTTCAGTTTCATTTTCATCTAAACAAAATAAGTTAAGTTAATACTTCATATTTTAAAACAGATCCGTATAGACTATTATAGAAAGAACACTGAAAATGAGATTTAAAAATCTGGTTTCAGATGCAAGTTCCATCACTTACTGGTTTACCAGCCCTGGACAAACCACTTCAAGCAGAGTTTTAGTTTTCTTTATTTGCAAAATAGGGATTAAAAAAAAAAACTCACAGAGAATTTATGAGACTCAAATGACAAGAGGTAAATGAAAGAACCTCAAGAACAGCGGTGTCAAGGAGAAGTCGGCTATTATCACTTACACCGGTTAAGTGCATTTGTATAATGCCCTCAACCTCACTACAAATAAAACTGCCCCATAAGTAAGATCAGAGATCTGACATAGCTCAGTCTCACAAAACTAGAGTTTTCCTTGAGATCATGCTATCTGAGCCTATTCTATTTTGCCTTCTTTCCAGGACCTGACTCTTATCCCTTACTGTTTAAGTCTTCCATTCCTTTTACAATCTTGAGTAACTTGCTATAAAAATATCATTGGAAAAAAAAATATAGCATTGGTATCTCATATAAACTTTGGCTTCTGCTATCAGAAGACACAAAGATTTGGGGTGCCTGCGTGGCTCTGTCAGTTCAGCATTCGATTCTTGATTTTGGCTTAGGCCATGATCTCACGGTTCATGGGTTGGAGCCCTGCGTCTGGCTCTGCATTGACAGCACAGAGCCTGCTTGGGATTCCCTGTCTCCCTCTCTCTCTGCCCCTCCCCTGCTTGTGTTCTCTCTCAAAATAAGTAAATAAACTTTAAAAAGAAGAAGAAGAAGAAGAAGACGACGACGACACAAAGATTAAATTGCATATCATCTCATTATCCCTCAGCTTCAATACACTGAAATCTTGTCCTTCCCAGTTACCAGGAATTCAGAACTAAAAGTATTAATTTACCTTGAAGAGACCCAGTATTTTTTTTAATTAAAAAAATCTAAATAATTGGGAAAAAACATGAATTGAAAACTTTCTTGATTACACAAACCATCATAATAAATAAATGTACATATACATATATAACATATAACATAACCATATAAAGTTGGGTAACTAAAACTACGAATATATATATACTTACTATAAAATTCCCTTGATTATCATAAATGTGTATTTCTCCACTTGTCATTCCAAAAAGTAGGATCTTACTATCTGCAGACCATGCTACATGGCATAACTGTACACCCTTCAAGTCTTTTCCCCAAATGCGATTCCCTAAAGTAAAACATAAAACAAAATTATTTCATTAAAAGTTCAAGGTCACGATTCTCCAACAACTGCTCTAAAACTGTGTTTCTCTAAAGAGCTCTCACATTCTTCACAGAACCATGTGTTTGTTCAATTTATTCAGTCAATAAATATCTGCTGAGCACTTACTATGTGCCAAACACCCTACTAAATATTTGCAATAGCAGCTGTTTCCAACTTTCTCCCTTCTCTTCAAAACTCTGACCCAAGACCTCACTCCCAATTAGCAGATAAATTCATCTTCAACTTTGTAAAATTAAATAAACGCTTTCAAAGAAGAAATCCCTCATTCCCACTTTCAAACACTCAGAACATTAAGTGAATCCACACCGACCCTTTCTGCTTAGCCCCCCCATTACAAAGGAAGAGTTTTGTCCCCAGCCAGACACCCATCTAGGGCTAATCCCTCCACCTATTTTTTGGTCTAAGCCCTTCCCAGCTTTGCAAAGATCTCCCTCTACTGATTATGCACATTTTCTCTTTCTCTTTAAACTCTTCTAAGCCCTTCCTTACAAGTATTTAAACATACTCAGATCCATCCTTGAAAACCAGCACCTCAAATAAAAACAAACAAAACAAAGAACACCTCCCTCTACCCCAAGTTCCCCTCTAGTCACCATCCTATTTCCACCATTCCTCTACCAGCCTCACTTCTTAAAAGAGCTTATGCAGGCACTTCCTCCCCTCCCATTCAACCCTCAGTCCAACCTGATCTGGCTTCTGCCCCACACCTGCACTGAAATGGCCTTCATGAGGTTGTTAATGACCTGTTGCTTTTCTTTTCTTTTCTTTTCTTTTCTTTTTTTTTTAACCACCCCTTCCTTCCTTCTTGGTTTCTGTGAATCTGTTTACTCCTTTATCTCCAATGCTTGTAATTCAGTATCCTTTACAGAATTCTCTTCTGCCAACCCATTAAATGTTGCAGGTTCTTATTCCAAGATGGCCCAGTTTTCCAGCTATTCCAATGGTTTAAATTACCATCTACATGCTGGTGATTCCCAAAATTATGACTCCAGTCCAGATGTTTCTGAGCCACAAATGTATATATCTAACTACTTGGCTGTCCTACAGCATAACAAAGTCAACATGTCCATAACTGAAATCTTCCTTCAAAACCAGTCTTTCTCCCACATCCCTTATTTCAATGGCATCACCATCCACCCAGCTGTCAAAGTTAAAAACCTGGCTATTCCTCTGGACACTTCCATCCCCTCAGCCCCAAACTCATCAATAATGAGACCCCATCTATTTTACCTCCTAAATATCTCTAGCATATGTCCACTTACTTCCATCCTCTTTGTCATTTCCCTGGTTCAGCTACCATCCACCATCACCTCTCACCTGAATTACCAATATCAATTTCCTAAGTGGTACACCTGCCCCATCTTTCTTTCCTTCCTCTGCAATCACAGAGATGCTTCCAAAGAACAAACCTGATCACCCTGCTCCCATTCTTAAAACCTTTCATTATGCCCTTAATGTTAAGTTCAAACTTCTTAGATAACTTACAATCTACATGATCTGTCTTCACTAATGTCTCTAATTTCATCACATACAACTCTTTTCCTTTTAGTATTATAGTACACTGACTCTCAATTTTTTTCAATACCCTAAACATGGCTAAGTTCAACCCCTATGGACCTCCTCCCTATGGCCTTCCTTAGGCCTAGGACATTCTACAAACCCACATTCCTGGTGGCTAATGCCTCAGCAGACATCACTTCCTCCAGGATGCCTTCCCTGATCCCTCCAAGTCTGGCTTAGATACTTCTACTACATGTTTGCTGTATTTTCCCATCTCAGCACTTATCACAAGGCACTGTAACTGCTTGGTTACTAATCCACCTCTCCTGCTCTAGATCTGAAATACTTTTTATATACCTAGTGCCTAGAACTACAGCTGTCACTTTATGAATTCTCAGAAACATTTGGGGAATAAATGAAGTTACAACAGAAAAAAAAAAAAACAAATGGAAAAATGAAAATCATTTTGAAATAAATTATTTCTCTATAGAGAAAATTTCACATTAAAACAAAGGTACAGACCCTCGGAAGCCCCAGTGTTAGCTATGAATTAAAATTTGAAAGACCTAAGTTTTAAAGCTACAAAACACACATAGCAATAACAGATTCAGTTCTATTAAAAAATGACCAGATGAGGGGCGCCTGGGTGGCTCAGTCGGTTAAGCATCCGACTTCAGCTCAGGTCATGATCTCACGGTCCGTGGGTTCGAGCCCCGCGTCGGGCTCTGTGCTGACAGCTCAGAGCCTGGAGCCCATTTCAGATTCTGTGTCTCCCTCTCTCTCTGCCCCTCCCCTGTTCATGCTCTGTCTCTGTCTCAAAAATAAATAAACGTTAAAAAAAATTTAAAAAAAAAAATGACCAGATGATCATTTCGCGACATATAAAAATATCAAATGATTATGCTGTACACCTAAAACTAATGTTATATGTCAATTATACTTAACAGTTCAATTTTTTCAAAATAACCATAGATTGTTATATCTCTATATACTTGAAAGTAAATCTATGTATTTATAATACAGTCTAATACATACAAAATAAGTTACATAATTAGGCAGACATATTTAAAATAATCCTGAAAAATTAATTTACCTTTTTTCTGTGTCACTGTAGGAAATTTGTTAAAAATAGAATTTTTACTTGGAACACCTGGGTGGCTCAGTCAGCTAAACATCCAACTTTTTTTTTTAATTGTTTTTTAATGTTTATTTATTTTTGAGAGAGATAGACACAGTGCGAGCAAGGGAGGGGCAGAAAAAGAGGGAGAGACAGAATCTGAAGCAGGCTCCAGGCTCTGAGCTGTCAGCAAACAGCCGACACAGGGCTCAAACCCACAAACCATGAGATCATGACCTGAACCAAAGCCGGACCATTATTAACGGACTGAGTCACACAGGTACCCCAGCATCCAACTCTTAATTTCGACTCAGGTCATGATCTCATAGTGCATGAGATCAAGCGGCACCCCCCACCCCTGCATCAGGCCCTGTGCAGACAGCACGAGCCTACTTAGGATTCTCTCCCTCCATCTCTTTCTGCCCCACTCCCGGCGTGCATGCATTCTCTCTCTCAAAATAAACAAATAAAACATTAAAAAAATAATAAAAATAAAATAAAAAATGGGTTTTTTTACTTGAGTATACTTAAAAGTAAATGTTTCTTGAATGTTATTAAATTGTATATCAACCATTTTCTCTGTGTTTTTCTGTCAGAAGACTAACATATGATAATTAATTAAACCTCTAAAGATAAAAATGCCAGCCAAATCCTGATCTCAGTTCTGTGTGCAACAAAGTATTACCATCCACCGAACCAACTATCACAGCCCCGTCTTCATACACAATGCAGATCTTCTGTCCGTCAGCATTCCAGCTCATACTTCGAACCACTGATTTATTTCTGTTGTTGATCATCTCCTCGTACCAAGAGCCTATTTGCACACACACACACACAAAAATTACAAGTCAAAACTTTCACATTAGAGTTGAAAACATTCCACAAAATACACTGTGGGATAAATGAGTGCAAAATTTTCTACAACATGAGACGTTAAACAATAAAACCTTCAGGGGCGCCTGGGTGGCGCAGTCGGTTAAGCGTCCGACTTCAGCCAGGTCACGATCTCGCGCTCCGTGAGTTCGAGCCCCACGTCGGGCTCTGGGCTGATGGCTCAGAGCCTGGAGCCTGTTTCCAATTCTGTGTCTCCCTCTCTCTCTGCCCCTCCCCCGTTCATGCTCTGTCTCTCTCTGTCCCAAAAATAAATAAACGTTGAAAAAAAAATATTAAAAAAAAATAAAACCTTCAAATCCAACATAAACAAACAAAAAAAAAATTAGCTGAGGCCTTCACCAACAATTGCTTCAAAGATTATCACAGAAAACACAATAAATGCCCATCTTTTCTCTCTTTCTTCCTTTCTGTCCATTAAAAAATAAAACTCGGGCCGCCTGGGTGGCTCAGTCAGCTGACCATCCGACTTTGGCTCGGGTCATGATCTCACGGTTCGCGGGTTCAAGACCCGAATCGGGCTCTGTGCTGGCAGCTCAGAGCCTGGAGCCTGCTTCAGATTCTGTGTCTCCCTCTCTCTTCCCCTCCCCTGCTCATACTCTGTCTCTCTCTCAAAAATAAATAAACATTTAAAAAAATTTTTTTTAAATAAATAAAACTTTATTTGCTTTTGAAGGGCCAAAACAACTGACTTCTCTCAAAGCCTAACTTTTCCCACTTGAAAAACTTCAGATGATAACCAAAGAAAAAAACAAAATAACCACAATAATTTTATATGTATGCATAAACTCTCCAGTGATTAATTACAAGTATATTGAATATCAGCATATTAGGTAAAAACTCTAAGCCTGCTTGACAAAAATTTTCTACAGTTCAAATCACTTTAGTGATTTCACATCACTAATGCTGAAAGACAAAACATTCATGTACACAGGGCTGGGGTGACAGGTCTCAAGGTACAACCAAATGTGAGGCAAAACACAAGGCCATTTTGGTATCAGAACTCTGGCCTGCAGCCAAGCAAATAACCACGTAATTCAGAAGAACTAGTCGAGCAGGCATTATCAGAGTCTGAACTCAGGACCTGAGAAGACCCACAGAGGAAAAATACAGCTTATCTTCATCTCCTATACTCTCACCTTCCATCCCTACACACACACATACACACATAAACCTTGAGAAACATAAATAAAACTCAGGTACCAAATTTTTCAATTAAGAATTTTTAAATGGTATACCCTGAATGTTTTCAAAACATCACACATGAACTAAGGTACTCTTCTCATTTAAATATGAGACCCCAAGAGATCATGTATTGTGAGTTATTTTTCTGATAATAGTGATGTGCCTAAATTAATCCTTCCCTCGCTCTGTCTTGTAGGCAAAAGGCACAAATCATGAGCCAGTAGAGCAGAGATAAAATCTGTATCCATGAAAGAAAGGATGCTAAATGGCTCAATAAGGGGAATGAATTATTGCCTCTGAATTCTTAATGTTTTTATGTACTGGACCAACTCTAGCCACTGATCACACAGAAAATAATTCTTATCGGAAACCTGGCAAAAAAAGATCTCAAGTAGAAACTATCCAACTAAGGGCGTAAATTCATTGTGGAGATAACCAACAGTCATCTAATTCACTTTCTTCATGCAAGGTCACAGCTCAAAAAAAAAAAACAAACAAACAAACAAAAAAAAAAAACAAAGTTAAAAGGAAAAGTAGGCAGCAATAAATCCAGAAATATTACCCCTGTGAGGTCAGGATGAATTCCTGCTGCTGGTTAAAAGGAGTCTATTTCAAATATATTGTTTCCTCATTCAAATACTGTAATCCGGACTCTAATCTGTGAAAGATTACATAAACTCTCCTAGTGTACCTTTATATAACATCCAAACAATGATAAGCCCATTTTGATCACTGGTAGTCAACTTCTGATATTGTTCATTCCATGTTACAACTTGAACCGAACCTAAAAAACCATAAAACAATTCAGAAACTAAAAAAAGGCTACAATTTCAAATTTGTATTTTTATAATAAACACCAACAGCATGTTAAAATCAATATGGCTCCTGTGCAACTAAACAGGATTTAATATCATTCCAAAATATTCACAGGATGCAGTCACTATTATCACTCATTTTCTACAACAATGTGTGATACTAATTTTCATGTTTATTCCTATTTCAGGACAGCAAAGGCACCTATTATGGTCAAATGCAAAAGCTGCCATATATCTGATGACAGAAACAAATATAAGTAAGATTTACCCAACTGGCTGATTCCCAAGGATTATAATTCCCAAAGGACAATATACTACGAACTTGGGGTTTCTTTCCAGGGGTGTAGAGGTTGTCTGTGGTTGATATATGCCCTAATATCTCTTCTTTCCCCCTCTTGTTTTCCATTATATTAGTAACACACTCTTGAACATATCTTAAGCCTCTGGGTTATATGAACAACTGATTCTTTTAGTTTTTTTAATCTCTAAATGCTTTAGTGTATATTTCATAAGACATTCTCTTTCATAACCATATTACAAATTAGGAAATTTAACACTGATATAATATTACCTAACCCTGGTCTACATTCAAATTTTATCAACTGTCCAAATATTGTCCTTTATAGATACTTGTTTTTCTCATTCCAAGATCTAGGATCATAGAATACATTCAGTTGTCGTGTCTCTTTAGTCTACTTTAATCTGGAAACATGGGATAGATTCTAAAAAAGGATTATGTCCTACCCATAGACAGCAGTATCTTTTAATATATAAAAGAACTACTCAGTTTTAGATTTATCGAAGATGTTGTTTGATCATGTAAAAGTTGTTGAAGGACTCTAAGCTCAATTAACTATGGCTAAACAGAAATGATTACTTTAAATATTATCATTATAAAAAATGATATCATTTCTGCAATAAGTAGATGGTTTCTCAATGTCTAAAAATAAGACCATTCAAATAGGATTTTAAAAATTACATGACTCACCACTATGACCTTCTAGATTCTGATTCATAGAAAGGTTACTAGGGACTGCAAGACCTCTCAATTTTGCATCATCTAGGAAAAAAAGACATCATGGCAAATACATTAAAGTAATAATTATATGACTTTGACATTTCTTCCTGGATGATTTTAGAAAAAATTTTTTAAGAATGCCTCATTCTGATCTATTTTTCTCATGGTGGAAATATGGACAGTAATATATACCCCCTTGCAGAGATATTATTCTGACAAAATAAAGCAAAATGTATTTTAAAAACATTGTTTACCCAGTATATGAAATATACTGGTAATTATTATTACTGCTATTCCTTCCCAGAAGATCACAAACAGAAATATTTACGATATATAGAATGAAAGCTCTAAAGCATAAGAGGGCTCAGAAAGTAAAGACTTTGGAAACTGGTTTTTACTACATTTTGCAGAATCTTATATGCATTCATTCATTCATTCATTTATTCATTCAATGAATGTCTACATTGTGTTACGCACTGTGGAAGCTTCCGAATATAAAATGATAAAATAGTTAAGGCCTCTCCCCTAAGAGAGTTTGTAGTCTACTGAAGGGACAGATATTAAACACACACTCACCCACCCACATAAATATATATGCATATATGTAAAGTCATAAATTGAGAAAATAAAGCCATAAGAAGAGACAGTAACAGAGGGAGACTGACTTAGATTGGAGGAAGGGAGAGCCAGGGAAGGCTTTCTGAAGAAAGGAGGAGGAGGAGTCCAGACTCAGAAATACCAAGTACAAAGACCCCACGGGTCAAGTGTAGAAGCTCTGAATCCAAAATGTAATTTGCTTCAGCCCTTTATCTTACAGAAGAGTGAACTAAAGCCCAAAGATAAACACCAACTTGCTGAAATTCTTTCAGTATGGCAGAGCTGAGGTTCCAACTCCAATCACCTTACCTACATCTCCAACTTAGATCAGGGGACTGTCTAGCTCTCCATTCTACAGCAACGCTAGGGATGCTAAAGAAATGTGAAGCTGCTATGATTCCAGAGAACTAAAAAAAGACAAATCAAGCTGTAAACACAAGGAACTTATAAACAAAAATGTTTTTAAACATCTCATTTTCTGTTCTCCGGAACTAGGTGAATGATTATTAACATATCTGATAAGCAGAAAAGATGACACCAGCCTGCAACTGTGACAAAACGTGAGATTTTGTGACCTTATTAAAACTCAAATTGTCATTTTTCTTAAACTCTAAATAATAGAGCAGAATAAATAGACATAGCACAAGGCAATGTAGTGACTTAGTTTGCATTCTTCATTCTTTTTCATTTTCCATCAATAACTTGAGTAAAAGCCATCTGATATTTACATTCGATGTTCTCTGAACTTTACTGCAAAAATACTCTATAAAAACAGCACTGAATGTTTGGAGTCTTGTTTGTTTTTCATTTTAAAAGAATTAGAACTGCATAGTGACAAATACCAAGAGCAAATCTCACCGAACAAATGATACTAGGCAATTTTCCATCTAGTTCAAACACTTAGGCTTGCTTTCATTTACCTGTCTGTGTCTCTAATTTCAAAACTTTCAGTAATCCGTCTTCACCACCACATGCTATGAATCCTTGGTCCTTGTTCCAAGATACACATTTCAGCTTTACGTTATCGGGAATGGCGACCTGAAAAACAACCACAGCCACTCTCACAGCTTTTCATGGAGGAGTTGGAAAGTGAGTTACAGATGCAGGCTGAAGAAGTCCCCCCAAGAAATAAAAAATGGTCAGCCTTGCAGAGAGTGTACTGTTAGGAAAATGGGCATGGCACGATCCCCTGAACTGCCCCGCGCCCTACCATTTTCGAAAGGACGGCGGGGGGAGAGGGAAGCACACAAGAAAGGCACTGACTGCAGAGGAACCCAATGGGAGAGTCACCTGAGAAATTTTAAAGGAAGGAAACGGGGAAAAGAGGTATAAATCCATACCATTGATCCATATTCCCTTTCCACACATAACACTTAGGATACCCTTTTGTTATTACTTTTCTCTCGCCCGCCAGCCCATGACGATCCAGTGAATTGAAGTCACCTGGATCAACAGGTGGAGAAGGAGCGGTAGGGAAGCACGCAGTGATCTGTCCTGCTGAGGTCCCCAAAAAGACCCAGGCAGGGGGCAGGAATGGGAGAGAGTCGTGCGAAAGGGCTGTTGGCTCCGCCGAGAATTATCTGGGACTCGGGACCCGAAGGAGGAGGTCCGAGGCTGGACGAGGCAGGAAGGTGCGAGGTGGGAAGGCGAAGGATGCGGGACAGGATGCGGGATTCGCCTGCAGGACGCGGGAACAGAGGAGCTAGGGCGTCAGCGGGAAAACTCACTTTCTTGCTCAGGTAAAAGAACATCCTGGGAACCCCGAGAAGACGACCCCAGCCGTCCAGGCCCGCCAAAGGAAACCTTTTTCTAAGTCTCCAGTCGCGAGTACCAGAACCTCTTGGAAGCGCCTGTCGCCCTGGCAACCACCGCCGCCCAGGCGCATCCGGGGCGCTGAGAGACACTTCCGGCGGCGGCGTCGCACCGCCCGGCGTCTTGCGCCTGCGCGGAGATCGGGGTGTTGGAGTAGCAGCAGACAGCAGACGGCACTTGTGGTTGGGGCTGGTTGCTTTGTTTCTGGGCCTTTTTGCCCTACGCCTGGGGGGCCAACACGGTGTCCCTCAGCGCCTTGCTTTCACCTCAGCTGTCTTCTTTTCGAGCGGCTCGAAGAGCAGGCTAAACCTCAGTAGGTCGCGGTGGAACTTGCCTGGGGTGTTAAAATCAACTCAAGCAAAGGCACCTGAGGTCACGGTGATTGGGGATTTTGTAAGCCCCAGAGACCCAGCATTGTGGAGTCATTTACTGTGTTTGGCCGGCTGGCGCCGTTGGCCACAAGGAAGCGCCAACGTACATTTTTGAAGTCTGTAAACCTTCCCTTATTCCTGAGGATTGGAGAACCCTCTGGAGCAGTTTTTAGGAGATTGCGTTTATTCTGTTTGTTTTAGAACTTTTTAACAGCTTATTTCAGGTGTTACTGCAGCCCAATGGTACATGTCAAGGAGTATATATATGAGCTTTGGGCCATTGCAGCATGTAATTGCCATTTGGGCATAGCCTTCCGTTTTTGAATAATTAAAGTTGGTGTTTGATCCCTGGCCTGAGAACAACTATTCTGTATTCTCTTCTTTTTCTACCTTAATTCTTTAATCTCCCTTGTCCTTTTTGAATGCTTGGAGAGTTACAAAGCACAGCAATTTGGGCACGGGGTAGAAAATCCCACGAAATTACTTAGTCTAACCCATTTTCTAATTTATATCTGATTTTTCCTTTTACCATATTCTGCGGCCACTGCTGTTGAGTTGTATAATCTAGAATGTACCTTATGCAGCAGCAGCAGTAGCTGCAGCAGCTAATTTCCCCATCTAGTCTTTCCCAATTTCAGGCAAATAATGTTCAGATCCTTTGAAGGGAGTCTGTTGCCTCACCCAGCACATTCAAGAATTGACAATGGTCCCAGTGCCTTTCCTATCAAATCTAAATCCCAGCTAAAATTAGATTTTCCTTGGATACCGAAATGTCTACTATCGTGCCCCCATTCTAAGCAAGTCCATATGCTTTCTGCCTCCAAGGCCATCTTATATATCCCCTGATGTTCCTGTCCTCTCTGCCAATTGTGCCTAGCCGAATGTACAAATCAGGTCTCCCTGAGAAACTCTTTCCAAACGTAACCCCCATCCCATTCAGAGAATATATTTGCTTTCAAATGTGTGTATCTGTTTTTTCAGCATCAAGCTGAATTCTGAAGATATGTTGGCACCTGTGCACAAGCTCCCTATACTGGACTCATGAAACAAACCAGAACTGTCTAAGTCACGGGATTCCAATCAACTGGTCAAGTTTAAGAGATGGTAAATTGAAACTGGTTGTTGGTGGTCACACTCGAAAAATCATCTCTTTAAATACCTTCCCCTAGTGCTTGCACGTGACTTCTCATTTATTCCTTCTATAGCATCTTTTCTCTATGATATATTAATAGATATTACGGATTCTGTGTTGAAATAAGTTTGGAAAATAATACTGCTCTAAGTCATCTCCTTTCAAAAATGTTGAGAAATAACCATGTATGTTTCATATATTGTATACTGCCTTGATGTATTTATTTTTCATTTATTCCTTTTAAAGTTTCTGTTTTAGATTTTTGACTGATTTTGGGCTTACATCTGTAGGTGATATTTATTTTTCAGGTGCTTATGTTAATATACCTTCATTATTTTATCCAAATTTAGATAATTTTGTTCTATTCCCTCTCCCAAAATATTCTCAATTAAAGCTTATTTAACCTGAATTTACGTTTTTAACCTTAAAAGTTATGAGATTATAGGAAGAGTTACCACATTGTGTCCTTTGATAAGAAACTGTTATATAATTGTTAATTCAGTGTAATTTAAGGAAATATGTTAATAGACAAAATTGATATGGGTTGCCAGAAAAAGTCATGACAATAATATGTAAAGATATTAACATTTTATTATACTAAAGACAATACAAACCAAAAAAAAAAATTCAGTAATACACAATTTAAAGGACTGTTTCTCTAAAAACTATAAGCTTTCAAGCTGAAAAATAAAATACATATATCAAATGTATAAGTGAAGAATGGTTACGCTTATCACTAAAATTTAAAAAGACAACATTACTTTTGTTACTTGTTAGAGTGACATTTATAAAAATATAATTTTATTGATTGGATCCTAAGGTAAAACAGTAAAGATAAAGTAGGATAGTTTTTCCTTGGTATAAAGTTATAACACTCTTAATTCAAAACTAAAATCTTTAGTTACATGTTTTTTATAATGTTTCATGTAATGTTCACTTGATCTATTTTTAGAGATATGTATTACAATCCCCTGATCACAGCTTCAGTAATACTCTAGCAAAAAAAAAAAGCAAAAAATGAATTGTTAAACAGTGCTAAATTATATTCACCTCAATTTAGTTATATGAACTTTTTTATGTGTAAATACTCCATACAATTTACACTCTGAGTAGTAAGTCTGGTTTATACTATAAATACTATCAAGAGAAAATAGGTCAAAAGTTCCCATTGTAAGTATGGTTATCTTACTAAAATAAACATTTAAAAATTAAATGGCTCAATTGGTAAATAAAGAAATATTAAACTTTTCATTCTATTTCCTACCAATCATTTCACAGTCATAGCTTAGAGACACTAAAGTTTGCTCTTAAGGATGTGAATGTTTATTTCCTTTAAAAAATGACACTGATTCTCTAGAAGATCCTCATACTGTTTATCCAGTAATATTCAGGCAATTGCAAGGGCAGATATTAGCAGGAACATGGAAGTATGCAAAAGTATCAAACACACCAAGCTCTCCGTATTTCCAGGTGAAAATTTTGAGTAATTTAATGATGTATTTGTCCAGATTCATTTTCTTGCAGCTTCCCTAAAATGTCATCAAGTGACTGGTTGTTAAGGCCAATGTCTTTTTTTTTTAATGTTTTTTATTTATTTTTGAGAGAGAGAGAGACAGAGCATGAGCAGGGGAGGGACACAGAGAGAGGGAGACACAGGATCCGAAGCAGGCTCTGGGCTCTGAGCTGTCAGCACAGAGCCCAACATAGGGCTTGAACCCACAAACCATGAGATCGTGACCTGAGCTGAAGTCTGACGTTCAACCAACTGAGCCAAGGTACCCTTATTTTTAAACATGAGAAAACAGAAACACAGTTTCATACACTTAAATACAAGATAAATGAAAATAATTACATTCTATTGTAAATAAAGAAGAAAAAGAGTGAAATTATTTTCTCAGCAAAATCTAATTTAACCTAAAACTCCTAAGTTCTGTTCGTTAGAGTCCTGTTACAAAGCAGTGGTCTTCAGAGATGATACAGAGCCCTTGTCTTCAAACTTTTTGCTCCGATCCCCTAAAATAATTTTGACAAATAAATGCTGCCTTGTGCATATTTAAATTAGATGAAAATTTTCATCATAAATTTTAGTTACAAAATATGTAATTTCTGCCATTTTAAAAATGCTGATTTTTTAAAATAAAATCTAAATTAGTTTTCCAAATGTCCTATGTAATATTAATACCACACTGAATCAATACCTACTATCATTCTTCCAAAATAAAATATTTAAAATAAAGGAATTTGTATTTCCTTGACTTTATATTTACTTTCTCCTTTCTCCACAGAATTTTATTCTACTTTGAATCTTGGAAATCTTTTCTTGATCTCTATTAACACTTCTTTGAAATAAACTTAACACAAACAACAGGCACATAAACATTGATATTGAAATTACCTTTAAATTAATTTTCTTTGACCATAAGGCCTCCAGTATTTTTAATCATCTGGATTGAGTTATCATTACAACTAATATGAGCATGTAATTGATCAAACAACAAATTACAAATTTTGGCATAAAATTACTAAAAATGAAAGATGAAAGGCAAACTTTAATTGGAAAAGTATCTCTTAATGGAATAAATTGGGGCAGTGGTGTTTATGAGGCCTTGATTTAAAAACTGTTGAACCATCCATCCCTTTGTTGGTTCTCTGGAGATTTTACTTTTCCAAGAAGTTCACCTTAGAAGATTGAGGCTGGTAGAAGATCGAGGCTGCCTTCCTGGTGTAAAGTCAGGAGAACAGCAATGTGAAGTGAGAAATGGGAACAGAGAATGCCAACTGAGTCCCTGTAGCATTTTAGGCAGGTCAACTTAAGGATTTGCAAATGAATTTGGTACAACTTTCTGTGCACCACCCCCATGTCCCTATCACCATCTGAATACCATTCCTCTAAGATCCCTAGAGACAGTGTTGTTAACTTGAGCTGTCTAAGAAAAAGGACTTTTCCTGAATTACTCCTTTGGTTAAAGAACTGATTTTTAGGGGTGCCTGGGTGGCTCAGTCGGTTGAGCGTCCGACTTCAGCTCAGGTCATGATCTCAAGGTTTGTGAGTTCAAGCCCCGTGTTGGGCTCTGTGCTGACAGCTCAGAGCCTGGGGCCTGCTTTGGATTCTGTGTCTCCCTCTCTCTCTGCCCCTCCCCCATTCATGCTCTGTCTCTCTCTGTCCCAAAAATAAATAAACATTGAAAAAAAATTTTTTTTAATAAATAAATATTTAAAAAAATTAAAAATAAAATAACTGATTTTTATAGTTTCTTAGATGGTACATTTTGAAATCTTACACATTTCTTACATGTTACATTTTGAAATCTGCTTTTGACCACTTGGCTAGCCAGTATATGTGCTGTCTGAGCTATTGCCTCACTAGTCAGCTAACTCATTCTGTACATGCACAGATTCTGAACTGAGCCATATTAAGGGATCCTAGCATAATAGCTCCATCTGTTAATAAGAACTCAATTAGCATATACTACTGGAAAAGCACTAGAGAAACAAATAGGCAGCTTTTAACATGTAAATACTAACTGGGCAAAACAGTCTATTAAAATATTTTAAAAGAACTCTAAAAAAATAAACACTGTATTACTATTGCTCATCTTACAATGTAATGAATAGGGCCCTTATCCCATGGAATGTCCTAAAATGTTTGGCTCAGTTGTACTACCGAGGGTGGCTTAAAGCAGAAGCAGAAAACCTTCCGGAAAGGATATGTTTGGCGTTCAGTCTCTGCAGATAGGAGTTGACCTTATCCTGGAATGCCAGAGTGGCTTCACATCCACAAGCATCTTCTGTGGAGATGAGTCTTCGTGCTTCTTGAATGGCTGATGATGACAGTATACAAAATGTTACAGCTAATTAGAAATCATAGCAAGTCAGAAAATCTACAATTCAATACTTCCATTTTTAAGACTTACCTAAATGCATTTTCCAGGAGGTAAAAGGGTATAAGCACACAGAAAGAGGAGAAAATACTTTGGAATGCTAATGTCACAGAAGAAATTGAATTAGATGTTGGGAAGTGCTTACAGTTGCCAAAGCTGGGTGTTGGTTATATGAGAGTTCACTATATTCTCTATACTTTTGTGATCGTTGGAAACTTTCTGTGATATGAAGGAAAATTTTAAAAAGTTGATGTAGGCGCAAGCCAAACATACAGAGCTAAGGTAATTAATCTTATTATGATACTGTGTCCTTATTAAGACATGAAAATGAGGAAAACAGTTCTCTTTTTGGCCAAAATATTCAAGGATTAAATGAATAAAATGAAATAAAGGGATTAAATTCAAGGATAATTCCTGATGTCCTATACAGACTCTTATTCTATTGGATGGTCTGAATTGAGAGTTCTAGTTCTTACCCATAAATACTTTGGAACTAAAAACTTCAGGTTGGTATCAACATTTAAGCAAAGAACCTGGGAGAATGATAATGCTAACTTCTAATTCTCTGTGAAATACAGTGAGGCAGCTATTCCTACTCAGTATCACAGCCCCCAAAGTTGCCTAACAGAAGTAAGAGTAACTTCCCAGGTCTGAAGACTGGTATACAATCTTGCAGTCGGGTGGTACCACCGCCTGAGGACAGGGAGTGGTCCTTTGCTCCCACATTTTCTCCTACATTCTACAAAGATAGGCTATTGAGGGGACCATAAAGATAGGCTATTGAGGGGACCATAAATTCACTTGATTAAATATAATCTACCTACCTGTCCAAATCCTGCTGACTTTTAAGGATAGCCAGTCCAAACCAGTCAGTCAGGAAGCCAGAAAGTAGCTACTGAAATTAAGTACATGCCCATCATCCCTGTACCGAGCATATAGTTGGCACTTAGAATACTTTTCCAGTGTTATCTCGCCTGATAGACTATAAGCTCTATGAGGGCAAGGGCTTAGCGGGGTATTCTAATTAAAACACTCCATAGAAAATTTAAAACTAGGATATAGCACAATTGAAAGTTGAGAGATAGATCCATTCACAATATCATCAAAAAATAAAATCTTTAGGAAAAATTTAACAAAAGAAGTACAAGACTTATACACTGCAAACTACAAAAACATTGATTTGTCTCCCATTCCTTCCTCAGGACCTGACAGGGTACTAGATATATGAGTAGCTCCACGAACACTTGCTGAGAAAATAAGTGAATGGCTAGACAAGTGAGGTCGTTACCTAACCCGTCATAAATTATACTGGAATCCCCATTTTCCAGGAGAAGAAAAAATGCCCAAGACTGATGTTTCTGAGGATTAAACACCTAGATAGGGTGACAGTACCCTGACATACTCAAATTCTAGAAGCAAGCTGCTCCCTATTACCCTCGCCCTCCTCAAGAAGCTGATCCATCCGTACTTCAAATGAAGAAGTAATTACCAAGTAACTGTCAGGGGCCATGGAGGATGCTAGGAATACAGACATCTACTATCTTCAGGGATTGGAATTCACAGTCTACAGGAGCATAAACATACAAGTCCCAAACTCTGACTTTGCTCCCCAAATCTGCTTCAGCCTCAGTCTACCTCACCTCAACGGAGATACCCCATCCTCCTCCCAGCTGCTCAAGGCTGAAATAGGAAAATCATCCTTATTCCTCTCCTGCCCTATTCCCTGGTTCCTGTTCATTCTGCCTCTGAAAAGTATCTGAAATCATCTTGCTTCTGTCACCACTGCCACCCTCCTCTCCAAACTGGGACCACTGCAACAGCCTCCGACTGGCCCCGTCTTCTGCTTTTCATCCCCTGCAATCCACACAGCAGGTAGGGTGACTTGTGAAAATATAAACAGAATGCCTCTGCTGCTTAAAACTCTCCAGGGACTTCCCATTTCCCATAGAATAAAATATAAACTCCTTGCCCTCACCCCAGTAGATCAGCAGGACTTGGCCCCTGCCTCACTCTCCCAGCTATCTAATACCACGCTTCTTCTAGCTGGTCATGCTTCCCTCACACTGGCTTCTCTCCCCTCCTCTCCCACCAAAGCCACCACCGCACAAGCACAGACTGTGGCATTGCTCTTCCTGCATCCGCCAGCCCCCCAATCCCAACCTAACTATGGCTGATGCTCGGGTCTCAGATGTCACTTCCTCATCCAGGCACTCCCCCAACCCACACTGTCTGAGGACCCTGTTCTTTACCCCTGGCTCTTATTTCATTTATAAATTGTCACTTCCTTGTCTTTTCCCCTTAGACTATTATCGAAGACCATACTTATTTTGTTCACAATTATATACCGAGTGCCTAGCACATAGTAGGCACTCTATTTGCCGAATGGATGAAGGAATGGTTGAAGGAACACACAAGTAATCACAACACAAGGCATCCCGCATTGAAAGAGGGCGGAGCTCAACAGAAATAGAAGGGGAACCCTGGTAGAGGGGGTAAAATTAAAACTAGGCCTGGAAATTAAGGAAACAAACAAACACTCTTTTGCAGTATTCGATTCACACAAAGTAATTTAGAGAACACTTATGCAGGTAATGAAGCATATTGAAAACAAACACTAATAAAGTTACTGCACTAATGAAAATATTATGAATACTGCTGTAGACACATCCTTTAGTAAAAATATAAACACAGTCTAGAAGATATTTCCAACACACACACACAAAAAATTTATATCCAGAGATGTGAAGAGTTCCTTTGAGTCAGTAAGAAAAATACAAATAACCAGATAGAAAAATAAGGGCATAAATAGCATTTCCCAATAAGAAACTGAAATGACCAAAAAATACAGGAAGAGGTGCTTAACATCTCTAGCAACCAGGAAATGAAAGAAATAAAGACCACGGGGAGATACTTTTTTGCATCGATGAGACTGGCAAAAAATTAATGCAACAAAACCAAATGTTGGCAAGGATGCGGTTCTTGGATTTTGACGAGCAAAAGCGGCAAGGGAAGGGGATCCCAGCAGAGGGTGGAAACGGGCAGGGCATGTTTCCGGAATATCCACGTGGTGGAGCACAGGACGTGGAAAGGAACGAATCTGGGGATAAAGGGAGTGACCCGGTGAAGAAGAGAGGTCACCAGGGGCAGGGAGAGAGGGGACAGGTACAGAGCTTCAGTTTGCAATGATCAAGTGCTATGGCTGGAGTGTGGGATGGTTGCACAATAGGAATGCACTCCACTTAACTATACTTTTAAAACATCTTAAAAATGTTTAAAATGTGAAGTTGTATGTTATGTGTCTTACCACCACCACAACAGAAACTCTAACTTAGGGCGGGACTTTGATTAGAAAGAGAAACAAAGACAGAGGAAGGACCCACGAGGGATGAATGGCCGTGGGCAGAATGGTTTCGTTCTGAAGACAACTGGGAGCCACTGGAGGATTCGGACTGGGAGGAACAATCAGGACTGTGCTTCAGACTTGGAGAGGAAGGCTTTCTCCTGGAAGATTGTCCTTCCAAATGACATAGGCTTGAAGTCCAGTCTTTACCTGAGCACGTCTTCCTGTCTTCATTCAAGGTGTAGCCGGCATAACACTCGCAGTGATAGGCCGCTGCCCCGTCATCCACACAGATGTGCTGGCAGCCGTGAGAGCCCAGAGCACACTTGCTGAGAACTGGCCAGGAGCACGGCAGGAAAGAAAATATTCCCAAGTTACAGCAGGAAACCAAACGCAGATTTCTGGGTGAGAAAAGCTTCGGTGTGGAGGCAACAGATGCTGAGGATGAACCCTTCAGTTGTCAGCAACAAATCTCCCACTTTTCAGGAGAAAACCTGTTTTCCTGTTCTACATCTCACATGCCTCTAGCCTCGCCTTTTCCTGGCTCCCCCCTTTTCCCTTTCATTTCTTGCAGATATCTAGGGGGTGCCTTCTCTTTCTTTCCTGCCTTGCTCCCGGCCAGTTCTGACTTTGATTATATGGCTCAGACCTTACCTTTGGCTTTTCCTGATGACCACAAATGCCTCCAACATCTCCAGCCACACGTGGATCATCATCACCATCACCAAAAATAATGTATTGGAGACCTACTTGCACATGGAGCTAAATTTGATGCTGTGTTGACCAACGGCCTGGCTTTAAGAGTGTACAAAGTGGGAAAAGGGTGCCTGGGTGGCTCAGTCAGTTAAGTGTCCAGTTCTGGGTTTCGGCTCAGGTCATGATCTCATAGTTTGTGTGTTCGAGCCCCGCGACAGGCTCTGCATGGACAGTATGGAATCTGCCTGGGATTTCTCTCTCCCTCTCTCTCTCTCTCTCTCTCTGCCTCTCCCTGGCTTGCACTCTCTTTCAAAAAATAAACATTAAAAAAAAAAGTGTACAAAGTGGGAGAGAAAACACGAGCCTGAGCACATATGCACACATACACAAAGAGATAGCAATAACAGTGATGATGGTGAGGAGATGTGTATGTTTGGATAGTGAGGGGTTTATTATCTGTCACAGTAAATATATTACAAGGAGGTAGATGGTTTGCCCAGATTTGAGTGGAGAGCAGACAAAAGTGCTGTGCTTGTCTGGTCCCATGTCCACACTGGCCCAGGACAAATGAAAACAGCAGGTCTCCCTTAATAAACCCAGAAAGTCTTTCATGGAAACACAGGTTCTTCGTCCAACATCACAGGAGACCAACCTAACTGGTTTGTCCCCCTCTAACTCTTAAGTGTTCCTCCACACTCAGGAAACGTCCATGGCTCACTATTGCCTATAAAAGAGCTTTGGGGCACCTGGGTGGCTCAGTTGGTTAAGCGTCCGACTTCAGCTCAGATCATGATCTCACCGTTCATGAGTTCAAGCCCTGCATCCGGCTCTGTGCTGACAGCTCAGAGCCTGGAGCCTGCTTCGGATTCTGTGTCTTCCTCCCTTTCTCTCTGCTCCTCCCCCACTCACACTCTGTCTCTGTCTCTCTCAAAAATAAATGAACATTAAAAACAATTTTTTTTAATAAAAGAGCTTTGAGTGAAATGAAAGTCTCTACATAATTTATTCATAGATCATCTTTCCATCTTTAACATTGATATTCCCCTTCATTACTTCAGATTTTTCTAGCAAAATGCCAAATAGCAGAATGTTTCATTTTTCCCCTCATCCCAGGCTACCAGCGGCTCTACCGACAACAACGGGCCATGCCTCCACCCCCAACCCCCCCAATCTGGGGCTCCACATTTAATCTACAAGCCTTGCTACCAGCCAGCAGGGGAAAGCAGACCATTGGAGGGGATGGGACCCAGGTTACGTACCCCAGCTTTAGAACAGTATCCATCATTACTTTAAAATATATAAACACTAACTTTCCACAACCTGGCCTTGCTCTTCTAGCTACCTTTGCAACCATGAAACAGTATGGCTTGGTGTTTGAGAGCATGTGTAACCACCAGAGTAAGGGCCTGGGTTCAAATCCTCACTCTGCTACTCACTAGCTGAGTGACCAGGGCCAAGTTATTCAACCTGTCTGTGCCTTGTTTCCTCATAAAGTTGCTCACAGCAAATGCCTAGAACCATGCACAGCATACAGCAGGCACTGAAGAATGTTGGATATTGTGACCTGGGAGTATTGCCTGGGGTAGTCTGCCCTAACTGAACACTTTCTTTGATTTTTTCAAAATAAAATGTTCTACTTTATTCCATAATATCTGTTAATTTAAGTGTACATTTGTTTTAGTTTCCTCTTTCGAGGTCTTCAGTGTTCCTGGTGGCTTAAGGTACCAAGTGGGATATTTGTAACCAGTTTGAGAAGTACAGCCATGAGGCTTCTCCACCCCAATGGACTTAGTCCTATCACTGAGCAAACCAACACAAGCCACTCCCCTTGGCCATCTAGCTCTCCAGTCCTCTGTCTAAACCTTCACCATCCTCACGGCTCACCTCCTGCCCTACCCACTCCATACCCTTCTCCAGGCAGCCCACCTCCCCAGCATCTACAGCCCTCGGTTACTGTCTATCCCTCTTCCTGGCTAGTCTCTGCTTTCTCAAGGTGTTGGTTCTCTTTGCACCCAGTCTAGAAGTTGCTCAGAGACACAAAATGCATTTCTTTACATCCCCACAGCATTTTGCACAGTCCTGGAAAAAAAATAGGTACTCAGTATTCTTTAATTGATTTGTTTTGTTTTCTTTTTCTTTTCTTTTTTTTTTTTTAAGTAGGCTGGATGCCCAGTGTGGAGACCAACATGGGGCTTGAACTCAGGACCCTGATCTCAAGACCTGAGCTGAGATCAAGAATCAGACGCTTAACTGACTGAGCCACCCAGGCACCCCTATTTTTCTCATTTTTTTTTAAGTTTGTTTATTTATTTATTTTGAGAGAGAGAAAGAGAGAGAACCAGAGAGGGGCAGAGAGAGGGGGACAGAAGATCCCAAGCAGGCTCCAGGCTGACAGCAAAGAGCCCAATGCGGAGCTCGAACTCACGAGCAGGGAGATTATGACCTGAGCTGAAGTCGAATGCTTAACCAACTCAGCCACCCAGGCGCCCCTCTTTTTTTTTTTTTTTAAAGGGAATTGGTGATTTGCCATTTCCCTTATTCTCTCTTCAAAAGGTCACATAATATCTCTCCTCAAGGGATAGGAACATATACATAAAAATCTTATTTAAAAGTTTGAATATGCCAAAATTAAACACCGCCTTGAGAGGCACAAATTTCTCTTAGAAAGTGTTTTTACATTATAAATGCCACCCTGTTCTGCCAGTGAGTTTAAATCAAATTAATGAGGATTGGCCAAGTCATAAGGCTCAGATTCACTGAAGATTGATCATCTAGAAACTGTCAGGGAACAACTTACTTCAAACTTACTGGAAGATCTGTGTGGGTCTAATTTAGTCATTGACAAAGTCTCCTTTACTAAAAGGATCCAGCTTTAAGATTAGCACTACAGAAAAGTTCCTGGCCAAGTTTTAATTGGAAAAAGATCAGTTCAGCCTATCACACCAAATAGTTACTGTCCAACTGACTTCCTCTAAAGTTCCCATTTGCTTTACAAGTCCCCAGTATACAGAGCTATAAAATTTTCCTGGATAAAGACCCTACATTCAATTAGCTCTTCTCATCTCCCCCCCTCCCTACCCATTTCTGAAGTGAGCTATATTTGCAAAATGAAGCGAGCTCACTGCTGTCTGAGCTATGTGTGTCTTCGTCTATAAGTACCGTGGACGGTCGAAAGTCCGACTCTTTAAACTGTCTTTAAGAATCGCTCACTACGTGAATTGGAACTTGGTGTCCCTGCCATACAAAGAGCCAACAACAAAAGAATTTGTTCAGTGGACCTTACCGGAACACGTTTTATTATCTGCGTTCAGAGTGTAGCCTTCGTAGCATTCACAGTGATGAGACCCACCTCTGTCATTCACACAAATGTGCTGACAGCCATGTGTACCAAAAGCACATTGATCTTGAGCTGCCAAACAGAAGTCCAGGAGAAGAGAAATGAAAAGGAGAAAATTTTTGTATTACCCGTATATAACAATCTTCTTACTTGCAGCTAGAAATATATAAGAGGCAAACCTATTACAAACTTTCCACAGCCATCCGTACTACTGGCTCATACTGGACGTTGGCTGAGTTAAGCAAAATCCTGCACACACAGTGCTTATTCTTCATCTTTCCCCAACTGATCTTCAAAATCACCAAGAAGGAGTTTTTATAATCTAAGTATCTCGGGGCGCCTGGGTGGCGCAGTCGGTTAAGCATCCGGCTTCAGCCAGGTCATGATCTCGCGGTCCGGGAGTTCGAGCCCCGCGTCGGGCTCTGGGCTGATGGCTCAGAGCCTGGAGCCTGTTTCCGATTCTATGTCTCCCTCTCTCTGCCCCTCCCCTGTTCATGCTCTGTCTCTCTCTGTCCCAAAAATAAATAAACGTTGAAAAAAAAATTTATAATCTAAGTATCTCATAAATACTTTCTAAAGCATTCCTTCAGGACTTACTGTATTTACGCTGAATCACAGGGATACCAGCAAATATGGGGCTAATTACACTAGATTTAGAAAGACATCAAATTTGAATCTGAAGAAACTGTAATTCAGCCCTCTCCTGTTAAGTGAGGAAGCTGAGGGGCGCCTGGGTGGCTCAGTCAGTTAAGCGTCTGACTTCAGCTCAGGTCATGATCTCGCGATTCGTGGGTTTGAGCCCCATGTCAGGCTCTGTGCTGACAGCTCAGAGCCTGGAGCCTCTTTCGGATTCTGTGTTTCCCTCTCTCTCTGCCCCTTCCCCGCTTACACTCTGTCTCTCTCTCAACAATAAATAAACAGTAAAAAAAAATAAATAAATAAGTGAGGAATAAGCTGAATCCAAATAAGCTGAATCCAAAGGAAACCAACTGACTCAGAGCAGCATCAGAACTCAAGACCCAAACTCAGTGCACTTTTCTGCATGCAGACAGGATACTTTTCAACTACTTTTTATCTTTAAACTTTTCACTTTGAAATCATCGCAAGGCATATGAAAAAGTTCCAAAAATAGTACAAAAATTCCTGTACTCACCCATCTCCCCAAATGTTAGCATCCCATACAACAGTGGTACAATGATCAAAACTGGGAAATTAACGCTGACACAGTACTATTAATTAATCTACAGACCCTCATTCAAATTTTACCATTTGTTCTGCCACTAATGTCCTTTTCTTGGTCCAGGATCCAATCTAGGACTCACATTGCATTTCATCGTCACATGTCCCTAGCTCAGTCTTTATCTTTCATGACCTTGACACTTCTGAGAAACGGTGGAAAATCACTTTGTAGAATGTCTCCAAGTTTAGGTTTGTTTGAAGTTTCCTCATGATTCTGGATGTTTAGCAAGAATACAACAGAAGTACTATGGTGCCCTCAGGACATCATGTCAGGAGATGCATGATGTCACCACAGGGCATTACTGGAGGTGTTCACTCTGACCACTTGGTTCAAGTAATGCCTGCCAGGTTTCTCCGCTATGAAGTAACTGTTTTTTTCCCATGGTAGGTAATAAATACCTTGTGGAGCGTTCTTTGATTTTAACCTACTAAAAACTGTCTTCAGCATCTGGAAAGCACTGAAAGGGCTGGGTACAGAGATGGAAATGAACAACACACTCATGCGTGTGGCCCATGATACATACATCCTGCCATTTCTGACTTGTCTAATAAGACTGGTCTGACTTACTAGGCAAGTCAGAAATGGGAAAACCCCAAGAGAGAAAAACCAACCAAGTGCCTTGTCAGCATGACCTACGCCTCCAACACCAGCTAGGGAGGCATATAGATAGGGAGGTAGCAAAAGTAAACCCTCCTCTCCCACTTACCTGAACATGTTTTCTTGTCTTCATTCAAGGTGTAACCTTCATAGCACTCACAGTGATAAGAGCCAGTTCTATCGTTCACACAGATGTGTTCACATCCATGAGTGTTAAGAGCACACTTATTGATAGCTATCAAAAGATGATCGGGACAAATGTAAACACATAGAAAACGTGGTAAATTAATTGAGCCACTACACACACACACACACACACACACACACACACACACACACTGCTACTGAAACAAGGCAGCTCAGCACAACAGGAAGACTACAGGACAGGAGGTTGGGAACTAAAGTCCTGTGTTAGCTCTTTCACTAACAGACCCTATGACATGGGTAAGTCTTCTTCCTCTGTTGTGTCTCCATTTCATCGTCTATAAAATGAGTATGTTGAATTAAATAATCTCTAAGTTTCCTTCCTCTCAAAAACTTTTTTCTAGGATTAAAAAAAAATAGACCTAATTCCCATCTTTATTGATTATATGTGAGTATTCATATACTAGATGAATGAGAACCTCCCTAAACTTTCTTCTGTGTCTAAATTCAATAAGCAGCTTTGGTCACAGGGACAAAAGGGAAGATTGTATTTAATTAAGTAAAATCCAGGAAAAGTTCCAAATCCTCAAAAAGACCAAAAGTGTTGGCCCCCTTCCTTCCTAACCCATTTCCCTACTAACCCTTTTCTCTAAAACTAATAATAAGTACTATAAATAAGCTGATTTAGATATTACCTCACTTTTCTCCTCTCACTTTTCTGCAACAATTTTGGAGGAAAAACGTGGATAAGCAAGAGTAAGCCAACCAAAAGGCAGTCAGGAGAAAAGCATACGGCCAGTCCAAACCCTAGAGAGTAGGTCCCTAGGTAAGTAGCAGTCAGACACCATCCCTGAGCAAGCCTCACCTGAGCATGTCTTCATATCAGCGTTCAGGGAATATCCTTGGCTACACTCACAGTGGTATCTGCCTTCCCCATCACTGATGCACACGTGCTGGCACTGGTGTGTGCCAAGTGCACACGGGTCCAGGGCTGTGCACAGGAAGTTTACAATAGTCAGTATCGACACGTAAGACACATTCCAGATAACTCTCTTCCATGTCAGAGAGACATCACTCTCTGGGTTCCTCTCCAATTATAGTTCACTATAAACACTGGGTATTTGTTTTTGGCCTCTGGCTTATTAGAAATACCACTCTTCAACTAATAATGTTATGAATTTAAAATTACAGATTTTATTGTCAACTCTCTCAAAGAGAAAGGAAATTTTGAATTGGGAGCCAAAGCCAAGTACTTACATGGGTCAGGTCTTCAATTTATCCACCTGTTCACGAAAAAAGACTTTTTACTTCCCAAATGCAAGACATGGGGAGAACTACAATGTACTTCTTGAAGGTCTACGAGCTAGCTGGCCTATTGCAGCCAGAGATCTGGTTTCCAAGGGCTCTATCATTTGTGTCAAAACAGAAGTCACAGGCAGGCATCCCTCTGGGCCTGGAACTCTCTCACTCTTGGGCGGCAATACATATTTGAACATGCAAATGGTGGAGGGCAATGCCTGAATGTGCAGCATGGAGCTTGAGCCCAAATGTTTATGTATGAAACTTCAGGGCCTCTAATATCTGCAAGGAGAATAAACTCACATGCTTGATGCAAGCAGGTGAAAAGAAAAGGAAGACCAGAATAAATGAGATTATGTTAGCTAAACTCCATACCCATCGTTTCACTCCTGGAGTTGTTAATATCTCATTGGATTTTTTTTTTCCCTAGTGACACGCCTTGAAGAAGAATCAATGAATTTAGTCATTTCTGAGAAACCAAGGAGGACTGTTGGAGGAGGCTGGCATCCCTGGGCAGGTAACCCAGCCTCGACTGCTTTGGCAACAGGTCAAGGCTAATATTTGCCCAAGAAGGGCCTTTTCATGGGATGATCTTTCCAACCCGTTGACTACAACAAGCTGGCCCTCAGTCTTTTTTCCATAGACAGGGGATTTTTTCCCCCAGAACAAGCAGGCCTTTTGTACCAAAAGGAAAAGATTGCCACTCACCACTTGCTACTTTATGGCCTTCAAGCCCAAACCCAGGTGCTAGCTGTGAGACCCAACTCTGCCACAGACCAGCCTCTTTATGGAAAATCTCTCACCCACAAGCATAAGGGGTTTTCCTGGGAGAAAGAAAGCCATGTTCTTTTGAGAAACCAATGAATACTAAGTAGATGCCACCAAAGCCAAGGATAGCTTGTGAAGGCCCAGTGTCTCGGGACAGGAAAGACAAGGGGCCACCAGCCAGGTCTGGTTGAGATGAGGCCAAACTTAGCTCCAGACCAAGACTTCATCTCCCATTTCCTGACAAACTGGTGATTGCTGAGTTCCACATTAATTCTGATATAAAGACTCCTTGAAATTTGCAATTGTAATTATCGATTCACTTGTTTGTCTCATCACCACCCCCAAACTATTTTTATTGCTTGATAGTAAGGAAGGAATATCTTTATCTTCATATCATCAGTGATTAATTAATACACATCAAATAAAGAGATGGGGAATAGATTACACAGCAAACGGTATCTACATTTTAAAATTCACCTGAACCAGGGGCACCTGGGTGGCTCAGTTGGTTAAACATTCAACTCTTGATTTCAGCTCAGGTCATGATCTCATGGTTTGTGAGATCAAGTCCCATATGGGGCTCTGTCCTGACAGCATGGAGTCTGCTTGGGATTCTCTCTCTCCCTCTCTCTCCACCACCCCTCTGTTCATATGCACGCGCGCACACACATACATGCCTACACTCGCTCTCTCAAAATAAATTAAAAAACTAAAAATAAAAAATAAAAATAATAAAATTCACCTGAACTAAAAATTTGCCCATACCTGTTTGGATAACTCCAGGGAGGGCTTTGAAAGACTATACCTCTTCATGATTTTAAAAACTAAAGCATGAATATAGATAGAGAAAGATAGACAGACAGATAGATAGATAGTAGAAAAAAGAAACTTAAAAAAGTATGAGTCTCACACATTCATAACTCTGATCAGTGACTAAAAATAAAGCCCAGCCTTAAGTAAATTCATATTCATGGATTTGACTGCTAAAAGTTCCAATTAAATTAGCATGCTCAGGGGTGCCTGGGTGGCTCAGTCTGTTGAGCATCCAACTTTGGCTCAGGTCATGATCTCCCGGTTCGTGAGTTTGAGCCCTGGGTCAGGCAGGCTCTGTGCTGACAGCTCGGAGCCTGGAGCCTGCTTCAGATTCTGTGTCTTTGTCTCTCTCTGCCCCTCCCCTGCTCATGCTCTGTCTCTGTGTCTCTGTCTCAAAAATAAATAAATTAACATTAAAAAAAAATTTTTTTTAATTAACATACTCATATTCAAACTCCATCCTAAAGGGAAAAAGACAGAAGGACAGTAACAATGATTTTTTTTAATCTGCTTCTTGCTACCTCACAAGTGAGCTGAAATCCCAACCTCCCTAATTCCTAATCCCATCCCTCCATGAAGAATAGTCAGAGGAAGAACAAAATCTGAAAACTAGTGTATCTAGGGAATAAGCAGAACCCTGACTGCCAGTTACACTGGAAAACAGGCCAGCTGATCCTTCCATGGACAGACAGACAGCTGCTGCTCCTTGTTTTCTGCAGGAAAACAGGTAGAATTCTGTGACATCCAGAGATGGTAAAGCTGAAGAAAATATCTGGGGAAAATGGAGTTGTGGGCAAAGGGGAGAAAAGAGGTGTCTTGAGTTTTTTATTTTTATTTTTCTCTGACCCCATCAGGGAACAGCAGGATCATTTATCCTGGATATTTCTAGACCTTCACATTTCTAATGCAAACATGAAGATTTTATGAGCAAACCAAGTTACATATAAAGCAACTCTATATTCCTAAACCAACAAAGTGTGTTTATGTTGGTAAAAAAAAAAACAAGAAAAGCACTGCTTATATTTTGGTTTTCCATAGAGTTTCCACCCCCCCCCCCAAAAAAAAGAATAAATCTTTTATTTCTTTTTCTTTGGATACACAGTGTCTGAATACAACATCTTTTCTATTTAGGAGCAAAGACTTACCACAAAAGGTCTCCTGGAATCTAGAGGAAAGTTTCTCAATGACCCCATAGGTCTCCACATAGAAAACATGCTCATCTAGGGGCTCACTGGCGATCATCTTGAGGGACTCCATGTCTGCCCGGTCCACGCCCACAGCATAGAGCTCAATACCAGATGCCCGGGCCCGAGCGGCCACCTCATTCACCTGGTCCTGAGGTCTTCCGTCTGTCACAATGATGGCCACCTTAGGGATGTTGGATGTGGGCCCCCGAGCTCCTGCCTCCACCGTGAAGGCCTCATCCATCGCTGTCTGGATAGCCAGACCCGACATGGTGCCTGTAGACAAGGGTGTGATCCTGGCCACAGCCCGCTTCAGCGACTGCTTATCCGAGTGGGTCTGGAGATGGAACTCAATCTTCACGGTGCTAGCATAGTTCACCACCGCCACCCGTGTGTCCGCCGCCCCAATGTCCAGAGTGTCGATTATCTGGGAGACAAAGGTTTTCACCTTGGTGAACTCCAGGGGCCGCACACTGCGAGAGCTATCAATGATAAACACCAAGTCCAAGGGCTTGCTCTTGCAAACACCTGCAAAGGAGGGTGTGGGAAAACAGGTATGACTAACCAATAATCTGATCCCAATCAGCAATGGAGTCATCCTCACACCCAGAGAGCCCTGGTGTTGGAGACCCCACTGTCTGTTATCTTCCCCCAAGACCATCCTCCCTTTAGACGTTGAAAACTCCAAGGCCATCCGAATTCCTTACTAAGAATTCACATCGGGGGGGTGAAGTTTCTCCAAATATCTCACCTACAGGCTGGCTGAACCCCAAAATTTCACCTAGAACCTCATCCCTCTGCTTCAAGTTTTGTTCCCAAGATTCCTCTTGACTCCCAGGAATGAATGGATTCCAGCTCTTTCTCAGGCACCTTGGCCATGAGCCAATGGGACAGTGTCCCTAAATGGTGTGAAAGGTGAGCTCAGGACAGCCTACCTGCACACTGTCCAGGCCTCACAGACACCTCAGGCAATGTTGCAGTTCAAGGCGAGCACACTACTGCTTTTCTGGAGATTTCCTTCTCCTACTCCAGTGCTAAGGAAAAACTGACCCAAGGGAAGCCCTAAATGCCCCCTCCTTCTCATCATTCATCAGGTTTAGCAAACTCTGGGGCCCCACAAGCCTGAGAGTGGGAAGAATGACAACTTAATCTGACCCATGTGGGATGCCTGGGTGGCTCAGTCGGGTAAGTGTCCAACTCTTGGTTTCAGCTCGGGTCATGATCTCACGGTTCATGGGTTCAAGCCCTGCATTGGGCTCTGTGCTGATGGTACGGAGCCTACTTGGGATTCTGTCTTCCTCCCTCTCTGCCCTTCCCCTGCTCGCTCGGTCTCTCTCTCTCTCTCTCTCTCTCTCTCTCTCTCTCTCTCTCAAAAATAAATAAACATAGGGGCGCCTGGGTGGCGCAGTCGGTTAAGCGTCCGACTTCAGCCAGGTCACGATCTCGCGGTCCGGGAGTTCGAGCCCCGCGTCGGGCTCTGGGCTGATGGCTCAGAGCCTGGAGCCTGTTTCCGATTCTGTGTCTCCCTCTCTCTCTGCCCCTCCCCCGTTCATGCTCTGTCTCTCTCTGTCCCAAAAATAAATAAACGTTGAAAAAAAATTAAAAAAAAAATAAATAAATAAACATAAAAAAATTTTTTTTAAATCTGACCCATGTCCGCTGTGCTTCCAACTCTGTGCGTGTATCTGGTTTTCAGAAGCAGAGACGTCCACTGGTGCCCACCCTCTGCCCCCACCAACCTCTCATGGTCACCCCCTTTTCACTTTTTTCATCCACCAGATACTTTCTTGAGGGCCTCCCACGTATTAAGCCCTGGGGCTACAGAAGCAAAGGAGCTTGTATCTTTCCTACTTAAAAGTACCAAGCAAGTTGCAGTAACACCGCAAAGCTTTGTTTCCGTCTCTGCCTTCTTCTCTTTCTCCCCCAATCTCATTCTACACTCCTCCCTCTCCCAGCCACCAAAATCAAGTCATAAAGTCAGGACTGGCTGAGAGAAAAGCCAGGTATTAAGCATCTTTTTCAATTCATTCCTCCTCCTCCTCCTCTACACACACACACACACACACACACACACACACACACACACACGCACACACGCACACACACCACTCATCATACACACCAAGTCCTAAATGGAAATGTAACTGATGCTTGAGCATGAAGCATCAACCAGGGTTCTCGCCTTTCTTAGCAGGGGGCTGGAAGGTGATGCTACTGTAAGAAGGCAATTTACACAGTGATCTAGGGGAAAAGATGGATTCAAAGCAAACTCCTAGGCAAGACGGGTTGTGACAGAAAAAGCCCAATCTGGAACAGGATTGATGCCTCTATATAGTTTTCTTTAAAAACTGAAAATTATCAGGGAGCCTGGGTGGCTCAGTCGGTTGGGCGGCCGACTTCGGCTCAGGTCACGATCTCATGATCCGTGAGTTCAAGCCCCGCGTCGGGCTCTGTGCTGACAGCTCAGAGCCTGGAGCCCCTTTCGGATTCTGTGTCTCCCTCTCTCTCTGCCCCTCCCCCGTTCATGCTCTGTCTCTCTCTCTCTATCTCAAAAATAAATAAACGTTAAAAAAAATTTTCTTAATAAAAAAAATAAAAACAAAATTATCCTCTTGGTTTTATCCAGCTTCCTGGAGGTATTCAATTAAAAAAATAAACCATACCTTATTTTCAATAACATCTTAGAGATCACAGTTATTGTACCAACACAGTAACTCTGTGAACAACCTTCAGAGGTGCAGAAGTTGTTTTTATACCCATTTTACAGGTGAGACGACTGAGGTTCAGGGAGGTGTAGGAGTCAGAAAACAGCAGATCATGGACTAGATTCCAAGTTTCCTGACTCCCAGCCTAAAGGGGCCTTTCACTGCATGGCTTCCTCTTTCTGAGGCAGTATTTTCCACCACAAAAAAAATCAACATTATCTCATGTACCTAGTAAACATCCTGCTTGTTGTCTCTGAGTCACCACCCTGAAATATGCTGTATGTCATGTATTTAGTTAAGTCGAAAGGAATTAAGTCTTTTAAAAAACAAAAACAAAAAACCCCCAGAATTTCATTTCATCCCTTGATTACAATGCATCAGGAACAAGGAAGAAGAATCATACTGAAAATCCTCCATGGACATAGATATAGGTATTTCTGCATAACTGGAGTAAAAGGATAAATACATGGTGAGCCCATATTTGACAATGATTTCACTAACACCCAAATGGTGTCCTTACTAACGCCACGGTTGTGTTCTTTTAGTAAATATGCATGATTCCTTCCTTCTCACATGGAATCCTGTGTCAGAGGGATATGGTGGACAGAATCATGCTCCCTCCCCCCAAAGATGTCCATGCCCTAATCCCCGGAACCTATAAGTATGTTGCTTTATCTGGGAGAAAGACTTTGCAGATGTGATTAAGTTAATGACCTTAAGAAGGGAGTTCATCCTGGACTATTGGGGTGGGTCTGATGTAATTACAGAGGCCCCTAAAAGTGGAAGAGAGGCAGGAGAGGAGACTCAGCCTGCCTTTGGTGGCTTTGAAAATAGGGAAAAGGCCATGAGCCAAAGAGTGAAGGCAGCCTCTACATGCTGAACCAGGCAAGGAAACAGTCTCCCCTAGACCTTCCCCAAAGGGAAACAGCCCTGCTGACACAATTTTATCCCTTTGAGACTAGTGTGAGACTTCTGATCTACAGAACACTTACTTAATACATATGTGCTGTTTTTAAGTCATGAAGTTTGTGCTAATTCATAACAGTATCAATAGAAAACTAATACAGGGAGGCTCAACGTCGATGGCAAGACATTCTGTGAACATCTGGTTACTTCCTGATTGGATGCCCTCTGCAATATCACTGGTTTTGAATCTCACTCCCCTTTACTAGATAGAAGGCAGCGCTTTGATTCTCAGAAACCAAGAAAGTGAGAATCCGAATTTCCTAAAAGATTTCCATACTTCCAATTTTTCTGATTTCTGATAGTCCTGCTAGAAATAAAAGCCTATAGCAAAGCGTAGCAATTTCTGGGTGCAGAAAGAAGGCAATTTGAAAAAGGGTGACATGTGATGTTTATTAAAGGCTTAGCATTCAAGATCAGTTTGGATTTCAAGTAATGCAGGACCAGTGCTGCTTTGGAGGAACATGAACACCCCATGCAGAATCCCTCCTCCCTCTCCCAGTCCCATCCCCAAGGGAGGTGGGTCAGGACCAAGAGGTAAGGTTACCTTTTAGAAGAAAGGCTTCCCTACACTCCCAACCCCACCCTTCCTCCCATCCTGGAGCAACCAGCAGGCTACCACTGAAATTAACCTTTGTGAACCCTGGTACTCCCTGG
>NW_024412419.1:15715472-15716853 GCF_014898765.1 Herpailurus yagouaroundi
GAGTCCTTTGGCTCCTTCTCAACATTATCCAGAAAGGTGCAGAAGGGGAGAGACAAAACAAATCAACCTGAGGCATAAAGCGTCACTGGGTGAATGAGACTGGAGACCCAGAAAATGGTTTGATGCAGCCTGTCTTCAGCAAGACTGAAACTGGACATTTTGGTAATGAAGATAAAGTTGTATGTAAACCATTTTAAGAGCTTGGTAGACTGTAGCAGTGGAAAGACCCTTGTGTAGGATTTTAGAGCCCTCAGGAGTTTTATTCTAGGCTCTGACACTGATTTGCTCAGCCATTTGATAAACCTCTGTTTATGTGCTTTTAGAGGTTGTGTCAAATGCTCTTCCAGCTCTGCTGTACTAGGAAGCTCTGCCAGAGGAACCAACTACTGACCAATCAGGGAAACGGAATTGTTCGCCAAAGACCCAGTGTCCTGGTGTTTGAGGATCTAAGTGAGTAAAGGTTGGGATTGGGACCCAGTCAGTTGGAGCAGAACACCTGGTCTTGGCAGAAGAAGACGTGGAGACCAGGATGATTACAAGACAGGTCTGGGGCCATCCAGGGGGCCTCTCAGGTTTCCTTCTTAGACTCACACCCCCACCCCACCCCCACCCCCGATATCCCCCCCCTCCCCTGCCTCCACCCCGTGTGAAGTCCAGTTTGATTTCTGGTCCAGATCCTAGACTGGATCAAGACAGCCTGAAGGCTGTGGCCAGGGGAGGAAGGGTCACACACACAGAAATGGGGCTATCAATGAAGTGATTTCCAGAGAACTAAAGGCAGAATCTCAGGAAGAAAAGAAAATCTCAGAATCTCAGCCAGAGGTAGGGGCTGGCACCAGAACGCTCAGAGGCGTTCCCGCGCTGCCCCATCCTCCAGGCCCAAATTGCAGACGGAAGTGCCTGGACTTTGAGCTTCAGGTGACCCAAATTCTAGTCCCCACTAGGAGTGACTTTGGGCATCGCCCTTCCCCTTTCTGGACCGGTTTCCCCCACAGGCTTCATCGGGGAACGGGATTCTTTGTCTCGCATCGCAGTCTGGCTCAGGCTGGGATGGACGGAACACTTGGCGGCTGCACGGGGCTTCTCCAGGTCGATGCTCCGCTTCCCTTACCACTCATCCTTCCCGCCTGGGCCTCCCTCCTTCCCTCCCTTCCTTCTGCCGGCTGTCCCTCCCTGGTGCCCGCTCGCGTCCCTCCGGAGCCGGGGTCCCACTGCCGCCCCCGTACCTGCGCCGCGGGCCCCGCCGGGCTGGCCGGTCCCGGAATAGGGCGCGCCGGTGGGGGCAGCGGGGGCAGGGCGGCGCCCGGGGCTGCCCGCTGGGCCGCGCATCCCCAGCCTCCGCGAGCCCGGGCGGGCCAGGGGGCCGGGGGCGGCGGGGGTC
>NW_024412419.1:15717253-15863308 GCF_014898765.1 Herpailurus yagouaroundi
AGGAGCGGCCGGGCGCCGCGCCCGGGAGGAGCGGCCGGGCGCCGCGGGAGCCTGTGCGCGCATTCCGGCGGCAGAAACGGAATGTCTGGGCGAGCCGGCGGCGGCGCGGTGCCCGGAGCCCGGCCCGCAGAGGCCCCCGCCGGGCCTCGTCTGGGTGGGCTCGTCCGGGCGCCTCCTGCCCGCGCCCCGCCTCTCCCGAAACCTGGGTCCTGGCCTGCGAACCCCCTCCCGGCCGCAGCCCCGCCGCCCTGTGCCCTCCTCCCGCCCCTGCAAGGCCTGACCCCCGGCCCCAGCCCAGGAGGCCCAGGGCTCTGCCTTCCCGCTCCTGCCAGGGGTGCCTGCGGCGAGGTTTCATCTCGCCCCTCACACTGCATTCCTTTCCCCAGCCAAGTAACCCAAGTTTTTGCTATGGACTCTCGGTAAAAAGAAAAAAAAAGGCCTCAGATTCTAGCAGCATGAATAGAAATGCTTTCATCCCAGCTTCAAACATCCATAAACATTTGAACTTATATTACCAGGAATAGAAAGTCAAACATACATTCCCCAGGGAGCCCCCTGCCCGCTTGGAAGGACCGCCTGTACCCACAGAAGCTTCGAAGGCGCTCCTATATCGCATTTCCTCTCCGGAAGGGAGACAGTGGCGGTGCAGGGCTGGAGGCCACCCAGGGGACCCTCCAGGAACTCAGTCTCCTGGAAGAAAAAAGGCATAAATGGTCTACCTGTCTAAAGGAACATGGTGAATTTAGGAAAAAGAGACTGAATATCCCTGAAGGAACCAGACAGGCTTCTAAAAACAGGTGAGATTTGAGCGGGATCCTAAAATGAAACAATGAACATGAATTCCAGCAGATCCTATCTGGTCTTCCTGCTTCCACACTATTAGCCCTCTAAAATCCACACTCCGCGCAGTAACCTTAAAATCACTTCTTTTCTTTTTTTAATTTTTATTATTTATTTATTTTTGAGAGAGAGAGGGAGGGAGTAGGGGGGAGGAGAGGGAGACACAGAATCCCAAGCAGGCCCCAGGCTCTAAGCTGTCAGCACAGAGCCCGATGTGGGGCACGAACTCACTAACTGTGAGGTCATGACCTGAGCCAAAGTGGGAGCCATCCAGGTGCCCCTAAATCACTTCTTTTCTTAAACCTTGCAACTTCGCTTATAGAAAAATCCAAATTGGGAGTGGGGTGGGGTGGGGGTGGCTGGTGCCTTGGTGACTCAGTCCCTTAAGTGCTGGACCCTTGGTTTTAGCTCAGGTCAGATCTCATGGTTTGGGTTGGTGAGATGGAGTGCACACTCACACACACACACACACACACACACACACACACACGCAGTAGGGCTCTACGCTGATAGCACTTAGGATTCTCTCTCTCCCTCTCTCTCTCTCTGCCCCTCCCACACCTCTCAAATAAATGAACTTAAAAAAAGAAAAATCCAAATTCTTTTTCATGGCAAAAAGAGGGATTCAGTCCCTCCTCCTCTGCAGCACTGACCATATCCAGAACTGTATTCCTGTTCTCCATGCTTCAAACAAGCCAGCCTTCCCCCTGTCCTGGAGGAAGCCAAGCATGTTCCCACCTTGGTTATCAGCGCGATGTCTTCCTCAAAGCAGCCTTCCCTGAGGCCATATCTTAATTAGTTTTTCAAATTTATTTTTACCACCATCCATTGTAACAACTACATTTTATTTTTTTTTATTTTTTTTAATACACAAGATTTTTATTATTTTTTTTATTTATATATGAAATTTATTGTCAAATTGGTTTCCATACAACAACTACATTTTAGATTATGAGCCAAGAACTACATAGATAACATACACACAACAAAAATGACAGTTGCATGAAACAATATTTACACTTACCACATGTGATGCTATTTTATTCACCTCCAAACTCAGTTCTATCTCATTTTTTTTAAAGATGTGATCATGAACATCTAAATAGAGTTTGTGGTTGACTAATGTTCCCCAGTTGGCAGTTTTAAAATTCTGTTTTAAATAGATTCTTGCGTACCGTCCGTGCTTTTCCAATCCATCACAGCATCCTGTGTGTCTCATTTGGAGGACTTACCCAATTTGTAATGATTCGATACATAATAAATTTATTTATTTCTAAGGGTATCTGGGTGGCTCAGTCGATTAAGCATCCAACTCTTGGTTTCGGCTCAGGTCATGATCTCACGGTTTCGTGAGTTCAAGCCCCTTGTCAGGGTCTGTGCTGGCAGTGCAGAGCCTGCTGGGGACTTTCTGTGTCCCTCTATCTCTGCCCCTCCCCTCAGGCTGTCTCTGCCTCTCTCAAAATAAATAAATAAACTTAAAAAAAAAAAAGTTTATTTCTCTACGCCATCAGACTGTAGGCCCCAGGAGGGCAGAGCTGATGCCTGCATTGTTCGGTGCTGAATTCTGTAAACTCCACCTTACGGCCTGCAGGGTCCCAGCCTGTGGTGGGACTGAGGCTTTAGGAAATGGAAGATCAGAGAACAGGGCTGAAATCCACCCCTGCCTTGGCAGGACAGTAAACAGGCACGACAGACTGTAAGAAAAGAAAGAACTTGGCATTACTTTCTCCAACGGTCTAACGATGCCAAGGAAATAGATTTGCTCAGTTTCACTTCCCTGCCTCACAACAGATGGCTCTGTGCTGGTCACTGGCTCCACGGACAGCCCTTTCCTCTGGCCTCCTCTAGTGGGGAGTTGATCCTCCTCCACCACCAGGCTCCTTCTCTGAAGAAATCCAAGTGTACAAGCAACATAAAGTGCAGTGGTCTGTTTCAGCACATTTCCATGTAGGCATATGTAAACATTAAAACTATTTGGTTAGGCTAAGGAATAATTATGGGTAGTTTTCCTTAAAAATTCATTGGAATACTACTGTTTTGTTTTCACAACCCTAAAAAAACTATTTCTTTACTGGTCAGCTCTGACTAGGTTGGGCTATGGTAATAATGACCCCAAAATCTCAGGGGTTCATTTCTTGCTCTGTTATGTGTCCTTCAGAGGTTGACTGCAATTCTTCTCCACCTCTTTTCTTTTCTTTCTTTCTTTTTTTTTAAGAGAGAGATCACATGCAAGTGGGAGAGAGAGAGAGAGAGAGAGAGAGAGAGAGAGAGAGAGAGAGAGAATCTTAAGCCGGCTCCACGCTCAGCACAGAGCCCTACCTGGGGCATGATCCCACCACCCTGGGATCATGACCTGAGCCAAAATCAAGAGTTGGCTGGTTCAACTGACTGAGCCACCCAGGCACCCTCTCCACTTCTTCATTCTGGCACCCAGACAAGAGGCAGACCCAATCTGAAACATGCTGGTCTTGCGGCAAAGGAAGGAAGTGAGAGATGGCAGAACCAGATGACAGATCTTAATGTTGCTGCAAGTAAGTGGCTTACATCAATCCCTCTCACATGTGCTTGGCCAAAGCAAGTCATGTGGGCAAGCCAGTGTCAGCGTGTGAGGAATAGGATTTTACATCAAATCCTTGGAAACCATAATACAATCTAGCATATACCTTTTATATACCTTTTATAATGGGATGGATGGGTGCCCCCTGAGGTCTCCTGTCTAGATTCGGGAATAATCTTTGGCCTCTGAATCCTGATCTGCTTTTTGTCAGAGGCCCCTCCCTTTGGCCCATCTAACTCTGACCTTTTTTTTTTTTTAAGATTTTATTTTTAGGTAATCTCTACACTCAACCCCGAGATCAAGAGGCACACGCTCCACCGACTGGGACAGCCAGGCACCCCTACTCCTGACCACTATCTAACAGCTTTCCAGCTTCACAGGTGGAGTGCCTCAGTGGATTGATTTCTGCGTTCTGGCTGCTTGGGCCTTTGAGAACGGAGCTGCACTAGTTCTCAGCTCAGACCGATTGGGAAAAGTCTCTGAAAGCCTCTCCTGACAAGTTGTCACCAGGGAGAGCCACGCCCATTCTTCCCTTCCGGTTGTGTACTGAGGCCCAGCTCCAAAAGGCTCCCCGGACATATGCAAGGCCATGGTGTCTGTTGAATTCAGAAAGTTTTTTCTCACAGACAAAAAAAAAAAAAAAAAAAAAAAAGAAAGTTTTTTCTCATATCCTGGAATTTCTGATGCGTGACCAAAAGACTTAGTTGTGCTAATTTACAGAAACGTCCAGATTCAGTTCTCTCTGACTCTGTGTGCCAGAAACCTAAGGGAAGGAGGTTTATTGCACTGCACAGGCCTGAATGCAGAGGTTCTGCAACTTGAATTCCTAAGGAGGCTTATTAAAAAGGCAGATTCCTAATACTCAGGATTCACAAGGCAGATAGCCAGATACTCTTATTCAGATGGTTTGGGACTGGGCCTAGGAATATGCATTTAACAACCTCTGTAGGAAACTGCTACCTGAGGGGCTTTGCAACATCCTGGTTCTCGACAACAGGCCTGGACAGGGATCCGATGCAAGGGCAAGTGCAAGGAAGTGGCCACCCAGCCCAGAAGGTGCACGGTGAGGCTGGATCCCCGTGCAAGACAGGCCTCTGAGGGACTGACTGTATGATCATAAGACCTCTTGGGCCAGGGAGTGACCACTCTCTCCATCACGCTTCTTAAGAGCAGTCACAAAAACTCAGAGCACCAAATCCAAAGCCTCTTCCAGGAGTTCAGACAGCTCTACTTTGGTAAGTGTCCCAGTGTCAGCCCCTCTGGCCAAGCTGGTATGTAATCCTGATTCTCCATGAATTGTCTGCTTCCCTTTCTGCTCCCTTTCCTGCTGGCCATCCTCCACACAGTCTCGAAATCCACAAGAGTTCTTCTAGGTCAGTTTTTAAGAAATTGTCATAGATTTTTTCCTAGCTGTAGAAGTCATGCTACTTACTGTGGAGAGTTCAGCAAATGTAGATAAGCAAAAAGAAAATAAAGACCATAGGTAACACTACCGTCCAAAGATAAGCTATGTGGTATTATCTTTTTCTCTGCTTGTATAGCCATATATTTTTTATTAAAAATGGCATCACACTGTATATTGTGATCTCATTACTTGCTTTTTGTTTGTAAACATTTTTTTGTTATATTCTTCTAAATCATCATTTTTAATGGGTATATTGTATCCTATCGTATATTCCACTTATTTAAGCAATTCTCCATTGTGGGACATGTCATTTCTAGTTTGTTTTTGATTATAAAGAGTGCTTCAATGAATCTCCTTTTATGAATTGTTGTGAACTATTAATCTTTTCCTATAATAAATTGCTAGAAGTAGAATGTCTCAATGACCAGGCCTTCTTTGGCCTCTTCTTTGGCCATCATGTTAAGAATTCCACCCATTGTGGTTTCAGCTGCCACCTCTCTACTGGTAATTCCCAAATCCGGGTCTCTTATCCCAATCCTGTTCCTGAGCAATAGACTTACATTAATAACTCTGCCTGCTGTACTCTCTAGTCACAGGTCACAAAAGCACCTCAGGCTCAACCATAGAATGAACTCAACTTCCTCTTTTTTAAAAAAAGAATTATTTTTAAGTAATCTCTACACCCGACATAGGGGTTGAACTCATAACCCTGAGATTAAGAGTCACATGCTCTACCGACCGAGCCAGCCAGGCGCCCCTCAACATCTTCCTCTTTAATAAACTCCATTAGTCCTCATTTCTGCCTGTGGAAACAGTATTCTCCCAGCCACACGGGCTGAGATTGGTGTCCTCTTTCCTCTCTTGATCCCCTTGTATTAAATGCGTTATCAAGGGGCACCTGGCTGGCTCAGTCGGTTAAGCGTCTGACTCTTGACTTCAGCTCAGGTCACAATCTTATGGTTCCTGGGTTTAAGCTCCACATGGGGCAGTGCAGAGCCTGCTTGGGAATCTCTTCCTCTCCCCACTTCGTGCTTGCTCTGCTGTCTCTCAAAATAATAAGTTATCAAGTGTTCTACCCACATCTCCACCAGTTCAAATCCTGGCCAATTCTCAAAGCCTATCTCAAATCGCTTCATTATAGGAAGCTTATCCTTATCTTTCCAGCTGTACATAATCCCTGAAGGAGAAGGAGAAGACAGAAGTAATATGTGAAGAAATAATGGCCGAAAAAAAATTGAAACTTGATGAAACCTGTAAGCCCAATGAGCTTCAAGCACAAGAAACACACACACGTAAAACCTTACATCTTTTAATGTACATTGTACATTTAAAAAAAATCAAGGAACATTATTTAAAAATTGCTTGAAACCAGTGACAGAGCAAAACTTTTAATCACCAAAAGTTAAAAAAAAAAAAATGAACTAGGGGTACCTTGGTGGCTCAGTCGGTTAAGCGTCCAACTCTTGATTTTGGCTCAGGTCATGATCTCATGGTTTCTGAGTTTGAGCCTGTGTTGATGTTGGGATCCATGCTGGGTGTGGAGCCTACTTAAGATTTGCTCTCTTCCTCTGACCCTCCCCACCCCTCAAAAAAAAAAAAAAAAAAAAAAAGAACAAAGTTAAGGATGATGGAAAATTTCTCAGTAGAGACAATGTGTACAAAGAGACAGTGCAGCAACATCTTCAAGGTACTGAATGAAAAACAAAAACCTGACAATCTAGAATTCTATATTGAGGGACAAAATCGGCCTGTGTGAGAAAATAATTGAGAAGTAAAATGAATGCCCAAGCAACATGGGATTCAGGCACACGAGAGACCCAACTTAGGGCTGATAGAATGAGCACACACGCTAGAGTCAGAAGATTGAAATTTCAGCCCTGCCTTCACCAAGCTATGAATCCCTCATCCCGGGGAATTTAACTCCGGTCCGAGATTCAGTTTCTGCATCCATAAAATCAAGAAGATGCAAACCCCTGACCTAGGCATTTCTTGGAGTTGTTCTTAGGATCAAGTGAGTTAACAGACACGGAAGAGTTGGCAGCTATAGAGCGCTGTGTAAATATTGTCATGAGGGGGTGTGTGAGCAAGGAATGGAGAGAGGAAGGACTGAAAAGGAAGAAGAGTTTCTGACCTGGAAACCAGAAAGAGTAAGAGTTTCCGGTCTGTTTGAAAGGAGTTTTGTATCTGTCGTCATTCAGTTAGGTAGCGCAAAATCTGGACAAGGCATCAGGAAACCTGATTTATATTCCCTGGCCCTCCTGCCAGCTGAATGACGGTTAAGTAACTCACTTGCACATGAGTGGCTGACTAGATTCCTTGTGTCGACTCTCTGTGACACTTATTTTTGGTTAACAGTTAATTATCTTTTAAAGAAGATAATGTTTTTCAATGTTGTTTTAGAGAGAGAGAATCTCAGGAAGTCTCTACGCAGAGCATGGAGCAGGAGAGAGAGAGAGAATCCTTTTTTTTTTTTTAAATATATATATATAATTTATTGTCAAGTTGACTAACATACAGTAAGTACAGTGTGTTCTTGGTTTTGGGGATAGATTCCCGTGATTCATTGCTTACATACAACACCCAGGGCTCATCGCAACAAGTGCCCTTCTCAATGCCCATCACCCATTTTCCCTAGAGAGAGAATCTTAAGCAGGCTCCACTCAGTGTGAAAAAATGATACCAGATGGAAATGTAGATCTACAAAAAGAATGAAAAGCACCAGAAATGGTAACTGAATGGGTATACTTGTAATTTAAAAAATTTTCTTCTTCTTTATGGGGCTCCAGGGTGGCTCAGTCAGTTGAGGGTCTGACTCCTCATTTGAGCTCAGGTTATGATCCCAGGGTTGTGGGATAGAACGAACCTCCCACTGTGGGGCTCCGCAACAAATCATTTTTCAAAGCTAATTCATTGGTAGCCCATTTGCCAAATGATTGGAAGAGAGAATGGCCAATTTACAAAATCTACCTAATTTACTAAAACCGTCTAATATTTAAAAATTTTTCAACATCTATGGGTGTATTGAGGACTTGCTGTAAGTCTGCTGTTGTGCTAAGCACTGTACACACTGCCTTCTCTTATGAAGTCATATGTTGCTACTAAAGCTCACAGAGGCTAAATGACTTGGCCAGAGTCACGGTGTATCGGTGGCAGAACTGAAATTGAAAACCAAGCCTGCCTGAATCCAGTATCTGATTTCTCAACAACTCCTGTATGTAACCCAACCTGTTTTATAAGAACTACTGATTTTTTTATGTGCCAGGCACTCTAGATTCTGCACATGAGTTGTATCACTTATTATTTACAAATCTGAGCCATCAGAGACTTTTCCTAGAGAAGATTCAGAGAAGCTATACCACAAGTCATTTTAGGACTCTCCTCTGTTGGGAACCCTCCAGTAGGCTCCCCTCCTACTAAAAGTCTTCACGATGAACTACATACAGCGGCCAACCCAATACCTCCCTGAGCTCACGGCCCACTGCTCTCCGTGCTGCTCCCTTTCTACTCTCTTCACTCAAGCTGGCTATTCCTTGAACACTCCAAGGGTTCTCCTGCAGGTCCCTCTTAAGATGTTGTTTCTCCTTCAGGTTTCATTCACATATCACATTATTCTAAGTGTGGCCTTTCATGACATCCACAAAAGTTGTACCCACCCCATTCTTTTTTTCTATAGTTCTATCACTAATTTACTATGTAGTTTTAAATTGCCTTTCCCCACTCAAAGGAGACCAGGGAATTTTTACTACTATGCCCATCTCTATGTCTCTTGTACCTGGGACAAAATATACACTCAAAATTTATCGGTTGAATTAAACATTTGCTCAAGGCCACAGAGTGTGAACTGGGTACTGAACTCAGCAGATGATCCCTAAGACCATGCTCTTTCCATTGCATAAAATGTGCTAATGATGCCAGGAAAACACATGTTCCAGTGAGCTTGGTTTTGGGAACAAGGGCCTCACAGGACCCGAATTTTGTTTGATAGGCCTCAGAAACACTTGGAACGTTATGGAGCTTCTACAGCCACATTCATAGCAGTAAGTGCTGAGAATGTGTAGAAGGCCAAAACCAGAGCAGAGTGGACAGAAGCAGATGGAAGTGGAAAAGCGACAGAAGCAAATTGCAGATGATGAAGACTGGCGAACCCCCACAAAAAGTTGTGAAAGCCAAGAGGTTGGGTAGTCAACAATGTTGGATGATAAAAACCAAAACTGAAGTTAAAAAGCATAACAGGACTTTGGGATTTAGGCCAGCATCAGGATCTCAAGAGACTTTTTTGTGGGAATTTCAGAGGGAGTGCCAAACTTAGAAGTCAGAATGCTGACATTTATGAGCTACTTAATTAAGGCAAAGTTGCTTCCTATTTAGAAAAAAAACAAGGCCAAATGTTTAAACGTTTATCTTCAATGTTCTCTCTACCTGAATTTTAGAATCAAAAATACTAAACTACTACTGTTTTTCTCCAGAAGTAGCAGACAGAAGAAAAAAAAAATTACCTTTTAAGGCAAACAATTTTGGCATATATTCACTAGGATATTTAACTGTTCTGTGACAACAGATTTCCCTTTACTGGAAACATGACCCCTTAACAATCTTAAGTTTTTTCCCCTTCCTTAGGGGAAACGATTGGGATTAACACATTGTTACTGTTCTCTATAAACTCCAAGGCCAGTGTCCTTTTCCACAAGATAAAGCTGCTTCAAATGAAGTCGTGATTAAAGGTCATGATGGCCCATTTCCACTCCGGGAGGAACAATGCCCAGTTGGGCCCACAAAGCTTGGCTGTGGATTGCAGGCAAACACCACCCCCACCCCTAAAATGGGCCCCACCAAGTCAGGGACCTAATGTGTTCACATTTTGATGTAATTTCACTACTGAAAAATAGCTATTAAGTTTGGTTAATATCTAAATACACCTTAGCATGACCTTCAACAGAACAGAATTAAACCAACTAAGTAAACAATGGCTCTCTTGCAAAAGTTCAGCTTTTTTTTTTAAGTTTGAGAGAGAGAAAGAGAGAGAGAGAGCGAGCAGGCAAGTGCACACACAAGCTAGGGGAGAGGCAAAGAGAGAGAATCCCCAGCAGCCTCCATGCTGTCACAGAAGCCTGACACGAAGCTTGATCCCAGGAACCACGAGATCATGACCTGAGCCAAAATCAGGAGTTGGATGCTTTAACCAACTGGGCCACCCAGGCACCCCTCTATTTATTTTTTAACATTTATTTTTTGAGAGACAGAGAGACAGAGTGTGAGCAGGGCAGAGGCAGAGAGAGAGGGAGTCGCAGAAACTGAAGTAGGTTCCAGCTCTGAGCTGTCAGCACGGAGCCTGGCGCAGGGCTAGAACTCACAAACGCAAGATCACGACCTGAGTTAAGTCGGATGCTTAACTGACTGAGCCAACCCAGGTGGCCCTCTATTTCAGTTTTTATACAGAAACAAAGCGAGGCCTAGCTCAGAGAAGTTATCCCTGATTTGGAAATCTTCTAAAACAATAAAGATATCAGTAAAATACCCTCTACTACCCCAAACTGGGCATACCCCAAACACAACTGTACTTTCCTAGTTTACGCTTTACTTTGGTGGTGGGTGTTTATAAGTGAGATTGCAGCCAAACAATTGTTCTCCCTTTAAAAAACGTGTAAAGTATGTTTTTTGGTTGTGTTAGGTCTATATGATGTATGTGTACATGGTCACTACTGCTACATTCTCAGCAAGATGCAGAGTGGTGTATTTTCAGGAGAAAATTTTTAGTCGTGTGGTTTATAAGCCACAGTCTGCTTGCTTTCTCTTTGGTTTCCCTCCGAAGGTCAACAGACACGTCTTACCTTGAATTATTCTTTTTCTCCCCCTCCCCTATGTTGAATTATTCTTGATGAACTCATTACTTAACTACTAAATGATCTTTACATAAAAGCAGAGCTTGCAGGGCACCTGGGTAGCTCAGTCGGTTAAGCGTCTGACTTTGGCTCCGGTCATGATCTCGCAGTTGGTGGGTTCAAGGCCTGTGCGTCCGACTCTGTGCTGACAACTCAAGAGTCAGGAACCTGCTTCGGATTCTGTGTCTCCCTCTCTGCCCTTCCCTCACTCACGCTTTCTCTCAAAAATACACAAATATGAAAAAAATTCTTAATATTAAAAAAAACCCCACAGCTTGCTACCCTCATCATATAACTTTTCTAACAAACCATAATATTAATTCCTGGCCAGTGAGTCCAGTAATATATTAACTTTAAATAATATTTGTGTTACTGAACTAAAGAAATGCTTTCAAGTGAAATCTAGCATTGTGTTCTCAAAGTACCAAAAGATCCCAATAGTCTTGACTTTATTGTAAAGGAAAATGTGAGGTTCTAGCTACCAAAACAGGGTAACAAATCTTTTTTTTAAAAATGACAACAGTAAATATTTAAGAGATTTATTAAAGCATCTTATCACAAAGATGGAAACACATACAAATTAGAAACGTGCAACCGTCATCTTCCACAGTCAAGTTAAAATGGTATAGATTTTTCCTGTTTTCATAGCCGAAAACTTCAGATCTTATACCCAACTTACTCACCCTGAATATTTTAGTCATTCTTCCTGAAAGTACCCAGGGCAGCAAATAACCAAAATGCAAACTATTATATAAAGAAAGTGCAAAGTTACAAAAGAAAATGTGTAGAGAACACCCCCATCCCTCCCCCCTTTCAAGGCAAACAATGGCACTTTGCTCTTGCTTAACCTAGATTGTCTTCAAAAACACTATTAAAATGTAATAGACATAACGGTAAAAAAAAAAAACCAAAATAAAACCGACTTCGAATAGATGTCAAAAAAGCTTGTTAGTGTTTGAAAATAAATGCTTAAACAAAGGAAAGTGTATTTTATATCAAACAAGTTTGAAGAGCCCTGTATTGCAGCATTCTGTAAAATAAACAAGACGAAAAGCTGGTATAGGGTTTATTGACAAAGGCAGAACTTCTTCAGGCAGGTATGTAAGGAGGCGGTGGCTCTTTCTCAGGCATCTTCACTGCCATTTCATAGGTTGGCAAAACATACTGAAGAGAGAAACAAATTGTATCAGACTTAAATCACCTTGAAAAATTCCTGTCTGGAATAATTCAAATGCTTTCCGAGTTTAGCTGAAGAAACTATTAGCTAAAAAGTTCCTGAGCGTAACTGAGGTGATCCAAGACTGCTAAAGAGGGAGGGGCAAAGGAAGGGAAGATGGAGTTTTGCTTCTGAACTGACCGGAGGCCACCAGGGCACCTTGACAGGAAGTAGGTAGCACCGTTCTCCCCTCTTCCCTACAGTGTGACTGACAGAACCAGTGCCTCAGGGGCTGCAAATCCAAGTTAAGGGCACCACTGACCCATGCTAAAGGAAGCCTCCATTAAGATGCTGGATCCTGAATTTCATCAGAATCTGTAATTCAAGGGCCAGGTACTTTTATATCATTTCTTCTAGGGTAAAGGGCACATCTATGTAAGAGTGGCATTCCAACCTAAGTGACTCAAGTGTGAGAGGCGGGCCCTACATGGGCCACATGTTTTCTACATGTTGAAAACCTGGGAAGATAATACAGCAGCAACTAAAGGGTCCCAGGAAGGAGACCTCCCCACAGACTCCTGGAACCCACTGCATTCATCTCCCCACAGAAAATTCAGCTCCCCCTTTTGATCGTGTGGATGTTTTTTAAAAGCAACACAAGCTGTAAATGACGGTACCCCATCCTTAGAGGTTCCAGAAGCCACAAGCCTGGCATGGCTCACACGGCTGTTTCCTGTCTGATCTCCTCTGCAAAATGCAACCCTTTTCAAGACTACCTACGAGTCCAACCTAACAGTCAAACTGAATGAGCAGAGCAGTGCAGGGTGTCTCTCACCCATGTAGCCAGGTTTCCAACTGGGAAATGTTACATCTTGTGGATTTAAGCTATCTGTGTCCTAAACCACATACACGGCATTGAAGAGCCAGTCAAGACCTAGGCTCATTAAGAATGATCAATAACAACTACTGAAGATTTAATGTATTAAAAGATCGTTCACCTGTGGAGGTGCTTCGAAGGCAGGGTACACAGCAATCTCCGGCATGTTCCTGTTGTTGATGTATTTATAGCAGTTCCAAACACAGTTGATTAGATATGCCTAAAAGAACACAAACAAAACTGACACATGCCAGAAACTCAGCAGACTACCTGCTCTAAAATTAAGGTGACTTCTAATGCTTTTCCGTGTACTTTCTCCCTGGAAAAGGGAATGGACACCCATTTGGACCTAGCACAAGCCAGGCCCTCTGCCTACTTGCCCCCACTCAAATATCCCAAGCTTTATTAATATCATTTTACAGAGAAACCAGAACTGGGGTTGCAATTCAGGTCTGATAACCATTGTGCTGCCAAGGAAATTCTGTCTCTGAACCTTTGGAATGTGAACAGATTTTCAATTAAATCATGAGCTACTTCTAAAAACATAATGATGTTCTTTACACTTAGGAAGGATCCTGGTATTTCCAATCACTCTCTGGAAATGAGAAGGACATCACCTAGGTGTTATCTTTACTACTATGTCCGAATAAACACTATCACTTAACTGTTGGAACTATGAGGAGAAAAGACAACAAAAAGGTTTAGATGAACAGTGTCACAGCCCAAATATTTAGTTCAGCAACTCACCTTAAAAATGATGAATAAGGTAAAGAACACAAGAACAATGAAGAGGAGGCAGCTGGAGTCCAATGCCAAGAGGTCATCTTTGTAGGGAAAATCAGGCTATAAAAAAAGGGGGTGGAGAGGTGAACAGGCAGAGGAAAGAAGATATTTAGGGCAGGGACACTACCCTCTAGGATAGCGCAGTGATGAATACACATCATTACACACTTGTCCAAATCTGCAGAATGTAAGTGAACCCAGTGTAAACTAGGAACTCTCGGTGATAACGATGTGTCAGTGTAGGTCCATCAATTGTAACAAATGCACCACTACGGTCTGGGATGTGGACAGTAAGGGAGGAAAGGGCGTGCTTTCTATTCGATTTTGCTGTTAACCTAAAACTGCTCGAAACCATTAAGTTTATTAACCAAACACATACACATTCACTCATAATTCAGCTATGGCAGCTGCATGTTGTGACAGTCTAGAGAGCATCTTAAAAATACAAACAGGCACCAAAGTCAGAACTGATATTCTAATAAAAACTAGTAAACAGAATTGAACTCACTGTACCTTTAAGCCTCATCATCATGAATGCATGCTACTGAACACCTCAAATGCATTTGAATTCTGCTGTATGAGCTGAGCTCATCTTTCCTCTTCCCTGTTTTACATTTTGCTGGCCTTTGGAAAAAGATGATCTCCTGTATGCAACTGCAGACTTGTCCCTGAGTTGCTAAGTTACGAAGTGCTAAGGCTTACCTAAGTTTCAGGGGTCATTTAGTCCTACGTGGGGAAATTAATTTTTCTAAGAGCCAACTGTCAGTCTCAATGCTCATCAGAAAGGGGCAAAAAGAAGGCATGCCCCTGGTTATAAAGGCAGGTAAGATTCTGTGGCTTACTGCAGACTTACTATGTTCCATTGTGAAGGGTTCAACTTTATTTACTCATTAAGCTAGGTTCCAGGAGAAGGGTACTACAAAGGAATAATTTATGATTTATAAGCTGGCCAAAAAAGAAAGTATTGCCACTCTGAGAGACCAAGTGAATATAGCGACAGAGTGGAGAAACCACTGGGGTCTATAAAAGGAATACTAAAAAAAATTCACCCTAAAGTTTTCCTATAAAACTCATTTAATTTTTAAAAACATATCTGTTTTTAACGGAAATGTAAATACAAAGGCCCAAATAATTTTCAAAAATAAGCAGCATGTAAAAATCCCAAAGGACTGAAAAAGAAAAAAGCATCCACACACCAACTCCAAACACAGCTGTCTCCTTGGGACAAAACTGTTCTTTAAACCTTTATTATAAATAAAAGGACAAAAATTGAATGAGACCAGCTCATGGGGAACGCTACAGATTTTATTCAGAAAGCTTGCAATCTTTCAGCCAAACACGACATGACAAGACAAGAGATCTAGAATGAGGAAGTTTCTGACCACGGCCAACCAGGACACCAGGCCCTGCCCCCAACCCCTTCTCTCTAGCTCATCATGTACGTGCTGCTTCCCTCCCTTTCTCTATGTGGCAGGCACCATGGTCCCCTTTTAGTCCTCTGACTATACCATGTTCCTTCCTGCCTCAAGGGGTCTCTGACCTGGGACATTTGCTCCTATATTTTCCCTATCTTAATTCCTACTACACTCTTGAGTGCAATTCAAGTCTCGCTTCCCAGCCCAGGTCTGATATCGGTATGATATCCACTCACGCAGCCAATACTTTTCCTTCACAGTTTTACTGCAGTAATTGTCAATTAATTTTCCAATCCCTTTACTAGCAAATGAGTTCTACTGATGTATCCCAAGAACCTAGCAGAATGCCTTGCACAGAAGCAGCAATCACCAAATGTTTTCTGAATGAATAAATTTGGTGGTACACAAGATACAATAGGCAGGATATCTGCCAAGTCGGGAGAAAATTCCTAACGACAGCATTTTTGAAATGAACTTCCATTTATCTGGACTTCACACCTCCTTGCAGACCTTACTCCAACCCAGAGGGTTCCCTACCCCTCCATCACAGGGCACTAATCTAAGCTCCTCACTGAATGCTGTGTAACAGTTATAGTTCATTAACACAGATAACATCTTCATGTCTTAACTCCCCCAATTCATGTCTGCTCGAGAGAGAGAGGAAGTTATGTTTATGTTTGTATCTACACCATTCACCAATAATTTGCCTTGAATGGAGGGAAGGATACAGTAAGCACTCAAATATTTGCTATTGATGCCGGCAAATTAAAAAGGGGAGAAGCAAAAATGGCATCCAGTGTTTGCATTGCAGCAAGCTGTTGTAGAGGCCGAGCACACCCCAAGCAGCTGGAGGGGCCTTACCAAGCTCCTCCCCTGGGAACTACATTCAGCAGCTCAGCATCCAGCCTGAACAGCTCTGAACTGGGTGTGTGAGCCTTTGTGCTTTACCTCTATTTATTTTGGGCATCTGTTAGCAAGACGTGCCCTTGGGTGTCAGAAAAGACTAAGATTACTTTTGGGGTCTGGGAACAAACATTTACAACATTTCAGCTTACAGAAGATTTTAAAGGAATGCGCTTTTGGATAGAAGGGGAAGCCTGTATAGCCAAGTGATTATAGTACCGATATACTCAAAACAAAAGTTGAACTACTCCTTAAGTTCTATGATATCCACCTTTAGAGGCTTTTCAAAAAAATATTTATTTATTTTGGGGGAGGGGTGAAGGAGCAGAGAGACAATCCCAAGCAGGCCCCACTATCAGCACAGAGCCCAATGTAAGGCTTGATCTCATGAACCATGAGACCACAACCTGAGCCAAAATCAAGAGTCAGAAGCTCAACTGAATGAGCCACCCCGGTGCCCCATATTTAGAGACTTTTAATACTAGAATATCCAAGTAGCACGGTAAGAAAATATCCTATGTATATTACTGGCTTTAACAAGGTAGTTAAGAGGAGCAATAATTATTTTGAAACACTTTTAAAAATAAACAGGGTAGATTAAAATAAAAATAGCACCAAAAGCTGACTCAAAATTTTGATTTACATACTGTACTTAAAATGAAGAGAAAAAGTTTAATTAGTATACACACTTACTAATTGATCCAGATACTCTTTGATTCTTGGCAAGTAAGTGAGAGAACTGATAGCAACCAGACAACTGAGAACGAAGTCAAAAAGCCGGTAGCAGAAGAATGGAATCAGCCAACCCACTTGATACTGAAGAAAAAAAATAATCACAACATCACAACACAAATATGAAATATTAAGTGCCACTCAGTAAAGGTCAAACTCAAAGTCAAAAATATAGGGTACTTACAGAAATTGCTCCATATACCAGCATTGAACTGATGATAAACATAAGAACAGAGACAGCAAAAAGAACACAGGCATTATCTAAGAAAACAAAAAAAAAAATCTAATTAAGCTACTTATGCAACAAAAAAAACCCCAAAACTCTTCATGACAAAATGTTTTTTGTTTTTTGGGGGTTTCTTTTAAAGTTTATTTTTATTTATTTTGAGAGAGAGAAGACACAGAGAGCAAGGGGGAGAGGAGCAGAGAGAGAGGGGGAGACAGATTCCCAAGCAGGCTTCTCACTATCAGCACAGAGTCTGATGTGGGCCTGGAACTCACGAAACCATGAGATCATGACCTGAGCCAAAGTCAAGAGTCAGAGGCTCAACCAACTGAACCACTCAGGCACCCCAACAAAATTACGTGTTAAAGCTAGCTTAAAAAAAAAATGAGTATTTTCCAGAATGCCTCCGAAAAAAACCTAAAGCCAAGAGAGTTTAAAAAAAAATAAAAAATCCATCTCAGCATTAAGTAATGAAGTTTTGAGGAATTCACCCTTTGTTTTTGTTTATTAAATTGCTACAACTCATTGACTCTTATCATCAACCAGTCACTCTGCTAGGGAGACAGGTCTCTGCCCAGAGCCTAAGAGTCTGAAGGCATGCAGATAATGATAATCCAATGTGGCAAGTGCTACATTGGATTAGCTGTCCTTGGGGAATCAGGGAAAAAATATGGAAGAAATGACACATGTTGGGTCTTGTGAAATGAGCAAGGTTCAACAGGAGGGAAAGGCTGGTATCTGCTTAAAAGACACATAAACTCAGAGCACTACAGCTGCCCTCTCTGGCCTCAAGAGAAAATATAGAGATTCAAGGTTCTCCATTAACCTCCTCTCTCTTACGCCAACATGGGAACTCCCTGCTCCCCACTCCTTGCCCTTGATTTCTCCACTGCTTTAACAAGCCCATTTTCTTCTTTGTTCTTCACCTGTCTCCTTCCTCAAGGTTATCCAAATTCATTAATTACCTCACAAAACACCTGAGTAATTTCAACACTACTAAGCCACACTTGAGAGGTTTTTTTTAGCAGATCTAAAGTTAATTCTTTGACTCTGGATAGATATTAAGAACCAGAAAGGCACTAATGATGATTAGAATAACTGCTGGATATCACACATGATATCATGTATCATCTTGTCACTTGGAAGTATAAACATCATCAGTATTTGGTGCTAAGTTAAGGGCCGTCTTTAGATTTTTCTAGAGGATATAGGATATCCTTTAGATACCCTGTAGCAAAAAAGGGGAAAAATGGAATAACAGGTGAAAAATACATACACAATACCTAGAGCGAGACACTCCAATATTTTTGGCTCAATAAAGCAAACAAAATATGAGGGCTAAACGCACAGATATGAACCTCAGGTTTCCATCCACCACCACATTCAAAAACCTCCTCCAGGGGGCCCCAAGTGTTCACCCGTTACCAAAGTGAATAAAATTAAGGTTAAATTCACATTTGAAAAGCAGCTTGTATATGTTGCAGAAGCATTTCATATATATTGAGGGTCATATTCTGTTTAGCTGACTAACTGCAAACCTCATTATTTACAATCAGCCGCAGGCCAATGATCAGAAATTAACTTGCCATTTTAACACTGCGCCTGTGGGAGGGTCAACGTTCCACTTCCGTTAGAGACACAAACTACTGTATGACCAAGAACTACACATTTTTATGTTCTCTCAAAAAAGGTTTTGGCGGAACTAGAATCAACAAAAGTATGCTAACTCAGTATCTGATTCCCACTACGGTGGCCACGGCAGCCATGCAGCATGCAGTAAAACCTGTGGCTTCATCCCTGCAGCTCCAGCCACAGCATAAGAATGTCAACAGCCATAAATCTTTTTCTACACCTTGATTTAAAGAGAAACACAAGCTGACACTGCATGCTGAAAAATGCCAACATTAGCAGGTTTTATATAATTTTACAGCCTAAAATACCAAAAACAGGCATTAAAAACTAAAGTTTTATTCATCGTTGTATTTTGGTTTTTATTTTAAATAGAGAAACAGACTACTTAAGAAAAAACAAACTCCAGAAGGGAGGTTTCTAATATGCTCTTGGTATTTCTTTTACCACACTTGACAACATAATTAAAGGATTATAAAGATCTGAATGGACACTCAGTAGACACATTTTTATTTATTTTTTTTAGTAGACACATTTTTACAAAGCACTTAAAGGGGAGCCTGGGTGGCTCAGTCGGTTAAGCATCCAACTTTTTGTCTCGGCTCAGGTCATGATCTTGCAGTTTCATGAGTTTGAGCCCCGTGTCAGGCTCTGTGCTGGCAGTGTGGATCCTGCTTAGGACTCTCTCTCCCCTGCTCTTTCTGGCCCCCCACTACACTCACACTGTCTCTCTCTCAAAATAAATAAACTTAAAAAAATTATTTTAAAGCACAGTGTAAAAAACTGTTAGTGATTTCATACTGTAATGTCAACAGATGCCCACAAAACTCTACTTGAATCCTAGAAAAGGCAGCTGGCCCTGTAGACAGTGAATTATTTAAATTAACAACCAATTTTTATTTATTTTTAAGTAGGCTCCACACCCAACACGGAGCTTGAACGACAACCCTGAGATCAAGAGTCACGTGCTCTAACAACTGGACCAACTAGGTGCCCCCACAACCAAATTTTTTTAAAAAACAACTTCATAAGCTTATGGGAAGACCATAAATTTAATGAAGCTCAAGAACTTACAATAAAAGCTAATAAAACTAAAAATATGGTAACTTAAATCCTATAATATTATAAATACAACTTACACATGAGAACTCAGAACATTTTTCTGAAGTGAAATTTAAAAAAATCAACACGCAAAAAAGCTGTTCATACTGCAAAGTTTGAGGCATAATTTTCTGTTCGAACATTAAATTTCTATTCATAATATACAATCTTAACTAAAATATTTCTGAACCTGTATTTTAAATTTTAATGCTTATTTATTAAAAAAAATTTTTTTAACGTTTATTCAGTTTTGAGAGACAGAGCACGAGAGGAGCAGAGAGAGAGGGAGACACAGAATCTGAAGTAGGCTCAAGGTTCTGAGCTGTCAGCACAGAACCCAATGCGGGGCTCAAACTCATGAACCATGAGATCATGACCTGAGCCCAAGTCGGCCACTTAACTGAGACACCCAAGTGCCCCATTAATGTTTATTTATTTTTGAGAGGAGAGAGAGACAGAGTGAGAGCAGGGAAGGGCAGAGAGAGAGAGAGAGAGGGAGACACAGAATCCGAAGCAGGCTCCAGACTCTGAGCTGTCAGCACAGAGCCCCACACGGGGCTCGAACCCACAAACTATAAGATCATGACCAGAGCCGAAGTCTGACACTTAACCAACTAAGCCACCCAGGCACCCCTGCTCCTGTGTTTTAGAGAAAGGTAAATAATGAAAATGTTACTGGAGAGTAAACAGGTTTAAAAAGGTAATTTACATGAATGTCTTCTATTTCTAACTCCAACAGTGTCTTTCTTCATCTAAATGATAGATATATATTTAGAATTGTGACCCTGAGCAAAAGATATCACCAAATATTCCAATAATTCATATTTCACATGTTCCTGTAAGCCTATTTGCTCCCATCCTCTACTACACTTGCTAGCTGACCTTCAGAGACTCACAAGTCTTTTTGTAATTTCTTCTTATCATCTCCACAGCACCAGATAGGAATCAAAGGTATACAATGTATATTTCTCAAAAATCTAGTAGTCCATAGCATTTTCTGGGCAAAAGTGCTCAATTATAATTCTCACTGAATAATTTGAAAAACCCACAAAAACACTTTTATGCCTCAGCAAGTAAAATAACTTAACAATAATTTAATCAATTCTCTGAATAGTGTGTGTGATTAAAGGATATATTTTCACCTAAAAACATACCAGCCATTCTCTCAGATGAATAGTAATTGCCAATGACTTCATACTGAATGTTGACAGCTGGCATTGAGTTTGGATGAGTTACTTCCACAGTCAGCAAAATTGCCATCAATAGGTTTACCACCTGTGAAAGATAAGATGTTTGGTATCTGTTATATTATTCATCAGGAAACAGTCTTCACAATCTTCGGATGTCTTTCCATATTTAAAATGTTTTACTTGCAGTAACAAAGACAGAAAATAACAGATTAACCTGTAGATAAAATAGTATGCAATACCATAGAAGAACAGCTGAAAAATAATTATTTCCTAAAGTATAAACTTAATTGTTTCAGAGAAAAGATGTATTGCCTGAACTTGCGTTAATATCAACAAAATGGCAAAATGATTAAAAGGAATCATTACAGATTGTTCATGTTTATTCATACACCGATCTCAGAATTTCTGAGTTTGAAGAAGCCACAGTTCATCCAACATTACTTATGTAATACCATCAGTTAAGAATATAGTGATCCAGCAGGCTTACCTCACTACCTCCTCTCTGCTCTCCTCTATACACATGCTCCAGTTTGTTGGACATACCATTAAAATGAGGTTAAGATCAGCTTGGTCAGAGCACAGCAGGGTCTCAGCCGCTAGAGCCTAAGCTAACAAATTTCAATGAAAGCCAATTCGCACTGGCTTCATAAATTTTTGGAATGTTACATGACAGCAACTCCCTAAAACCCTTCATTCTTTTTCACACTTGATCCTGCTAAGCTACCACCTGAACCTGTACAGTTAGTTGGATTCTAATCTGTACAGTTAGTATAAGGGCTTGATACATTTGCAATGGAATTTCATCTTATATTCTTGCCTGTCAAGATTTTCTGGCGGACACCCCACAGATTTACTATCTTGTTTTTTAGCTTCCAGCATTTAAAAATATGATCAGCATGTAATTAGTATCTCCACCTCAGTCACTGGAAAAGAGAACCAGGCCAAGCACAGGAGGCGTCCTCTTCCCATTAATCAGCAATCTTTGAACAGAATTCTTTATCTCGTTCAGAGAAACATCTTGAGACTTTGTCAAATTTCCTGCTGCAATTCCATCATAGTATCTGTTGAGTTTTTCTAGTTTACCAGGGTTGTAACTCTATTTGAAGCGGTAATTATTTATGCCTCCAGTGGTTAAAGAATCCCTGCAGTATGCCAGGAGGCACCGCTTCTTGAAGTGCTCAAAAACAGTCCTGTTAATGATTCAATAGAGAAAACCACCTAGGCTTGGAGTTAGGCTTCCCTATCTAAAGTGCACAGAAACATATCCTCCCCTCCCTTTGTAAAAATCTGAGCATTTGATGCTTTTAAGGTATGTTAGAGCCTTGACCATCAACTGTACTTTGAACAAACTCTATTACATAGCTCTCTCCTATCCACCATGAATGATAAATGATTTTATCAGCTGGAGGCACTGCACATTCTCTGTGACATGCAAACCAATTTTAATCAAAAAGGTTAGGGGATCTAAACAATACCAAATACAGAATCAACTGACATTTATTGAGAATATACTGTATACTAAGCATATTCACATACAGTATATTATTTCACTTATTCCTCCCAACCACCTGCTGAAGTAAATATTACTAAAGCCCATTTGCAGATGAGGAAACTAAGTTTCAGCATGCGAAATAACTTGTGTTACAGAGGACAAAGGTTAGAGCAAGGACACAAACCTGACTCCATTTAAGACAACCAGCTTCTTAGCACCACAGGATTACTTATACCAATTCCTAAGCAACTCCTGTTTTGAGGCCTTTCCAGAAGACGCTATTATCTAAGGCTATGTTTATACTTTACTGTCCAAATAAATATGTTCAGTAACATACCTTTTCCCTTGCATTGCTCAAAAGCAAGGTACTTTATCCTTCAACTCTTGAAAGGTCTTACACAGGACAATCATATTTGCAAGGTGGCTCCCCAGTTGAAGGCTGATGTTAGTTGCGATGGGTGTGCGACCCGCATTTTTACTGCAATGGGTTTTGGCTAGTGTGTGGTATAGGAGTAGGAGCTAATACAACTAGGTGAATTAATTATTGAACAATCAGATGTATCTACTGAAGCCTTATAGAAATCAGTTTGAAATCAATCCAGCAAATTATTTTTTGCTAAACACTATACAGTCATAGTTAAATAGCTCTGCACAGGGACACCTGGGTGGCTCAGTCAGTTAAGCATCTATCTGACTCTTGCTTTTGGCTCAGGTCAAGATCTCACAGTTCATGCATGAGTTTGAGTCCCATATCCGGCTCCATGCAGACAGCAAGGTGCCTGCTTGGGATTCTCTCTATACTTCTGTCTCTGCCCCTCCCCTGTGAGCTCTCTCTTTCAAAATAAATAAACTTAAAAGAGTAGCTCTGCATAGTACAGAAAAACAGTCTCATGTCAAGAAAACTATGCAAACTCAATTACTAGATGAAGGAAATGACACAACCGAAATATTTAGGAGTTTAATTTTCCCTTCTTAAATATTTTTACTGCATGTAGGACTTATAAAAATGTATTTTCTCTGGAGCACCTGAGTGGTTCAGTCAGTTGAGCATCCAACTCTCAGTTGCAGCTCAGGTCATGATCTCATGGTCATGGGATGCAGCACTGTGTTGGGCTCTGTGCTGGCAGCTGCGGAGCATGCTTGGGATTCTCTCTCTCCCCCTCTGCATGGCCCTCCCCCTCTCATGCTGTCTAACAGAAAAACTTACAAAACAACTTTTTAAAAATCTATTTTTCTTCTCATAGATAAGCCACAGACTCGCAGTGACACTTCAAATCTCATTTCACTGTCACAGCCCTGAGTATTAAACAAAAGTCAAAGATCTAATCAAAAGGACCAAGAAAGGATAAATAAAATAAATTGCAGTGCTACTTCTTTAAAAGCTCACACTTCTTCAAATCTTCACTGAGTTAATATATTCTAGGGGCGCCTGGGTGGCTCAGTCAGTTGGGCATCTGACTTTGGCTCAGGTCATGATCTCGCAGTTCGTGGGTTCGAGCCCCGCATCAGGCTCTGTGCTGACAGCTCAGAGCTCAGAGCCTGCTTCAGATTCTGTTGTCTCCCTCTCTCCCTGCCCCTCCCCTGCTTGCTCACGCTCTCTCTCTCAAAAATAAAATAAACATTAAAAAAATCTGGGGCGCCTGGGTGGCACAGTCGGTTAAGCGTCCGACTTCAGCCAGGTCATGATCTCGCGGTCCGTGAGTTCAAGCCCCGCATCGGGCTCTGGGCTGATGGCTCGGAGCCTGGAGCCTGTTTCCTATTCTGTGTCTCCCTCTCTCTCTGCCCCTCCCCCGTTCATGCTCTGTCTCTCTCTGTCCCAAAAATAAATAAACGTTGAAAAAAAAAAATTAAAAAAAAATTATATTCCATTATGTCAGTATATTTCATTAAAATCTCAACTTTCATTTTAAATATTAACCTGGAAAATCCATCCTTGTGATCTTAAAAGACTTACCACTGAGCACCCACCCTGTGCTCGTATTTAGGCCCTGTGCTATTTAATTACAGTCCCTTGAACTGTAGCATTTTTAAAAAAATATATAAAATTGACTTTACAGTTTTGCAATATAAAATTTGGTATAAAATTTCTCTGAATAATAGCCAGTATGTACAATTTCTTAATATTTATTCCCAATTTTTTCCTTTTACTATATTCAGGAAAAAAACCAAAAATGTAATTTAAATAATGATTAATTTCTAAACCTCATAATATGGAGGTACAGAAGACAGCAAACATGTTAACAGCACGAGCTACAAACATACCATTCAATGTAGAAGCAGTCCTGTGCATTTATTAGGTTAAATTATGTGGTTTACATGGTTTTTGCAAGCCTTCTGCACACCTTGTATAAGTAAACAAAGAATTAACAAAAGCCAGATGTGTTGGATTTTACTTGTTACAGAGATACGGTTACCAGGCTACCAGGCCCAGGCCCACGGAAGCCCTGGGCCTCAGAAGAGGAATTCCTCTTTGCTTTCTCCTCTTGCTGCCACACCCATCCCAGATGATTCTTTGGGGGCTGGTTTTTGTTTTAAATCATTATTCTTTAGGTTTGCAAAGCACATTCTGCCACCACCCAGTATCTGCTGAGACTATAAAACAAAGTGTGTGCTTCAGGCCATCCTGATAAGGGTCTCACAGGCAGAGAGAGTCTCCACTGGGAGCCAGTCAGCAAAGCACTGCCAGCTGATAAAGATCAAAATGGCCAACCTCCAAAAATTCTGTTACATGTTTCACATATATATAAGCCTCCTGTTGTTTACTGGTAGTTACAAATGTGCAGTACAAATGAGTTATTCCTACTATATTTAAGAGGTGGCAATTAATTTAACAAATGTCTAATGAATACTTCAAATGTTCTAATTAACAAGCTAGCTGCTATACACCTTTATAGAAAAAGACCTATCATCTTTCTCCCTCAAGAACATCTTGTGGGGGAGAAAAATGAAAAGATAATCATTAGTAATCATGTAATAAGTAGTATTTAATAAGTACATACAAATAGTATAAAGAAACTTTTCCAGATACACAGTGAGGAAACCAGATCCCTCTGGCTGAGAAATAAAAAAAGCTTCACCAAGAAAACAGCTGGGCTAACCATTAAAAAATGAAATGGAACTGGCAAAATGCTATTAACAGTGGAAGCTGGGTGATGAGTAAATGGGAGATGTTAATACTATCTCATTATTCTTTAGATTTGAAATTTTCCTTAATATACTGTTTTTAAAATGTGACTTGGGGGGAGAAAAAAAAAGCACATGTCAAAGTACCGAGGCACAAAAAAAGTGTGTTTGAGGAAAGATATTAACTTCAAAATATAAATAGGTTATACTCTTATTTATTTATTTATTTTTTAAATTTTTTTTTCAACATTTTTTATTTATTTTTGGGACAGAGAGAGACAGAGCATGAACGGGGGAGGGGCAGAGAGAGAGGGAGACACAGAATAGGAAGCAGGCTCCAGGCTCTGAGCCATCAGCCCAGAGCCCGACGCGGGGCTCGAACTCACGGACCGCGAGATCGTGACCTAGCTGAAGTCGGACGCTTAACCGACTGCGCCACCCAGGCGCCCCAGTTATACTCTTATTTAAAGGAGTCAGGGGTGAGGGTTGGAAAAGAATACAGTTTGAGGACACCTGTCTTCACCTCTCTCCCAGTCACCTAGCTTTAGATTATTTATGGCTGAGACATTCATGAAAAATTAGCAATATATTAAATCTTTCCAAAACAAAATTATTACAAATGCTCAAAATGTATTCTTTTTATTTAACGTTTATTTATTATTGAGAGACAGACAGACACAGAGCATGAGCAGGGGAGGGGCAGAGAGAGGGGGAGACACAGAATCCGAAGCAGGCTCCAGGCTCTGAGTCGTCAGCACAGAGCCCGACGCAGGGCGGCTCGAACTCACAAACTTCGAGATCATGACCTGAGCCTAAGTTGGCCGCTTAACCAACTGAGCCACCCAGGTGGCCCCTCAAAATGTATTCTTGTAACACACCATCAACCATGAAGGAGGACACCTACTCATCAAGACTATTTTCAATTATTCAATGAACATTTGAACTTCTATGTAACAAATTGGTTTGAAATCATCTGGCTTCAGATTCTTCAATAAATAACAGAAAACAATTTTAGGAATGCCAGAATTTAAACTAGAGCTCATTCTGAAACTTTGTATTACTTGACCAGGGATTAAGCCACCCATGCTTCTTTCAAATCTAAAATGCCAAAAGCTAACACTTCAGGGCTGGTACCTCTGGTGCACAGAACTGGCTCTGACTTCTCTATGTCCTATTTAATACCATAGAATTAATACTTTAGTACACCGTGTTGGAACGGCCTGAACACCAGACCAGTTGCCGGAGAGCAATGACACTGTATCCGATACATTCACTGATACAGCCTCTAGGCCCAGCAGGAGGGAGAGAACTGCACCCCCTACCCGCAAATTCCAAACAGCACAGAGGCCATCATCATAGATATTCTCCCACCTGAAATTTAGGAAGGGAGTATCCTGACAAGGTACTGGAGGAGGAAGGGACGTTCTACCTCACTCAATCCCATATTACTTCTATTTTAGTAAAGAAGCTTCTAGCAACAAAATGCACTGTTTGGACAAGTCCTTTTTGTTTAGAGATACTACCCTACACTTTACCTGGGTGGTCTTGTTTTCTAAAAGGTTACACACCTTCCCAACTAGACAGAAATTGTGTTTTTTAATACTGCCATGGTACGGAAGCTACACTTTTGAAAGTCACCAACAAAACCAATGTCCTTTGTCCAGTCCTTTATCCAACTAAAATTTGATGTTACCGATCACCTTCCCCTCTCCTTTGTCACTGTACTGTTAAGTCTCATTTTTGTATATGCGCTCCAAAAACCCCTGTAATACCATAAAATAAGTGCAGATACAATTTTCAAGACAGAACATTTGAGTGCCTCTGTGTGGCAGATAATAGAAACAGAATAGACAATGGCATATGGTCCCTGTGATTTACTCTCTTTCTGTGTCTACCAAAGCCTTCTACATTGCAGATGACCAATAAATCCCTTATTTTAAGGCAGATTAATTGATTTTAGAAGCTTATAATGTTCTATTAACCTAAAAGCCCATGCAATGAAAAACAGCTACGGCATCCTTCTAAAATTGTGAAAACTAAAGCATGGAAAATAAGGAGATCTAAAATGTTTTCACATCAAGCGCCTCCAGTGGGGAGTAAATTTAAACTCCTCACTCCCTATTTTGGGAGAGTAAATACCCTTACTAAAGTTTTACTCCCTGCATTTTTGGTTTGCTGTTTGTAACTCATATTTTCCCCTGCAATTCCTTTCACTTTTATGAGCTGATCCCATAGCATTAAAAAAAAAAAAAAAAAAAAAAAACTGCCTAGAAAAGACTGGAAAGAAATACCGCCAATTACATTCAGATGGTTGAAATTGGGATGGTGGTTATTTCCTTCTTGAGGAGGAGTTAGAAATCCTTTGTTCTGTGAATGGAGGGAAGGATCTGAGAAGAAACAGGACGATTAGGTTTTCAGGAAGAGTCCCAGCTGGTGGACACACCTCAGTTTAGTAGGAGGGAGGGTTATCTTCTAGGGACAAGGCAGACAGGGTAGAGTAAGAGGCTTGAGGACCCTTGTATGATTCATTTAGGGGAATGGAAGGCAGAGCTAAGAACAAAAGAAATGGAAGACCCAGACCCCTGGCAAAATGGAGAATAAATAAAAGGAAGTTAGGAATACAGTGCTATTACCGTCCATTAGCTGATTAATGTCCAATATTACAAATCAGTTAAAATATAAAACAGAGTTTCTGAGGGGAAATTTGATATAATTTTATGCCAGTAAGATGAGATTTCTGAATATGGAAGTATAGGAAACATTAAAACAAACCTAGAAACTAGCAAATAAGCCTACACATCGAAGTTTTGTTTTTTAAAATGTACATCAATAAAGCAAAACTGTAAAAAAAAACAAACAAAAAACAGGGCACTCAGGAATAATGCGAGGGTCCGGTAGTCCCCTGGAGGTGGGCCATGAAACAGTATCTACCTAAGATTATTGTCATCTGGTGTTTGTCCAAATACTAATGATTTCAAGGCACTGGGTAGGGAAGTAATGACACAGAAAGGCAAAAAAGAATGTGTGAAGTTTTTTTTTTTTTCTTACGTTCACAGAAGTTAACTGAAACAATACAGTATCACTAATACCACAATCCTCCATACCAAACCAAACCAACAAAAAAACCTCAAACAACAACAAATCAGTCATTGGTGAGAACCGCCAATCAAGTCAACAATATGAGAAGTTTGTCAAAGCTTCAGTGAAGTCATTATAGCCTAAAGCTATTCCAACAGGGTCATAATTACCTTCAAAGTGTAGGAATACTGGAGATGGTGGTTAAGAAATCACAAAAGTATTACTGGTGAACCACCAATCAATAACACTGTCAACTTGGTTTATGATACAGACTTACATAGATCTTGGAATCCAGGAAATGCTACCATATGTGGCCAGAATAAAGGAGGCTCTCAATAAAGGTCTCAAAAACCGGAATGGGTTTGAAATAAAAAGCGTCTAATGGGCAAGGGGTAGTTGAATCAGGAAAAATCAGATCGCGTGTAAATCCTGGCAAAAGGTATTGCCTCTAAGAGAACCTCCAGATTCACAACAGAGGCCTTTCTGCCTACATCACACACACACATATTATAACAAAATAAGGTCCAAGAACCACAGGCAACTGAGTTATAGCTGGATCTTTCGTTTTCCTTTCCGGTAAGACAATGTCGAAACTGGGCTACATTTCTCAGGATCCACTCTTAATTGTTTTGTAGGGAACAAAATTCCAGGGAGTGTACGTGGAAGAGGGTTCTTTCTGATCACGGAAGTACAAAAAGGGCCTAAACCGGGTACTTTCCAGAACTCCTTACCAAATCCTAGTACCATTATCCCTCCTACCCACCACCCCTACTCTCCATCCTCCCCACCCCCCGCCCACAACGCCTCCGCTTCTCCCCACCCCGACTTTCTCCTGTAATTTGTGCCAAGGAACAATCTCCCCATTCCTACCCACCCCACGCTGATTCAAGGCCACAGTCTCCTCTCTCAAACTTACAACACCCTAAAAAGAGTCTCCCCTATGCCTTCTCGCCCCACCCAACACCCCCTTTCAGTCCCACCCCCTCCCAGTGAACACTCCCTACATTTCAGACCCGGCTCCCCCACTTCCCGCTCATGCGCATTCCCCCAGGGCCCCAATCCTCCCGCCCCGCCCGCCCTTACCATATACCAGGTCCCCAGGATGATAGTCCCGGTGCGGACATGGCAACAACCGCAGCAACGGGTGCTGTAGAACCGGTCACTGCGGCTCCGCTTGAAAGTCATGGACACCATCGGGAATCTCTCAGGCTTCGTTCTAGGATGGGCCCCTGACAAACGCTTTTCGCCCAGAGGTCGAACCCAGATAGCTTTGCCACAGTCTCCAAATCCAAACGACGCGTCTTCAAGCCCTCCCCTGGCCCGGGCCCCAGCCAGCTCCTTCGCACCTGCGCACTAAGTGCCGAGCGCCGCTCTCGCGCGACCTCGGTTTACCCCTCTTCCTCCACCTTCCCCGCACACAGGCCAATGGAAGAGCGGAAAGCTGGGTGGACTCGGCCCCTGATTGGACAAACATGGAGACTGACAAGACGTCACGCCCAATCAGAAGTGCGACTCGCCTTAGCGCTAATGACTCCCCGCCTCTTACTAGAGGGCCGGAACTGGCTCGTAGGCCTAGAATAGCTCGGGAGAGGTTGGTGGTTTACCATACCCGAGACGAGAGCGACAATAAAAGAAGCATTTAATGGGGAGAAGCAGAGACAAGATGGGTTGGTGGGAGAAAGCGGGCACGAAGGACTTTCCTGTGTCTCCGCCACGAACGGCTTCGGAGGCGTCACGGGACCGAGGCTGCTCACGTGACCTTTGCGCGCAGCTTGATTATTTGGCTGGCCGGGGGCGGTGCCACTGGGAAAGGGGTGGGGCTAATCCCCGTTATGGAGCCTTCCTCGATGCAGGGGTGGGAATTGGGGACTTCTTGGAAGAGTACAGTTTTAGGTTTCCACACTCCCTCACTTTGAAGACTTCTTTTTGGGAGCAAAGACCACCTAACTCTTAAGCAACTAAGAAGCAAGAGGATTGAGAAAAATAAAAAGATAAAGTAGAAGAACTGTTTAGTTTCTGGGTCTTTACAGATAAGTGATTTTTATTGGGAAAAATTGTGAAACACGTTGAAATGGACCAAGAGATTCCTGGGTTCCTAAAGTGAAAAACCAGCCATAGTCTGACACACCTTTCTGGGTACCCTGATTCTATGTGGGCTTTCCATCTTTCTTTGAGGAACTCTGTACAACTCTCTATTGTAGATAGCTAATAGCAAAAGGAAATACTCCTGTCCATCGAACTTGACAATGAATCTTAACGCTCCTGGGAGAAAGCCATTTTGCATCTATTTGTAAATTCATCTCCCATTCACAATTCAACAATATAAGTGAGTACTTTAAATTCTCCTTTAAACTGGTACTATCATGTTAACTGGTTTCCTCATTGAATAAATAAAATCTTTGCCACTTGTTTATTTTGTATTTCTGTGAGACTTAAGGATTTTACTTTAAAAAAAAAAATACATGGTTCAACTGTTGGGAAAGTACACTCCCTTTTAGGGAAGAGAAAGGCCTCCCCCAACCCTGCCAAGTGTATTCTTAGCTGGAGACCACAGTGAATTCAGAGTAAAGGTTATTGCATTGACATGGCTTCAGTGAACACCGCTTGAAGTTATACATTGATTTATTGATTATCTCTCCCCACTAAAATGTAAATTCTAGAAGAGCAGAGACTTTGTTTACTTCTGCAACATGGAAGAAATTGTCCATGGACAATTATCCTGGTTTGGATAATACTTGCAATATGGGAGGCCATAGTTAGGTGAGGCTACACTGAAGGATGGAGTGGGGTGGAAGCAATTTGACTCATAATGAATTGACATATCTCCACTTTAGTCCATACCAACACTCCCCTCTCCCCTTCAAAATTACATAGCCCTTACTGTGTTCTGTGCAGGGGTTCAATCACTATTTTGAATCATTTCATCCTTTCAACAATAAATATAGGGAAGGTGGTTTTATATTATTTAACTCCACAGAAAAGTTAAATTTCACATCCAAGGTTACAAAGCCAGGATGTGGAGAAATTGGAACCTTCATAAATTGCTGGTGAGAATGTAAAATGGTGCACATGTTGTGAAAAAGTTAGACAGTTTCTCAAGAAGTTAAACACGGAGTTGCCGTAAGATCCAGCAATTCCACTCCTACGTATATAAAGAGAATCAAGTTCACACAAAACCTTGTAACAAATGTTCATAGTGGCATTACTTATATGAAAAAAAAAATGGAAACAATCCAAATGTCCATTAGCCAATGAATGGAAAAGTAAAATGTAATGTATCCATACTAATGGGATGTAACTTAGCAATAAAAATGAATGCATAATCCACCTCAGAAACACTATGCTAAGTGAAAGAAGGCAATCACAGACCACAATGTTTTGTTGTATAGACCATTTTTATGAAATGTCCAGAATAGTCAAATATATAGACACAGAAAGTATATTAGTGGTTGTCAGTGGCTGGAGTCAGTGAGGGACAGGGATGATTGCTAAAGGGGATGGAGTTTCTTCTCTTTTCTTTTTAATGTAGTTTCTTTTTCAGTGATGAAAACGTTCTTTTTTTAATGATGAAAATGTTCTACAACAGGTTGTAGTGATGGTGGCACAACTATGAATATACAAAAACCCATTAAACTGTACACTTTAGGTGAAATGTGTGCGAATGTGAATTATATCTCAATAAACTACTAAAGGAGGGGGATGGGAGAAGGGACTGGTTGCTGAGCCCAAATGAAGGGTCAGCCTTAAGAGGAAGAGGAACCCCACTGAAATGGAAAAGTATGAAACAGACAATGAAAATCTCAATAGATTGGATAAACTCTTGATTGAGTCATTTTGAGAGAAAATTAGTGAATTAGAAGATTGCACTGATGGGGGCGCCTGGGTGGCGCAGTAGGTTAAGCGTCCGACTTCAGCCAGGTCACGATCTCGCGCTCCATGAGTTCGAGCCCCGCGTCAGGCTCTGGGCTGATGGCTCAGAGCCTGGAGCCTATTTCCGATTCTGTGTCTCCCTCTCTCTCTGCCCCTCCCCTGTTCATGCTCTGTCTCTCTCTGTCCCAAAAATAAATAAACGTTAAAGAGCGGTCTTTAAAAAAAAAAAAACAAAAAAGTTTAAAAAAAAAAGAAGATTGCACTGATGAACCGATCCAGAACTTGGCACAGAGACAAAGAGGTAAAGTATGAGCAGTGATGACATGGAAGATCAATCAAAGTATAAGAGCAGATTCCAATTCCTCAGCTGTGAAATTCCCACCCCAACTGATAACATGTTATTTTAATTTGACCTTTCATGCCATAATTTATGGTTAAAAAGTCCTCTTCTATATTATCCTTCCCTATCAACTTTCATCATAGCACTCTTGGGGAAGACAATTTTTAAAGGCTTCTACCAAGGAAAAGCTAACTGCCAATAAAAGCATTTATAGCAGGGGTGCCTGGGTGGCTCAGTCGGTTGAGCCTCTGACTTCGGCTCAGGTCATGATCTCACAGTTCGTGGGTTCAAGCCCTGCATCACGCTCTGTGCTGACAGCTCAGAGCCTGAAGCCTGCTTTGGATTCTGTGTGTGTCTCTCTCTCTGCCCCTCTCCTGCTCACAGTCTGTCTCTCTCTGTTTCTCAAAAATAAATAAAACATTAAAAAATTAAAAATAATAATAATAATAAAGCATTTATAGATGAATTCATCTATAAAAAATCTATTCATTACTTCCAAGAAATAAGAGGATTAGTTAAAAATCAATTTAAATCCCCATTACTCTTCATTAGATTGTTTCATCAGTTGTGAGGCACCTAGAAAATATGGATGGAATACTCAAGTTAATCTTTCCCCCATACCTCTTCATGAAGCAAAAATTGTTTTGATTGAAAAATGCTCCTTGATAAAATAGAACCCAGTTGCTTTCCTTTAATGTTCTATTGAAATATTTCAAAAAGAACTTCATTTCACTTGTTCAAGAGACACCCTTAACCATCTTCTCAAGTGGTTCCTTCCTTTGAATTCTTGGTGTCCTGTCAATTTTTAAAAAGTCTGACTTGGCACATTTCATGGTTGTGTTGAAACGTTTGCCTTTTGGGGCGCCTGGGTGGCGCAGTCGGTTAAGCGTCCGACTTCAGCCAGGTCACGATCTCGCGGTCCGTGAGTTCGAGCCCCGCGTCGGGCTCTGGGCTGATGGCTCAGAGTCTGGAGCCTGTTTCCAATTCTGTGTCTCCCTCTCTCTCTGCCCCTCCCCCGTTCATGCTTTGTCTCTCTCTGTCCCAAAAATAAATAAACGTTGAAAAAAAATAAAAAAAATAAAAAAAAAAAAAGAAACGTTTGCCTTTTAATCACACAGGATGGTAACTCCAAAACAACACAAGTACCTTTATAGAAACAATTTAGCAGCCTGCCCAAGGTCTGTTTCATAGAGTTGTTATTTTCCTGTAAGTTAATATAGTACTAAATGATTTTTTTTTTAAGATTTTATTTTTAAGCAATCTCTACACCCAATGTGGGGCTTGAATTTACAACCATGAAATCAAGAGTTGCATGCTCTACTGACTGAGCAAGCCAGGCATGCCTCAATGAATTTCTTATATTCCTGAAAAAAAGCCTAACAGGGAAAAGAAATCTGGAATTTTGTATTCTGCTTCATAGAGTAGTAGTGTATTAGTAGAAGTCAATAGAATATTTAAACTGTATTATAAATCAACTGATTTCTTTCCTACCCCAAAACCGAGCTTCAGAATAAAGAATAGTACCAAAGGAAATGACTATGCAAAGGGCAACAGTGAAAGTAATCTATAGCAAATTGAATATCTTTGCTATCTAAACATACCATAGAAATTTATAAGTAAAGCATCACATCAGAAACAGATAAATGGATGAAAGATATGAACAAACAATTCACAACCAGTGACAAAGCTTCCTAAGAATAAGAAGCACACATGAAAATGATAAATTGAAGAATCGAAATTAAATATAAATGATTATTCCCCTCCCTTTATTAAATGAATATAACTTGAAAAGGATATCATGAAATTAATACTTTTGTATATAACTGGTGGGATTGTAAATTGGCACAACCATTTTGGACAACTCTTTGATAGTATGTATTAAAGCCACATATTTAGTAATGCCATTTCTAAAAATCTGTTCTTAAAGTCTAGAAACTGAGAAAGTGATCTGCACAAAGATATCCTTTATCTCAGCATTATTTATAATAGAAAAAAATTAGAAACAACCTAAATGACCAGTAATAATTTAGTAAATTATGGTATACTTTATGATGAGATACTCTAATGTCATTAAAATTGTAAAACAAGATAAAATATTTATGAAATAACGTTAAGTGAAAAGAGAATACAAAATTCTTTATACTATGTTTACAGTAATACTAAACATAAGCCGTGTCTTGGACTCTGGGTCTGGAGTTCTTTCTTGTCCAGCAAGAAAGCAGGATGCAGGATTAAATGCAAGAGAGGCTAATGTCCTGGAGAAGACAAGAGCCTGAGTAAGGGTCCTTGCTCCGTTTGTATTAGGATCAGAAGGCTTACAAATGTGGTGATGGGTGTGCACAAAGAGACAGTGAAATCATGAACATTATTAACTCATGGGCATAAGGGAAAGGGGGTTTTGAAGATATGTGGTGTTAGGGGTTTGGGTTAATACAAAACAAAATCCTGGCCTTGGAAGGCTGTTTACAGCAGACCTGAAGCCCCACCTCTGTTTACCTAAACTAGCCTAGGGAACAAGAAAGACAGAGCATGCTACCTCAGGATCAACAAGGTACCTTTCTTTTGCTAATTAGCTGCACTCTGGGCAACTTCACCCTGTAGTGGTCTATAGCCCTGTTTACCTGTTTACCTAGTTTGGCCCTTCCTTCCTATGAAAGCAGCTTTCTGCTATAATAGGAAGTTGGGGGGCGGGGGGCTTCTGCCCTGAATACTTAATCTTGTTTACCTCAACTTGGATGTTTTCATCCTGAGATTCCCTATTCCTATACCTTTGTCCTATACTGGGACCTTTGCCCCACTTTACCTATTCTTATTTACCTAATCTTGCTTACCCAAACTTGGGTGTGTACATCCTATGGCTTTCTAATTCTTTAAGCCTTGTTAAACTATCAATGCAGGCTCAGGGAATTCCTAAGCTTGTTCCCCACAAAACCAGAAGTAAATATATCAAAATGAAAACCAGTGGTTGTTAAGCTGGTAGAAGTTATGGGTTTATGATACTCCTTTTATCTATTTCCAGTGAATGAGTATGTGTGTGTTTGGTTGTTAAAAAAGTTCATTTCATTATTATTTTTTAAATATTTTTTAAAGTTTATTTATTTTGAGAGAGAGAGAGGGAGAGAGAGAATGTACGGGGGAGAGGCAGAGAGAGAGAGGGAGAGAGAATTCCAAGCAGGCTCCGTGCTGTCAGCACAGAGCCCCATGCAGGACTCACACTCACAAACCATGAGATCATGACCTGAGCCAAGATCAAGGGTCGGACACTTAACCAACTGAGCCACCCAGGTGCCCCCCAAAAGTTCATTTTATAATAAATTATCAGGCAACCTTAAAACACACTAAATTATTAGCCAAGGTCTAAATTAGTGAAAAGAACAAGTTCTAGAATATTTTAAAAGAAATCTAACTTTATTCCTTTCTGGTACATAATTGATAAATAGATAAGCTTGATTGTGGTCAGCATGTTAGTTGCCTATGATCGTTTTTATAATGGGAGTAAGGTTTTCCTTGTCCAGACTCTGAGCTTGATAAGTAGGGAACGTTGTGGTCCTGGCTCAGCCCCTATCTGAGTATTCTGAAGAACTCTCTTAATTGCTTAAATTTCCTTATTATTACTTTCGAAGGTTTTACATTTTGCCCCTTTCCTGGGCAAAACCTCAGTAGTTCAGCTGGGTTTATTTTCTTCATGTGCAAAACTGGCAGTTAAAGTAAATGATGTCTAGTTCCAGATCTATAATTCTGATTCTAAATTAAGACTTTCAAAATGCTTTAAGCCTACTAATTCTCAAATTATTTAAGACTTTGATCTCACAAGCTTCAGCTTCAGGACCCTTCTCTTGTTTGGGCCTGGAAAAGCCTCTTTCTGTGTGTTAAAAAAAAGATCATATGTTTTTATTTAATTTGAAAAAAAAAAAAAAAAGATTTTGACTCCCCCCACTGGTTAAGACAATTGGCTTTTCCACCTTCCCTTTTCCTTTACAACATTTCCTCTTGTATCAGGTGGTGTTTTAGTGGCTGTGGGGATATAGGGCATTCAAGTAAGGAGAAGTTGAACTGAAGTTTCATTATTTTGGGTGTAGTGGAAATTCATGTGCCTTAGTTGCATTTCCCTGCACAGGAATGGCTTCCAGGACTGCTTTCATTCCCACTGTGCTGACTTACATGGTGCTGTGCCATGGAAGGCAAAGCAGGGAGCTCACTACGTATAAGCATGTCCTTTAACAACTGGCTCTGGAAGTACCTGGGTCATGGAGGAGAAGCAAGGTTTGAAATGCTCAGAGCCAGAAACTGGTCTGTGCAGAATATTTCCAAATCTTCCAGCTTTGATAGAAACTGTATGGACAGAGGTTTTTTTTGTTTGTTTGTTTTTTTGTTTGTTTTTTTGTTTTTTTTAATTGAGTTTAACTGAGATATAATCACATACCAAACAATTCACCCATTTAAAGTATAGAGTCCAGTGGTTTCTTAGTATATGCACAAAGTTGTACAAACATCACCAAATCTGTTTTAGAACATTTATCTCCCCCCCCAAAAAAAACCCTTTCCCTTTATCTATCGTTCTCTAATCCCCATCCCCCCATCCCTAGGCAACCACTAATATACTCACTTGACAGTTTTCCCAAATTTGACAACAATCCTACAAACTTACATGACAGTTACCAATAGAGTTATGCAGTTGATTTAAAAAAAAAAAAAACAAAACCTTTCCAGGGGCGCCTGGGTGGCGCAGTCGGTTAAGCGTCCGACTTCAGCCAGGTCACGATCTCGCGGTCCGTGAGTTCGAGCCCCGCGTCAGGCTCTGGGCTGATGGCTCAGAGCCTGGAGCCTGTTTCTGATTCTGTGTCTCCCTCTCTCTCTGCCCCTCCCCCGTTCGTGCTCTGTCTCTCTCTGTCCCAAAAATAAATAAACGTAAAAAACAAAAAACAATTTTGATCAATGATGCTATATGAAAGGCCAAATTATTTCTCCTTTATTTTTGGATATTACAAAATCATTGTCAAATGCAGAGGCAATAGAAGAGTTTAGAAGAAAAAAGTATATAGCTGTGTGTCAAGTAACTCATCTAAAAGTTATGGGTTTTTTAATTTTTCTCAATGTAGTTATCTGCTTTTAAACATTTGTACATCATTGTGATTTTATCTAATTCTAAATAAGTATTAACTTTCATAACTTAATTTTGACGTTGTGATTTTGAATTGTTTTGCTTAAAAAGTTCTCTCAACTGCAGAAGTTTATAACCCCAAGAAACCCAAATCCACCCCATGACTAGCCCAAGAGGAAGGGTAGGTTCCCAGTTAATGGACCACCTACATCAACAAATACTGAAGCTCAAAGCTAACAAATCCCACCAATGTGTTCAGATTTTAAAATCAACCTTTTAATTTCCCACTCTTTTTGTAGAACACAGAACAGAAGCATACCAGGCTCTAAGAAAATCCTCTAGCAGGCAAGACAGAGGTCAAACCATCAGAAATAGGGAGGAGGAGGAAATGGCAACCATGACAGGAGAGAAAATGTCCTGAGAGAAAAAAGAGAAGCTACAGTATCCATACAACAAGAATAAGATGCCATAACATGAACATTCACTGCACAAAAAAGTTCTTAGAAACTAAAAACATGAGAACAGAAATGACAAACTCAATAGGTAGGAAAAGAAGGTTGAGAAAATCTCTCAGAAAGCAGGGCAAAAGACAAACACAATACAAAATACAATAAGAAAAAAAAGAAAAGACAATGAGAGGATTAGTCAAAGATATCCAAATGGAAATCATAGAAATTCCCAGAAGAAAGAGGAAATAGAAGTGAGGAAATCATTACTATAAAAACATTTCTCAAAACTACAGGAATGGGGGCGCCTGGGTGGCTCAGTCGGTTAAACGTCCGACTTCGGCTCAGGTCATGATCTCACGGTTCGTGGGTTTGAGCCCCGCATCGGGCTCTGTGCTGACTGTTCAGAGCCTGGAGCCTGTTTCAGATTCTGTGTCTCCCTCTCTCTCTGCCCCTCCCCTGTTCATGCTCTGTCTGTCTCAAAAATAAATAAACGTTAAAAAAAATTTTAAAAATAAAAATAAATAAATAAATAAACATTAAAAAAAATTAAAAAAAAAAAAAAACAAAACTACAGGAATGGGTTTCCAAAGACTGAAAGGGTTCACTGAATGACCATCCTTTTAGAGTAAAACAGATCCATGGAAAGGCACATCAGAGTGAAATGTCAACACACTGGAAACAAAGAAAAGTTTCTAGAAGCTTCCAGAGAGAGGGAAGAAAAACAAACCATATGGAAAGAATCTGAATGAAATAGCCTTGAAATTCTCAACAAAATGCTAGAACCTAGAACACAATATTGGTTTTCCTTCAGAAGTCTGAGCAAAAAATGATTTCCAATTTATTTGTACACACGATCAAACTACCAGTCAAGTATGGGGGGAGAATAACTGTATTTTTAGACAAGTCTCAAAATTTTTACTTCCCACTTCAGAAAGCCACCAGAGGATGTGGCACATGAAAATGAAATGAAGCCATGAAAGAGTAAGGTGTGAGATACAGAAAACAAGAGATCTGACACAGGTGAGATGTGGATGAAGACTCCTGAAGGTGATAAAGGGCTCAGTGTGAAAACTGTGTCAAGTGCAGAGGTCAACCCATCCCGACCGGAGCACTGCGAGTCCAGAGAATACATGGGGGGCTATCATCATGTCTGCATTCTGCAGTTCTGCTGAGTTTTCATCCCGAGGAAGCTACCTGAAGATGTTCTCCACCAAAACAGAGGAGAAAACCAAAAAAGAGGAAGACATGAGAACCAGGAAATAGGGAATCAAATCTAGGAGAAAAGCAAAAGGAATTTCAAAGGCTGAGAGCAAAGAGAAGTCTCAGGATGACAGTTGCTTAGGAGGCCTGGGAAGCAGCCAGCGCAGATGGAAGAGAAAGGTCTCCAGAAGGTAAATCAGGAAGAAAAGAGTCAGAACTGACGCACCGCCTAAGTTGTTATGAAAGGCCCTGGGAAAGTGTGGCAAGACCTAGCAGACAATAAGCACAAAGAAAACCAAGCACATGAATAAACAAGGCAATTATTGTAAGTCCAGGAAAAACAAAGTTGAAAAAGAAATTTAGCCAGAGTATACCACAATGTTTAGATGTGGATAAGGATTACATGGCATAACCAAGTAAACATTGACTATTGATTTCACAAAGCATTGAAATATGTATACTTGGGAGAAGGGTAGATGACAGGGCAAGAGTAATAAATCTTTATCAAAATAGAAGCCAATAGATAGTATCAAAAGCTGATTTGTGAAAATACAGCATAGGTACCTATTGTTTACAAATATGGAAGTAGGTGTGTGCCAGGAAAAAAGAAAAGCCGAAAGCATGTACATGTAAACTTCTGCTATGTAATAAACCACCACAAAACTTAGTGGCTTCAAACATCTTTTTATTTGTCATAACTCTGTAGATAAGCTTGGGCATTTCTTCTGGTTTGGGCCAGCTCAGCTGAACCCTGTGGTCAGCTGTTGAACTTAGCTGAGTCTGGATGGCCCAGAATGTTCTCACCCATCTGGTGGTTGGTTCCGGGTCAGCTGGGGTTATGGTGATGATTTAGCCATCTGTGTCTCATCATCCAGGCAGCTGGCCCAGGCTCTTTCATATAGTCCTTACAGGGTTTGTAAGAGCACTGTGAAAGGGCAAACCCAAGGCACATGCAGTTTTGTATGGCTTCTTTTACATGCCCTAAAGTTCCACTGGCCCAAACAAATCACATAGCTAAGCCCAGATTCAAGGGATGGAAAACTATGTCATGATGGTTAAGAGCTGCAAGGTCACATTGCAGAAGGATGTAAATACAGGGATGGAAAGGCTATACGGCGTAAGCTTCAAAAGTAGTTGTCTCTACAGAGAGGATCTGAGGAAGGGAGGATGGCACAGCGGACATGGGTAAGGGGATTGAGGGGACCTGGGAGGTACTTTATAATGAACGCTTTAGGACTATTTTATTGTATTGTTTGGCAAAGTCAGTTTTAGTTTTGTATATATATTTTTGCAATTGCCTCTAAAGACCTTTTAAATAACATTTGTAACAGCATATATACAAGTTTATAACTTGTTTTCTTTCAAAAACACTAGTTCAAAAAGGCATATGCACCCCTATGCTTACTTCAGTATTATTTACAATAGGCAAGATATGGAAACAACCCAAGTATCCATTGATAAATGAATGGATAAGGAAGATGTTATACACGTGCGTGAGCGTGCACACACACACACTCTCTCTCTCTCTCTCTCACACACACACACACACACACACACACACAATGGAATATTATGCAGCCACACAAAATGAAATTGTGCCATTTGTGACAACATATATGGCATTATGCCAAGTGAAATAAGTCAGACCGAGGAAGACGAATACCATATGATTTCCCTCATGTGGAATCTAAAAACATAAATTCATAAATAAACTAAAAGCAGAATCAGACCTATAAATAGAGAACAAATTGATGATTGCCAGAGGGAGGGGATGTGCAAAATGAGTGACGGAGAATGAGAGATACAGGCTTCCAGTTACAGAATGAGCGAGTCACAGGAATAAGAGGTACAGCACAGGGAAGATAGTCAGTGATATCGTAATAAGGTTGTATGGTGACAGGGGGTGAATACAGCATAATGTGTAAACTTATCAAATCACCATGTTGTACACCTGAAACTACAGTAACATTGTGTGTTAACTATACTAAACACAAAAATGGTTTTCTTTGTGCTTACATAGGCTTTATGGGAATCTATTATGATAGCTATATAATATTTTATCAGGTAGACAAGCCATAATTTACTAACCATTCTAGTATTTTACTACTACAAATAGCTTTTCAACAAGCACCTTTTTTTTTACATTAAAGCCATTTAAAAAATTATTATATTCTTAGGATAGAGTCTTAGGAATGGGTTTCTCTTCTTTTTTAAAATTTTTAATGTTTATTTTTGAGAGGGGGGGAGGGGGCAGAGAGAGAGGGAGACACAGAATCTGAAGCAGGCTCCAGGCTCCGAGCTGTCAACACAGAGCCTGATGCAAGCCTCCAACTCACAAACCGCGAGATCATGACCTGAGCCGAAGTCCAATGCAACAGATGAGCCACCCAGGTGCCCCAGGAGTGGGTTTCTTAGGTAAGAAAGTATAAACATTTTAATGCTTTTTGAAAAATATCTATTTACATTTAGTATATATATATATGTGTGTGTTGTTTTTCAGAAAATTTGTATCACTTTACCATTAGAAGTATATTCTAATAACCAGTCACACCATGTTCTTGCCAGCACTACATTCGTGTGTGTGGATGTAACAAGTCTACTATTTCATTTTTATAACTATATGTATTATTAAGTTGATAGAGTTTATTTTTTAATTAAAAAAATTTTTTTAACGTTTATTTATTTTTGAATGGGGGAGGGACAGAGAGAGAGGGAGACACAGAATCGAAAGCAGGCTCCAGGCTCTGAGCCATCAGCCCACAGCCCGACGCGGGGCTCGAACTCACGGACCGCGAGATCGTGACCTGAGCCGAAGTCGGACGCTTAACTGACTGAGCCACCCAGGCGCCCCAAGATAGAGTTAATTTAAATAAAAGGGAGGGAGTAGTCAATAGTGTCAGATCCCTCAGAGTATCAAGTAAGAAAAAGGTTGGATTTAGAAACCCCCGACCTTGGGGGGATTTACTGAGACCTATGAGAGTAGGTTCAATGTAGCAGTGGTGATGGGACATAGACGGAAGTGAAAAATGAGAAGGAGAAGCACTAAAGATAAACTGTAATTTACAAGAAGCAAGATCATAAAGTGAGGGAGAAAGATAGGGTACTGAGTATAGGGAAGTACTGGTTTTATGTCAAACATGTCAAACCACCAAACCAGACTGAAATCTGTCCAACCATCCACCCGTCCATCTGTCATCTGCCTTTGCTTCTGTCTCCCTCACTTTGTCCTCCTAATTATTATGTCAGGAATTGTTTCAAAATGTCCATTTCTTAAATACTGACTGGGCTCAGTGTTCACGCAGGGAAATTCTCCAAGCCAGTGGTTCTTGAAGTGTGGTTCGCTGACCCCTAGGGGCCTGCAAGAACCTTTCAGAGGACCTGAGTTCAAAACTAATTTCATAGTAATATCATTTGCCTTTTTCGCTGTGCCAACATCTGTACTGATGGTGCACAAGCGATGGTAGAGGAACCCGCTGGAGCTTTAGCACAAATCAAGACAGCAGCACCAGTACTGACCTGAGCTGGGTCATCAAAGTGCTCCTCACTACTGTGCTGTGGCAGTTTAAAACTGCTGGCTTGGGTTCAGAATGTTCACAATGAACAAAAAGTTACTGGGTCACGTTGACCCTCCATGCCACATTTTAAAAATATTCTGTGTAACAATGGGGCCCCTGGGTGGCTCGGTCAGTTAAGCATCCGACTTCAGCTCAGGTCATGATCTCACAGTTTGTGAGTTCGAGCCCCACGTGGGGTTCTGTGCTGACAGCCCAGAGCCTGGAGCCTGCTTCAGATTCTGTGGGTCCCTCTCTCTCTCTGCCCTTCCCCCACTTGTGCTCTGTCTCTGTCTCTCAAAAAATGAATAAATGTAAAAAAAAATTGTTTTTAAATTCTGTGCAACAAAATGGGCAGAACACATAAGCGCTTCTGCAGCTGTTGGATTTCAGAACAGAACTCATTTTTCCACAGAGCACCATTTTTACCTGAAAGAATGACTGACAGGAAGATATTAAGATTCAGATGTAGGTATTTCAGAGTCATTTTCCTGAAATGAATGAAGTGAGCCTGTCCTAACTAGAGTATTTGTCGCCAAGGATAAAATTAGAGGTTTCAGGCTTAAAATCAGAATTTTGGAAGACTGGTATCCACCACCGTGAGCTTAACAGTAATTAAAGAGTTTTCTGATGAGATTTGAGGTGAAATACACAAATGTGATTTTTTTTTATGTTGCTTTATGTTGTCAATATTTGAATAGCTGCATGACTCAGTGACCCAACATTTCCCAGATAACCAATGCACAATGTTACAAAGTCATGCACAATAAAAGAACCAATCAAAATACAAGGAAGACTAATCATTTTTAATGTAGCAGTTTGAAAATTTACTGATGTGGTTTCCTACCCTACATTGCAACTGACCTTTAAGGAATTAACCACTTTCTAATTTGGGGGGTAGAATAAAAGAATAGCCACGATTATTTAAAAGGCTATTAAAATACAGCCCTTTTTCCAACTACGTATCCGTGTGCAGCTAGATTTTCTTCATATATTTCAACCAAAAGGACATATCACAAAAGACTGAATCAGAAACAGATGTGAGATTCCAGCCAAATATTAAAGAGACTTTCACGATATAAAACAATGCCACTCTCCTCATGACTTTTTTAAAATTTTGGAAAATATACTTATCATAAAATAATGTTGTCTGTGTTATCATATTAATCGACTTACTGTTATTTTAAAATGAATATATAAATATTTTGAAATTTTCTGAACTTTAATTTCTAATATAGTAGCTGTCAATAGCTATAATCCATATAAACAAAAGCTCTTTGTGTCCTGAATAATTTTTAAGAATATAAAGGGTTTTGGGGTTCCTGGGTGGCTCAGTCGGTTGAGCATCTGACTCTTGATTTCAGCCCAGGTCATGATCTCACGGTTCATGGGTTCGAGCCCCACATCTGGCTTTGCACTGATGGTGTGGAGCCTGCTTTGGATCCTCTGTCTACCTCTTTGTTTGCCCCTCCCGTGCTTGCACTGTCGCTAGCTCTCAAAATAAATGGATAAACTTAAAAAAAAAATACAAAGTGTTTTGAGATCAAAAAGGTTGAGAGCCACTAACCTAAGGCTTCTAACCACCACAGTGGACAATGGCTACTGATATTCAGAATAGAGACTTTGGGATACTAAGGACTGCCATCAGCATTTTTTTTTTTTTCTTTAAACAGGAGAAAATGGATTCAGGATTTTCAAAATTTGTAATACTGTGGACTTACACAGTTCTCACATTAACATCAGTTTAGATTATTGGCTAATTGGTGTTTGCCTGAGCAAGAAGCTTCTTGTCTGAATATGTTTCTTCATTTATAAAATGGAAATAAGATTTGCTTCCTAAGGAAGCCGTAATTGCTTCACTCTGATGAAAGCGGAAGGCAGTCATTCCTTGAAACATTTCTACCGTAATTTAATTATTCATCTCCAGGCCCTCAAGGTCTTTCTTGTATGCTAATATTGGCAATTATCTCCGTTAGCCAAATTCAATATGCGGTTTCTATTTTTAATTGCTCCAGAGTATAGGAAGGAGTAATTGGTAAGCGTTGCCCATGTACCCTGAAGATGAAAAGCACTATGTAATTATCACCATGGGAAAATTACTTTCCATGTACTTGGCTAAAATCACTACTTGGGCTTGTGGAGTTAAATTTTAACCTAAGGACTTCTGGTACCAACATGCTAATATAGGTTTAGTGCCTTTCTGTTTCTTCTCTATTAAATCACAAAAAAAATCAGGAAAGATGACCCAATCAACGAACTCGGTGTTCAGCAAAATTAAGAGCCGACATCCATAGCCTTCAAAATATGAATCAGGGCTGCTGTGAGCTGCTGAGCGTAGACAGAAGCCACAGAGGCGGAAATGAAAAGACGTGGGGCACAAGGGCAGCAGAGTCCAGAAAGCGCGAGCAAATAGACCTTCCTACGGTGAGGGACTCACCTGGGAGGGGAGGTGCGCATCTCCTTGTGGATGGATTTCGGGGAGCAGGGCTGCTGCTACTCGTTCTCTTGGGATCGGATTTTAAACTAGCCGAGTAAGTGGCCTACACAAGTAAGCAGAGGAGCCACAGGCGTTACTCTGCTAGGGCTGCTGTAACGAGGCACACAGACAGGGCGGCTAAACCAACAGAGTTTATCGTCACAGTTCTGGAAGCTGGAAGTCCGAGATGGAGATGTCAGGGGGCTGCTTCCTTCTGGGGCTGCGAAGGAGAAGATGCTCCATCCTCTCCCCTAGCTTCTGGTGATCTGCTGGCAAGCTTTGATATTTCTTAGCCTGGAGAAGCATCACCCTGATCCCTGCCTTCACCTTCACAGGGTGTTCTCACTACATGAGTGTCTCTGTGTCCAAACTTCCTTTTGTAAGGACGCTGGGTCCTTTGGATTAGGACCCATCCTAATGAGCGAATCTTAGCTTAGCTGGTTACATCTGCAATGACTGTATTTTCAAACCAGGTCATTCTAAGAGAGTGGGAGCTAGGACTTCAGTAAATAAGTTTGGATGGTTCACATTTCACCCCACAACATCATGTATCCAAGAAGCACTCTGTTCCTGCTACACAAGAGAGAGCCTTCAGGTACTCAAACCTGAAGGATGTTACCCTCTCCCCACAAGTCGAATGACTATGCATTAAAGTAACCTAAAGTGGGGCACCTGGGGCACCTGGGTGGCTCAGTAGGTTAAGTATCCAACTCTTGATCTTGGCTCAGGTCGTGATCTCACAGTTCGTGTGTTCAAGACCCGCATTGGGCTCTGCTCTGACAGCATGGAGCCTGCTGGGAATTGCCCTTCCCTCTCTCTCCAAAAATAAATAAACTCGAAAAAATAATATAGTAACTTGAAGTAATTCGTCTCTGTGTGACTATCTCATCAACGGATGCACAACTACATACGACTTTTTTTTCTCAACTTTTAAGGACTGTGTTTTCATTTGGGTTTACTTTTTCTTAGTTAAGTAAAACTGACATGTTTCCAAGGTCAAATCTACAAAACAAAATATATTCATAGGTAGCCAGTTTTTATGTCTGTCCCCATCTACTCTCTACCGTCTGCCATAGATATTTTAATTAAAAAAGAACTTAATCTGAGCACACACGTGTGCATATGTTCCCATCACCCCCACTTATTCGCGAAATAGTGGCAACTCTCCTCCAACCTCCAAATTTTCAGTTAATCATGTCTTCTGGACACCACACCCTGGGGGCAAACACATATTGCCCATTCCATTTTATAACTGCCCTGCAGTCCATTGTGTGCATGTGCCATGGTTGATCCTCTTGGATTTAGTTCCAGTTTTTTGCTGTTGCCAATAGTGCTACAGTAAATATTGTTGCATTCTCCTTTTTGTGCTTTGCCAGTGTCTTTGGGCTTGCTTTTATCACAAGTGTTGAAAAATATGGCCTTGTACTTTCCTGCTGGCTCTGTTTCCCCCTCCACAGACCTCCTGCTTCCTCTGTCCCATTGTCCCCATTCTGTTCAAGTTGCATAGTATCCCAGCAGTTCTCTTTAAAAAAATTTTTTTTGACATTTATTTATTTTTGAGAGAGACAGAAAGAGAGACAGAGAGACAGAGTGCGAGTGGAGGAGGGGCAGAGTGAGAGGGAGACACAGAATCGGAAGCAGGCTCCAGGCTCTGAGCTGTCAGCACACAGCCTGATGTGGGGCTCGAACTCACAAACCATGAGATCATGACCTAAGCCTAAGTCAGACACTTAACCAACTGAGCCCCCCAGGGGTCCCCCACAGTTCTCTTTAACATGGGGCTTTGTCTTGGGAGAGATCTTGGGTTGGTTAATTTTGAGGGTTGATAGGGCCACACCATCCAACCTTACCGGCCACACGTAGGTAACCTTCCCCACAAACTGGAGCCGGCAGAGCACCCTCCCAGTATGGGCGCTACCCTCCGAGTGGCCTGCTGAGCTTCGGTGAGCATCTGTTGGTGAGTGCGGCTCCTCCAGCTTGCAGAAGCCCCAGCAGAATCTCATCTTCACCCTGCTCCCCCCCACCCCTGCATGGAAATGGGTACCAGCAGGTCTTACAGCTGGTCTTGCAGATTTGTTCCACCTGCTGGTATTTTGACATCCATAGGAACACCTTGCACCTAGTTTTGTTGGTGATGCCATTGGTGGCTTTACTTACAACTTAACTCTTAATTAGAAGAAATGCAAACTGGGGCACCTTGGTGGCTCAGTCGGTTAAATGTGTGACTCTTGATTTCTGCTCAGGTCATGATCTCACAGTTACTGAGATTGAGCTCCATGCAAAGCCTGCTTGGGATTCTCTCTCTCCCTCTCTCTGCTCCTCCCCTGCTCTCTCTCTCTAAGAAGGAGGAGGAGGAGGAGGAGGAGGAGGAGGAGGAGGAAGAGAAGGAGGAGGAGAAGAAATGCAAATTAAAGCCAAAAAGCCAAACCAAGAATATATAGGAAGTCTTTGTATATTCTTACATTTTTTTTTCCTTTTTTAAAAAAAGTTTATTTATTTGGGGGGAGGGAGCAAGAGAGGGGGGGAGAGGCAGAGAGAGACAAGAGAGAGAATTCCAAACAGGCTCTATGCTGTCAGCGCAGAGCCAGACTAGGGGCTTGACCCCACGAACTATGAGGTCATGACCTAAGCCAAGATCAAGAGCCCGACACTTAGCCAACTGAGCTATTGACTGGTTCAGTCAGTAGAACACATGACTCTTGATCCCAGGGTTGTGAGTTTGAGCCCCACATTGGGTATAGAGATTTTTTAAAAATAAAATATTTTTAAAAATAACCCAAAAAACTGAACTAAAATCCATTTTTGAGTTAATAGTTTGACAAAAATCTGAAAGTTTGGTAATACACACTATTTTGTTTAGTTTATTTTGGGGGGGAGGGGCAAAGAGAGAGACAGAGAATCCAAAGCAGGCTCTGTGCTGTCAGCACAGAGCCCAATGTGGGGTTCAAACCCACGAGCCATGAGATCATGACCTGAGCCAAAGTTGGACACTTACCCTACTGAGCCACCCAGGTGCCCCTGGTAATACACACTTTTGACAAGGTTATGGGAAGCTAGTCCCTCTCATATGTTGCTAGTGGGAATATAAACCAATACAACCCTTGTGGAAGGCAATTTGACATCAAATTTCTTTTTTTTTTTTTAATTTTTTTAAGTTTATTTATTTTTGACAGAGAGAGAGGCAGAGAATGAGCAGGGGAGAGGCAGAGAGAGATGGAGACACAGACTCGGGAGCAGGCTCCAGGCTCTGAGCTGTCAGCACAGAGCCTGACGCGGGGCTTGAACTCACAAACTGCGAGATCATGACCTGAGCTGAAGTCAGATGCTCAACCAACTGAGCCACCCAGGCGCCCCTGACATCAAATTTCAAATGTCTTCACACCTTTTGGCCCAGCAACCCAACTTCCAGGAATTTATAGTACAAATGCATTTGCACCTGTGTGAAATGATGCATGAACAATGTTATTGATTGTGGTGGTGGTATTTGTGATAGGAAAAGTTTAGAGGCCATCCAAACTAGTTTAGATTGTCAGCAATATAAACTGGTTTAAGAAACAATCTGCGCCCTTTTATTTATTTATTTATTTATTTTTTAAATTTTTTAACGTTTATTTATTTTTGAGACAGAGAGAGACAGAGCATGAGCAGGGGAGGGGCAGAGAGAGAGGGAGACACAGAATCTGAAACAGGCTCCAGGCTCTGAGCTGTCAGCACAGAGCCCGACGCGGGGCTCAAACTCACAGACTGTGAGATCATGACCTGAGCCCAAGTCGGACACTCAACCGACCAAGCCACCCAGGTGCCCCTCTGTGCCCTTTTAATGGAAAGGATGAAGAAGCTCTCTACATAAACAGAAACAGTAAGATCTCTAAGATATTAGAAAAAAGATACGGAACAATGTATATATACCATTTTTGTAAACAAAAAACTAAGTGGGGGAGTCTGTTAAGCATCTGACTGCAGCTCAGGTCATGATCTCACCATCCGCGGGTTTGAGCCCTGCGTCGGACTCTGTGCTGACAGCTCAGAGCCCGGAGCCTGCTTCAGATTCTGTGTCTCCCTGTCTCTCTGCCCCTTCCCCACTCACACTCTGTCTGTTTCTCTCTCTCAAAAAAATAAATAAACATTAAAAACATTTTTTTTAACTAAGGGGGGATAAAAATATATATTCATGTTTATGTATATCTGCATAAATATATTCTGGAAAAACATATAAAACTAATAAGTAGGAACCTGGGAGGGGGTGGAGCATAGGGTCAAGGGTGGGAGAAAGACTTTTAACTGAGCACTGAGCATTATTTTGATTGTTGAATCATGTGAATGTATTACCTAATCAAAAATGTGAAAACAAAAGGCCTGGAAGCTTATTTCATCAATGTATTTGTTAGCATTTGATCTTAGACTTTCTGTAGAATAAGAGCACACAACTGGGCGTGATCTGGCTGCTTCTAGGTTCATCCAAGAAGTGGATGTAATATCATAAAAGTTCAGTGTTGCGAAACTTGCATCATGGGAGTGGAATCAGATTCCTCTGAGCTGTGATAGTGCCATCGTATGAGGTCAGTGGTGACCTTGGGGAGACCAATCAGCTAGAGAAGTGGAGCTGAGTCTACCCACATACACATCATCTGCCACCATGAGGAAGGGGTGGCGTCCACCCGGGGGCAGAATGGACTGAGATGCACAGAATGCTGAGGGAACCAGAGTGCAATCAGACCCAAGCAGGGCCAAAAAAGGGGAAATGAATGTTCAGAGTGGCTTTCTGAAAGAGTGGTGCCTTTCCCTTCATCGTCCTTACTTCCCCGTGTAAATGTCCCTGGGAGCCTGATGAGAGGATGTGGTCACATGCTGGTCCTGCTGTGCACCTCCATGGCCCCCTGTCCACCAGCCCTGTGAGGTGCCTGATTCGGTCTTACGGTTCCGGTCATCACAACATCATTGTGATGATAACACCACCCTTTTTCTTAGAACAATTTCAAATGTAATTATTTTACCAGGAAATATATTCACATGGTTTGAAAATAAAACACATTTCCTTTAGCCTGTCCTCAAAGGACGGGATTTCATGTCTCGCCACGTCCTGCTTTTTTCCTCTCTTTTGGAGGCAATGGGTCATCGTCTCTCAGTAGGGCCCCTTCCAGTGAGATCCAGAGCAGCTTAATCCTTTCCACTTCCCTGTTGGTGTTTCAAAAAAGGAGGATGGGGATGGGGAAGGGTCCCACTTAACTCCATCAGAATCAAGCTGTATTAGGAAAATTGCAGTAAAAATTTTAGGTGAAACTTTCCGTCTGAAAATGCACGGGGTGGGGTGCTCAGGAACGCTCGTGCCTAACTTTTGCCCCTTATATCACATGCTTGATTAGAGAAGGGAAATAGCGAGTGGCCTCCATAAGCATGGTGGACAGCTGGCTCTGGTAAACCTGTGGGTGGGCATTGCCGGGGGCCGCAGGGGAGGAGACTGAAAGCTGGCTGGCCTCGATGCTGTGGAAGAGCCCAAGGCGATCTGCATGAATGCAGAACATGGCTTGCCAGGGGGCCTCTGCCTGTCATGCCGATGCCCTCCTTTATCCATCGCTTCGCCAGACTGTCACCGGGCTCCCGCCCTCATTGGCAAAAGCCCCAGCCAGAGACTGCCAGCAGAAGAAAGGAAGAGGAGGGATATTGTCATTGAACAGCCATCTTCCCTGACCAGCCCAGCCCAATGGGATCTGCCCCTCCTTTGAGATCTCCGGCCTGGACCACAGTGGCTAGGGCCATCACAACACACAATTCCAGGGGGCACCATTCATGTGCACCATTCTGTGTGCACACCCAGGCTGGCTCTGTTCAGTATCTGTATGTGATTTGTCTTACTAGCTCGGCTAGACTACTCCTCGTGGGCCGGGACACGTTTATAAATCTTTTTATATACCACACCACCTAGCGCTAAACCCAGCTTGGTAAATATTTGCTGATGGATGGACAATCCAGAAATGGGGTCATCGACCCTGAATCACAGATAAAAGGACTGTTTAATCTGGCAAGAGCCTCTATTTTAGAACTCCACAAACCTGATTCTGCCCGGCTTTGGCATCTGGTGCTAACATTAGTCATTTAGAAATGTGACCTTTTGTGACACAGGGCGTCTCCGAGCAGCAGTGTGATGTGACCCACAGTGGCTTTCTGCCCCTGCTGCAAGCGTCAGCTTCCTCCTTTCTAAAAGGGTTCCATTTTGAGCAGGGACTTCACGAGCCACAGGGAGAGCTGACACGCTCTGCAGATCCCAGAGTGGGGTTTGGATTAGTCATGGTCATAACCACTGTTTATGCAGTCACAGCACAGCCAAGGCTCACATTTCTCCCAGAGGCCCACAGCATTTCTCTGGGTGACTTTTTTGAGGCATGAGGCCTCCAAACCATACTTGAATACCTCTCCCCTAATGTAAGAGTTTGAGAAACTAAATTATACCTTATTGAGCCCTCTCAAGCCTACCTACTTTCATCTGCCCGCTAACACCCAGTGAGAACACTTCCAGGCACTTCTGTGGCATTGTCTATGTGCTGGGCTGCCTGCCGGAAATGAATGAGAAAGAGTGGGAGAAACCCACAAGCAAGATGCCGAATGGAGATCCCAAGGACTGGAGATTTCAGTCAGTAGTTTGTTGGCTGGCTTTGAGCCAGTTATCTCTCTGTGCTCCGAGATGCAGGAGAGAAACAAGAAGATGGTGCCCTGCCCCGCCATCCAGGGGACACTTGTCCTGAGCCATGTGTCCCTTTGGGGGTGAGAACTGGGGATCCAGGATGGGGAAGGCCTGCACGGAGCCACCAGCCCTTCCCTGATGCCCTCAGCCTGGATGGTTGAGGCTGGGAGTCACCTGTGGACACAGAACAGAGGTGGTTATGTTTTTTCAGGGTGGAGGCTGAGTTTGGGGTTGTTCCCATGACACCCTCTGATTCTGAAACTAATTGTCCAGATTAATGAATTGATTCTTCTCTTCCTGGAACGGCAAACCCCAAATGCCTGAAGGTGACTAGGGCTGCTGTTAGCGCCCCCAGCTTCCTGGGAGGACAGTAGGCGGGTGGGGGGCAGGGGACCAGCACCGGTCCGGGAGGCCTGGCTTCAGTTCCAGTTCCACCCTCAACTCACAGAGTGACCTTAGGCCTTCTGCTGGGCCTCAGTTTCCCCACAGGTGCAATGAGGGAACCCCAGGGTCCCTCTCAGCTCTGAGCTGTGAGGACTTGTTTGCCTTTCCTTCTCTGTCAGGCCATCTTCCTTCCTGCCTCTTCTCTGTTTTCTCATTCTTTCCCTGTCCTTGCACATGGGAGACCTCTATTCTTTTCCTAGCTGGTTTGGGCTATTTTGCTGAACTGAGTCACGGTTTTCTCAATGGACAAAGGGAGTGTGTTCGAATGAGGGTGTTTAAGAGCTCGCTCGGCCCTGAGGCTCTGGTCTTCCTGGGACCCCATGGTATTAAGTCCCATGCAGGCTGGGGCACCTCCATTCACCCACCACAGGGGGACTGTCCCTCAAATGCTCCAGCCGCCACTGGCCTACTGGTTCTCCAGACTTCTCAGGATTCCATGGACATGGCTTAGTCTGAGGCCAACAGGCAGAAGCTGTTGTGGTGGCTGTTTTCTGTTTCAGCTTGATTGAGTAACAGTTTCTACATATTCAAACACCACTCTAGGTGTTGCAGTGAAGGTATTTAATAGCTGTGATTAAAGTCCATAATCAGTTGACCTTACATAAAATAGATTATCCTAGATAATCTGGTGGGCCTGATTTAATCAGTTGAAGAGCATTAAAAGCCAAGCCACAGCTTCCCTAAGGAAGAAATTCTACCTATGGATGGCATCACCCGTTCATCCCCAGAGTTCTAGTCTGCTCTTCCTGGTGGCCTTTCCTACAGATTTCAGATTTGCCCAGCCAGGCCCTACAATCACATAAGCCAATGCCTTAAAATAAATCACTTAATATATACTTCCTTCTTACTCTGTTTTTCTGGCTGGGCCCTGACTTAATATACTGTCCTATGTCACCTCTGGTCTGGTCTGTAGTCTCCAGATTATTTCTGAAAAATATGAATCCGGTCCCTCTGTTTCTCTCGTACAGGCCCTCATAACTTTGACAATGCATATCAAACAGCTCCTACCTGTGCAGAATACATTTGCCCCTACTCGCAGGTACGTTCTGGCCAAGATAAAATGATGCCTTTGATGCCTCATATGTACTTGATCTTGGGATTCTTTGTACATGTTGTTTACCTAATGTTGTTATTAATGACAGAATCTTCTAAATACGTCTTCCTGAGAATAGAATACTCCACCAACTTCACCATTCAATTTTACAGCTATTCTGAAACATCCAAAATAAAGACAAATAGCTGAGCATAACCAAGCATGCGAGTCTCCAGGGAATACAAGGATCCTGTGCCTGTGAGCTACAGTAATCCTGTAAATTAGGAGAGTCTACAGAATTGTGAGTCTTAGGCAAGTGAAAGCAAAGAACCCAGAGTCCTTTGCCTTTTTGTTTTCAGTATCTGAGCTTTTAGGCATCTCTCTCTTTATCCTGCGAATATGAACTTGCCAAACACCTGGACTATAATTTTTAAAAGTAATAAACAATGCAGATTCCATTAACATCGTCCCTGGATGAGCAGGGGACGGGCAGGATGTGTTGATCTTTTTCGTACGGTTCATAAAATTGAGAATATTGCCCTCTGAAGTCCAAGAGAAACATAATGAGGCCAGAAGATCCTTCTATTGGGTTGGGAAAACAAGACTGGGCCAGGCTGGGGAATGGCAGGGTTCGGGGTGGGGGTGGGGTCCCTTGCAGCAACAATGGACGCCAGTGAAAATTACATAGAAGACAAGCAAAGTTTGCTGGAGTCTTCTGCTTGAGACCATCCCGGGCCTTGGGTATTCAGGGCTCACTGAAGCACAGTGAATATGAGACTTTGAAAAGGCTCCTGGCCCTCTGCTGTGCAGCCTCGAAGGGAAGCCAGACCAGCTAGCTTGTGATGAATCCTTCAAATCTCACCTTCAGCAGGCAGCTATATTCTTCTTGCTTCTGGCCTGTGGTGACATATAAGAGGGACCGGCTGCTTCCTAAAAGGAGCTTCTGATTGCTCGCCCAGTGTCCAGTCCTATCCTGGGGCAGCTGCCGAGGGCCTCTCTGGGCCTGGCAGAAGGGCATCGACACAGGCTGCCAAGCAGGGAGGAGTGCCCTGGTCTCTTGCAGGCTGTTCTGTGGCGTTGACTCACCTTTCTCCCCCCATAGCGTGGAACCGGGCAAGGAGAGCTCAGCCCAGAACAAGGAAGGGCATCACCCTTGGACATCCTCAGGCTCTGCCCTTAAGGCTGGCGGTGAGGTCCTGCCCTGGAGACTCTGCAGCTGGCCCAGCTTTGCCCACTCTGCAGGTCCCAGGGACCACAGCTGGCGTATCCGGGGAACTGACAGTTGAGTATGATGTAGCTCACCTGGCCTTTGGGAGATGGGAGACAAAGCAGGAGAGCTGTGTGGGGACTACATGTTATATTTCACCACATAAATTTGGGGTGATGGTTTGGAAGAATACTAATGTGCTTTTCCCTGTTGCTTTTCTGAATATGTGATGTGCTCTAATCGCCCCGAAGCATTCATTTACATGAGGAAGATTAAGATTTTTCTAGAAAAAATGCGAGAAAGAAGAAAGCATTAATATATACCTTTTGACATCCAAGATAAGATTTTATAGCTTTATATTGAAACACTACAGAGAGAGAGAGAGAGAGAGAAATACAGTAACTGTACATATTCAAAGTGTACTACTTGATGAGTTTTGACATATGCATGTATACATCTGTGAAACAGTCATCACAATCAAGACAGTGAACATATTCATCACCCCAAATGTTTCCTTGCTCCCCCAACTCAGTTCCCAGGCAACCACCAATTTGCTTTCCATCACTACAGATTAATTTGTGTTTTCTAGAATTTTATATACATGGAATCAGACAATATTTACACATGCTTTGTCTGCATAATATTTACATGGCTCACCCTTGTAGCTGCTTGAATCAGTGGGTCATTCCTTTTTGCTGCTGAGTACCATTCCATTGTATGGATGTCCCACAATATATTTATTGGTATATATCCTAAAGGACAAGTAAGACGTTGGTGTTGGGAAGGAGGGAGTGGCCTCTAAAGAAGGGCACCGTGTGGTCAGGGAACAGGGAAAAGAAAGAGACTTAGTTTTCATTTCACTCTATGGCCTTTTGTGGTTTTTGAAATTCTACTGTATATGCAGAAGAAGCCTTGACTTCAGCTTCAGATCCCAGCTGCATGGATTAGAGATATGTCCCAGCCTTTCCCCTCGAGGGCCGAGGGCCGTAGATGCAGGGGTAGCCACGTTAGGGTAGAAGTGATGACAAGGGGGAGGGGCAGGGATGGAGGCCAGAGTGTGCTCCAGAGTGGCGTGGACAGGGTGTGAGTGTGCAGGGTGGAGGCGCAGGCCAGGGGCTGGGAAGTTGTAGCTGGAGCTTGGAAAGGCTTGTGGGAGCAAGGATGAGGCTGGTCGGCCAAGGAGCATCGAGCAGTGCTTTTTGCTTTGCAGTGAAGTCTGACCTGCTCACTCCTTGGTCTGAGGACCAGCAAGATGACATAGGTCCCAGGAGCTTTTAACCCCACCCAGAGGAAATGTCTTTCTGCTTACAGAATGGACTCTGCCCTGCCGTTTTAGGCTTACAAATCTGTGTAAAGATACCCCCTCCTCACAAGGGGCCTGCAGAGGAAATCCCTGCACGGGCTGGACTGCTAAACCCTCTGCCTTTCCAGCTCTTAAAGATTTGGACTCCATAATAACAGGGCTTTGCTTCAAAGGAAAAGAAAAAAAAAAGCCAGCATGTGTTGCAAATTCATGATCAACATATGGTAGTAGTTAATAGCACGCTGTTGTTTGCTGTGTGATTCCAAATTCCTCCAGCCTCCTGCCTCTTCCCCATGTTTTTCCCTCCCTAGTCCCCTTCTCCACGCCCTCTCATCTTCCCCCAAACTCTAGGCTGACTTGGTTCCCCACTTCTCCACCTCGCCCTGACCTCCCCACCCACTCCTAGAGGGAGGTTTTCCAAGCAGTGAACAGTCTCAGCCCCAAACGCCACTCACCTCGTCAACCCATGGGCACGTTTTCAAACAGATCTTTGGAGTTTTTTGTTTGCTTTGTTGCAGTTTCTTTTAAACCAGAATTTCCTGGCTCAGGCCCCGGTGAAAAATCAGCTGCTAAGTCCCAATAAAATCAAAATGGAAAAAAGTTAAAAAAGGAGCTTGTCCCACTGCTCTAGCTGGTTTTTAAAAATGTAAGGATATTTTTTTAATATAAATTATAACCAAAATCTTGTCTATTTCTTTTCTTTCTTTTTTTTTTTAAATGATGCTTCCCAGCTTTTCTTCAAGGTCTTTTTTTTTTTTTTAATTTTTATATATTTTTGACAGAGAAAGAGACAGAGCATGAGCAGGGGAGGGGCAGAGAGAGAGGGAGACACAGAATCCGAAGCAGGCTCCAGGCTCTGAGCTGTCAGCACAGAGCCCGATGGGGGTTCGAACTCACATGCCGTAAGATTATGACCTAAGCCGAAGTCAAACGCTCAACCGACTGAGCCACCCAGGTGCCCCATATCTTATCTATTTCTTGAACTCTTTCAAGAGGTTTAAGCACATTTTTGTGCATTTTTGAGAAACGTACAGCTTGTATCTTCACAGTCTTGCATTATATGTGCCTGGTGCCTCATTCTAAAAGACAAATATAACCAGGGCCTCTTAGAGTTTCCAAGATATGAAACTGCCAGTGGCGGCTCATGTGACAGAGCTGTCCCTCAGATGGACAGCCCAATAATATACCTTCTGCCAGAGCTTCCCCACTGGAGGCAGAAACACAGTGCCTGCCAGACATTCTTGTCTGGTGTGTGGGCACATGCCCCCCGTCTCCAAATTGAACAGAAGTTATTTACGCCGAACGCTCAAGCCCAAGTGACTACTCAGCGCGTGGTCCTGCGCGCCTGGTCTGCTCATCTCCCACCTCCACTAGCACGTGCTCTGGATCCCACCTCCAAGATAGGTTTTCCAAGTGTCCCCTTCTCTCCGCCTCCACTGCCATCACGCCGGTCAAGCTGCCCCTTCTGCCAGCTGGAATATGCAATAACGTCCTCACTAGTCTCTCTGCTTTCCCCTGTGGCAGAAAATGGATTGAAAAGTTCTCTCTATAAATTTCTTTTCTTTGTTTCACTCTCTCGCCGCCCCCAACCGCCATTTCATTTTTCAAGCAGGCAGGCAGACTTTATAATTCCATGATTCTGGAAGTACAGAAAGGCTGTAAAGCAGCCAGTGTCTGTATTTGCAGGAGCCTGGATCAGAGATGGCTTTTTGCTAGACGCCCTGGAGGCTGTGGGGAGAGAGAGTGTGTCTGGATCCAGGAGCAGAGCCACACACATGAGACGTTTCCAGAGCGGGAAGGGAGAGAGGTGTATGGTTCCTGAGAGAAGTGAGGAGCCCAGCCAAGACTCTAGGAAGGAAGGAACTAGATCAGACAGCTTAGCAGCCTGGGGTGCCAATGAAGGGGATCTTTATCCATGGCTGGAGCACAGAGTCATCGAGGGGACCATCCTTGTCTTGAACAGTTAGAGTATCTGCTGTAACCAAGATAACTAGAGGTCCTTGGCCAGTTTTCTGAGTGCCTAGTGATTCCCTTGTGCTCCTGAAAGGGGAAGGGGTCTCAATAATGACCTGTCAGGAAGGAAGGGGCTTCCAGCAGATTTAGGCTGAGCTATTCGAAATACAGTAATGTTTCCCGAAGACCTGAACGTGGATCAAGATTCATACCCATGATACACTTAGGGTCGTCCCAGTTTGCTCAGGCCAGAGGGGTCTCCCAGAATGTGGGACTTTGGGTACTGAAAGGCAATCTGGGATGAGTTGTTCACCCTATTCAAAATTGCTTCTACAAAATGGTAAATTAAAAAAAAAAAAAAATCAGGAGTGCCTGGGTGGCTTAGTCAGGTAAGTGTCTGACTCTTGATTTTGGCTCAGGTCATGATCTTACAGTTTGTAAGACTGAGCCTCTTGTCAGGCTCTGTGCTGACAGCAAGGAGTCTACTTGGGAATATCTCTCTCCTCTCTGCCCCTCCCCCACCCCCCTCTCTCAAAATAAATAAACATAAAAAAAAAAAGTCAAATCATGTTACATCCCTTATTCAAATCCAAATTCCTTACCAAGGCCTCCAAGCCCCTCATAACCTGGATCTCACCTCCCTCCCTCTTCATCCCGTTCTGCCCTGGGACCACTTTTGGCCTCATCCCTTCCGTTAGTCACCATTCTGCCATCAACAGGCCAGCTTTATTCCTATGTCTCAACCTGTTTCCTCTTGTTCCTGCGCCTGGACTTTACCACTGTCTCCTGAGCCTTCCCAAGGCCGCCTCCACCCTCCCCCAGATCCCAGCTCGGAAAAACCATCTGGCACCATCCCCTTCAAGTAGCTTCCTCTACTCTGACCCCAGTCCCTCTCTCTAATATCATTCTCTTTAATTTGCTGCTGTATTTATCACATGCAGAAATTACCATGTCGGTGGCCTTGTCTATCACCTGTCTCCCCTTTCACATGGAAGTTCCCAGATTTTGGCTCAGAGCTTTACAGAAAGCTCAATAAAGAGCTGTTGCCTGACTGGCTAAGTTTTTGTAACCTTAATTTTCACTTTTCTTTTTCTTAGTTTACAAAGAAAAACAGTGAATACACAGATTACATTTTTTGAGACTAACACTCATTTTGATAGATCAAATAGAAACCAGTCATTTAGCCTGCTTAGTGTTGGGTTTTATTAAAATAAGTATTGTTTTCTTCTTCTTGACAAACATTCTAGCCTAGTTCCCTCTACTGCAATCCTTTGGCATTTTCTTTTCTTTTTTCTTTTTTTTTTAAATGTTAGTTTATATTTGAAAGAGAAAGAGAGAGCGATAGTGTGAGAGCATGGGAGGGGCAGAGTGAGAGAAACAGAGACAGAATCTGAAGCAGGCTCCAGGCTCTGAGCTGTCAGCACAGAGCCCGATGCGGGGCTTGAAACCACGAGAATCTCATAAGATCATGACATGAGCTAAAGTCAGACGCATAACTGACTGAGCCACCCAGGCACCCCGGAATTTTCTTTCTAATCTCTGTACTGCACATGTAAAAATCCCATCAGAGGTAAGATAGGAGACAGGGAGAAAAACAGAACAATGGGGCATATAGCACAAAGTAAGAGAGTTAAACACAGGTCCAAATGTATCCAATGTGCAATAGATTTAATTGCTCCTGATCTGTCATTTAAAAGATGGTGATTATCAGCTTGGGTAAAAAATTCGGCTATGTGCTCTTTCCATGAGCTACACCTAGAAATAAGGGAATGAAAACATTGAAAATCAGAGAATAGGAAATGGATAGATCAGGGGAATAGTAACCAAAAGAAAGTCGATGTCAGACAAGCTATATTTTTAAGACAAAAACGTTACTAGGAGGAAGGAGGATCACAAAATAAAGGCAAAAGGTTCAATTCTCCCAGGAAATTATAACAATTCTAAACCTGTAGAGCACTTATTAAATAGTGAAAAAATTTATATATTTTCAAAATATATATAGCAAAAATGAAAGGCTTACAAGGAGAAATTAACAAATTTGACATACCTCCATCAAGTAGCGTTGATATGTCAAGCACACACATACACAAAATTAGAAAGGTTTGAAAAAAATAACCAGTGTGATTTAATACACATAGTATTAGGAGACAATTCTCCATTGGTCTCTCTTGCTTCTGCAGATCTTGTGAGTTCAGCCTTTGCTCTGGATATCTGTTCGAGGAAGCTTGTGTAGTGAACAGCCTTGGAATATCCAGACTGTGTCTCCCTCTGGAACAGAAGAGAAATTTGTTCGTTGTCCAGTATAGTATAGATACCTTTTTCCCTTCAGAGCAAAATTTGAGCAGGTTTGGTACTTGTACTTGCAGCCCATTGTAAAACACTGGGGCTTCCTAAGTCTGGGGATCCTTGGCTGTGAAAGAAACCCACTGCATGCCCAGCATCCACCTGGGCCCCTCCATATCACCCTTGTGGGGCATGAGGGGCAAGGAGCCAGGGAGCTCATACTGCATGCTGCGTGGTGATAAAGTCCATTGCTTCTGATCCCAAAGGCTCGTGTCTTCTGTCAGCAGCTCTGAAACTGTACCAGGCTAAGTCACTCTGCTGCAAGTAGGATAAAACATCAGACCCTTTACAGTTCTTGATACATAGAACCTTGCACTCAACAGTAGACAAGACACCATCTTCTCAAGCAATACATGGAGTGTGTGCAAATTACCCAGCAAGGTTCCTGCCACACAGAAGGCATTCAGTAAATGTCAGTTCTCATGTTTCCCTGGCACACTGGCTCCTCTTAATTCCTTGAGCATTTAGCACTCACAGGGAAGGAATAATCCAGATGAACAGAAATCACGAAGGCACGTTAAACAGTCGGAGAGGTGGTTCTGTCCATCCCTAGCAGAAAATGGGAGCACAGAGAGTGATAGTGATACAGAATAACCCCTTCTGTGTTGGCCCCATGCTGTGTGACTTCATTGTTTGATTTGAAGTAAGACCATTCCCAGGAGAGCAAATATTGTAGATATATATTCAAGTGTCAGGAGTCTTTCCTCAGGTCCTACGGAAGTTAAGTCTATACTATTAACCATTTTCTTACAGCTCAGATCAGCAATAGTCTGGCTTACTAAACCATTATAAGCCCATTTCTTCATCCATCCTTCATCATCCATCCAAGCCACAAAACTTAACCTTCGATTACCTCTATTTTTTTTTTTTTTTTCTGAAACTGGCTTCTGTTTCTATAGCAACTTCTACCACCTATATGCACCCAGGGAGGAATAATATGTGTTAGGTCTCAATCCTGCACCTCATTCCTGTACCTGGAACAGAACTCCAATCCAGGTGTCTACAAGGAAACTCAAGATCCGACCCCCTACCCTGTAGCCACACTCCAGAGAGGAGGAGGCCAGTGGGCCAAGCTTTGAATATGTGGAGGGAGGTCTGTACCTGCCTGCTCCACTCCTTGCCAAATCAGCCCGGCCCTGGGCAGTCCAGTGTGACGAGGCCTTCGGGGACAGCCATGTTCTTCATCTGCCCAGTGACCAGTCTCAGCTTATCCCCGGAGCCCCTTGGGTCACATATCTGGTTTCAAGACACTGGTGTGCAGGGTAGATGTGCTGAGGGTCTCCCGGGGAAGAGGAGATGATATTCTGCGCTCTCTCAGAAAAGATAAATCTGTTCTTGCCCTGAGTTCTTGTCCCTAGAACAGCTCCTCTTTCCTTCTCCCTCTTGGCCTCCAGAACCCCCTCTTTTTGTTTCGCAAACCAGATAGCTCCAGCACCCTCCCCAAATCCTCCCTCTCCAAATTCAGAGCTGCTCATGACTCCACTAAGCAAGTCCAAGCAGTCCATCTGCTGTTTCGTCAAAGGCGTTCTTGGGGGACCCCCCCACTCCTTTCCAGCATGCAGCCCCTGTGGGGTTTGCGACATTAGGACTCACAGAGTTGGACCGCTGTCCTCGCCAAGGTTCCTCATGGGGGCAGGCGCTCCAGCTTCACGGGTTCTGTACATCATGATTGCATTTATTTCCCAAAGATGGGGAGAGCCAAGTGCTGAAGCCGTGAAGCCTGGCTCACAGCCGAGGCTTCCTGACTTGAGGCTAAGGGCTTCCTCCGCCTATTTAATTAGACTCAGCAAAGGAGATGCTGTGAAGTGAGCATATTTCCCAATCACTGAAAATCCTAGGATGTTTCTGGTTCCCTCGCCCCAGGCAAATTAAATTTGAAACATGTTTTTTTTTTTTAAAGTTTGTTTATTTTGAGAGAGAGAGAGAGAGAGCGAGCAGGGTAGGGGCAGAAAGAGAGAGAGGGAGAGAAGGAGAGAGAGAATCCCAAGCAGGCTCCACACTGTCAGCACGGAACAAGACATGGGGCTCTATCCCACAGACTGTGAGATCATGACCAGAGCCAAAACCAAGGGTCAGACACTTAACCAACGGAGACACTGAGACATGTTTTGTAATCCATACTCAGTGACTACCTATAAAATGTTGACTTGCCTGATCCGACCTATTCATGATTTAGTTGTTTTTTTTTTTCCAAATGAAGTGTAGTTGGCACACAATGTTACATTAGTCTCGGGTGGAGCACAGCGATTCAACAGCTCTGTATGTTGTGCTGTGCTCACGACTAGAGTGACTACCTTCTGTCACCTTACAAGGCTAGTAAAATACATGGTTTAACTTCTAGTCTAGTGAGAGGAAACTATTCATTCCCTCATTCTTTCATTCAACTGGCATGGAGCAGTGAATGAGACCAGGTCTGTCCTTGAAGAGCTCCCATTCTTGTTGGGGATGGCAGTGGGTGGGAGGACGAGAATCAGCTCACTAGCTCACACAATGTGATGTCCCCTAACCCCTAGGGAGCATGATCCATGATTCATTCTGCTAACGGACTAAGACCTCACAGACGTCTGAGAACTGAGCTGGGTCTAGAATGACCTTGTCAGATGGAAAGTGAGCAAACTCTCAGCTTCCAGTTTGCAGGGACCCGGGGTGTAGGGTTCCCTTGGTTGTTCTGGGGCCCAGTTCACCCCAGCCTCTGCAACATGTGACCCAGATTTGACCCCAGTGCTATTCTAGTCACGTCCCCGAGGTAGCGGTGCTGATGGTGGTCACGGTGGTGCCATGTCTCTCCAGGGTCCTAGGATAGGTCCAGTGGGTCTGTCTCCTAGAAAGGTTGCCATGGTATTGCCGAGGCACCCAGTGACTAGCAGAGTCTTGTTCTAAAGTAAAGGTGACCGCTAGGCCCAGACAGGCCCAGGCAGCAACCCCCAATTCTTCTCGGATAATCAGACTACTCCAAACCACCCGAGGTGAGGGGCTGGGGGAAGGAGTGGAATCTGAGAAATGCAACAGAAAGCATCATCATTGCCCAACAGCTGAGACCCAGTTTTTAGCCCGGGACTTTCCCAGAACCAGCAGAGGCCCTGGGGAATCTAGTGTGTTGGCTGAGCAGTGAGGAACTCTCTGGGGCTGTCTTCCTGGCAGGAGCTCACAAGGTTTCACTGAAAAGATTAAAGGACTGGACTGTGGTCAGAGGTGTGAGCAGAGTTAAGGGGGCCAGAGGGACGTCCCAGCACCCTGGAAACCGCATCAGAGGAAGTGTGAGGTGCCAGGTTGAAGGGACCAAGGGGAGGGAACTGTGTTACCAGGGGAGGATGTGTGTGGGTGGCGGGTGTGTGTGTGTGTGTGTGTGTGTGTGAGTGTGTGTAGAGATGGGCGTGGAAACCTAGCCCTCTCTCTCTCCTGCCCTCCCATCTTTTCTGGGGCCTCCCATTGGCCAAACCCAAATGGAAGCCAGAAAGCATCACAAGAGCGATGCAGTCCATATGTCAGCCCCTCAGGGCAGTCAGGGCTAAGAAGGGGGGGCAAATGGAATAGAACCAGCACCGCAAGTGCAAGCGAATGGAGGTTTGGAGGAGAAGCCACTGCTGAGTGGGGGAGCTCACCAGCTGATGGGAGGAGGGATACACCCCATGATCTCCAAGGTCCTCCCTAAAACAAGCCCAGGTGGCTGTGTGAGGGGCCCTCCATCCTTGAAAAAGAGATGAAATGCGCCTCTCAGAGATTCTGCCCGACACCTAAATGGGTCCAGGATCATGCACTCAGGGAGAGGTTTGGGAGTGGGAGGGTTTCGGCCGTGGTCAGTGGGAACCTCTCCAGCTCTCCAGCAACTCCACAGCGACACGCAACTGCCTTGTCCCCAGAGCTATCGCCACCTCCAAGCACGTCCTGAGCCCAGGTCCTCAGCCCCTGACCTGTGGCCATAGGGAGATAGCTTATCGCTAAAACAATGGAACAAGGAAACTCCGAAGGTCTCCATGTCACGGTTCATGTCTGCTTCATGACAGATGGAGAAGCAGGCAGCGCTGGATGTCAGCCTCAAGACTGTCCTCGAAGCACCGTTGGCTGCTTCAACACGCCCTTTGACACTTTAAGTCTTCACTTTAGTGCAGTACTTTCTCCATTTGGCCTAGGGTCCAGAGTTGGTCTACACCACAACAGAGCCTTGCAGAGAAAACAGCTGTTTCAACTTTGTAAAGGGTAGATCCAATCTTTACTGTCCACTGAGCAGAAATAGAAGCAAAATGCCTTTAATCCATTCCAGAGACTTCTTCCGGTACAGTAGCTTCGATTATTCCTCCAGATGATGTTACCCAGGCTTCCTCTCCCCTCCTCCTGCCTCTCTGCAGAATGGCATCTGGGATGTGGGTGGGGTGGGTCTGTGGCTTGTGTCCCCACGGCAGAGCAAAAGGCTGTTAGATCTGTGCGGTGGCTCTGATCCTCCCTTGTCTGGTTTACCTCTGGCCTGGCCTGGCCTGGCTCCAAGTACTGGATTTCAGTCGTGGGACCCCTGGAGGCCTGAGTCCGGGAGGGGGTCCGGCCTCTGTGTGGCCAGGTGTTGCAAACTGTTTATTTTGCAAAGCCCAGATGAGGCCTGTGCTGGGTGGTCTGTGACTGGAGCCCACACCCAGTCTGACGTCAAACCAGAAGTCGGCCGATGCCAGCGGCAGACCCAGGGTCCTCAGAAGCCCCACTCCCACCTAGGGATAAGGGTGCCTGAGCTGTACTTCTGAGCTTCCTAAGAGGGCTTCTTCACCCCCACCCCTTCTACAGTCCACCTCAAAACCCCGGAGCTGGTGAGTGGGCTGTGGCCCAGGAGAAACCAGCCAAGATCAGACTGGTCTGCCAGATTGTGGCCCCGAGGACAAATCCTAGCCCTCCCTAGTAGAAGGTGCCTCAGGGCTGTGGGTGGGCCTGTCTGCCATCTGGTAGGAAGCCCCTGGGCCTGCTCCACCTCCCAGTGTTGGGTCCCATAAGGAACAGATAAAGCTTGTGTTGAGTGCATCGGCAAAGCTGGATCTCCCAGCACACACTCACCAGAGGATGGGAGGAACACCACCAAATGATCCCGTTAACTCTGCTGTATTTTACACTCAGCCCCAGGGGCCATCAGAGGCCCAAACCCGGCCCCTCCACAAGCTCTCCCTTCTGAGAAACTCAGTGCACAGAAGCCCTCGCATTGCCAGGTCTGTGAACTTTGTCACATGTTCATGCAGCTGAACTCACACTCCGTGGACATTTGTGAGCCCTGCCCTGTGCTGGGCCGGGGCAGAGGCTGATAAGATGGAAGATGGAGGAAGGCTCCCCTCTCCTCACTGAGACTTCAATGGTTTGGATTAAATGTATTACTAACTGCTTCGTATTGGACCTACAACGACTCCGACTGTCTACAGGGCCAAGTTCAAACTCCTTCCAAGAAGTCTTTGCCATCTGATCCTCCCAGCAGGCAGGGCTCCTGGGTGAACAAGAAATTCACTGTGGCTCCATCCAGCCTCAGGGCTCTTGCTTATGCTATTCCCTTGGGCAGTCATGCAATCTATATGATAGGGAAAGCTAGGATAAAACAGGCAGAGAGGGAAAGATTAGGACCTGAGGTCTCTGGGTGGGGGAAAAAAACATATTTTGAAATAACGCTGGGAGCCTTTAACGACAGCAAACCCCCTTGGGCGGAAGGCCCCTCTTAGGAACTTAAGAGACACCACCTACTCCCCCTCAGGTTCCCCTCAGGAATTTGTCTACCTGACTAAAAGTAAACAGTAGACCATAAAATGTATAATCCACAAGGAATGATATGGCCATAGACCACCCTTCATACAATGGAAACCGGCCAATCAGGAATAGACAACCCAGCATCTAGAGTTATCCAGCCAATGAGCGTAGGACCTGAAAAGGAAAGAGGGGGAAGGGAAGGGGGGGTCCACCAGAACCTTATAAAACAAGGACCCTTGCCTATAGTCCCCAGTATTCACCTTCGAACGTCCCCTCTACGGAAAGAGAGCTTTCTTACTATTCTTCCCTTCTTATACTCTAATAAACTTTGCCTGCTGCTCACTGTGTGTCCCTCTCCTCATTCTTCCAGCGGCAAGAGGACGAATCCGGGTGTTGAGGTAAAAAAAAAAAAAAAAAATCCTGCAACATTTAGCCCTGGAAAGTGCTCTTGGGGAATCTGTTCTCATCCCCTGGTGGGCACAACAAGAACCCTCAGGCCTGGTAAGGGGAAAGGACACACTTGGTGCCCAACCACGGTCTGTGCCAAGAAGCCATCAAGGGCTCCTGGCCAGGACTTGGACGTGCAGAGAGGGTTCTTTCTCATGACCGGCAGCCTTGTCCTTGTTCCCACTTGCTGTCTTGCCTCTGTCTCTCGTTTCCCCGAGCAGAGGACAGGGTTCTTTTTCTAAGCTTTCCCTTCAGCACAGTGCTGGGAATGCAAACACAATGATTTTCTTTTAAAATTACATCCTTTTATTATAATTCAACAATTTAATTATAGTTATTAAATAACTAAAGATCTGCCTCATTTGGTACTTGTGGTATAATGAAAACACACACACACACACACACACACACACACACACACACACAACAATAACAACCCAAAACACAGGCTTTGGAATCAGATGATCTGGGTTTGTTTACATTTTTTCCTTCAGCAAATCTTTGCCGCATTGACTCTGGTGACAGAAATTCTTACTGCAACTGGAAGTGTCACATGGGGTCAGGGAAGCTGGAAGTGTCACACGGGTCCCATCCTGGTAGAGTCAGGACTTTTCTGATGGCTGTTTAAACCCCTGCTCTGTGTACCACTTCCCCTAGGACACACACAATGGCAGTCAAATAAGATTGCCTTTTTAATATAAAGTTTAATTTTTAAATTAAAATCAAGATCGCCAAACATCTTTTTCATGTTTGTCTTGTAAGGACTTGATTCAAATGATTTGTGGTGTTTCTTCCATGGGAGAGAGTTTCCTCTAGTTTTTGCTGTTCTGAACTTGGTGTCCCTGGATGAGTTTTAAGGAGTCTGTGAAGTCTTTTACGTAGTACAGGGAACGTTGTGTTTTGGTGTTCACTGCAGCCCCCTCTGCTCATGGTGTGCACCCTGAGAGCCCGTCTCCACTTGGGGTTATCAGATGTGACCACACACACATGCCAGAGGAACAGCCCGGGGAGGCACGAAGTGTATATCATTTACTGACAATATATATTTAAACACATCAACTATTAATTTATGCTTGCTGATGATGCCACTATTATAATATTCTTATTTTTAAGAAACAGTCCTTTTGCTTCACAACAGCGCTACATAGGGGCGCCTGGGAGGCTCAGTCAATTAAGTGACTCCTGATTTCGGCTTAGGTCATGATCTCACAGTTCGCTAGTTCGAGCTCCGCATGGGGCTGTGCGCTGATGGCGTGAAGCCTGCTTGGGATTGTCTCTCCTTCTTTCTGTTCCTCCCCTGCTTGTGCTCACTTTCTCTTAAAGTAAATAAACAAACTAAAAAAAATTTTTTTTAAAGCAAAAAACCCACAATGCTATGTAATGATCTGTTAACATGTATGCAGTGTTAATGCATTCAGAATTTTCATACTCCTGGGACGCCTGAGTGACTCAGTCAGTTAAGCATCCGACTCTTTTTATTTTTTATTTTTTTTAACATTTATTTATTTTTCAGAGAGAGAGAGACAGAGAGAGAGAGAGAGAGAGAGAGTGAGCAGAGGAGGGGCAGAGAGACGGAGGCACAATCTGAAGCAGGCTCCAGGCTCCAACCTGTCAGCACAGAACCCCATGTGGGGCTCGAACTCATGGACCTCAAGATCGTGACCTGAGCCGAAGTCAGATGCTTAACCAACTGAGCCACCCAGGTGCCCCAAGCATCCGACTCTTAATTTTGGCTCAGGTCATGATCTCAGGGTTCATGGGATCGATCCCCCGCATCGGGCTCTGCACTGACAATGCAGAGCTCGCTTGTGATTCTCTCTCTCCCTCTCTCTCTCTGCCCCTCCCCTGCTTGTGCACTCTCTCTCTCTCAAAATAAATCAATAAACATTAAAAAAATAATTTTCACATTCCTGAAGGAAAATCTTTTTTAAAAACTCACAGAACATCTGGTGCAGCGTCCTCCTATTTTCTATGTCATCAATCACCCATTTCCTCGGGAACGAACACCAGTGGAGGGATAATGCTGTCACAAATCCTATGCACTTCCGTTGTCCCCTCCATTCCTTCTGTGCCCCCCCCACCCCACCCACACACACTGCCAGCAGCCTTGGTGACAAAGTTCAGACACATCCATATACAATCCCTTATGAGTTAATAACTTGATGGTTTTCCCCAAGAATAATGTCATCTTATATTCGTGGGACTCAAGGGTCCTTTTTGATGGTGAAGGGAAAAAGGAAGGGAGAGAAGAAGGAAGAAAGGAAAAAAGGAAGGAAGGGAGGAAGGAAGGAGAGAAGAAAGGGTCTGCCCTAAAGGCTAATTGAAGCTCTCACCTCTGGTGTCAGAACCACTTGCCTGTTAAAGCTCTTCGGACCCAGCCTCAGGAAGAACCCTTGTACACAGATGTGAGCATGCAGGTGTATGACATTAGCATGCACGCGAAGTTTACATGTGTAGAAACACGGTGGCAGGCTACCCTGGCATGTCCCGAGGGTCCATCTGCTCTGCTCAGCTGCCACCTGTACCTAAAATATCCGCCTGCAGTTTCTACCTCTTGAGAACCTCAGTCCTTCAAATCTACCTCCTCCTTGGAGTTTTGTCTGACACCTCCCTTCTTTCCACTGCGATCTTTCTGCCATCCGCTGGGACTTTTTTTTTTTTTTAATGTTTATGCCTTTATTTTGAGACAGAGAGAGAGAGGGAGGGAGAGAGAGAATGAGTGGGGGGAGGGGCAAAGAGAGAGAGAATCCAAAGTAGGCACCACACTGTCAGCGTATGACTTGGGGCTCGATCCCACGACCGTGAAATCATGACCTGAGCAGAAATCTAGAGTTGGAAGCTCAGCTGACTCAATCACCCAAACGCACCTCTGCTGGGAGCTTTCAGATCATGGCAGGGCCTGGTCCTGAGACAGTATAAAGGATGTTGCCAAAGGTCGACCCAAGTGAAGGAATGTTCGGGGCCCTGTACTGAGAATGGCTACTAGAGGGACTCACCAGAGAGCAGATCTTTGGCATGCAGCTGAGTATCTTGGGATGAGAGGCCAAAGGGAGACAAGGCTCTGAGCACAGGGACAGCTGACAGCTGCCAAGAGTCAGAGCAGCTGGCCCACAGGGGCAGAGGGGGAGGGACTCAACTGTGACTTTTTTTTTTCTCCAGAGTAAGAATGGGGCAGAGAAGATGCTCCAGAAATATTCTCAAATGAGAACGAGTCAATGAATGTTTTTCCAGAGGGCCGTGAGTCCCAGGAACGCAACACCTGGAATCCGATGAAGAGAAACCGAATTCCCGGGTCAAGGCTGTGGAGAAAACAAGAGTGTTGTTCAGCACAGCCTGTATAGCACCATGGCCAGGGCCCCCCAGGCTGGCGAGGGAGCAGCGAGACCTGGCATCCAGCACAGGCCCTGGTTTGGCCAGCAAGACTCAACGTCATCGTCCAAAGGAAGGGCCTTAAAGGACCCTCTGGATCCAACTTCTCTCCACATTAAGTTTTCCGAGGGTTGAAATATTGAGATTATGGGTGATTTCTATTTTCCTCTTTATACTTTTCTGGATTTTAAAAATGTTCAAATGTCCAGAAATGCCTGGCTTTGGAGAAAGGCTGAAATGCAGCCTTAGACCCACTTGTCAAGTCTTGCTACACACCAGGGGAGAGCTGCCTTTTCATAATTCTTCCATCCAGACAGGGCTCCTATTTCTAATTCTCACAAAGGTGCTGTACGTGCGAGCCAAGAACAGGCTAAAATTACCTGGGGAGCAAGTCTAGACAAAGGTACTTGGAGTGACCACCATTACCCACTTGGGCTATGTTGTCAGACCCCAGTGGGCTCAGCCACAGTTGCCAGGGGCCCCTGACATTGCTGGATGGATGGTCACCGCTGCAGGACACTGTCGATGGTAAGCAGGGCTCTCCATGAGGGGCCCCGGTGCACTGTGTTCTCTGGGATCCTCAAAAGCACAAGACTCCAGGAAAAGTGCCTCATTTTGCCCCATGGTTTCCCAGCCGGAGTCTCAGTCAGAACTAAGGTGAAGCCATGTTTTATAAGCTCACTTTTTTTTAACGATGGGATTAATTTAACTGTTGAGGACATGGGGGTGCTGGGAAGGGGATAAAACGGAGTGACGGCACTCTGTTGACCTTCCATTGTTGCTCCCGTCTGAGGCCTGGGGCATTCTAACTGATTCAGACTTGTGTCTGTGATCTCTTCTCAAGGACATACTTTGGCTTAAGTTTGAATGCTTTCCCAGAAGGCTTCTCTGTCCCCCAGGCAGAAAGATTTCTGGGCCCTTCTCACCAGTGATGCAGGCAGGCCACAACACACATCAGCCCCTGGCTTAAGGATAGCCATGCGCCTCCCTCCTCCTGAGGTAACTTTGATACTCAGAAACATCAGGTGGGTCTTTGCTTTCTCTCTTCCTTTCAGATTAAACAGCAATATACAACAGGCTTCAGAAATACTCAAGGTAGAACACATGGAAGCAGGTATGAGCAGACACTAGTAGCTTCCTACCCAACAGCCTTCTCTGTCCACCTTTCTTGGTCAGATATCAGGCAGCCATGAACACAAGGACCCCTTCCCATCCTCAAGAGATGAATCTCATTAGTTTAAACCATTCATGGCAATTTCTTTCCCTTTCCACCTCTGGGCACCCAGCATCTGGTCTGGCCTGGCCATCCTCTTGGACATGGCCACTCTAGGAACAAAGGTCCTCTCCACCCAGAGCCCAACCCATGTATACTCAACTCCAGTAAGCCCTGAGACATACGCTGGTTTGAATGGCTCTACTGACTCATAGACCTTTAATTCTTCCAAATCAACTTTAATCTACCCCAAGTGCTCTCACACCCCTACTAGAACCGTGTGGAAACTTCTGGAGCTTCCTTCTGACGTAGTCACTAGGCCCGCCTCTTTACCACTTGGACACCTACTGACTGAAGCAGCCTGGCGTGGACCCTTAGAGTCAGGTGGCTCTGTGCTTTCTGTGCAACATTCCTGGTGCAGGGATATCTGGCACAGCTGGAAGCCCCAGAGTGGAGGGTCCCGAAGGTCCAGGTGCACCATGGAGCCTGTCCTTTGTTCACATGTCTCATGGTGGTCTCCCTCAAACCTAGGGGAAAAAAAAAATCTCTCTTCAGTGCTACTCTCAAAGATGCCCCCTGCAGGACATCTGTGAGTTTGAGCTTTTATTAAAGACCCATCAGGCCGGCTTTGCAAAGTTACCTCAGGCAAGACTCTACCAAGGGCTTGGGTACCTTCAAGGGGGAGAAGAAAACACTGGGAGAATGCATATTAATATCTCAGTGAATTTTCCCCTCAACTCTTCCTAAGAAATCTGACTCAGCTTGCCATGTAATGAGGGTAAGCACCTAGAGGCAGAGGGACAGAGTTGTGAGGGGGATGTTGGGATTGGCCAGTCAGTGGGAAGCATCTTCGGGGAAGCTTGTTGGTCTGTCCGGCAGGGGAAGGAGGATCATCTTGGTCCTGAGGGCAAGAGAAAGTCATATTCAGTTACCCTCACGGAGTCCTAACCCTCAGGCCAGGGTTTGGATTTCTGGATCTCTTGGGACCATTCCACATTGGCCCTGATGCCAAAAGCTGAGTTTCAACAAGTCCAGTGGGGGCGAGGCACACTGGTGCCGGTCCCGTAGGAGAGCTTGACAAGGATCAGGATCTCAGGATCCCATGGCCTGGTGAGGAGGCAACCTCATGCACTGATCCACAGACTGTGGTAACTGGGATGACCTCAGCTGTGTCCAATGTCAGTCCTGACTGGTGGTGGCTGCCATAGCACTGTGGCTTCTATGGGAGCTCTGTATAGTAAAAGTATCCCTCTATCCTCACCAGGACTCCACGGGAGGCTGGAGTTTCAGTGGCCACTTCAGGAGGCTCAGCGTCCCACGCATGACGTCATGCCTTCCTGAGGCTCTCGTGAGGGGCCAGAGCACCATTTACCAGTGCAGAGCTGATAAACAAGAAGGCCGTGCAAATTTATTGGAGCACACACTGAGCAAGGGAAACACAAGAGAGGTAAACATTACATCATCGCTGACAGACTAAATTTGTTTAAATCGGTCAGTAAAACTATTGGTAATCCTGGCATCCAGTTCTGCTGATTGGTAAGGGCGCCCCCCTGTGTTACTACAGTGTAATGTCAACTGGGTCTTGGAGGCAGCAACATCATCCCTGCAATGGTCTCCCGCCTGGGTTTTCTCCTTGTTTCTGGCCAGTGGGTCCACCTTGTGTGCCCTGAGGAGAAACGCCAGGCTGTGGCCGGCCCCTGTGGGTGGAGGCAGCAGCAGCCAGGCTTGTGTGAGAGTGTCTCCAGACAGACTGAACATTTTGTCCCTTTACACTCTACACAACTTTACGCTCTTAGAAATGATTAAGGATCCAGGGTGTTGGCGTGGGTTGTATCTTTTGATCTATACTGTATTACAAAGTAAAGCTGAGAATTTTAAAACTATGCATTACTTCACTTAAAATGGTGACAATAGGGGCGCCTGGGTGGCTCAGTCAGTTGAGCATCCAATTTCAGCTCAGGTCATGATCTCACAGCTTGTGAGTTCAAGCCCCGTGATGGACTCTGTGCTGACAGCTGAGGGCCTAGAGCCTGCTTTGGATTCTGTCTCCCTCTCTCTCTGCCCCTCCCCCACTCATGCTCTGTCTCCCTCTCTCAAAAATAAATAAACATTAAAAAAATTTCTTTTAATAGCAACAATAAACCCATATTAACACATTTTAATGAAAACTAGATTTTTTAAAACAAAAAAGTTCATAGAAAGGGTGTTTTGCACTTTTGCAAACAATGGCTCAGCAGAAGAGAGCTAGGTTCTTATATTTGCTTCTGTGTTTGGTTTCTTGCTATGTCACATGTCATACGGGCTCTGGAGAACTCCCCTGCACACTCGTGCAAGGATGAGACTGAAAAAGACAAATAACATCTTAGTGTTTTTGTGAAAATATGTTTGACCTCAGGACCCCCTGAAAGGGTCTTAGGGATTCCCAATGGGCCCCAGAGAGCTATGAGAACTGCTGAATTAAGAATATGGATACATGAGGGGAGCCTGGGTGGCTCAGCCGGTTAAGCGTCAGATTCCTGACTTCAGCTGAGGTCATGATCTCACGGTTCGTGGGATCCAGCCCCATGTCAAGCTCCATCCTGGCAGCGGGGACCCTGCTTGGAATTCTCTCTTTCCCTCTCCTTCTGCCCCTCCCTTGAGTGGGTGCATGGTCATGTGCACGCGTGCTCTCTCTCTCTCAAAATAAATAAATATTGGAAAAAAAGAATATGAACACTTGAGCCAGGGCCTTGGTACAAGTCTACAACATAACATTTTTATTAATGGCCAGCCTTGATGTTTGGGTTCCCCTTTCTTTGCTAGCCAAAGAACACATAGCCCTGAGATGGGGGAGGCGCATGCTCCCATGATGATCTGTATACAGGAGACAAGAGGAAATGTCCCCAAATGGTCACTGTGCCTGGTGAGATCCTGACCCAAAGGCCCAACCCAGGCAGGAAGGCAAGCCTTCCGGGGAGACATCAGCGGTTGGTTGAGCACTTTTCAGAGTGTTTCTCACCCATCCTCTTGGAGCTTGGCCACTTCTTAGAGCCTGGTCTGGTGGCTGACATTGTCAGAGGGCCCTACCTTCTGTTTGGGATACTCCTGGACACTGAGCAGAAGCAGGGGACACTCTTTCCTCTAAAACAAGAAAGTTGAGAAGGATTTCTTGCTTATTCCTAGAAACAGAACTGTCCCCGAGCCAACCCTTGCCACCCAGAAGCATTGCTCAGAGGGCTCTGGCACGGGCACTCTGCTCTCTGCTCCCTCTGAAGTTCCTGGCCACCTCCTCAAACCCTGAGCTTCCCCAGATTTAATGATCACTCTTTCCACATAGTAGACAGTGGCCTGCCATACCTTCCTCCTCAGAGAAATCTCTAGTGATGGGGACTTCAGAAAACTAGAAGAACTACCAAAGGGGACACATTAGGCACAAGATTTTGGGGTGTGTTCACAGCATTCCTCACCTCTGAGGTTGACCCCACAACAGTGTTGATTGAGATTTCCAGGGAGGAGGAGATGGTCAGTAGTGATACTTCGGGCCTGGGCAACGGGATTTCTGGAGTCTGGCTGCTATGGTTCTGAGACAGCCACTTACTAGCTGCATGACCTTGGGAAGTTCTCTTTGTCCTTCTCAGCTTTAGTTTCTTCCTCCGTAAAACTGTAAAACGAATAGAATCCCCCTTTCCAGTTGTGGTAGGACTTAGAGATAATTTTTGCAAAGCACTGAGATGCTCTCCAGGGAATCAGACCTGAGGACTCTTTCTCTCTGGCCCCAGGCCCCTGCGCCATCCGTTCCCCCTACTGGCGCAGCAGGAGTGAGCTTTGTGAAATGCCACGTGACCTCCTCTCCTGCCCAGAAAACCTTCCCAACCCCCTCTCCCCCCAAGACTTCCCAGGGCTTTGCCTGCACTTGCACAGACACGCTGTCAGGGCACAGTGGGCAGAATGGTGTCCCCGGGCCTGAGGACACATCCTGAAGTAGCCCGCCACAGTCAAACAGAATGGAAGTCTATTTCAGCTTTAAGTGCATGGGGATTTTGCATTACAGGTTCCGTAAAATATCCATTATTTATGTGCTCTCCTGCAAACTCAAGAAAGCTAAGTCACGTTTATTTCATGACTTCTGGATTTCCTTGCGCATCATCAAATGCCTCTGGAAGCAGGGGTGCCACCCCACTTTCCCTTGAGAAACAACAATCTCCAAGAAAAGTCCCAGTTCCTCAGTGGGGTGCTGAAGTCCCCTCCATCCCCCCGCCCAACTCCCCCGCAGGTGTCCCTGCCTTGGATCCTGGGGCCTCACTCCTCCAACCTTTGCCCGAATTCTTCTCTTCTTTCCCTGTGTAAGACTCCTGTCCCAGAGGGATGGATCTTTCCGGATCTCTGGTGTCATTCTCCAAACATTCCTCTCCTGTCACTGCTCCTATTTGGCATCCGTCACTGTGCTGCCCATTCTGACACTTGACTGCGGGCTGCCGCGGGAAGGAAGCCTGATTCGCTGCAGCCGGTGATGCTCCGCGAAGGCCAGGCCTGTGCCGAGGTGGAAAGGCCTCGCAGGACCGGGTAGGGGGCGGGCGGGCGGGCGAGCGACGCGCTGCCGCAGTTCCCGTTCCGGCCGCGCGGTGGGGGCCCCTGCCGGCCCGCGCACCCGCGCCCGCGGAATTCTCGGCGCTTCCGCCACCGGGGCGCCTCCCTCTGGGAAGGGGCCGGCTTGGCCGGCAGGGACCCTGGGGAGGGGGCCTTCCCTGTATGGCGCCCAGCTGGGGACGCGTGGGATGACCAGAGGCCTTTATATCTTGTCGCCTCGTGGAACACAGGAGTTTCTGTGTATTTCCAAACTGGTGAGATTCGTGCCCCTCCCCCCATGCCACCCCGGGCCGCCTCTGCGTGTCATGTGGGGCCTGAAAGCAGCAGTGGGTCGGTGCTTAGCCACTTAGCAGCCGTGTGACCCTGGAGGAATGGCTGCACCATTCGGGGCCTGGGTGGCCTCATCCGAACAAAGTGGAAGTGCGACGGTCTACCCAGAGGATTTAGGAGAAGGTGAAGGGCGTGAGGGGTGCAGTGCCGGCACAGCCGCCCCTGCTTCCACTCCTAAGGTCTCTGGAGCAAAGGGCCGAACCCCTGCGGGGACCCTGCCCCGCAAGTGTGGTATGTGTCTGGTAGGCCCTCAGAGCTCTACGGGGCTGCGAGCCGGGCATGTCCGGGCAAGGCCAGCCTCGGGATGGGCATGATTATCTGACTGCCAACAAAGTCAGGGGGCCCACAAGGCACCTCTGCACCTCTGCAACCCTTCCAAGGGCCTTTCTTGGGACGTTTCGTACCGTATTTCCTGGGACATCTCTGCCCTCAAACCAACCTGCTTTGCTGGTGCGGGGAGTGGGGAAAAACGGCCTGCCGGCCCTTCCCGCGCATGTGCAAGTGAGCTCCGGACCCGTAGTAAATCTGAAAACCTTCTTTTGTTTTGTGTGTGCAAGGGGTGTGTGGGGGAGAGATTTTGTGCGTTCTCAGTTAATATCGCCTGAAACCAACTTCAAGGTGGTCAAATGTGAGGCTTCCTGTCTCCATTTCACTTTGATGATCGCCTGTCACAACAGGCTGGAGAGACACAGCACCATAGCCAGAACCCCGGAGAACCAGTGGGCAGGCTCCCTTGGGCTTTGAACTAGCTCTGTCTGAGCTCCGCCTGGCCGGCCTCCCAGGGATGCTGGAGAGCTCAGGCACCCTTCCCCAGGGGCAGATACTGCCTGCCCCCCTCCTAGCCCCTATGCCACTGGGGCTCACACTGGGCTCTCCCAGCCTGGACTCTGACCTCCTGTCTGCACCCACCCTTCTTGCTCTTTGTCTCCTGGTGTTCTCCTCACCCCAGCCCCAACCCCAAATCTTTTGAAGGAAGGCCCACAGTTTTTCCATCGGCCAATAATCCTGAAGGGCTCCAACCACACTTCCCAAACTAGCCATGCCTCATTTCTCTTAGGGGATCTTGGGAGGCCTGCACCTCCTACCTGCCAGCATTCTTTGGAACCTGAGAATTAGCATTAGCCATCCAGCATGTGTCACCGCTGGTCTCCCCATAGCCTTTCCTGAAACTCCTGGCAGCCTTCCTGACTACCTATTGCACTAATATACTGGCCACATGGGGCCACAGCCTGCCAGCCTCTACCCTGCTTCTGGCCTTCCTGTGTGTTCCCTAACGGCTCCTGTGTGTTGACCTGGCCTCCTGAGTCAGACTGCGAGCTCCCAGAAGGCAGGGCCATGGCTTGGGCTGCCCTAGCGGTGCCCACTGCGGAATGCCTGCCCAGGCACTGGCCGTCCAGGGGCACTTAGAAAATGCTTGTCAGGAGGCGAGTCAAGGTTGCATGGGGGCGGGCTATTATAGAAGCAGTAGTGGCCCTGAAGTTACTGTGAGTGACAATAAACACCCATTGCTAGAAGGAAGAGAAACAGTTCTATGGAAAAAACAAGAATTTTAAAACTAAATAAAAGAGGGTCAGTGACAGGTCACCAGCAACAGTAACACCTCCCCCACCTGGAGCTGTTGAAATCCATGATTCATACTCAGGAATCCCTGCTTTTATGAACATTTCTAACTAATGCAGGCATCTGGTTAGTAAATGCACAACAGATTAGGAGTAACAAATCAAAGTATCGTTAAACTGCTCTGGGCTGACATCCTGATGGCACTGAGAAGTGACAGCTGGCAGCCTTAGTGAGGGATGAGACTGATCAACTATACTCAAGCCCCGCAGCCTGGGGCCATCCGGCTCAAGGCACGGAGCCACACCTAGGCAAAGCAGTGCCCTCTGACCCAGTGTCACGTTACATCTCAGTACAGAAATGATGTTCATAATGATTAACCCTGAATCACGAAGAAAAGTTAAATGGTGCTCGAATGACTGTTTAAGAAGTTCAGGAAGCACCTTATTCGTTTTTAGTTGTTTCCCTGCAAAACAGTTATATTTTTTGTAAGGAAGCTTAAAGGATTCCATCCCCTGCTAGCTAGAAAGCAAAGTGGCAGCTTCCATTTCTGGTGATGGAGCACTTTGTGCACCTACTCTCATTTAGGACAGTGCACAATGTATCACCACTTGAGGGGCGAGGGTAGATGACTCACTCGAGGGTCCCCTGGCTGAAGTAAAAGGGCAAGTCTCAGTGGCTTCCCCGTGGCTGCCTCTCTCCCGGATGACTCAGCCCCTGAGGTCTCTAGATGGATGTTACTGTCCTGATGTTTCAAAATGTCCTCTTAGCTGTTTCTTTGTGTTCTGGTTGTCACTCTCCCCCACAGCAGTTGGGGGGCCCTCGACGTGATTTTCACCCTTACTGTGTCTCCCACGCTAGTACATCTCGGGATCAGGAATCCCACCACTGGTATCACTTTGGTCCAAGCCCTGGACCTCTTCTGAAGGGTCTTTCAGGAAGGGGATGTGCCAGACATTTGTGCCAGCAGGGCCTCTGACCCAGAGTTAACCATTTACCAAGAGACAGTATGGCATAGTGGGCCCTAAGGTCAAATTTCCTGGGTACAAAGTCCTGCTCCACTACCTACTAACTGCATCCTTGGGAGAGTTACTTAGTCGCTCTGTGCCTGGGGCTCCCCATCTGTAAAATGCACACAACAGTAATATTTCACTCACTGCATTGTTATAACTATCAAATAAGTCGATATGGGCAAAGTGCTTAAAACTGTGCCCGGCACTTAGCATTTGACAAATATGAGTTATTGCTAATGCAAGACAGTTTACATACATCATCTCCATCGTCTGTCTCAAATCCTTTTTCAGAGCAAGACTGGTTATAAAGAATCTCGAACTGACATACTGATCCAGTAAGGTAGGTATCGGCCTTCCTATTTTGCAGCTGAGGATCCTGAAGCACAAAGTAAAGTGACTGACTTGAGGACAGCGTGCCAGGAGGTGGCAGAATTGGAATTTGTACCTGGGTGCTATGGTCTGAATGTTTGTGTGCCCCCCAGTGTAGGATATTAGGAGGTGGGACCTTGGAGGAAATTCTTAGGTCGTGAGGGCAGAGCCCACACGATTGGGACTGGTGCCCTTATGCAAGAGACCCCAGAGAACCAGTCTCCCTGCTGCCATGTGAGGTTACAGCCAGAAGGCACTGGCTATGAACCAGAAGGTGGGCTCTCATCAGATACCAGACCTACCTGCATCATGATCTGGGACTTCCAGCCTTCAGAGCTATGAGAAATACATGTTTATTGTTTATAGCACCCAGCCTCTGGTATTTTGTTCTGTCATCCTGAACAGACGAAGACTGGGTCTACCTGACATTTGAGTCATGATCTTTCCAGGACATCGTAACTGCCTCTCTTGGTCGAAATGCCCGAGAGAATAACTTCCTTGGGAAAGTGAGTAAGAGAGTAGTCTTCCTGCTTTTGAAAACTGGAATTCCCGCTTTCAAGTCCTGCTTTGAAAGATTGAATCACCCAGATATGACAAAGTTCCAGAATCTAAGAAGGAAAGTTTGGGAGGGAGGAGTGTACTTGCGTTTTCCCATAGCAGAGAAGCCTGAGAGGCAAAGGTTGTCCCTTATCATCACCCGTGAGTGTTCTGGTGACCTATTGCTCTGTAACCAATCCCCTCAAATCTTAGTGGCTTAAAACACTTGACCTTTGAACAACACGGACTTGAATAGCACGGGTCCACTTATACACCGATTTTTCCAATAAATACAGTACGATACTGTTCATGTATTTTCTCTTCCTTATGATTTTCTCAATAACCTTTCCTTTTCTCTAGCTTCCTTTCTTGTATGATACATACAACATACACAATATGTGTTAATCAACCCGTTATGTTATTGGTAAGGCTTCTGGTCAACAGTAAGCTATTAGTAGTTAAGTTTGGGGGGAGTCAAACCTTTACATACTTTCTTTTTTTTTTTTTAATTTTTTTTAATGTTTATCTTATTTTTGACAGAGAGAGACAGACCATGAGTGGGGGAAGGGCAGAGAGAGAGAGGGAGACACAGAATCGGAAGCAGGCTCCAGGCTCTGAGCTGTCAGCACAGAGCCTGACGTGGGGCTCGAACTCACAGACCGCAAGATCATGACCTGAGCCGAAGTTGGACTCTCAACCGACTGAGCCACCCAGGAGCCTCTACAAATTTTCAACTGCACAGGGTGTCAGCGCCTCTAATCCCAGCCTTATTCGAAAGTGAACTGTACAATCATTTTATTATCATGTGTCCCAATTCTGGGGGCTGGCTGGGCTCATCCTGGTGGTTCTCACTTAGGGTCCTTCATGAAATTGCAGTCAGATGCTGGCTGGGCCAGTCATCTGGACCATCTCTTCACTCACATGGCTGGTCTGGCTGATGCTGGTGGTCAGCTAGGACCCAGTGGGAGCTGCTGGCCAGAACACCCACATGTGGCCTCTCCAAGTGACCTGGGCTGCCTACAGCATGACTGCTGGGTTCCAAGAGCAAGAGCTCCAAGAAAATAGGGTGGAAGTGTATGGCATTTTTCTGACCTGGCTTTGGAAGTCACATAGTGACTCCTGCTCATCAAAGCAGTCATCGAATCCCAACCAAATTCAAGGAAAGGGGACATATACCTCTACTTGTCAGCAGGGGTGTCAAAATGAGCATGTAAGATGGCATATATCATAGGGGCCATCTTTTAAAAATACAGTACACCTCATGGCAGCCTTTCCTGGAAGAATTTTCCATTTGAAGGAAAAAGGTAATATGAATTATGGCTCCGACAAGGACCCCTCCCTGTAGTCACGTCTGACAGTAGCTCCTTCGGGGAACTGGCCACAAGAGACAGGGTTGGCAGCAAGATTTACTGCTCTGCCAAAGCTGTCATTGAAATAAATAGGATTAGAGCTGCAGTGACTTCATCATCCGGACTGTTCTAATAACATGTAATTTGTATCCATGCTGTGACCAGCACAGCCGCCAGGGCATGTGAGTGGGAATGCCTGGCCACCTCTGGGATGGGTCCATTTGCTGGAAATCTTGCAGGCCCTTGACTTTGTCCACCAGTAGACAGCTCTTAAATCCTCCCCTTACCATTTTTTTTTTTTTTTATGCAGACAAAAGCTCTGTCTTCCCTAGCCCCTCTCTCTGAGGTCCCAGCCCCAAGCCGGGGAGCTCTGGAAATCAAGTCAAACCAGTTGAGAGCTTTCCTGCTGGAGAGCACAATTGTGCTGGGGCCTGGCTCCCAGGGGACCTATGTCCACCCTCCAGGCAGGCTTGGTAACCAGCCACAATCCTGTCTAGCAGCCCTGTTATGGTGGCTCCAAAGATATGGAGCACAAGCTGTAGGCCTGGGGAAAGACTTCCTACCCCATGGCTCCCTCACCCAGCCAGCTGCTGGCTTCCTTCTGATCTCTCGCCTTAGCCCCCAAACCCTGCTGCATAAAGCCCAGCCTCCTCCCAACCCTAGCATCCAAGGCCCTCCTCCCTCCCGGTCTTGCTGTGTCTTGGGTCCTGCCCCTTCTGGTCTGAGCAATGAGAGGCAGGGAGGCCTTCCACAACCACCACAGAGCAGAGACTGCCTTCATCACATCCTCAAGGCTCATGCTGCTGAGACCATCCTGCTCACTGGAGCCAGGGGGTAAGGCTGCAAGTGAGCAGAGGGATGGAGGAGGGGGCAGGGCTCAGGCCCCAGGAGGAGATGGGCTACTGCCACTGACTATGATTTCACTGTCTCTCTTGTCCCTACAGATGCTCAACACTGAGGGCTTTTCTGATCCCACAGCAGGTTCCCCTATCTAGTGAATGGCCCTTGATCTCAGCCCCCCCAACTGTGAAATCTCCATACAGAGAGGAAATCCAGAAGTTTCTTAAAGTGCCAAGTAGATGACTTCACCCAGAATATCCAAATCCAGAGGAATGTTAATAATAACTACCACCATTTATTGAGCGTTTACTATATGCCGAGCACAATACCAAATGCCATCTTCTCTCCTCAGTATTTAATCCTATTCTTTTCTTTTCAGTAATTAATCCTTGCATTCACCCATTTTGCAGATGAGAAAACAGAGGCTCAGAGAGGCCAAATAAATTTCTCATTGCGTCATGCTAAGAAATGTTGGAGCCACTATATGAATCCAGATCTATCTGTTTGCAAAGTCCTAGATAGAAGCCATGAAGTATTTCTGCCACATCCTGGGTCTTGGCAGGCAGCCCCTGAGCCCATAAAATAACCTGACTTGGGAGCCTCCCATCCCACCTTTAGTCCCCTTTGCATGGGGTGGAACCAGAACACGGGGCTGGGGCAAGGGGAGTCAGGCAGAGAGGCAGGCAGGCTGATAGGCTTTGGTGGGTGGGAGGAGGGGCTCCTCACCATGGGAAGTTGTGGAGGGAAGTCTCCCTCAGACACTAAAGCCCCAAAGATGAGGGGACTTCTGAAGATGGACCTCCAAGGCTAGAGGTGCTGTTGTCTATTTTTGACAGCATAGCCAGACCCCAGGGGAAGAGCCCCTGCCCATGACTGCCCCTGAGATAGCTCCACACCTTTTCCTTCCCCCTGCCAGGAAGCACTCCCTTCAGTGGAAAGTGCATGGACTTTAGGGTCAAATCCCTGACTGATCACTTTCTAGCTGAGTGACCTCAGGAAAGTCACTTAACCTCTCTGGGCCTCCATTTCCTCCTCTGTGAGTGAGAATAGTAATACTTATCTGGATGCTGTTGGGAGGGTTTATTGGCAATCTTGGGCATGAAACCCTTCAGATCCCAGCTGATAGGAGGCATGACCATGCTGGCGTTATTGTCCTGAAGCCCTCAGAGGGCAGGACATTGCGGTCGGGTTGATCAAAGCCAGGTCAGGTGTGGAGAAGCAGCAGATTTCCAGCACAGGTGTGGATAGGGCGCCCCCATAAGCCCCAGGGACTGGCTAGTGCACAGGACAGACACTCCCCAGTCAGTAACAGGGAGCCGCCATCTCAGAAGTGTACCCTGATAAGGTTTGGTTCAGCCAGGAGGAGAGGGGCCTGCAGGAACAAGAAAGATGCGCCCAGGGGAAGGGCCGCCCCATTCAAGCAGGTTCAACGCCAGCATGAGGCTGGGAGGTGAGACGTAGCCTGGCAAGTCCCAAGGAGCGCACAGGAGCAGCTCCTTGGGGACGGAAAGGGCCAAGAGCAAGGGCTTCAGAAGTCTGGCCCGGCTTTGGGCAAGGTGACATCTAGCAGGATCAGGCCAAGGGGCACAGGCAAACTCAGGGCTCAGGACTCTGGGGACTGGGAGGTGGGGGGTGGGAACTATCAACCACAAACAGCCCCCAATGTGCCAGGTGTTTTTGTCTATAGCTTCTCAAATTATTCTCACAACCACCACTCTGTTTTACAGATGAGAAAATCAGGCTCAGAGAAAATAAATGGCTTTGCCCCAAGCCTCGGTTAGGGAGAGCCAGAGCCAGAATGCAAACCCGAGACTGTCTACCATTTTCCTTGGAACCAGGCAGAGAAGAAGAAAAAAGTGAGTGGGCCCCATTGGGCAAGATCTTGTTTGTTGGGAACCCAACCCAAGAGAGATTCATGTGAGAGCTGGTGAGAGCGCCTTGCCTTCATCCAGGGTGCCTGACAGGGGCCAGGAGGGCTGGACAGGAAAGGCAGGTTTCCTGCGGCCTCGGCCTCAGGCTCTGGAGCAGCCAGGCTAGACCAAGAACATGCGGCAGAACAAGCCCATCTGTGGCCACCGCTGCCTGCCAGGCCAGCCACTCATTACCCCTAGACGTGAGCACCCCCTGGCCCCCTGTACCCACCTTATAGTCACTGGTGGGTCAACGGTGTGGAGAAACACAGGACAGGCTGGTGCCATCACAGGACTCGCTCTGCTCTAACCCCGCCTCCTCCAGGTAGGCCAGGTGTTGTCCCTGTGAGGCGTACACCCTGCTCAGCCCTGCTGCCATGGCCACATCCCCATGTGGGAGTGAGGGAATTCCCGTGAGTCCCCAAGGCCACCAAAAGGCAGTCCTAGGAAGCCACGTGGAGGGACAAGTGGCACAGGAGCAGCGGCTGCTGTGGGGCCCTCTGAAGCCTGGTTTGCCCAGAAGTGCCCATCAGAGACGGCCCTGGTATTCGGGCCTGGATGACTTCCCCCACCTGGTGGCCAACTTCCCCCACATGGGGCCCAGCAGGGGCTGAAGGCCACGTTCCCACGCTGCTCCTGCTGGAGTCCGGCCAGGCCCCAGTCAGTGCCTTTAACCACCGTGCCAGCTCACAGCCCGGGGCACCTCGGGGTTTGGTCTGAGGGGAATCAGGCAGTTTCAATTACCTGCCAAGAGGTCTCACACAATCAATGCCTCTTTATTTCCTGAAAAGCCCGACGCTCACAGCAATGCCCCTGGTCAGACCTACAGTCTCTTCCCATGCAGACAACCCACTGTGGGCTCCTGGTGATAATGGAGAGGTGTCCCCCACGTGCCTGCCCCGATGGATGGACTGAATCTCAAGTCCTTGACGGTGACCCCTGGTGGGTGGGGCCAGGAGAAGGGGATTTGAACTGTCTGGGGAATCTGTTTATTGATTCAACTCCACCACCTTCCAGGTTCTATGGTCAGCTTGGGACGCAGCAGCAATTAAGACAAACCCAGTGGCACCGTGACATGAGCAAGTGGGTTCTCTGGCTCCATTTTCCACAGTCAATGAAAGGATCTTTAAGGGACCGTTCTTGGTCACTATGTGCTGGCCTCAGTGAGGATGGGCCTTAATGCTGGTGCTGATTAGAAGAGATCCTAAGTAGCCCAAGCCACCTGGCGGTTGTGGATGGACTCACAGGCTGCTACGGTCAGGCAGGAAGACCTCTGGAGCCACCATTAAACCCAAAGTGGCGGATGGGGACCTTCTAGTGCTTGCTTGGCTGGAAGAAGCTGACAGTCAAAACCCAGCAGATCTCTAGGCCATGGTGCTCCTCCCAGGGACCCCTCACCTGCCATGGCCAGGTTAGGGAAAGATCTGCCCTCTGGCCTTTCATCTGCCATGGCCACAGAGGAAGACACCAGAGAGCTTGAGCTCCTTGGAAGTATCTAGATGAAGCTTTCCAACAGGAAACCAAAGTAAGGCCTTAGCCCATGAACAAAGGGCAGCTGGTCAAGCTTCCTTACTAGGTGGGACCAGGCAGGGCCAACTCAAAGAAGCACTTCTTATGGCTTCCCTGACAAACTGGCTAGTGTCCTGGAGACTGGGCATTCTGGCCTCCTGGCTGCCTTTCACACCTGACCTTGCCTGCCACAGCCCTCATCCCTCCACAGGAGCCCCCCCACCCCACCCCGGTGAGCTGAGCCCCTTCACACCCATATGGAGGGATGAGGGTGAGGCCCAGGGATACAGAGTTCTCAGGCATGGGAGGTACAAAGACCCCCGGAGAGCAGGGGCAGAGGCTGTCAGGGTGGAGCCTTGGTAGGATGGCCCACCCCAGAGAGACCTACTCAGGAGAGTTTCCAGAAGCCTGCAAAGAACCTCTAGGGGGACTGGGGATAAGCTCTGCCCTCTGGGTGCCAGGACCTGTCTGACCCTTAGCAAATCACTGAGCTTGTCAGAGCCTGAGTGAAGTGAGTCAAGGAGATAAGACATGGCATCAGCTAGTAATCTTATGGGCCTCATGAATCACTTCACCTCTAGGGAGCAGGCTGCCACCTCAGTTTCCTCCTACATCATACAGGTAGAGAGCACGCAGGTTGCTGGAGGCTCTTCCAGCTGGGTGGTGTGAGATCTTCAGACATGACCTTGCTGGAAAGCACAGGACAGTAGACGAGGAGCACCCAGGACACCGAGGCTCCAGGGCTGCCCCTTTACTGCTCTGCTTTAGCCTGTCCATCAAATGGGCCAATAATGGCTGTTCTTCTCCAAGGTTCTGGGAAAAATGAGGTGAGTCAAAGGAAGTGGGCCTGCTGTATATGTGGAACTGGCCCAGCAGTCAATTGTTCCATGACATGCACAGTCACAGTCACGATAGCCTTCCCATAGCCACTATGTACCCCCCAAATTCATATGCTGAAGCTCTCACCCCCCCAGTACCTTAGAACATGACTATATTTGGAGAGAGGGCCTTTAAGGAGGTGATGAAGGTTAAGTAAGGTCATAAGGGTGGGCCCTCAGCCAATGACTGGTGCGCTTGTGAGAAGAGAGAGACATACCAGGAAAGGCCATGTGAGGACACAGTGAGAAGGCAACCATCTGCAAACCAAGGAGAGAGGCCTCAGGAGAAACCTACGTTGCCAACACCTTTATCTTCCTATGGGGCTAAAAGGTGTGAGAGAACGAATTTCTGTTGTTTAAGCCTGAATCTGTGGTGCCTTGTTACGGCTGCCCCCAGGATACTAATACGGTTACTGAAGGGATCGCCAGGCTCACCCATAGGACCTCCTTGCTTGGCAGGTGCAAGCTTCCACCCTGGAAGCTCCTCGAAGGCCTTCTCATGAGTGATATTTCCCTGGCAGGGGTGCTGCTAGGCAGGGTGTGCTCTACTCTCAGCCCTCACATTTGCAGTGGCTCCTTTCTCACCAGCCACAGCCAGGCCACCAGCTCTCTCAAGCATCCCTGGGCCTGGCCCTAGCAGCTGAGGCCTGCTCCTGCCCAGCACCTCAGCAGGAGCCCGGAGCCAGGTGCGGACACCCCTCACCTGCACCACTTCTGGGCCCTCAGCCCTCTTGGTTTCACTCTTTCTCCTGGCTCCCAGCCAGGTCGAGAACCCCTCCCAGAGGGCTTGGTGAGTATTCCCTGAGGTTGACTGCTCAGAATTTCTCCAGAAAGCCACTTGCGGTTTCCATTTCTCACGTAGGTGACCAGGGTGTTCAGGAGAATCCTGGCAACAAAGGAGAGGTGGGAACAGATAGAGGAGCAGGAGAACGGTCATGACGGCCCATCTCCCCTCAGGCTCGGACCCCCAGGGGTAGGTCATCTTCAGCAATTCTTTCAGCTGGATCGAGGCCTGGGAGCCCTGCTGGAAATGACGATTCCTTCTTGGTACAATCCCTGACTGGCTGACCTCCTGGCCCTGTAGTCTCTGAGGCGGTCATTCTGCTCAAAGGGCCCTCAGCCTGAGGTCGAGAGCCTCCCTATGGCTGGTGTGGAGCCAGGGCCTATGTACCAGAGGCTGCTCTGGCCTCCAAGAGGTTATGACCAGAAGGTCACGGGAGAAGGCAGTCAAGCTGATGCCCACCACAGTGTCCAGAACTGAAGTGACACCGGGCCCTTTTGTACTAGACTCAGGGAAGGGACAGGCTTTCTTTCTTTCCTCAGCCCCTGAGAACTCTCTCTGCCCTCCCCTCTCAGGGGGCTCTTCCTTTGAACCTGGAGACCTTCCTGCTCTGCCAGAGCTGGTCTTATTCATCCAGGCGGCACTGCCGGGAAGAGATGACAGAGGGGCTGCTCAATCTGACCAGGCGAAAGGCAAGGGTTTTCCTGCCTTGGATGGATGCTTGCTTTGATGTGTCCATTCATTCACGTACCCAATAAGAATTTATGAAGCACCTTTCTGTGCCAGCGACTGTGCTAGGCCCTGGCCCAGGGTGGGTGAGAAAGCTGTGGAAAGGGCCCGTTGTTTGCGCAGGGGTGGATGACTAACCCCAGGAATGAAGGAGCCCTTTCTCCGGAGGCAAGTGGGTGCCTGACAGTGAAGAAGAGAGACACACACATGCACCCCAATAAAACTCCTCTGAGAAGTTCTTTGTGGCTGGGCTGGGTCCCAGGGCAGCCTGTTTGTCAGGGGCCAGGACCCAGCCCGACACTGTGTTATCTTTGTGTTCCTGGGTCCACCACATGGGTGTGATTCGTCTACGTCATGCCGGAGCAGGGAGGTGAGGAGGTTGGGGGCGCAGGAATGAGCATTCCATACAGTGATCTCACCCTTCTATCCCGCCCCCAGGTAGTTCCCCCAGACATTGGAAGGGCTGACATTCTTTTGAGTGCTGAACATGGTGGGGGCTGGCAGTGACGGCATAGGCTTCTTTGTCAGTGAGGCCAAGATCAGTGGGAACATTGAAGAGACTTCATCCGCTTGGTCAGGCCCAAACCCTGGGTTGTCCAAAAGCCATGCATTTTAACTTCTGCTTCCTCTATGCCTGCACCTGTGTGGCTGAGTGTGGCTGAGAGAAACATGCACCATGGTGACTGATCACACTCAACTAACAGAATTCTCAAATGGGCGCCCAACATGGCGTCCTCCCTATACCTCTCTGCCATTTCACTCTACCTTCTCTGTCTTCAAATGCCACTTAGTCCTCAGCTGATCACTCTGTCCTGTATTACACTGAGAAAGTATAAAATGCTAGAAGGAATCTCTTCATTCTCCCATCACTAAAACTATAAGCCTACTTGCATCTGTACCCATCTACTCACCCCAATTCCGGTCTAAAGCCAACTCTGTCTTGAGCTATAGATCCCATATTTCTTTCTCAAGATCTTTGCTCATGAAATTTTCTTATGATCGTACCCTCTCCATCACAATTTTCCCTCTCCACAGGATCTTTCCCATCAGCACACATAAATGCTCTAGGAGCTCCCATCTCTTTAAAAGCAAAAATCAAAACAAAAATAAATTTAAAAAATTTTCCCCTTGATGCCCCTTCTCTCCAGTAGCTACTGCTCCAATTGCTTGCTCTCCAGCACAGCAAAATTTCTTTAGGAAGATCTCCCTATCCAGTGCTCTTACTTCTTCACCCTCATTCTCTCCATAACCACCCCCCCCCCACCCACGTTGGGCTTCCATTATCAACACTCCACTAAAACTGCCTTGTCAAGATCTCCAGCACCCTTCATGTTGTTGAAGCCTGTGTCACTTCTCTGCCAATGTGTTGGCTGTACCAGCAGTGCTGGAATGGTTGGCTCAGTCTCATTGAAACATTCTCTTCTCTTGGTTTCAAGGAAAACCATCTTCCTACTTTTCTTCTCTCTTTCTCTCTCTGACCATCTCAGGCCCCTCTGTTGGTTTCAATCAACCTCTAAATGTCGTCATGTGTCGGGGCCTGGTCATTGTTCTCTATTCTCTAAATACGCTTTACCTGGATGATCTCATCAAGGCTTTAAAAACCATCTGCATGTCGATGCCTCCTACACTTGCATCTTCAACTCTGACCTCTCCACTGAGCTACAGGCTCATATCTACTTGTCATCTCTTCTAGATATCTACCAGGCGTTTCAAAATTGACACAGGCAAAACAAGACTTTTGCTTTCTGTCCCCACCCTGATCTGATCTGTCCCATCTTCAAAACTGGCACCAGCACACACTCAGACTCCCAAGACTAGAAGGCCTCCCGGGTTCCCCCCTTTTTCTTCCAAGCCACATGAGATTCACCAAGTCCTATAAGTTCAACTCAATATGTCCAAGTCTGTCCTTTCTTCTCCACATCCATGACTGCCACAGTCTCCTCCACGTGATTGGTCTCCCAATCCAAGCCTCCTCTTGTTCCCTACCAGCCATTCTACAACAGCCAGGGTGATCTTTGAAGATTTTAAATAAGGTCACGTCACTTTTCTATTGTAATTTGAATAAAACCTGGGTTCCTTGCCATGGCCAGAAATTCTGCAAAATTAGGGCTTCTCCCTGCCTCTCCGACCTCAGCTCTTCCCACTGCTCCTTTGAATCAGCCTTCATCCTGCTGTGGCAGGGCACCATGCCACCCTGGGGGAAGCTCTTCAGATCTTCCCTCTACTTAGAATATTCTCCCCCAGATTTCTGCCTGTCTCAGCTTAAATACTGCCTCCTTCAAGAGGCATTCTCTGACCCCTCCAGGCTCTCCAAGCTCTCAGCTACATCACCACGATTTCTTTCCCGTATAGCACTTAGCCTCATTGAAATGATCTGTTTCCATTTTGAGCATTTGCTTGCTTGCTTGCTGGTTGTCTCTCCCTCCCCAACTAAGGTGGAAGCTCCATGAGAGCAGAGAACTTCTCTGTCATGTTCACCTCCATGTTGCCTGCATCTAGAACAGTGCCTGGCAGATTCATGGGTGTTCAATAAACAGCTGTTGAGTAAATGATCAAATGGAGACCAGGCAGTGGAAATAAAACAAAAACAGAATCTGACATGGTCCCAGCCCCCAGGCACTCAAACATGGCATTCATAATGCAGTGTGTTAAGCACTTCCATAAATACCAGGACCAGTGCTGTGGGGGCCCCATGAAAAGAGAGTGTGTGAGCGTGTGCGGGGGCAGACTTCTGGGGAAGCTGTGTCTTGTGTCCTAGTTGAGACCTCTCGGATGGTAGGCCATGCAGGGGAGGGAGAGATAGAGGAGTGTGTCTTAGGCAGGGATACCTGGCCATGCAAAGGGCCAGAGGAGAGTGAGAGCACAGTGAGGGGTTCAGAGAACAGCACCTGCAGACCACCTGGCCTGCCTGACTGGAGAAGGGGTGTCACTTCCTCCCTGGGCTGCTTGAAAAGGGGGAGGCAATCATCCGGATCCAGAGCATTCATTCCTTCATTTATTCCTTCAACACTAACCCCTGGGCTCTGACAACATGCTGGGACTTGCGCTAGGTGCTGGGGCGTCAGAAATGAAAGGGTTGAGGCCTCTGTGGTTGAAGAATCCAAGCTGAGCTATGAAGGTAAAGGAAGTCTCCACCAAAGGCCACACCACGAGACCACAGCCACTCTACGGAGGGCACTTCTGGGTTCCTCTGCCACACATGTGCCTGGGCTTCGAGGCTGAAGCAGGGACACTCCTGCCAGCCCCGCAGGGACTTGTCCCTGAACCAGTCTCACTGCCCGTCTTTCTGTGTATGTGCTCACACACTGGCTTTTTACACACACACAGGTATGCACAACACCTTTGCTCTGGTCACATGCACACACCCACACCTGTCCTCATGCCCTCACACAGATGCCTGTGTCCTCACATAGGCGCCAACCCCACCCCAAGCAGTGAACCCAGTATGCAGATACTCAGCTCACACAAAGCACTCCAGCCCTCTGGAAGCTTCCTGGAAGGAGGCTACTTGGAAGGAGGACCACATGGGTTCCAGAAATGCTCCCTCCCCATAACATTTATAATATTACAGATGAACCAGTACAAGGTAATGAAATCTGAATGACATGTATACTACAGGATGGGGTTCCTCAAGCAGGCTTCTTGGAAAAAGAGAATTTGAGCCAAGTCTTCAAGTAAGTCATGGGATGGTGAAAATGAATGGTAAAGAGGGTTTTTGTGTGTGTGTGTTTTTGTTTTTAGAGACACTGAATCAGGCTACAAAAAAAGATAATATATTGATTGACTCATGGAACTGAAAAGTCAGGGTTGTTCTTTCTTCAGGCAGTGTTGGATCCAGAGGCTTGGGTGATGTCAGCAGGGCTCTTTCTGTATTTCCCAGATGGATTCTCCCCCCAACATGGGAGGCCATACTGACCTTAGCAATTTCAGTTGATAGAGACTACCTTTGCCGAGAACTTGAGCAGAAAAAGCTTGGAGGACTCTTAATTGTCTTGTTTGAGTTCACATGCCCATTTCTGAGCCAATCCTAATGGTCAGAGATAATGGCTATGCCTGAGGCATGTGTCTACTTCTCAAACAGGCCAGCCCTGTCCAAACCATGGAATAGGTTTCTTAAGGGGAAAGGGGGCTCTGTTATCAGAAGTGGAGAATGGATACTAGACAGATAAATCAACGTTTATTTATTTTTGGGACAGAGAGAGACAGAGCATGAACGGGGGAGGGGCAGAGAGAGAGGGAGACACAGAATCGGAAACAGGCTCCAGGCTCTGAGCCATCAGCCCAGAGCCCGACACGGGGCTCAAACTCACGGACCACGAGATCGTGACCTGGCTGAAGTCGGACGCTTAACCGACTGCGCCACCCAGGCACCCCATAGACAGATAAATCAACAGAAGTCAAATGCACCTTCCTTAAATATAAGTCCCTCCCTCCATTACAGCATTTTATACTTTTTAATGCTTCCACATAATTTATCCAATTTGCTAATCAGGAGATAATCTTGAGCCAGGCATGGTTATCACCCACATTTTACTATTTCAAGAACACTTCTGGACTTGACTGAACTTGACTTTTCTTTTCTGCTAATAGAGAATCAACATGGAGTCCCTTGAGCCATCTCCCGTATAAGGACAAATGACCTTGGAGCTCCAGTTAAAGCTTCCCTCAGAAGAGGGAGGTGGGGGAGGGGGGTGGCGGTGCCTGGGTGGCTCAGTTGGTTAAGCATTCTACTCTTGGTTTCAGCTCAGATCATGATCTCACAGTTTGTGAGTTCAAGCCCCACATCAGACTCCATGTTTGACAGTGCAGAGCCTACTTGGAATTCTCTCTCTCCCTCTTTCTCTCTCTGTTCCTCCCCTAGTCTCTCTCTCAGTCTCTCTCTCAAAAATAAATAAATAAACTTAAAAAAAAACAAAACAAAAAGAAGAGGGAGGTGGGGGATTACTTCTTGACACTGAATTTGAGGCGCCTTTGGAACATCCCAGGGGAACAACCTAGGAAGCAGTTGGGTATAGGAGGCTGGAACCCCTGCAGTGGCCAGACACACACTGCCCCGCTCAAGACTTCTTTCAGCCTGTGCATTAAAGTGACCTGTCAAGGGTCACGTTCAGAGGGCAGTGGAGTCAAGGCCCCGAGCCCAGGCAGGGTATGTGGCTGGAGTGGGGAGGCTGTTGTGTAAAGGAGATCCATCCGGTCTCAGCGTTTCCATGTCAGAGAGCCAAGATCAGCACGGGAGGCTCCCTAAGCCCAGTTGACAGGATCTATCCCTGTCATTACAGACCACCCCTCACTTCCCTCTTGGTGCCTCAGCTATCACCTCCATCACTCTGCAGGGCTGTGTAAGCTGGTTTCCAACGATGGTCTTCAATGACTCACACTCAGGCCATGAGGTAGTCTCTCTTCCACACTGAATCCAGGCTGGCCTGTGACACACTATTCAACAGAATGTGGCAGAAGTGATTCAGAGCCAGTTCCAGCCTTAGCCTTCAAGAGAAATAGCCACTTCTACTTCCTCTTTCTTAGAAGGTTTACTTTTGAGATCCCTGAGTCACCATGTAAGATATCTGGCTACACTGTTGAAGGGACTGTGTGGAGACGCCACGTAGAGAGGAAGAAGGCCCAGCTGACTCAGCATCTTTGTTCAGCCCGCGGGTGACTCCAGCCCCAGCCTTTATCTGAAGGTTCTGGCATCAGAGACCCCCAAGCAAGACCAGCAGAAGAACCAGCTGACTGAACCCAGTCAACCCACAGAATCACGAGAGAGAATTAAATAGTGGTTTTGCTAAAGCAACTGAGTGTTGGAGTGATTTGCAATCTCCCTTTGGGGAGATTGGCCAGTATTCCTGAGCCCGGTGCCCCCTTCTTCCCTGCCCCCAAGACCGAACAAGGTTAAGTCAGGTCTTGGTTAATGACAAGGCAAGTAATTATACTAATAATCTTTCCTAGCAGGCCAGCCAATTTTTAGGACAAGTATAGAAACGGATGCATACATGCTGTCAGAATCCAGCACTGAGCTTCCAAAAGTGACAAAACACCTAGTTCCCACAGGGCTGGAGACCAAGACAGGGGGACAGGCTGGCTAACCAGCTCCATGCCTGAGGGCTGGCCCAGAGAGGCAGATGGCAAGGGTCAGGGTCCACTCAGATGCCCTTGCGTGGCTCTGAGATGGAAGCTGTAGTGAAGGGGGAGGATGGCCGAGCCACCTCCCAGCCTGGCTGGCGGAGAAGCAGTCTACCTGAGTATAGCTCTGCTGTCTTGGCCATGGCTGGGTCTCTCCCAAATTGTCCCACCACACCAGATCCGGTCCTTCTGCTGCAGCCTCCATGCTGCGTCAGTCCTAGACCAGCTGTCCTCTGACTTCCATCTTTGTAGCCCTGGACCCCGGCCCTGCAGCTGTGATCACTTCTCTGCTTTGGGAGTCTTTCCTTCTCTTTCTAAATCTAGAGGCTCACAGAGTCATTGTCATATGTGGCCTGTATTCACTGAAATGTGTCATGTGTGACTCTTGTCCCACTACTAAACCACGAGCTTCTAGAGAGCGGGTGCCATCCCTTCATTTTTCCCTCTAATACATTCATTCACTCAACAATCTACTATCTGCTGGTGTCTCTGGTGCATAAGGAGCAAAATATCGTCCTTGCCCTGGAGCCATGTTTAGTCTAGCTGGATAGACAAGCATGTATCTAGGCAGTTATTACACACTAATATAATGACAGAGTGAAGGTGTGGACATAATGAAGTGACAACACTGAGAAGTACCCAGGTCAGCCTTGGAGGAAGGAGGCCAACAGATAAGATTCACTCACGAGTACTGCGTGCCAGGCTCTGTTCTAAGCACTTCTTTTATTTAAGCTTTCATTATTTTGTTTTGTTTTATTTTTTTGTCTTCTTGATTTTATTTATTTTTATTTTTTTGATGTTTATTATTTTATTTTTTTAATTTTTTAATGCTTTACTATAGTATAGTATAGTATAGTATAGTATAGTATAGTATTTTAGTATTTATTATTTCGGTATTATTTAGTATTATTTTAGTTTAGTATAGTATATTATTTTAGTATATTTTAGTGTACAAGATTCAAAAGGTGCTAATGCCACACTATGAGCCTTCGCAGAGGAACACATCCTTGCTCATATTTTGTGCCTTCCAGATACACTACATTTTATGAATAATACAAATCTGATGCACATGTGTACACACACATACACATTGCACACATGTAGTTTTTATGTAAATGGTTGCACAATATTCTGCACAGGGGTTTTTAAAAATTTATTCAACATATCTTACAGCTTACTTCATACCACTGTAGAGATACCTCATTGTTGGCTAATGATAGCACAATATCATAGTATTTCATTAAATGAATATACTATAATTTGTTTAACCAAACACCAGTTAATGGCTTATAATGCTTTTTTTCTAACTGTTCACTATTACACATCATGCTACAATGAATGACTGTGAACACGTTATTTGAACAAGTGTCATATATTTACAGAATACTTTCATAGAAGTGGAATTGTTGGGTCAAGGGCAGGTGCGTTTAAAATTCTGCCTTCCACGGACGCTTGGGTGGCTCAGTCAGTTAAGCGTCTGACTTCGGTTCAGGTCATGATCTCACAGTCAGTGAGTTCAAGCCGCGCGTCGGGCTCTGTGCTGACCGCTCAGAGCCTGGAGCCTGTTTCCGATTCTGTGTCTCCCTCTCTCTCTGACCCTCCCCCGTTCATGCTCTGTCTCTCTCGGTCTCAAAAATAAATAAATGCTAAAAAAAAAATTAAAAATAAAATAAAATAAAATTCTGCCTTCCAGGGGTGCCTGGGTGGCTTATGGAGCATCCGACTCTTGATCTTGGCTTGGGTCGTGGTCTCATGGTTTGTGGGTTTGAGCCCCACATCAGGCTCTGCACTGGCAGCGCTGAGCCTGCTTGGGATTCCTTCTCTCTGCCTCTCCTTCACTCGTGTGCACGCTCTCCCTCTCTCAAAATAAAAATAAACTTATAAATAAATAAATAAATAAATAAATAAATAAAATTCTGCCTTCCTTCTGACATTTAGTTCTTAAAGACACACCACTAAGCTTTACAAAGTTTTTTCCTCTAATCTTCTGCTAGAACTCCCTTCTGCCAGGCCAGCAGAGGGGAAGAAAAGAAACAGCATTTCCTTTAAATTTTTTTCCTCTTTCCTTCTTTATCTTATAAATATAAATTTCATATGCAAATATTATATGTAAATTTCATATTTGTATATGAAATTCACATTTAACATATAAATAGAATTGAATGGTACAATAACATTACTAATACAAATATGAAATATGTATAAATTCAAATATCAAATTCAGCAGGAGAATATGCAGTCTGGAACATCTTGCAGCTGCCTTGGGACCACAGACCTGGGCCACGTGAGAAGGGAAGGCAGGAAATTTTGCCCCACTTCCACATGATGTGGCAGGTGGTTGGGGGACAGGGGGACTGAGCGCAGGTGGAGGGGCTTTCCTGCAGGAGTGGAGGTTCATGGATGTGGCACCTGAGGGTTTGGGAGGGGTTGACCAGGCAGATCAACAATGGGGAAAGAGCCAGATGTTCGCAGAGGTGAGAAGCAGGAGGCTCAGGAGGGGTTGACCAGGCAGATCAGTGGTGCAGAAAGAGCCAGATGTTTGCAGAGGTGAGAAGCAGGAGGTTTTTCAAGAACTGACATGGCTCAGAGCAACTGGGGCATCACATGTGAGGTTGGGTGGATGGAGCAAGGTGTGCCTACCACGGGCGCTGTGCTCTGTGATTAATTTGATTGATCCTCATCTTTCAGGTGAAGTGAGCAGGGTTTCGCCCAAGCAGCGATCACAGGTGTAAATGAAAAATCAGTTTCCTGCACTTGCTGTGCATCCCGCCCGGGGTTCAGACCTGTGAGACCCACCCTCGGCTCCTCGACCTGGTTGCCCCAAAGGGCAGTCACCTTTGGAGACCTGGCATCAGATAGGCCCCACAGGGCCACACCTAGGGCACCTCTGATGGCCAAGGACAAGCTGCCTCACCCTTGGCTCTGTGAGGAAGAAGGCTGAAGAGGAGACAGGGCGTGCTAGAACCCCTCCTGTGTACATGGGTGCGTAAGGTTTTCACATGCTGGGCACACACAGGAAGCCAATAACCCTTTCCCAGCTGGGCCCTCAGGAACGTTCTTCAGCATTTGCTCTTCCTCCAAAGTCAGTGCCTTATCTCAAGTGGCCCCACACCTGGGTGAGGCATGAAGGGAAAGATGAGGCTAGCAGGAGAGGACTCTGCCCTCTGTTGTGTCTCTCTTTTCTAGGACTTAGAAGGCCCTTGGTGACCCTGGAATACCTCCCCCGTCCCCTACCTCACCTACTCTGGGCTCCAGACACAATGTCCCTCAGCCATGGGACACAAAACGCCATGGCTCACACCTGAGCCCCTCCAGCTGCTGTGACAAACTCCCGCAGACATGGTGGCTCAAAACAGCACAGATGGATTATCCCTCAGAAATCAGAAGTCCAAAAATGGGTGTTCAGAGGCTAAAATCAAGATGTTCCTTCTGGAAGCTCTAAGCAGGAATCTATTTCCATACTTCAAAATGCCACCTCCTTCCTTGGCCCAGAGCCCCTTCCTCCACCTTCAAAGCCAACAGGGGAACATCTTCCAATCTCCTTTCTGACCTCTGTTTCTGTATCACATCTTCTCTCTCTAAGGCTGACTCTCCTGCCTCCCTCTTATAAGGGATCCTTATGATTGCATTTAGGGCCAGCCCGGATAATCCGGGATAATCTTCCCATCTCAAGATCCCTAATTTAATTACATCTGCAAAGTCCCTTTCACCTTGTGAAGTGGCACATTCACGGGCTTCAGGGATTAGGACGTGGACATCTTTGGGACTCTTTACCCTGCCAGTCAGAGATCACTCTGAGCCGTGGCATATACAAGCCGCCCTGCACTGTGACAGGCAGAATAATGGCTGACTGAGAGGTCACTATGAGGCTCAGATCCAGGCCGCGCCCGTGCAGGGGCTGCATCTGCCCGGAGGGGGCACTTTTGTCTAATTCACACAAAGGTACCATATGGGCCAGCAGAGGCCCTGTCTGAAACACCCACCCCCTTCCATCCCTCCCTCCGCCTGACCAAGAGCTGTTCGTTCTTCAAGACTCAGCTCAGTCTAGGACATTTCTCTAACTTTCCCCTGTGGTTCCCCCACACTCTTCACTGGGCCAGCCACACCTTCTCTGGGCTTCCACTTTAACCTGTACTTTCCATATCTTGGCACTGACCACAGGACATTGAGAGTATCTGTCTATAAGCCTGCCTGGGCAAGATCTGAGCCAGGGACCAGAAGCTTTGCTGGCTCCCCACCGCTCCCCAGACCCTGTCATCCTTATTCGCAGGGCAGACGCCCCTTCTAGTGTCTTCCACCCTCCCTGGTACAGGCCTCTGATAGTGCTACAGAGTCCCCATGAGGAAAGTGGACAGAAAGCAGAGGAGGTCCTTGCCTCAGAGGGCTCTTAGCCCCAGGAGAGCCCACCTCCCAAACAGAGAACCCCAGAGCAGACTGTGAGCAGGCTGAGGTCCTGATGCCAGGGGAGCCCAGGCTGTGGCTGAAGGGACATCAGCCAGAGAGGTGGGAAAAGCTCAGGGAGGCTGCCTGGAGGAGGCAATCTCCAGGAAGGGGAGAGGAAGGACCAGAGGAGGGACAGGGATGCAGGGTAAATAAAAGATCAGCTTTCCCAGCCTCCACTTTCCACAGAGGTCCAGAGAAGGAAAGATCTTGCCCAAGGTCACCCAGTGAGCCTACAGCAGAGCCAGACAGGAGCCCTGTGTCCTAGCTCCCGGCCCCATGTTATGCCAGAGAACACCTTTGTTCCTTCCTCCTCTGACCCTCCTCAGCTCCAGCCAGCACTGCCTGACTTAACCTACTTGGGAACCATCCTCTGCTTCCACACAGAGAATGGGCACCTCACACTTCTTCCCAGGTCTCCACTTGAGCCCCTCTTCTGGGCTACAAAATCCCCCTGTTCCTCTCCCCTCCCCTCATCCCACCTCCAGGTCCTCCTTTCTCTCCATTTTTGTCTTTCCCTGGTCAGTCTGTCTCTCTTCTTGACCCTCCGTCCATCATGGAAGTTCCAGATGAATCTGAGTAGACTCAGACTGGAAGGATCTCCAAACTCATGAGCTCCCCCAGAAGGTTGGATCTGTGCTGAAACTGGGGTGGGGGGCAGCTGTCCCTGACAGAGAAGGGTGCAGGGTAGAAGCAGAGAGCCAGGGTTAGAAGTAAAATCGAGCGCTTCCTCCATGGCCACGCCCAAGGCCAAGCAGGCCTTCCTCCCTGCACCCCACACCCCGATACTGTTAGCACGCCAAGCCAGACCCATTCCCTGGCTGGACTGTGGAAAGTGTCTGGGGCAGACAGACCTTTGCATTATAAAAATCCAGGGTTGGGGCGCCTGGGTGGCTCAAGTCCATTAAGCATCCAGCTTCAGCTCAGGTCATGATCTCACAGTTCATGGGTCCGAGCCCCGCATCAGGCTCTGTGCTGACAGCTCGGAGCCTGGAGCCTGCTTCGGATCCTGTGTCTTCCTCTCTCTCTGCCCCTCCCCCACTTGCTGTCTCTCTCAAAAATAAACATACATACATACATACATACATACATACATATCCAGGGTTGTTTTCTACTGCCACAAATTTCCCCAAATCTGGAGAGTTTCACATAGCCACTTGACCCAGTTGGGGCAGAAAAGTTGAAGGGGACCAGTCAGGGCAAGAGCCCAGTCAGGGGACTATGGCTGCCATTCTCAAAAGAGATGATGAGGCAGGCCTAAATACAGGAGGTGGGGCTGGCAAGAGGGAGCTGGCTGAACTTGGCCACTAAAGGAGCATGGGGTGAAAGCAAAGGAAGAGGCAGAGTGGTTGTGTGTGGCCCAGGATGTGGGTTTGGGAGCTGGGGGAAGGTTCCCAGTGAGAACATTAACATAAGGGGCTACCTGCCATATCTCCATTCACAGCTGTCTTTGTTTGGGATACCCCATTAGCAGAGCCTAAGATAGTTGGGTTCAACTAGTTTATTGGGACTGTGATTCCAAGAAGTGGGGTGGTTTGGGAGGGCTGGTTACTGCCTTAGGCACCTGGGGCCCAGCTTCACAGGGGACCCTCTGGGGAATGTGTGGAACATGCCTTAGCCTCATCCTGCTGAGGAAGAGTCTGGGCATCTCTCCAGAAACAACTTGTCCCTCAGTGTTGAGGGCTGCCCTGGGAAGCATCAGCCACCATCCACTTCCAGGGGGTGCCTGGTTTTTGTAGCTGTAAAGGCAACCTTCGGGGAAAGAAGCAGACAGCAGCTGAGGCAAATGCTGGGGCGGGGCCCGAGCAAGGTGCCTGCAGTGGCCACCACAGCTGTGCCGGAATCAGGCGGGCCCAGACGCTGTGGCCTGGCACCCACAAGTGTCAGCCCACACCCGCTGCTCCTCTGGAAGGACAGCCCTGCCGGGAGCTCCCTGCTGCCTGGGGTGTGGGAGCGCTCTGCTGTCTGGAACCATGGAGCCCACTGATGGCCTCTCTCAGGGGACGAGAGGGATCTAGTCCGGATGACGAGGGGAGGAAAGTGGGAAGGCCAGAAGGCTCAGAAGGATCGGGGGTGTAGCCTGGACCCCAGGGTCGGGAGAGGGCCTCGGAGGGGCCTGGGAGGGGTGGGGGGAGCTTCCAAGCAACACGGGGTGGGGGCAGGTTGATGTGTGGGAGGAGAGGGCCGGGGGAAAGACTCCCATGCTCAGGACATGCCTGGGGGGCTTGTGTAAGACAAATATGCGAGGGTTTCAGTTTAAAGTGTCAGCTTAAACGTACGCTAGTTTCGCTTTTCCCCCAAATCTCGCTCAAACAGCAAGAGAGGGGAAGGGTGAGGAAAACTAAAGAGGAAATAGCCACAGCCAGACCTGGGAAGCTGGCCAATGAGCTGTAACTGATCCAACCCACAGAGAAAGGCTGTTGCTCAGCCGGTGGTGGGGACAGGGTGGCACCAAGCCCACTAAGCCAGTAGGGCTCAGAGGGCTCAGAAGCTGGGTAGGAAACCTCTGCAGGTGGAGGGGAAAGAGGGAGTTACAACGGGGGGGATTGGTTGGAAGTTGTTTAAGGAACAATCAGATCCCTAGACCCCTTTCCTCTCCCCCCCATCCTGCTGGGGATTAGGTACAGTTGGGGGGCACTAAAGAGAAGGTGGGAAAATTGGGGGATCCTGCACATATTGGGACCGTACCCCCAGCACTCCCTCTGCTCCAAGCACCCCAAATGCTGGATGATACCGCTTTTCCTCTAGGCAGGAGGCTAGGAGAGTCTTCTCTGAAAAGTCTGGCCTGCTCAAGAGGAAAACCTTAGTACTGATATTTGGCGATGTTCCGACAAAGGGTCCACCCAGATCTCTCTCCAACAAAGGCCATGTTTGGCAAGCCTCACCCTAGAACGACTTTTAAAAATGAATGTTCCGAGAACAAAAATAAAACACTGTTAGAAATTTAAGACATGATAGCAGCCATAAAGAGGTTTGGAGGACAAAGTTGGAAGAAAAACTTGAGGAATTTTCCTAGAAATAAGAATGGGGAAAAAAAAAGACACAGAAATGGAAAGTAGGAGAGCAAAGATTTCAAGCAATGGAGGATTAGTCCAGGGAATCCAATGTCATGTGACAGAAAGAAAGAAGAGTCCGGGGAGAAGGTGAACACAGACCCACACCAGGCACACCTCTGCAGCATTTCACACAACCAGGGCCCTAGGCAGGCTTCTGTAAGCGGTAAGGGGTGGCAGACCACAGGCCACGTGCCAAGGACAAGGAATCAGGATGGCTTTGGTTGTCTCATCAGCAAGACTGGGACACAAGGAGACAATGAAGGAATAGCCGAGATGGTAGAGGAAATGCTCTCCAATCTAGAACCCTCCATCAGGACAAATGACCAATAATGCATGAGAATAAAGACAATTCTAGATGGGTGATATCACAATCCCTCCGAGGCAATATTTTTCGCGAAACTACTGGACCATGTGCCCCAAAACTTACAGTACGCTGAGGGGAAAAGAAAGGATACAGCAGAGCTGACCTAGAGAGGAGGAGACAGACAGTCACCCCCCCCCCCCCCAGATGATGGTGCAGGAAGACAGGGCTTCAGGGATGTGGATGACGCAGGAGCAGGGGAGACTCAGGCAAGATACGTGTGCAGAAGGCTGTCCCACCACCAGCAAGCCCACTGGCACCAGGCTGTCTCGCCATCCTGAGAACAGAGGCCTGGCTGAGCCTGGCCCAAATCTGCCCTGCCCTGGGCTTGCCTTGACCAGGTACTGGGGAAACGCATGCCCTCCTGTCCTGGCCTGTGGCCGCCCCACAGGACTTTCTGGTTTACCCTGCTCCTGAGAACAGTGTGTGGGCTGTAGGGAACTTGTAACGAATGGAAAAGTGTAAAGCAGCTCACTCTTCTGCCAGATGTCCTGCATGTGGCCCACACCCCAGCCCTACCAGATGCCCTCGCTCAGGGCCTTGTCCAGCAATGTCCCCAGAAAGGGATTTTGTAAATTGTTGGCGATTCAGAAGCCACACAGTGGCCCAAGGACTCTACTCCGCTTATCTTCTCTATCTTCAATAACACCGGCAGCCTTTCCCTTAGATGTCTGGTCTGTGTTTACCACTCTGGTTTTCAAGTCTGGCTCTATCTGCCCCCTCTCCCACACCTGATCCAGATCCGTTCTTCACCCTTCTCCACCCCACTCCAAGCCCAGGAGCTGACCTTTACAGTCACCTGGATGGGATCCCTTATGCCCCGGGCTCTCTGGTGTCCAGTCAGGTCCAGCCAACGGAAGCAGCAGCAGGTGTGGAGGAAGGAGAGTGAGGCCAAGCAGACTGGCCCTGGTCCCTTCTGGACCCATTTCAGGAGGCTATTTACCATGAGTTCAAGGCCCCAGAGGGGGGCCCTGTCTCAGGGCTATACCTCTCCCCCTGGGTTCTGGGAATCACTCCCTCCTCTTGACCCCTCAGGTCTAGGAGTAGTAATGGCTCCCCACAGTCACCAGGCCCGTCTTCCCTTGACTCCATTCACACCTTGTAAACCGTCCCTTCATTAATCTTTCCCCAGTTCCCCTGGTTGTGTGCTGTGTCCTGCCAGGGTGCTGATGGAGACAAGCGCCAAACACTCCACTGTCTGGAAGGACACAGAAAATCTAGCGAGAGGACTGGGGGTGGGAGTACGGTATGACCAGGGAATAGCACACAAAGGTACAGGTAATGCTACAGGTAACGCGCACATGAATGCTCATCTTATGATTGTTGTTCAGATTGTATCTACCCATTTTACACACTCTTCGGAATGTATGAAATACTTCACAATACAGGTGATTTGCAAGGGCACATGGGAGTCTTTTGGAGGCACTGTCTTATTTCCTGTCTTGGGTGATAGTCACATAGGTGTTCACTTTAAAATAACTTGTTAAGGGGCAGCTGGGTGACTCAGACGGTTAAGTGTCCAACTCTTGGTTTTAGCCTATGTCCTGATCCCATGGTTCGTGAGATCGAGCCCCGCGTCAAGCCCCCCACAGGGCCCGCACACACAGCATGGAAGCCTGCTTGGAATTCTTTCTCTCTCTCTCCCTCTCTCTCTGCCCCTCCCCTGCTTGCTTTTTTTCCTCTCAAAATAAATAAACTTTAAAAATAAATAAATAATAAGCATAAAAATAAAATAACTTGTTAAAACGTGTATTTATGCTTTATGTGTTTTTCTATGTGTGGGACATATTTCACCATAAAAATTTTTAAGAAGAAAAGAGGTCATCTACCATGCTGTTTTGTGATGTCATCTCCCCTTTTTTCCTAAATTTCATTAAGTTCTGCTACGCAGCCTGTGTTGGTGGTCTCAGCCTGTGTTATGGTGGCCCTTTGGGGAACAGAGGACCCCAGAGGGAGAGGGGAGTCTCCCCAGGAATGACACAATGCAGACAAGGAGGAGACGGGGATGGTAGGGACTTCAAGCAGAAGCAGGACACTGGAGACAGACCAGAGTAAACCTCCTTGTCACCAAGACTTCTCCATGACATTGGAGGAGAGACATCTTAGGGTCTTAACCTTATCCTTGATAGGGACTCAAGCCAATGTATTTAAATATTACAGAAAAGGGTAATCCCACAATCTTGGAGAATTTGGAGGCACCCTAAGAACTCAAAGATGGGTTACACAGGAGCAATAAGATGGTGTATGTGAACATGTTTTATGAGTGCCAGCCAGTTTAAAGGGTTAATAACTGTTAGTATTGGCTGGGATTCCTCCTCTGTCCCCTTCTGGGGTGAGTTTTTCCAAAAATGCTGGGGCCTTTGGGGGACAAAAGGTAAACCAGTCAGGGATCCTTAGTTGGAAAACAACACAGTCTACTCTAATGAGATTATGCAGAAAAGTAAGTTATTAAAAGATATTATGAGGCTCACAGAACCCCCAGGAGGCCAGAGTCAGACTTGGCTGCCATGAAGCCAAGAACAATACGACCAACCCACAAAACAGGAGTTGCCCAGAGAAGACAAAATGGCGCCACCACACCATACATAGCCCTGCTTTAGGCATGGTCCCAGAAATTGCCACTGCTGCCCAGAAGAGCCAGATGCCTCCACCACCATGCTTTCCAACGGAGGACCCCTACAAGTCCCATTCAGGGACATGAAAACAGCAGAGCCTGGTCATAGTACCTCCCCTCAGCAGGCAGAGGAGCAAGTTCTGGCTTTGACCTTAACCGGGAAGGACTCACCATATGGAAGATTCTCCAGACACAGGAAGCGTGTGCAAAAGATGCAGGAAGGCCACAGACATGACAAACGCTACTGGAAGGGTAGAGTGGGGCTATTGGGTGGAGATAGTTATTTTCACGCCCAAGGCAGCAGCCAGGAAAACAGGACTGAGGAGAGTTGGGCTGCCCATTGACTCTGGGCTCCGGATCCTCAGGTCCTGCCTGGCTTCAAGCTCCTACCTCGGGACCAGGCCTCCGAGACCACCCTAGCTGTTCCGTGTCCCTGCTGCCCTGCCCACCTTTCATTCACCTGGTGTCTCCTTTCCCCCAGGAACCAGGACCACAGCCTTGGTCTTACCATCTTCCAACCCACCCCGCTGCCCACACCCCACTTACCTGTGTCCTCCCAACCCCTGACCGAGGGACCAGAGACTGAAGACAGCAGTGTTGGAGCAGCTGATGGAGGCTGCGGCACAGATCCAGAGAAAGGCTTTCTGTATGCCGCATGGCATTGTGAGTCTGAAGGCAAATCTCTGAGACATCCAGCACAACTGGTCCCTGCTAGGAGGTCTGGGGGCAAGTGCAGCCAGAGTTTTGGGAACATCTGTGGCCTGACGGGCAGGAAACAGCCTTAAATGACAACCGAAGGGCATTGCCAGGCCAAGATGTGCACAAAGCCTTCGGGAAGTAGGCACTGCTTCCCTGAGGTCTATCTGTTCCTGTGGCATCCCAGTCCTAGGGGCTGGGGGCTCTGGTGTAACAACAGGGAGTCAGAGCCCGGAGCAGAAGAGGGAGGCTTGGTAGGGAGTGGGGGGAGGGGAAGGGAAGAAGAGAAGGCTCCCTTCTAGGATGCACTAGTGTTTGAGAACTTCCAGAGGAACATTCTGGAAATAGGAGAGGTAGGAGTCACCTGTGCCTTTTTAACTCTGGCCAGTCGGTGAAAGAAATGCCTTGCACGTCCCGAGCTCTGAGACCGGTGCCGGGGGATGTGGAAGAGAGGGGGCCGGCTCTGTCCTCCTGTGCGTCTGCTTCCGGGGGGGGCCCCCGCGGCCCACCGCACGACACGCGTTCCCGTGGACAGGACGGGGCGCTGGCAGCCTGTTCACCTTCCCGTGGCCCTCAGGCTGAGGCGGGGCCGGCCTCCTCCCTCCGCTCCGTGGATGTGGTGCCCCCGGGCCAGGCTGCGGAGGCTGAGGCGCTGGCGTGGGCCACACAGAGGCAGCCCTTCAGAGAGGCGGAGGCAGCGGGAATGAACTCATGTTTTCCTCAGCTCAGGCGCCCTGATTGTAAAACCGGGACGCTGAGCAAATGGCCTCAGGTGCGCGCTCTCCCAGTTTCACTGGGATAATAGTCAGGAGCTGCAATAGGGCTGACCTGGTTTCGATGGAGTAGCTCTTGCTCCGGCCCAGCCTGCCCCTGCAGCTCCTCCCCACCTGCCCCCTCTCTACCTGCTGTCTGGTGGGGACCAGGTCCTCGCTGCAGCCCCAGGGAGCCCTGGCAGGAGAGCAAAGCCCCTTCCTCAGACAGGCTCCACCAGGAGAGGCCCGGAGTGTCCAGAGAATGGAGGGCCAGCGCCTTGTGCCTCCCTCAAGGGTCCTCTCACTTTCAGTTTCTTTGAGTCACTGATCACTCCACAGAGATCTAGAATCAGATGGGACAGCACTCTTGTCCTCTTCCTTTCACAGATGGGGAAACTGAGGCTCAGAAAGGGGAGGGGAGCAATCACAGTCAGTGGCAGAGCCGAGACTGCTCAGATTTCTGAACCTCCGGCCCCATTCCTGTCCCCCTGCCCCTATGAAGCATCATGAAAAGAATCATAAGCTGAGCAGAAAACTTCAGGAGGTGCTCCCAGGCTGTCTCGGGTGAGGCTCTCAGACCCACGTGAAGTAGCCTTGCTCCTCAGACTCCCTGGGACAGGCAGGAACCTGGCGGTAGAGCGGGAAGGCCCATGTGTCCCCCGTCCTTTGTGCTCAGCTCCTCCAAAGCTGCCGCCCACCCCACTTCAGAGCTCACCTCAGACACCCCAGGGCAGTCAGGAGCACACCCCCATCGCCCTCAGGAGATAGGAGAACTTCCTGCCCTCCTCTGCGAGCCCTGGAGGCAGACAGCCTTCCTACCAGCAGTTACATGGGACTCTGAGAAGGGTCCTTACCAACCTCAGAGGGTCTGCACCTGCCTCCCCGACCCTGCAGGTCTCACGGCCTCTGACCTCCCAAACTCCCAGGACAACCCTACCTCACCCCTGTCAGGGAGACTGTGGGGAAGTGGCGGCTTTGGAGGCCCACAAACTGAGGAGACCCGAATCCTAACTGGCCCCAATGGTTCTGTGACTCCAAGTTGCCTGGCCTTTGTGAGTGAGTCTGCTCAAGCGGTCAAGTGAGATCAGAGCCCTCCCCACATGGCTTCAGTGAGGACTGGAGATGCTCGAAGAGAACGGACTCTTAAATCACAGTGGCTGTTATTGCTAAAGATGCCTAGGAAGTCCCTTCGACACCCAACCTTCGGGTTCCTGGGCTCCCACCCTTCCTGGGGTCCTGTGGTGCTGTGAGGTCGGGCTCTAGCTGCCCTCCCACCCGCCCCATTTGGGCAGGGTGACAGAGTGAAGAGAGGCCCTTGGTGTCACACACACACACACACACACACACACACACACACACAGCCTCCCTGCTGTGTCAGCCATCATCTCCAAAAATGGGAAAACGGAACACTCATCAGCTCACAAACAGACAGTGACTCTCAGAAACAGAAAGGAACAAAACAGGAAAGTACCCCAACAACACAGGTGAATCGCAAGAGCATTAACCAAAAATTTAGCAGCTGAATGAAAGAAGACTGGGGCACCTGGGTGGCTCAGACGGTTAAGCATCTGGCTCTTGGTTTCAGCTCAGGTCAGGACCTCACGGGTTCAGTTCGTAGGATTGAGCTCTGAGTTAGGGTCTGTGCTGGAGGTGGCTCTCTCTCTCTCTCTCTCTCTCACTCTTTCTCATACACACACACTCTCTCTCTCTCTTAAAATAAATAAACTTAAAAAATAACTAAATGGAAGAAGACTGGGGCGCCTGGGTGGCGCAGTCGGTTAAGCGTCCGACTTCAGCCAGGTCACGATCTCGCGGTCCGTGAGTTCGAGCCCCGCATCGGGCTCTGGGCTGATGGCTCAGAGCCTGGAGCCTGTTTCCGATTCTGTGTCTCCCTCTCTCTCTGCCCCTCCCCCATTCATGCTCTGTCTCTCTCTGTCCCAAAAATAAATAAACGTTGAAAAAAAAATTTTTTTTAAATAAATGGAAGAAGACTAACACAAAACGCTACATGTGCAGTTATATGTATATGAACTCTAGAAAAGACAAAACTATAACTCTAGAAAGCTATTTAGGGGGGAAGGAAAAGTTGGAGACTGACTAGAAGAGGGCATGGGGGGATTTTGTGGGGAGATACTCAGTATCTTGTTTGGTGATAGGTATATGGCTATTTCCATTTGGTGGAACTTCTTAAACTATAGGCTTAAACTGGGTGAATCTTGCTATATGTAAGCCATGCCTCAATAAAGCAAGAGCTCTTTCAGCTTGGAAAACGTGGTCTGGGATGCACCCTCACTTTGCCTGGCCATACACTCAAGGAATAACTTCTCTACTTAGAGAACCCTTAGGAAGCATCTAGTACTTAACAGAAATAAGACACTAAGTGACCAGGGAAGATGAGGGAGGACTTGAAGAAATACAAAACTAGGGCATCATAGAACAGTTGACCTTCAAGAGACCCTACATATAGATGGACTCAAGCCTTGGTGCATTGATGCCCTGCTTTTCTGCCTGAATCACAACTTCGATCCCTTGTCTGATATCCTCATTCCTCCTTGCTCTGCCTGAGAGAACCTCATCCATCTTTCATGAGGAATAAAAAACTATCCTTTCATGAGTGAGACACTATTCTGTCTCCCCAGAGCCAGCGTGGCTTGCTTGAGTCACCAGCCCGAGACACAGTGGCATCTCTCTCCTCAGCCTGTTCCTGAGGCTTCTCCAGGCCAGCAGGGCCACGTGGACCTGCTGTCCCTGAGGTCTGGCCACACTCCTGCCCTTTGCAGCTGCCAACTCCGACCTGGTCTCTCCTCCTCTGCCTTCCCTGCCCGGAATGACAGCATCTTCTAGCAACTTTCGCTTTGGAGTGTTGGGTTCCCAACACTAAAGTCAACTCTTGAGTGTGGGAGCCTTGTCCTAGCTGCTGCCAGTTTCACAAAGGCCCAGCGTGGGACAGGCGTGGGACACCCTACCGATGCTTGAGAAAAATGTCCGTGTTCATCAGAGCCGCCATTAATTCTGTTCTTCACTACTCACCCTGTGTAGGAGAGAAGGCGAGCTCCATCTAACTGAAGCCCAGAGAGAATTTATTGGGCCACAGATCTGAAAAGACCTGACCCTTTTCGTTAGGTTTTGAAATAGCTAGATTCCCTCCCCACTCTCCTCCCTGCCCCTCCTCTCCCTAAAGTCTCTCTGTCTCCAAGTATCCCATATATATGGGGTATTTTAGCCACAAAACAAAAGAACAAAACATAATAAAACTCATGCAAACGGACACTCTGGGCTGAGGAACTTCAAAGCACGGCCTATATTTTGTCTGTTAGTTTCAGCTGGGAGCATACTTTGCTTCTGCTTGACTGTCCTTGTATTCTCACAGTGCCCAGCTCGGGGCCAGGCACAGGGCCACCCCTCGAGGAAGGACATGACTCAGTCCGGGTGAGGTCAGAGAGGGAAGGGGAAGGGGTCAGGGATGGGTCAAGTCTGGGGGCTGCTACAGGAAGAAGGTCCTTCAGGGCTGTTAATTCTCACTCCTGGCCTTTCTGCACATGAGGCCCCAGAGCAGGACCAAAGCCCTGTCCTCCTCCCAGACTTCCGCACGTCCAATCGGCATCTGCCATAGCAGCTAGGGCTGGAACGGAGTCCTGGTCAGCATCAGCCGGGCTGATGCCAATTAAGACCCAGGAATCCCCTGCCCCTAACCCTGGGCTCAGATCAAAAGACCTTGGCCCTCAGATGAGGGGCTCCAGACCATAAATCTGAAGGAGCTGGGCCTCCAGCTAATAAGCTGTCCTGGCTCAGACCGGAGCAGGATCCTGGATCCTGTTTCATTCTGGGAAAAGCCAGCCTAGAGCAAGGGGGGGCAGAGGGGCCCTCGACTCCAGAGGCCTCCATCCCCCCTACAGCACCAGCTTGCTCAGTAAAACCTGTCCTGAGTGTCCTAACGGGTACTTGAGAATCACAGTCATCCCCTGGGCAGCTCTGCCCCATGGGGCCTCAAGAGCGGCTCTCAGTGCCCATTGTCTGCCCCCACAAGAATTTTAACTGCAAACATCTGGGTGCAGGAGACTCCGGAAGAGCCAATGTCTTTACTGCCTTTGATTCCCTTCATACAGAGGGCTTTTTAAATTTTAATTTGAGGTGACCTTTGACCTGAGTTCCCATTCCCATAGATTCCAGATATTTCCTGTGCCCTCAGATAACCTCCCAAACCAGCCCCCACCTGATCAGAAGCCCCTTCTAAGGGGGCACTGCCTCCCTGAGCCATGGTCCACTTGGAGTCCCCCCTCCCCACCACACACACATACCTCTGGTTGCTTCCCAGTACCTTCTTTTGTCTCGAGAGCCGAAGATGCCTGTGCACTCACCAAACATCTCCCCAGGGTTCTGGACCCAGCTCAGCCCAGCCCCCAGGAATCCAGGACGAAAGCACCTTTGGTCTCTTGCCTTCCTGATTTTCAGTAACAGCAACAATAAACCATGGGTGCAGCACCTGCCCTGTGTCAGGGAACCTGGTCATTCCAGAACAATTGCCCTGAACTTACGGATGAGGAAGCCAATAATGGAAAAGAAAAGGGACATGAAGAGCACAAGTGTGTGGCAGAGCTGGAGCCTTGAGCAAGGTTTGGGAGCCATGAGCCAGGGCCTTCGGGAGGGAAGCTCAAGGCGCAGACCACAAGGCCGATCAGTCTTGGAGCTGCTGGAGCATGAGTGCGTCTCCAACCTGGTCTGTGAGCCTGAGAGGCTGACATGCTCTCACCAGATGTGGTCCACCCGTCTCCATATAGTGACAAGCACAGCAAAGCCCCAGGGGTCTCAGCAAAAGCTGCAAAGGGCTGAGAAGGGACAAAGGGAAGAGGGATGGGCAGGAGCAGGGCCAGTCAGGCCCTCAGCCTCCGATGCTCTCTCCAAGTAGCTTTTGGACTAAACTGGAGAGATGCCTTCCTGTCAGTCCCCACCGTGTGCCCTGCGTTGTGCTAAGCTGTGCAGGAGGCTATAAGGGGGGCGGGGGGGAGGGGGCTCCTGGTCTCTGCCTTTGAGGTGCTGGCAGAGGAACAGGGCCACACACACACGTAAAGGGACCCCAGGACTGGAGCGTAGAGTGAAGAGGGTCAGTGAGACTTGCAAGTGAGACTTCCCAGCAGGGCCTGGCTATGCGGAGGCCTCCCGTTAAGTCCCCACACAGAGCTGGGTCAGGGCTCCAGCAGCCATCACTGCCTCAAAGATCCAGCCAGCACCATGGGGTGGCCCATGGGCCTAGCACCCTGGGCCAGAGGCTGCATGGCACCGTCCGGCCGCCTCACCGGCCCCAGTGCTCAGCCCCGCAGCCAGCCCCAGCCTCCTCACCAGTGGTTTGACCACATGACTCCTCATTAAAACCTGCCCTGGCACCCCATCCCCTCCTTTTCATGCCCAGTGACTCACGCTGCCTTCCCAGGCCCAGCTCACCGCAGCTGACATCACCTTCACCCCACCCCTTTCCAGCAAACCCTTTTTCCTCTGATCCACCTTCTCCTCAGAGTCAAGAATGCGAGAGCTAGGATGGGTCTTAGGGAGAATCTGGGGCAGCCTCCCTTTAGAGTCGGGGGGACCTGGGACCTTGAGAAGGATACCAGTTTATTCCAGTTCACAGGCGGTAATGCATTTTGAACCTGGCTCTTCCACCAAAAGAGGCTGATTCAGGGCTCCCCCCAGGACGTCAGGGAAAGAATCACTGCTCTCTCAGTCACTAAGCTCATAGCCCTTATACCCAGCCAGGAAGGCCCGGAACCATGGTCCAGACGCCCCAGGGTCCATGGCTGCCCCTGGGCACAGAGGCACCAGGAGCAGCAGGAGATCAAAGGGTCACCCTGGCCTGAACCACTGCCCAAAGTGGGGAGTGGCCACTTCTTCAGAGAGATCAGTTGCTTCAAAGCAGAGAATAGAAGGAACAGGTGTAAGATCCTACCAGGAAGAGGAGATTTGAGTGCAGCCTCACAAAGGCCTGGAGAGATGGTGTAAAGGGACCCTCCAATGACCCGGAGCTGACAAGGAGAAGAAGACAGGAGCCAAAGGTCTGCCAGCCCCCAGAGCATGCCTTGTGTTTCAGGAGGTAAGCACAGCCTGGGGAGCAGTGCTTTTCAGAGTATGGTCACTGGCCCCACAGCAGCAGCCTCGCGTGGGAACTTGTTAGAAATACAAAATGCAAATCTGCCAGCTCTGCCCCAGACCTACTAAATCAGACACGTGGAGGTGGGCCCAGTAAGCTTTCCAGATGATTTGGATACATGCTCAAGTTTGATCTTCTTGCTGCCATAAAGAATAGCAAAAGCAGGAGGGCACCTTTTGGGATGAGCACTGGGTGTTATATAGAAACCAATAAATTTCATATTAAATTCAATAAATTTCATATTAAAAAAAAAAGAATAGCAAAAGCGATTAGTGGGTCTGGTACCTGGTCAGTACCTGCCAGTCCTGACCCCAGTGGGCCTCACCGAACCTCCTGCAAGCCCACCCTGCTTGCCCTTGCTGTGATCAGGCAGGACTTCTGCAGGCAGGACGTTCCAGAGGGGTCTGGAAAGAGTCTCACTGCCAGAGATGTGCCCCGAAGGCCAGGGTGAGCCTGAGGGCACATCCTCCAGCCATTTGCCTGCATTGTTGCCACTGTCCACACAAATAGGATGCTGCCTCAGTTTCCCTGACTCAAACTCCAACTCACTATTGGCCTTAGAACTCTGCCCTGGACCTCAGCCTACTTCACTGGGTCATGCCATGCATGGGGCTGGTCTCCTCATGGGTGCCACATCCTGCTCCTTTATCCCCAGTGCTGGCTGAGGTGGTTGGTGGACAAACAGCTATCCATAACTGTGCTCCGGGGCCCCCATGTACGACTGCACAGGCCACTTACTGAGCAAGGGCAGCTGTCTGAAGGAGTCAACGGAGGGGTAAAATCCAGCCCACACTGCATTTACCCATGTCTCCCCATGCAAGGTGGCATCCATCCAGTTGGGGCACCTTTTTCTAATTTGCACAAATGCATTATATGGGCTAGTGTTTGAGCATCACACCTCCCTTCCCCAAGGTCCCTTGCTCTGAGCTGGACACTCCCTTGCCTCCTCCATGCCTGTACCAGCTGGACCTGCACCTTCTCCACATGTTCACATCAGCTAGAACCCAGCCCTCCCAAACTGGCCATGACTGCTGGTGTCACACGTGCTAGAACTCTTCTCTCTGTGGAGCCTTTTGGCTGGATCAGCTGTCCTACCTTTTGTCTTCTCACTGCCCGTCCTCACTGACCCTTCTGTCTGTTGAAAAGGACATAATCAAGGGTGCCTGGGTGGCTCAGTCAGTTACGTGTCCGACTCTTGGTTTCAGCTCAGGTCGTGATGTCGTGGATTCGTGAGTTCAAGCCTTGAGTCGGGCTCTGCACTGGCAGCACAGGGCCTGCTTGGGATTCTCCATCACCCTCTCTCTCTGCCCTTCCCCCACTCACGCTGTCTCTGTGTCTCTCAAACTAAATAAACTTTATTTTTTAAAAAAAGATGACATAATCAGATGCAGACAAAACATCTTTGTCAGCTAAAAGTTTGAAGTCATTTCATTACAGCATTTCCAAGACATCCATTGGCAGCCGTACTGGAAAGGCCTTCCTTATTCGGCCTGCCTCACGGGTCACCCCTTGTAACTTCTGCACATTAAGGGCTCTGGCTCCCTCCAGTCCTCAGAGACCTGGAAACCGTGCTCCACACCTGGCCCCATGTGCATCTTCTGTCTTCTGCCCCTTTAACTAGTCCCCCGTGACTCAGTCTCCCTCATCACTGTAGGTCAAGCTCTGCTCTGTGGATTCTGCTCATTGATTTTCTCCAGACAATTGAACACACACAAGTAGGCACCTAACTTCTCTGTTTTAACCATTCGTGATTAAGAAAGATCTTTCCAAAACGTAACGTATTCTTTCCTGCCTCCTGGAAGAGATAGATGAGAACAGATAAAACATAACTCTTCTTTGGAAACTCTAGATCATAATAATTTTTTGAACAACTCTAGAAGTGTTTTTAGGGACACATGGGTGGCTCAGTCGGTTAAGCAGCCGACTCTTGATTTTGACTCAGGTCCTGATCTCACAGTTCGTGGGTTCAAGCCCCATATTGGGCTTTGTGCTCACAGCACAGAGCCTGCTTTGGATCCTCTGTCTCCCTCTCTCTGCTCCTCCCCCACTTATGCACGCACGCCCTCTCTCTCTCTCTCTTTTTCTCTCTCTCAAAATAAATAAATAAATGTTTAAAAAAATTTTAGGTGTTTTTAATAACTCAAGTAATTACATGAGTTTTTGCAGTAGAGAAAAAAGTGGAAAATACAGATAAAGGAAAAGAAAAAAGGAATCGTATCACCTGATATCTTACCAGCTAGAGGCAATGACTAATGACTTTTTGTTGTATAACTTTCTGGACTTTTTCCTAAGCAAACACACTTCACTAGTTTGGGGCAAAAATTCAGTCACTTTTATTTATTCAACAATTGCTTGAGCTCCATATGCCCATATGAACAGGAAACCTCATCCCACACCACACCCACTATTCCACACCCCCACCACCACAGAAACTGGGGACATACTCAGTCCTAGGAGCGATTCTGGCTGCAAATGGCAGAGACAAACTGAAAAATCAAGTGGTCCCAATTCCCGCGGCTTCTGGAACAGCACTACTGTGTCTCTGTGAACAGTGGTCTTGCAGACTGCTGGGATCTGCCCTTTGCTGGCTCACAGAGGTGCCCGGCACCAGGCTCCAAGGTTCCAGAGACAGCTGAGCACAGGGGGACTTCTACTCTCAGCCACACCCCAGGCCCAGGCATATAGGTGCCAGAGTTAAGCCAGGTCACCAATTCTGACCCCACCCCCTTCTTCCTGGTGCCCACCGCACCCCCTCCCTGAGGGCAGGGGGCTTCCCCTGCAGGGGCACGTTCTCAGAGGGATTCCAACTGCAACATGGAAGGGGCCTCTGTCTCTATCCCTTTCTCCCCAGATGCTCCTTGGCTCCAAACAAATGATCTCCCTGCTCCTCCACACAGGCACCTTGAGGAGCCTGCCTTTGTCAGGCCACCCAGGAACCTGCTCCATCCTTTCCCCAGGGACATCAAGGCCCATAGCCTAACCCATGCACCACCAAGAGGGGCCACTCATGGGACGGGTCCTGAACAAAGACGTCAATTCTTACCCAGTAGTGTAGACAAAGAAGGAGCCCATAGCAACTTGCATTAAAAAGAAGGGAAAGTGGGGCGCCTGGGTGGCGCAGTCGGTTAAGCGTCCGACTTCAGCCAGGTCACGATCTCGCGGTCCGTGAGTTCGAGCCCCACGTCGGGCTCTGGGCTGATGGCTCAGAGCCTGGAGCCTGTTTCTGATTCTGTGTCTCCCTCTCTCTCTGCCCCTCCCCTGTTCATGCTCTATCTCTCTCTGTCCCCAAAAAATAAAAAAAAATTAAAAGAAAAAAAAAAAAAAAAAGAAGGGAAAGTTCTGGGGCATCTGGGTGGCTCAGTCAGTTAAGCGTCTGACTTCGGCTCAGGTCAAGATCTCAAGGTTCGTGGGTTCGAGCCCCACATCGGACTCTGTGCTGACAGCTTGGAGCCTGGAGCCTGCTTTGGATTCTGTGTCTCCCTCTCTCTCTGCCTCTCCCCTGCTTGGGTTCTGTCTCTCAAAAATAAATAGATGTTAAAAAAATAATAATAATAAAATAAAAAAGAAGGGAAAGTTCTGACCTGGCAAACTACCTGGAACCAGCAAATTTGCAATATGCCCATTCTCCAGATAAGGCCACCAAGACCATCTGCTTACTTCTTGAGAGACCGAAGCTCCAGCCTCGAGCACTGAAGATTGTATCTCGAGGCAGTTTCCTCACACTGATGACACTGATGCTCTGGGAATTCCTCTCCTGCTGGGAGGAACCCGGCTGCCCTCTGGCCCCAGCCCCAAAGCCATGTGACCCAGGGAGGCCCTGCCAGCACTACTTGCTAGGCTCTAGGTGCAGCTGTGGTACCCCGCAGCCCAAGGGCAGGAAGGATTCTGTTTCCAGGCCAAAGACACCGACACTTTGTCCCCTGCTATCTGGGCCAGGGCGGCATCTTGTCAACTCCGGGGCATGATAGGAGCTGGGCTGGGACAGTCCCTGAAGTCAGCACGCCCTCCTCGGCCACCATCATGAATGCAGTGCACGATGGAGGGAGTAGGGAGCAGTTTGGTATGCATTTATGTGTTGATGGCCTGAGATTATTTGAGATAATTAAATATATTTTCCCCAGGTTGGAGAAGAGGGGAATGAAGAGGTGGAGTGTCTGGGAGCTGGTCATTCCTGTCTCTGCTTCCTCTCCCCTTCCCAACATCCCGCCCACATGTGGGCCACATGTTCGGCATTCGGGTGCCCCCCGTGCCCCACTGCATTCTGCTAGAGAGCACAGCCCAGTGGTGGGGAGGTAGAGAGGGTCTACATCTTCCGTCCCCCACTCCAGCCCTTGGGCCACCATTTTTTTTTGTTTTTGGGGGGTCAGAGGACATGGAGGGCAGGGGCCCAACTTGGTGCCACCTGCCAGGGTGCCAGCCTCCGGGAAGAGGATCACCTGTGCATAGAAGCTGGCCCAAACTCTCAGGTTCACAGTCAAACACACCCAGTTTTGGGGCCTCAGGCTGGGTGGGACAGGTGTATATCTTGTCTAACGAGCTCTACAAGGCAGGAGACAAAGGGAGAGAGAAAGTGTTGACCCAGAAGCTGGAGGAAAGAAGGACTAGGGTCTCTCCAAGGGTAGAAACTCTCAAGGGAGTGCCTAGACACAGCAGGGCCAGGGCAGGGCACGGAGGTAGCCTTCCTGGGGCTCTCACAGTTCACAAGTGAGCTGGGGCAACTTGGCAAACAGCTGTCAGAGGACCTCCGTATGAGAGGCACTGGGGAAGCCTGACTATCCCGCACCCACCCCCCCCCCCAACTTCTTACCTTCATGTAGAAAGAGGCAATGACTCAGGAAACGGACTTGCCCTGAAGCAGCAACTGCCCAGCAAGTGCACCACTTTTATTTAAACAACAGGTGTATTTGGAGTGGTCTTGGGGGGTACACCTGTCATTCCAGCACTTCACCTGCCTTCTTGCTGTCCCAGGTCAATCCTCCCCCCAGATTCCTTTGCCTTCCTGCCTCTAGCCTCTCTCTTCCAATCTATCTAACCTGCTTCCTTAATGTTCATAAAGCACCAGTTTTATTAGGTGTCAGTGTTCTGCTCCAGAACCTTCAATGCCTCCCACTTGCAATGAGGTGAAGTTCAAATCCCACAGCCCGCATTCAGGGCCCGTCTGTGGTTAAGGTGACCATGCAGTCCAGTTTGTCTGAGACGGTCTGCTTTATACTTGCTGCCCCGGCACAATGATTAATAGCACCTCCTCTCATACAAAAGAAGTGTGCCAGTTTGGACAATAAGTGATGTGACCAAGCTGTCTACAGTCTACTCCCAACCTAACGCTCCAGGCTAATGTCCAACAGTCTCTCCTCGGATGCTCCAAGTCAGTGGTTCCTGACTCTGGCTGCTCATTAGAATCACTTGGGGAGCTTTTAATAAATACTGCTGCCTGGGCTGACCCTCAAGCAATTTCATTAAGACAGAATCTCTAGGAGCAGGGCTCAGGCTTCGGGGTTTTTTTAAGCCTCCGGGCAACTTTGATGTGCAGCCAGGGTTCAAGACAATTGACCCAAGTAAAACAAGTGTCTTGGAACTCTGTTCCCAAGCTCATGTCAGACTTTTCTGTCTCTGACTTTTTCGGTAACTTGCTCTCACTGCCAATCACCCATTTAAGTCCTACTTACACTGCCAAGCCCACTTCCAATGCTGCCTCCTCCTTCATTTCTTCCAGCCCCTGAGCTAGAAGGGGACCCCCCCCCCATCCTCCTCTGCCCCTCCCTCCGTGGCTACCCTGTATTATGATGTAATTTGGGTTCATGTTTTGAGCTCTTCATAGGCCTGTGAGCTCCGTGGGGTGGATTGCAACTGATTCATCTCTGGGATGTCGGGACCCAGACCCAACCCGCAGTAAAGACCCACACCAGGCTAAGTGACTGTCACATGGGCAGCATTGCCCACCACCTGGCTGGACACAGCGGCCCCTCCAAGTTAACTTTCTTTCCCGATGTGTGTGGCTTCTCGTTCATTCGTTCATTCGTTCATTCTGCTTCGTGCCAGATGCTGTCCTCCCCCCACCTTGAACCCCTGCACTATTGGACAACCCATTTCCATCCTCTGGGCAGCCCAGCAGACCGTCTTTCACATAAACGCCACTCAGAAAATATTGATTAATAATCAACTGACGAATGGATAAACGAAACATGACAGATCCATGCAATGGAGTATTATGCAGCAGAAGAAAGGAATACATTCTAACACACTGCAATAAGGGTAAACCTTGAAAGCATTATGCTCAGTGAAAGGAGCCAGACGCAAAAAGCCATAAATTAGATCATTTACATGAAATATCCAGGAGAGGCAAATCCACAGAAACAGAAAAGAGATTAGTGGTTGTCAGAGGCTGGGGGAGGGGGAGATTAGGGCTAGCTGTGAATAGGTACAGGGTTTCTTTGGGGGAGGGGGATAGTTAGAAATGCTCTGTAATTGGATCGCGATGGTTGCATAACTTCGTGAATATACTAAAAACCACAGAACTGTACACATTAAAATGGTGAATTTTATGGCATCTGGATCATATTGCAATTAAAAAGAAATACTGCTGATGGGTTCTTCTTCCTTTCCTCTGTTCTCAACCATTAGTGTACCAGAATCAACTGACATGTTTGTAAAAGTGCGGTTTCCTGGTCCTCACCTTGGAACTTCAGAGTCAGTGGATGGAGGCTGAGACCAAGAATCTGCATTTAATGGTGGTATTCTAAGTGCCATCACCCTGTTCCACAAAGGACTTGGGTCAGGGCGTTTCTGAGCCAACCTCAGAACCTCAGAAGACAAATAAAATTCTTTAACCTATTATTTCAGAAAAAGAGCTGAAGATTTCAAACACAACCAAAACTTTGTTTTTAGTCTGCTTCTTATTAAAAACAGACTGGGACCCAAAGAAACCCCATCAGGGGTAGGTAATGAAGTAATCACGATCATAATAAAAGAACAGAATGGAAAAACTGCCTGGCCTCTAGCAAACCGCAAAAAAATTGTCTTCTGCCTCCAGTGCTCAACTGAGCCATTCAGATGAAAATATCCCACTAGCCACATGGAGAGCTTAATTTGGGGAAGGAGAACTAAACATTGGTAAATCTCTGCTCACTGCCCCTGCACAAATACATCTTTACAGACACCCTCTTCTACACTGCCAAAATTCTAATTTTTGGTATGCGCTCCATGATTAGGGCTTTCTTTGGGGTTATAAGGAAGCAGAGTTGTAAATCGGTATTAGAATGTGATCAAAAGGAATGTCTGTATGCAATTATTTTGTTTTGAGACCAGCGTTTAGAGGCAACAGCTTTAAAGCACTGACATGGTCACGTGGCACAATCTTGCATACATACGCACGCGTGACTTTGGTCCCCTCGAAAGAAGGAAGACAAAGGCCTGGATTTGATCATTGTTGCTTCTTTGTTACAGGATGAAGTCTCACCCTGAGAGCTCAAAAGTACCCTCTATACCATCTCCCTTGGCTGGTCCTGAACCATTTCAAGAGAAAGCCTTGCTAATAACCTCTTGCCCCGGAAAATAGCAGTTAACTGTAATTTGAGAACAGACACCACTTGCTTAACAGAAATTCACTTAACAAAACTCCAAAATGAATAGGGGTAAATGAGAGGAAATAGCATTTGTGATGCACCTCTACTGAGTGCACCCAGGTGCTGGGCAACTCCACAGACATTGTCGCATTTCATCCAATGAGCCGTCACATCAACGCCACAACAGAGGGAGTATTATCCCCCATAGGACAGCGAAGAATCTGAGGCCCAGAGGGGTTGTATAACTCTCTTCTGGTCGCAGGTTAGTAAGTGGCATTGTTAAAGCAAGTGAAAAGATCTCAAAGGAATGACATACACACAAATTCTAGGGAATGTGGGTGTCCCATGAATACATCTTACAGTGGCCGGCTTGGTGAGGCTGCTGCCATCTGTTACACATGCATGTGGGAAAGCAAAATCCAGCTGGTCAGATAACGTCCCAGGCAATCAGCACATTGCCAAGTCGAGCAAGCCGCCATCATCAACGGGCATGAAACCAAGGGGGTGTGCTTGGGAATAAAACCATTAACACTGATGTGTTCTAGCGATTGCATTACTGGCATCCTAAGTCACAAGGCTCTGGTTTGGGCCCCTGTCTATCAGTTCAGCCTCTTTTCTAACTGCCTCTCCCTTTCTGAGCTCTGGCCAAATAGCACATGGCTGTCTCTTGAGAGTGTCATGTTCCTCTCTGTCCCAGGCCCTTGGTTCCTGCTCTCCCTCTGACTGCCCTTCTCATGACCCCAACCTCCTTCATGAACTATGACTAGAGGGAAGCTCCATGAGGACAGGGACTTTGGCTGGCTGGCTCATCACTGCATCCCCATAGCCTAGATGGTGCCTAGAACACAGTCGGCATTTGATAAATGGCTATAGAGAGAATGAATGAATGAATGAATGAATGAATAATATATCAGACCTCGGTTCACACTTTACTTCTTCAGTTTAGTTTTCTCTGGGTTACAACCCTCTTGTTAAATGCTCTGATTTCTGACCTACCTTTCTTTCTTTATTATATATGTATATATGTCTGCGTATAGATAGATAGATAGATAGATAGATATACATATATACATGCTTATCTAATGTCTGACTCTCCCACAAGACTATAAGTTCCATGAAGACAAGGACTACACCATGATATTCTTAGTGACAGTTGTATTATAGGTATTCAGTAAGTCTGTGACGGATGTGTAAATAGCCAAGGATGTCTTAGAGAGGTCAAATCTTTCTGAGCTATTTTGGTAATAAAGTACTCAGAGGAACTGAGAAAAAAAATGGGTCAGAAATCAACAGATAAAAAAGGCAAGGGGTGCCTGGCTGGCTCAGTTGGTTAAGCGTATGACTTTCGCTCAGGTCACGATCTCACAGTTTGTGAATTCAAGCCCCGTGTCATGCTCTGTGCTGACAGCTCAGAGCCTGGAGGCTGCTCCGGATTCTGTCTCCCTTTCTCTCTGACCCTCCCCCACTCACACTCTGTCTCTGTCTCTCTCAAAATTAAACAAACATAAAAAAATTTTTTTAAGGCAATAATTCTCTCTCTCTCTCTCAAAATAGATAAATGCACATTTTTTAAAAAGGTGGGGCGCCTAGGTGGCTCAGTCGACTGAGTGTTCAACTCTTGATTTCAGCTCAGGTCATGATCACACGGTTGGTGAGGTTGAGCCTCTTGTTGGGCTATGCACCGGCAGCATGGAGCCTACTTCGGATTCTCTCTCGTTCCCCCCACCCTCTCTCTCAAAATAGATAAATGAATATTAAAGAAAAAAAAGGAAATAATCTGATTTAAAAATGGGCAAAGGACCTGAATAAAAAGTTTTCCAAAGAAGACATCCAAATGGCCAACAGGTATACGAAAAGGTGCCCAACATCACTAATTATCAGGGAAATGCAAATCAAAACTACACTGAGATATCATTTCACACCTGTTCAGGATGGCTATTATCCAAACAAACAAACAAACAAAAACAAGAAATAATGAATGTTGGCAAAGAGATGGGAAAAAGGAGCCCTGGGAATGTGAATTGGTACAGATATTACAGAAAACAGTATGGAAGTTCCTCGAAAAATTAAAAATAGAACTACTGTATGATCCGACAGTTCCACTTCTGAGCCTATATCCAAAGGAAATGAAATCAGTATCTCAAAGAGATATCTGTACTCCCAGCGTTACCTATACTTTGAAGCAAATATACTTATATTTATTATTTATATTATATGTATAATGGAATACTACTCAGCTACTAAAAAGAGGAACTGTTCATTGCAGCAATATTCACAACAGCAAAGGTGTGGAAATGACCTAAGTGTCTGCTGACAGATGTGTAGATGAACAAAATGTGATGTAAATAATGAAATATTATGCAACCACTAAAAATAGGAAACCCCGCCATTTGCAACAATGTGGATACACCTGGAGGACAGTGTGCTAAGTGAAATAAGTCAGACAGAGAAGGCAAATACCGTATGGTATCACTTTCTATGTAGAATCTAAAAAAAAAAAAAAAAAAAAAAAACAGTCAAATTCATAGAACCGGAGAGTAGAGTGGTGGCGGTCAGGGCCGGAGGTGTGGGGGAGATGTTTGTCAAAGGCTACAAACTTTGTTATGAGATGAATATGTTCTGAGGACCTAATGTACAGCTTGGGGAATATAGACAATGATATTGTAGTGTATACTTGAAATTTGCTAAGAGTAGATATTAAGTGTTCTCACCACACACACACATACACACACACACACAAAAGTAACTGTGAGGTGATGAATGTGTTAATTAACTTGATTATGGGTATCATTTCACAATGTATATTTATATCAAATCATCATGTTGTACACTTTAAATATATACAATTTTATTTGTTAATTATACCTCAATAAAGCTGGAAAAAAACCATGTCTAAATCGTGGGCAATTATTTTTCTCCAGAAGAACATACTCCTGATTTCAGAATGAAAATCTGTGGGAAAACGAGGTTCACTTAAAAGCCCATCATCACCTTGTAGCCATTTTGATGGAGTGCATGTGCTTCATTAAGTGAGGGGACCTTCATGAGATTCATTTGATTTATTGCTCGCACATTTCCTAAAGCACATGGTGGCAGGCAGAAGATGTGGGTTGTGGGAGTCTGGAGGGACGTATAAAATCGGAGGAGCCAAAGGCCATTTCGTTTTCATGGTTTCGTCAGCAGGGTCTGCCTCGCAAACCTCAGCTGCACGGGGTGGGCTTAAAGCCTGGACATGTGGAGGCCAGAGACGGGGCTGGAGCAAGCCATCATCTTACAGGCAAGTTCCCCTCACAACCTCCTTTTTTTTTTTTTTTTTTTTTTAATTTGCCACTTCCTATTTGCTGGCAAAAGTTTTGTCATCTGTGCCTACACAGGGACTATCTCGGTTGTGGGTGTGCTGGCAAGCACGGGAGGCTGGGTCCTCTGTGGTGCCAAATACTTGCGGGCCTCCTGGAAATGGGCAGGACTCATTAGAGCACAGAGCATGGAGAACCCAGGGTACAGGGGCTGGCAGCTGGTGGTCACTGAGGACACAGACACCCATCATCTGACACAGCTACCTGTTCCTGGGGCCAGGGGCCTTGTTCTTCACCTCTGTTTTGGTGCCGACTGGAGGAGGGGATAGCTTTGAAAACAAGGTAGATTTTTTTTAACCCCGCCCTAGTGGTCCGGTGGGTCCTGCTGGTCAGGAAGAAAGACCAATAATGAATCCCCTCACTCTTCTTGTAGGCAAAACATAACATTTACCATCTTGACCTTTAGTTTTACAATTCAGTGGGATTAAGTACATGCACGGTGTTGGGTGTCCATCACCACCATCCATTTCCAGAACCGTTTATCATTCCAAACAGAAACTCTGGACCCATTACTCAGTAACTTCCCAATCTTCCCTCTCCCCAGCCCCTGGGAAGCTCTATTCTACTTTCTGTGAATTTGCCCATTCTCAGTACCTCATGTAAGTGAAATCATACCATATTTGTCCTTTTGTGTCTAGATTATTTCACTCAGCAGAATATTTTCAAAGTTCATTCATCCACATTGTAGCGTGTGTCCGAATTTCATTTCTTTTTGAGGCTGAATAATATCCCATTATACATAATACACCACATTTTGTTTATACATTCATCTGTTGGTGGTCATTTGGGCTATTTCCACCTTTTGGCTACTGTGAATAATGTTGCCATGAACACGGGTGTGCACATATCCCTTCAAGATCCTACTTTCAGTTCTTTTGGGTATACACCCAGAAGTGTGATTTCTGAATCAGATGGTAATTCTATTTTTAATTTTTTTTTGGCGGTGGGGGGGGTGTCAAGTGTTGAGCAAGGTCATCAGCTAGATGTAAAGTGGGTGGGAGATGGGGGTGCCTGGGTGGCTCAGTTGGATAAGAGTCCGACTATGGCCCAGGTCATGATCTCATGGTTCGTGGGTTCGAGCCCCGTGTCTGGCTCTGTGCTGACAGCTCAGAGCCTGGAGCCCGCTTCGGATTCTGTGTCTCCCTCTCTCTCTGCCCCTCCCCAGCTGGCACTCTGCCTCTCTGTCTCTCAAAAATGAATAAACATTTAAAAAAAATTTTAAAAATGGGGCGCCTGGGTGGCTCAGTCAGTTGAACGTCCAACTTCGGCCCAGGTCATGATCTCACGGTTCATGAGTTCGAGCCCCACATCAGGCTCTGTGCTGACAGCTCGGAGCCTGGAGCCTGCTTCGGATTCTGCGTCTCCCCCGCCCTCTTTGTCCATTCCCCAATCACGCTCTGTCTCTCTGTCTCTCAAAAGTAAATAAAACATTAAAAAATAAATAAAGTGGGTGGGGGATGTGAGAGACAGGAGGAGGGGGAAGACACAAAATAGTCATTTTAGAAAGAGAAAATAAACTTAGCAGGGAAACATTTTAGGATTACCAGGTTGTATTGCATGATCATTTGAGGTTTGTGGTCATGAATTTAAAATGAAAATTATCTCTAGGAATTGTGCGTGCATGTGTGTGTGTGTGTGTGTGTGTGTGTGTGTCTAGGAGCGGTATCTATCATTCTCTATGCATTATTTGGCAACTTTCTTTACTGCTTCCAGTGTGCTATACACAGAAGTGAAGCTCTGTGGTTTGTGTAACCATTCTCCTGGTGATGGACAGTGAGGTCATCTCCAGCTCTTCACCATGATAAGGGAAGTTCCAGTAAGGGCCTTTTACCATGGGACTGTTTCTCTAGGAATGTATCAGAAGAGGATTTACTGGATCATAGGTAAGGGCATTTTAAAGCTTAATAGAGTCTTTCAATTGCCCTCCAAAGTGATTCTACTAATTTAGACTCTCACCAACAGAATATGAGAATAGCCCACATCTTCATCTGCCCTACAGCAATCCAACTTTCTATTTTGCTTGGCTGGGTGAATAAAAAGTGTCCCTCCATCGTTTTAATTTACGTTCCCTTTATTACTGGAGCTATTACACCCTTTCCTAAGTTTCTTGACCATTTGGACTCCTCCTCATGTGAATTGTCCTTTCAGAGCCTTTGTCCTGTTTCTTTGTGTGTATTGTGACTGTTGCAAGGATTTCCCTTAGATGGTTTCTAGTTTTCAGTTTGTTGGTGTGTTTTGATGTGGTTGAATTTACTAATATCCCTTCCTCAATGGCTTCTGTGTTGAGTATCTTATTTCACAAGCTTTCCCTGTCACAAATCCATAAAAATAATATCTTCTGTTTTCTTCTAATTCTTTTGTAGTTGTTGGGTTTTTTTTAAGATTTTATTTTATTATTTATTTATTTAAAATGTTTATTTATGAAAGAGAGGGGGGGGGAGAGAACAAGTGGGGGAGGGGCAGAGAGAGAGGGAGACACAGAATCCAAAGCAGGCTCCAGGCTCCGAGCTGTCAGCACAGAGCCCGATGTGGGGTTCGAACCCATGAACCATGGGATCATGACCTGAGCCGAAGTCAGACGCTCCAGCTCCATCGAGCCAGCCAGGTGCCCCTCTTTTGTAGTTGTTTTAATTCAACTTTTAGCCTTGAAAGAATTGTAAATTCACATGCAGTTGAAAAAAAATAGTACAGGAGGATCTCATGTACCCCTTACCCACTCTTCCTGAGTGGTAACAGTTTGCAAAACCACAGGGCATTACCATGACCTTGACATTGACACTGGTACAGTAAAGAGCTCTCACAAAGAGCCCCCATGTTTCCCCTTTATAGCCACATTTACCTCTCATTCCCCTATTCCCCACCCCACTGCCGCCCTATCCTTAACTCTGGCAACCAGTGATCTAGTCTCCATTTGTACAATTTTGTCATTTTAAGAATGTTCTATGAGTGGAATCACACAGTATGTAACCTTTGGGGATTGGCTTTCTTCACTCAGCAAAATTCCCTGGAGAACAATTCAAGTTGTTTTGTGTGTCAATAGTTTTTCTCCTTATTGCTGAGAAGCAGCCCATGGTGGGGGTACACCCACTTTGCTTCACATTTGTCTGTTGAAGAACATCTGGGTTATTTCAAGTTTGGGGCTATTACAAATAAAATTGTTAGGAACATTTGTGTACAGATTGTTCGAGAAATGCAATTGTTAGGTCAAATGAGTTACATGTTTAGTTTTTTAAGACACTACCAGTTTCCCTGTGGTTACCTCCCCACCTGCAAAGTACATCCAAGAAGATCCAAGTTCTTCTCATCCTGGTCAGAAGTTGATGTTGTCACTATTTTTCCTTTAGCTATTTTAATAGGTGTGTAATGCTATCTCTTGTGGTTTTAATTGGCATTTCCCTATGGCTCAGAATGTGGAAGGTTTTTTCATATGCTTATTTACCACTAGGATATTCTCTTCAGTAAGATATCTGTTCATGTCTTTTGCCCACCTTCTAATTTAATGGTTTGGCTTTTTACTGTTCAGTTTTGAAAAGTATTTATGTATTCTAGATGATGGTCCTTTGTGAGATAAGTGTTTTGCAAATATCCCCTCCCACACACACTGTCTATCTTTTTATCCTCTTTCCCGGGTCTTTCACAAAGCAAAAGTTGGGTTTTTTTTTAACTTTTTAACGTTTATTTATTTTTGAGAGAGAGAGAGAGAGAGAGAGAGAGAGAGAGAGAGACCGTGAGCAGGGGAGGAGCAGAGAGAGAGAGACAGAGACACAGAAACCGAAGCAGGCTCCAGGCTCTGAACTGTCAGCACAGAGCCCGACGAGGAGCTCTAACCCATGAACCGTGAGATCATGACCCGAGCTGAAGTCTGGTGCTTAACCGAGCCACCCAGGCATCCTTTCACAAAGCAAAAGTTTTTAATTTTGATTAAATCCGATTTATCAGTTTTCCCTTTGGTGGAGAGTGCTTTCGGTATCAAGGCTAAGAACTCTGCTTAGTTCCAAATTCCAAAGATTCTTCTTTTATGTTCGTTTGGTTTCCTAAAAGTTTTATAGTTTTGTGTTCCATATTTAAGTTTATGAACCATTTTGAGTTAATTTTTACACAGGCTACGGGGTCTAGATTGAGGTTCATTTTTTCTGCTTTGGATGGGTCCAATTGTCCCAGCACCATTTGTTTCAGAGGTTTTCCTTCCTCCTTTGGGTTGCGTTGGCTTTTTTAATCAAAACTCATATTAGGCATATTTGTGTGGGTCTGTTTCAGGGTTTTCTGCCCTGTCCCACTGATCCGTGTCCATCACCCTATCAAAAACATAAGCTTTCGTTACTGTAGCTGCATAGTGCCTGGAAAGTTGGGTAGATTGATGCTCACTTAACTTTTCTTTTGCAAAATTGTTTTAGCTATTCTAGTTCCTTGACATTCCCATATAAATTTTAGGATAATTTGTCTCTATCTACAAAAAAGCTTATGCATTTCACAAGCTTTACTAATCACAGAACCATAAAAAAAACCTCCTATTTTTTTTCTGTTCTTTTGTAGTTTTTAAAAAATGTTTTGTTCTTTAAGTAATCTAGAGGTTCTTTTTTAAATTATGAATTGTGTGGAGTAAGGTGCAAACTTGATTTTCATTTTTTTGTACTCATTTCTCTCAACCCTTTTAATTGAATATTTTTTCACCCATTTGAAATACCAACTTTATCACATACCACATTCCTACATATGCACAGGACTATTTCTGCACTCACTGTTCTCTTGCATTGGTCTATTTGTCTATTTATTCTTATATCATTGTTAATTCTATAACTTCACAATATTTTTTCTTGTGTATTAAGTAAACTCTACGCCCAACACAGGCTTGAACTCTCAACCCTGAGAGTAAGAGTCATATGGTCTTCCCACTGAGCTAGCCAGGTGCTCCCACAATATGTTTTGATATCTGGCAGGAGACGGTCCCCGTCACTGTTCTTCCTCTTCAAAACAGTCTTTTGCATCTTTTCTCCCATGTGAATAATAATAAAACTGTCGATTTTAATTAGATGGCTACTGGGATTATACTGAACCTATAGATAAATTTCCACCATGGACATTTTCACAAGGAAGAGATTTCCCAATATAGTACAACCCCCATTTGTCTGAGTCTTCTTTTATGTCCATTATTAAATTTTATGGTTTTCTCCAGATAAGCCGCTCATTTTTTCTTAAGAAAATATGTTGTGAGTTTTCATTGTGTGGTGAACAGGATCTTTTTTCACATATATTTTCAAACTGGTCGCTATCATGGAGGAACAAAGCCTTTTCATGTAGATGTTCCCATAGGATACACACAGGAATTTTTTATGGAAACCTCTATGTGAAAAGGGAGGGACTGGAGTTCAGAGAGGGGAACCCAGGGCCAAATGCAAGTCCTCTGTCCCCTCAAGCATCCAGAACTGCCTGGAAGGCTCTGGAATGGAGGGTGAGGAGAAGAGCAGAGCTGAGGGGTCTCTCACTTCCTGAGTGGGGACCCAGCTCATGGTTTGGTTTAACTTGTCCTCCCCCTCAGAGAGGCTCCATGAAGACTTAACTACAGCTCTCCACCCCCTATCTCCCCTCCCCCACCCTATCTCCCATCCCTGTTCCCTCCCTATTGCTTTGCAGCTTGTCTCTCACAGGCCAGGCCTGTGTTTCTACCTGGCTCTGTGACCAGGGTCTACTGTATGTGGATCCAAGGGTCCAACCTGGTAAGTGGATGCCCTGATTAGCAACAGGTTAAAGGGTCATTACACCATGGCATTGGTAATGGCGATGAGGCCACTGACCATTCCTCGAGGACAAGGTGAGAGGTGAGAAGTGAGTATGGAGAAGCCAGATTAGAACCGAATTCCTAGGGGCACCTAGGTGACTGAGTCACGGTTCATGAGATTGAGCCCCACATCAGGCTCTACACAGTGCAGAGCCTGCTTCAGCTTCTCTCTCTCCTCTCTCTGCCCTTCTCCCCACTTGCACGTACATGCGCTCTCTCTCTCAGGATAAATAAATAAGCATTAAAAAAAAAAAGTTATGGGAATGCAAGCCGGTGTAGCCACTCTGGAAAACAGTATGGAGGTTCCTCAAAAAACTAAAAATAGAACTACCCTATGACCCAGCAATTGCACTACCAGGCATTTATCCAAGGGATACAGGTGTGCTGTTTCAAAGGGACACATGCACCCACATGTTTATTGCAGCACTATCAACAATAGCCAAATTATGGAAAGAGCCCAAATGTCCATCAATGGACAAATGGATAAAGAAGATGTGGTATATATATATATATATATATATATACACCATGGAGTATGACTCGGCAATCAAAAAGAATGAAATCTTGCCATTTGCAACTACGTGGATGGAACTGGAGGGCATTATGCTAAGTGAAATTAGTCAGTCAGAGAAAGACAAAAATCATATGACTTCACTCATATGAGGACTTTAAGAGACAAAACAGATGAACTTAAGGGAAGGGAAACAAAAATAATATAAAAACAGGGAGGGGACAAAACAGAAGAGACTCATAAATATGGAGAACCAACTGAGGGTTACTGGAGGGGTTGTGGGAGGGGGGATGGGCTAAATGGGTAAGGGGACTAAGGAATCTACTCCTGAAATCATTGTTGCACTGTATGCTAGCTAATTTGGATGTAAATTTTAAAAAATAAAAAATAAAATACATACATACATACATACATTAAAAAAAAAAAAGTTAAAAAAACAAAACAACTCAATTCCTAGCTTGGGCAGCAAAGGGGTCCAGGAATGAAGGAGACCAGCCCGCAAGCACCAGGGTGCAGGGTGACATCCACTATGGGAAGGCAGGCCTACCGCAGGAATTGAGGGGCCTGGCCAGCAGCTTCTGAAGTAGCCACCCTGTGAGGCAGGATGTGGGGAGGGGCAGTCTGGGAGCCTGGGAAGTGAGAATGCTGGGAGTCCACCTCTGTGAATCACAAGTGTCCTGGGGGGAGCTCAATCGTGTGCATGACACTTGGCTTCTTTGTTCCTGTGTTTGTCTCACTCAGGAGTCATCTGGTGTCGGGAAGAGTCCCAGCCCATCTCGCTGAGTCAGGAGGCTGAGGGAAATAGCACCCAAGCGAGTGCAGAATCAGTGTCCCCGGGGTGTAGTGTAGAGGCGTCAGAGGGAAGCAGACAGAGAACCCCGCAGAGGGAAGGAAGACTGGGGCTAGACTCCGCCCTGCTCTTTCTCACCGAAAGACCCATTTCAGCTGCACCATGCAAATTCAAGGTTTCTGTAGTACACGAAGGTTATTCAGCTCCTATAGCTTTGTGACCAGAGCTATTTTCTCATCCAAAAAATAAAGATAATAATCCTACAAAGTTCCCCAAGTTATAAGACACTTATCACTGGAGAGAGTGGGTGGTGTAATCGATTATTTTACATACTATGTGGACATAGCTTTAAATACTGATGAACCTTGGGGCACCTGGGTGGCTCAGTTGGTGGAGCATCTGACTCTTGATTTCGGCTCAGGTGGTGATCCCAGGGTTGTGGGATAGGGTCCTGTGCTGATCATGGAGCCTGCCTGAGATTCTCTCTCTCCTTCTGCCCCTCCCCCACTTGCATGTGCTCTCTCTCTCTCTCTCTCTCAAAAAAAAAAAAGAAAAGAAAAAGTGAATAAAATGATGAGGAAAATACATTACCTCACCTAACCTTACAGGGTAAGGCCGTTCCAGAAAAGCTCAGCAGCATAATGAAGTCATTAAAGGTCCACATTATTTTAATCTTTCCTCCTCACCTTATTGGCTTAGTCCTTAGGCATGTGTCTTTGCAGCTACAAAATGGCTGCCTCCCCCCCACACCCCCACCCCCAGGTCAGGATTAGTATATAGCCTAAAGACATCCACTTTATGTCTTTATACTTTAAGACATGCACATTAATGTTATTTACAGACATTAAGGGTAGTCGCAACTTGTTTGCTTTAAGGCATATACACAAATGTGGTACTGAAAAGAAATTCACATAAAATAACCTTTTTAAAGTGAACCATTCAGTGGGTCACAAGGTTATACAACCATCACCACCATCTAATTCCAGTTTTTTTTTTTATGGTGGTAAAAAGTATCTCTAACAAAATTTATCATCCTAACCAGTTTTTGGTGCATAGTACAATAGCGAATGCACATTCTTGTACAGCAAGTCTCTCGAACTTTTCATCTTGCAAAACTGAAACACTACACCAAACTAACGATCCCTATTTCCCCCTCCTTCCAGCCTCTGGCAACCTTCATTCTACTTTCTGTTTCTAAGAATTGTGACTGCTTTAGATAGTTATATAAATATAACTGGGAACGTGCAGTATTTGTCTTTTTGTACCTGGCTTGTCTCGCTTAGCACAACACCCTTAAGGTTCACCCATGTTACAGCATGTGACAGGACTGCCTTCTTTTTTAAGCCTGCAGGATACCCTACTGTATGCATATACTACATTTCTTTATCCATTCATTCTTTGATGGGCATTCAGATTGTTTCCAGGGTTTGTTTCCTCACTTATTTAGAAAGTGCACACGCAATCGAGGGAGGGCAGAGAGAGAGGGAGACAGAGGATGCCAAGCAGGCTCCGCGCTGTCAGCACAGAGCCCAACTCGGGGCTCGAACTCACAAACCATGAGATCACGACCTGAGCCACAGCTGAGAATCAGAAACTTAACCGACTGAGTCACCCAGGCACCCCCTCTGGGGTTTATTTTGTAAACAGGGAAGTAAATCTCTCCCAGAAGCTCCCAGGAGATTTTACTCAGCTTTCAGTGGCCACAGCTGGGCCATAATTCCATGCTGGCTGACGGGAGGCTGGGAAAAGTATAGGGTGTCTAGCCTCCCTAGGAGGAGGAGGGTTCTTCCAGCAAGAAAGATGGTGTGAAAAGGCTGTAGATAACAGTGTCAGTCACAGTGAGAGCCTGGAACCTCTCAAACAGTAGTTAAAATATCTCAGAATACCTCAGCCCCAAATCTCCCCGTATGCAATAGTATCCAGCAGACAATAAAATGATAACACTACATTTAATTGTGCAGCTATTTCTAACAAGTGCTACCAGTTATGATTTCCTTTAAGAATAAGTAGATTTAAGTTCAAAAAAAAAAAAAAAAAAAGAAGAAGAAATTGAAGGACACCTGGGTTGCTCAGTCAGTTAAGAGTCTGACTCCTACTGATGCATAGGGGCACTTGTACCCTAGTGTTTATGCAGCGCTTTCAACAATAGCCAAATTATGGAAAAAGCCTAAATGTCCATCAACTGATGAATGGATGAAGAAGATGTGGTTTATATATACAATATATATACATAGTATATGTATATGTATATGTATGTATATGTATGTGTGTGTGTGTGTGTGTGTGTATATATATATATATATATATATATATACTTGGTGATGAGAAAGAATGAAATCATGCTATTCGCAGCAACGTGGATGGAACTGGAGGGTATTATGCTAAGTGAAGTAAGTCAGTCAGAGAAGGACAGATAGCATATGTTTTCACTCAGATGTGGATCTTGAGAAACTTAAGAGAAGACCATGGGAGAGGGGAAGGGGAAAAAATAGTTATGAACAGAGAGGGAGGGTGGCAAACCCTGAGAGACTCTTAAATACAGAGAACAAACTGAGGGTTGATGGGGGCGAAGCAGGGGAGAGGGGAAAATGGGTGATGGGCACTGAGGACGGCACTTGTTGGGATGAGCACTGGGTGTTGTATGTAAGGGATGAACCACAGGAATCTGCCCCCCAAACCAAGAGCACACTGTACTCACTGTATGTTAGTCAATTTGACAATAAACTATATCTAAAAAAAAAAAAAAAAAGAGAGAGAGAGAGAGAGTCTGACTCTTGATCTCAGTCAAGTCTTGATCTGAGTTCAAGCCCTGTGTTGGGCTCGGCTCAGCTCAGCGCTGGACGTGAAACCAATTTAAAAATAAATAGATGAATAAATGAATAAATAAATACAATTTTAAAAAAGAATTTGACCTAAAGAAAATAAGTAGAAAATAGTACAACTGTCGTGCAGAAGATATGGCAAACATCTTTAAGGTGGTAAGTAAATCATCCAAGTTTGGGGTGCGGGGTAATGGTGAGGTTTAAATGACATAACATATGCAAAGTCTCAGCCCATTGCATGGAACACAAAAAGGGCTCTCTCAATGACTTGTGACAAAAACTGTGGTTATCTTCAAGTTAAAGTTGCCAGATTCAACAAATAAAATCAGAGGGCACTCAGTTAAATGTGAATTTCAGATAAACAATGAATAGGATAAGCATATCCCATGCAGTGTTTGGGACATACTTGTATTAAAAAAAAAATTATTCATTGTTTAACTGAAATTCAAATTTAACTGAGCAACGTTTGTTTTATCTGGCGATTCCATCTCACCCACTTTCCCTGGAATGAGGAAGAGCTGAGACACAGCATGGGGAACCTGGATGTCATCAAGGTAGCTGGGCAGAAGATAATGAGGGAATGAGGAAGCCCCTTGGGGGGCTGGAGAACCTATGCCCAGGAGCAGCCTCCAGCCCAGGCACTGCACCCCCAGCCCCCATTTCCCCCCAACCCTGGGACAGACCCCTGGACAGACTCTCCAGTCTCCTGCCTCCCCAGCTCCCGGTGGCTGTGATGTGGCCTGGGAGGGAAGTGTTGCTGGGGCAGCATATTATAGACAGAAAGGATCTTATGAACACACGGGAGTCTCCTGTGTGACTTTAAAGGTTTACCACAGGGACCGGGGCCCATAAACACTCAGACAAAGAGGTTTTATGAGTGTTGGGCTGAATGCATCCTTCCCTCACCTCCTCCCCCCTCCCCATCTGAGCCAGGCCAGGGAAACTCTTCTGTCCATAGAAGGGCACAGGGAGCTCCGGATGTGTCACGTGTCCTTTTACCACCCTCCCTGGCCATGCTGAGCAAGATCCAATCCCTCCCCTCCACCACCCTCTACCACACACACACACACACACACACACACACACACAGTGTCAGCTATAGCAAAACATGCCCCGTCACTTCCATTTGCTGCCTCAGCTCTTTGAGGGGGTGGGGGACACCTCAAACCAAGAGTTTCAACCAATCTCTGGGATGACAGGCCAGCTCGCTCGTCGCTACCAGCAGTCTACCCAGCAGCACCCAGCAAGAGGACGTCATCGTAACTACACAGGCCTGGATACTTGATTCCCACCCCTCCCATAGAGCTTCTGTGCTTTACAGCAGACCCCACTTAAACTCTGAATCTCCTGGGGGCTGACACCGTCTGCCATTTGTATCACAGGAAAGATGGGTTTAAATGGAATTCACTCGAGACAGCAGGAGAATTTCACATTCTCTAGGGAGAAAGACCTCAAAAATCTGTGGGTCCTCATGTCTGGAAAATGGCGACTCTGATTCACACCAGGCCAAGAACAAAGAGATTCGTGAGCCCAGTGTGCCTTCTGTTTGTCCCATGGCACTGCTTAGCCCCATTACTCACACACAGACCAGGGTGACACAGCCGCTACAGTGCTTACTCATGCACTGCTTATCCCCTGGGTGTCTGCTGTGGGGGTGTGGGGGTGTGGGTGTGTCCTCCCCAGATAGACTGAAGCCCCTCTATGGTGGAAAGATCCTCTTGTTCCTTTGTGGCTCCATGGATACACAGGAAGGACATAGCAATAACTGCCCACCCTGCTCAGAACTTCTGGCTCCAGCATCGCTCACCCGAGGCGAGGGTGTGTGTGTGTGTGTGTGTGTGTGTGCGCGCACACAGACGTGTACACCAACCCCCCATGTCCAGCCCCGACGTCAGCTGTTAATCACCCTATTATTGCACACCTTTCTACCTGTCCATCAGGTGCAGACACAGAAGCCTGAAGCAAACCCACTCATTTATGTCTGGGTAATGTCTACCAGCCTCTGCAGAGGCCTCGCTGGAAAGGGGATCTGCCCTGTCCCTCCACGCCATTCCACTCACCCCTTTCTTCTCACAGCGCCCTCCTTTTGCACATCACAGGGAAGCAAGCCCCCCTCCCGCTCGGGCCTCTCTCTTCCGTCCCCTGGCACGGCCACTCAGGCTCTTGGCTCCTCTCCCTTCTGGCACCACACTGACCCTTGTCCCCTGACCACTGGCTTGTGTTGTCAGCCATTCTGCTGCACCTGTTCTCACTTGAACTGTGCCCCGAGGGTGGGAGTCCGACCTCAGATCCCACAGCTACACTTCTCCAGAATAAACAGCCCACTGGCATTGCCACAGTGGGCCACCTATCAGCATGTAGCCAGCATGAAATCATGCCCAGGGGCCTTATCTCTCTTCTCCTTGAGTTCAATGCCCCATTTATTAACCCAGCTTTGGTGTGTGCCAGGGATACAGGTGTGGGCAGGAGAAGAAATGTGGGCAGCGTAGGAAGGAAGAAAAAACCCACCCCACCGCTTGGGGACACATGCGCACAGTGGGCACTGCCAGCCTGCCCAGGTCTTGTTGCCCGGCCTCCTGAGGCTGAGCATGAGTTAGCTTTCCAACTGAGGAAAGTGAGAGGCTCGGAGAGCATTTGTCGCCAGCACTGCAGAGCAAGCAGGGAAGCAGGAGCACTGGAGCCCGGGACCAGCATTGAACCAGAACAACAAACCCTCCCCAGCTTATAAAGTACCGCCCCCCACGCTGCACCCCCCCCCCCCCCGTCCCCAAAGCTGTGTGGCAATTCCAGGCAGCAGGGGGGCCAGGAGCGGAGGACCCAGAGGAAGCAGCAGAGCCCCCTCGGGAGAGCTGTTCTCCTGAGGTGTCCCCCTCATACCCACAGTCAAGTCTATGCCCCAGGGAAAGCCAGGGCCCTGGTCCTTACAATCTCTGGGCATGCCTGTGTGAACAAGGGTCCCGGGGGGGGGGGGGGGCCGTACGGCCAGGGGAATGTCATCCTCCCTGCTTCCCTGCTTCGCCCTGATTCAGGCATTCAACTTGCACTCTTGCTGCTCTAGCTATGGGCCACACCCCACTCTCGTGAAGATGCCATCCCTGTCTCTGAAGCATGTGGCTTCAGGGCCCTTCTGGCCTGGGAGTGACACTGAGGCATGGCCGTGTCACACAGCACAAGGCTGGCCTGCTTTTGCATCAGGGTAGCTTCATGACCTCAAGCCAAGGCATCTTATGGTGGGGGGCAGGGGTGGGGGAAAGGATGCACATGTGAGAGTCCCAGCCTCCACGTGGAGACTGACCCAGCTGCCCGCGGCTCCTCCCATAGACTGGTCCTGGGTCTGACAGGCTGCTTTTATGTTGACAGCTAAGGTTTATAGATATTTCTGCAGCAGCAAGTTAAATCGCATCTGCTTGGGCAGATATCCAGGCCCAGGGCAGGCAGGCAGATGGAGCAGCCAGGGCCCTGGGGTCCAGAGGCCCTGGCAGGCAGGCCTTCCTGCTGTAAAGCCCTATGTCTAACAGGAAATGCAGGCTGGCAGAGAGGCAGGGGCGGCCAGCACTGCTTCCTTCAGGGTCTCAGTGCCTCAGACGACCCAGCCTGTTCTTCGGTAGCCTCTTCACGTGGATTCTGAGTTCTGGGTCTGGGCAAACCCCTTTCTGGGAAAACAGAACTGATATCAGACTATGGCTTGTGGAACGAGACAGGCAGGAAGAGGGAGGGCCCCTTCTGCCAGCTGTGACCAGGCAGGGGATCCAGAAAGCTGGCCCAGGAGGCAGCGCACGTCGGAGCAGTGAGTGGGGAGCTGGTGGGGAGACCAGCCATGGGCCCCCGTCCTACAGGACTGGCAGTGCTGGGCACATTATTGATCATGGAAGGTAGGGCTCAAAGCAGACAGGGACCTCAGAGCTAGGTTGGAGGTGAGAGTGCTTCCCCTCGGGATCTCCTTTCCCTACTGGGAAGGCAGAGAGGGGCTCCCCCTCCGGTCCTTCTGCCACCAGCACAGCAAGCTTTGGTGGGGCCATTTCATTTCACAGCCAGCCCCTGCCTTGGTCCCAGGCTATGTGATGAGATGCTCAGAGACCTTCAACACACAGAGAGTGGACACCTCGCCTAGTACAGCCTGGGTACTAAGCTCTGGGGTTACTGAGTAAATGAAATACAATGTCTTCCTGGTTGTGGAGAGTAGGAGCAACACACAGATTGTGCTGAGGAGCAAGGGTAACGGAATGCAGAGCTGGTCCAGGAGGCACAGAGGGCAGGTCCCAGCCTCAGGGTGAGAGTACAGACCCCAGAGCGCAGAAGGGCAGGCTGTGGATCCTGTGGGGACCACCATCACCCAGCCCGGTCTCAGCCCAGAGTTCCCAGACCCCCCCTCACTCCCTCCATCCCTTCCTGAGAAGCCTGTCATGGGCAACGGCCAACAGGAAAAAGAAAACCCTCCCTCTCAGTGCTCCCTCACAGAGCCTGTTTCTGGTCTGGGGACACAGGCCCCCCTCCAAGGAACCAGCCAATTGGCCAGGCTGGGGTGATTGACACTCTGCCCCTCCGGAAAACCCAGAGTGACTTAGCTAAACAAAGCTCCCAGCAGGCTGACCAGGTTATCCTGTCCCGTGACCAACGGTCGCTCACACCAGCCCAGTTTCCAGATCACATGTGTTTACCTTCATGGACTGCCTACCACGTGGAAGGTATTGTGCCGGGAGGGGCTTACAACATCCCTCAGAGACAGGCAGGGTGTCAGGTTATCACCTAACACTGCAGAACTAACCACCCAAAACACATTTACTTTGCCTGGGAATGTGCAGAGTGAGCAGGGCTCAGCGGGGCCAGCTTGTCTCTGCTCCACTGGGCATCAGCTCGAAGGCCGAGTTCAGTCATCATGTAGGGCCACTCACATGCCCGGTTCTGGCCTGGTAAGAGCCAACGGCTGGGGGCAGGAACAGCTGGGACTCCTCACACACACCTTTCTCCATGGCAGCTGCTGGGTAAGTAGACTTTTTACATGTGCTCGGGGCTCCTGGGGCAAGTGTCATGGGCAAGAGAAAGATGGGCAGACACCATGTCCCCTTTTCTGACCTAGAATCGGGGGCCACATAGTATCGTTCCTGCCTCTATTCATTGGAAGCATGTCTTCAAAGCTGCCCCATATTGAAGGGAGGACAATTAGATTCAGTCTTTTAATGGGAAACATGTCAAAGAACGTGTGAACATGATTGTGAACGTGTTTTTAACTCACCACACAAGACAAGGGTTATTGTCCCGTTTCAGAGAGGGTCTTAGTTGGGGCATCTGGCTGGCTCAGTCAGCAGAGCATGTGACTCTTGATCTTGGGGTCATGAGTTCGGGCCCCACGTTGGTCTCAGAGAGGCGCTTAGAATAAAGTGGCTTGTCGAATTCACACGGTAATTTGGAATTGAGTGAGAACTCTAAGCCACGGCTCCAAGACCAAGCCTTCCTTCTATCCACCACCTGGTTCAGTGACAAAGGGCTCAGAGTTCTTAGAGCATCTGACGAAACCTATGGACAATTTTCTCGGGGGAAAAGTGTACACGTATAAAAACGCATGTCTGTGAGATTGTGTGGGCACTCCCTCTTTCTCGTCCAGCATGTAAAAAGCTACAAGCGGCCACTCCTAACAACAGGTAAAGAGCTGCAAACACTGAACACTCAACAATCCTTCCTAGATCCTTCAGAGGTGGGGTCACCGGGCAAACCATGGCCCCCAGAACCAGAGAGACAGACAGGTGAGTGCCGTGAACACAGTGCAGCTTCCAGAATACACTGGAAGCAGTGCTGGGCAGTGGTGGGCAGTGCTGGTACAGGGACTGGACCAGAGAGATTGCTGGAGCCTGAGAGAGAAGAACTACAGGGGACCCGGTTGCGGGGGGGGGGGGGCCCGCACTTTTGTCAGTTTTATCTCCAAGACCTCCCAGGTTTCCACAGTGAAAAGGAAAGAAAAATCCCCTCAAACTTGCTTCCAGCAGGGAGATGAGAAAAGGAACCATTTTGAAAGCGCCTCTTAACACACCCTGCCCTGGGGGAAACTAGTTAAGCACAGCCTAACCTGTGGGGATTTTATCTGAGTCTAACTGACCTAGGAAAAGGGAACTACCCAGTTCAGCCCAGTCTAGCCATCTTGTCCCACCTAAGTGGGGAGGAAAAAATGGAGAAACATTTGCGAAGTTCACAGCCTAGAGGCATAGGCTCGCTGAAAGATGGAGACCTAATCACAGGACTATAGAATGTTCCCCTCACTCCATGCGTCACAACCATATCACTAAAGACCTACTTATAGCAATTTCTTTTGCCCAATGAATCATACAGCTGTCAAGAAAAAATTAAGGGCATACTAAAAGACAAAACACAGTTTGAAGAGACAGAATAGGGGTGCCTGGTTGGCTCAGTCGGTTAAGTGTCCAACTTCGGCTCAGTTTACGATCTCACAGTTTGTGAGTTCAAGCCCCGCATTGGGCTCTGTGCTGACAGTGTGAAGCCTGCTTGGGATTCCCTCTCTCCCTCTCTCTCTGTCCCACACCCTGCCGGCTCATGCTCTCTTTCTCTACCTCTCAAAATAAACATTAAAAAATTTTTTGGGGGGCGCCTGGGTGGTGCAGTCGGTTAAGCGTCCGACTTCAGCCAGGTCACGATCTCGTGGTCCGGGAGTTCGAGCCCCGCGTCAGGCTTTGGGCTGATGGCTCGGAGCCTGGAGCCTGTTTCCGATTCTGTGTCTCCCTCTCTCTCTGCCCCTCCCCCGTTCATGCTCTGTCTCTCTCTGTCCCAAAAATAAATAAATGTTGAAAAAAAATTAAAAAAAAAATTTTTTTGGGGGGGAGCGCCTGGGTAGCTCAGTCGGTCAAGCGGCCGACTTCGGCTCAGGTCATGTTCTCACGGTCCGTGAGTTCAAGCCCCGTGTCGGGCTCTGTGCTGACAGCTCAGAGCCTGGAGCCTGTTTCAGATTCTGTGTCTTCCTCTCTCTCTGACCCTCCCCCATTCATGCTCTGTCTCTCTCTGTCTCAAAAAAAAGAATAAAAAAACGTTAAAAAAAAATTTAAAAAAAAAATTTTTTTTGAACATCTATAAGTAAGATGCTAACAACTCAAAAGAATAGACACCATCCAAGAACAGACAGACAACGTACAGAGAAATGGAAAGTCTAAGAAAGAACCGATAGAAATGCTAACAATCAAAAACACTAATAGAAATGAGGAATGCCTTGGATGGGTTTATTAGTGGACTGGACACAGCTGGGGAAGGTAGGGAATGTAGCCAATGGTATCGTAGCAGCGTTGTGTGGTGACAGATGGCGGTTACGTTAGTGGTGAGCACAGCATAACGCAGAGTATTCAAATCACTGTGTTGTACACCTGAAACCAGTGTAACATTGTGTGTCAGCTATATTTCAGTTTTAACAATTAAAAGAATTTGCTCGAGGATATCTCAGTAAATTCTGGGGAGCAAACCAGTGTGACCCCAAATCAGGCTAATCAATCGTCAACTCCACACGCTCCCAGCACAGCCACCACAGCCAGGGCAGCTAGGGCATAGCCAGGAGCACATTCCTGACCCCGCACCTTCCTGGCACCCTGGAGGCCTCTCCTGGGGCCCAACCTTGGGGCTCTGGAGAAGGCCTCGCTTGTGGTCACGCTCTGGGGCTTTCCTCTGCAAGTGCCACCATGGTGCTGGGTCAACAGGACATCACATAGAAGCAAAGGAGGAGTCCCCTCCCTGTTCCCCATGTGGATGGCCTCCTGGGGCCTGAAAGGAGAAAACCAGAACCCTCAAAGCAGCCACCGGTCTCCTCATGCCCGGGAGCAGACTGGCCAGGGTCCCAGGGCAGCCACACCACAGAACGAGAGTCCTCTTGGCCTTGATACAGCGAGGGGTAGTATGGTGGGTCCCGGCCCTCCTTTCCTTCCGATCACACGTGAGGGAGGAATGTGAACATCGCCAGCCCGCAGGGGAAAGAGGGGTTGAAAAGTCCTTTGGCTCTGCAATAAACAACCCCCACTCATCCTTGCTGTCGAGAAGCCTGTGTGTAGTAGAAAACAGAGAGGCTTTATACATGGAAACTTGTGGTACAGTCCCTGGCACCGGCCACATGACCTTCAGCAGGTCCCACTCTGGCCGTGTCTCCTGATCTGTACTTAGGGCTGGAGTGAAGTGGAATAGCCCACATTTGCAGGATGGAAAGGGAAGGGTCCCCTAAACAGACTCGCTGGGTGATACTGACGGCGAGTTTCTTTGGTATTCCTACGGGAATCCTTTTAGGTGAGTAGCCTTGCCCAAAAGTTTTCTTTTCCTCTTTTATTCATTTGGAGAGGTGATGGTGCTGAAGAAGGGGAACCTCCAGGGCAAGAAGAGTTTGGCTAAGGGGTAGGGAGAACGTGGCACCAGGGACGGATTTCACCCCATTTCGTCCCCTGGGCTAGTTTTTGAGGCTGTTACAGGGCCACAGAGGGTTACAGAAGGGTTACAGAGAAAAACTGAAAGAGTTTTGTTTCTTTTTCTCTTCCTGAAATAACGAGCTTTATGACAGCTTGGACATCAGCTGCTTCTTACCTTAAGGCCCAGGTGACAAAATGTGGTGCAAATTGGAAGGAGAGAGGACCTCGATGTGTGGCCCATCCCCGAGGTGGCGCCTCAAGTGTTCTCCCGCTTTGGGACACCTGAGCAGCGGAAGCGGAAGGAGCAAGTGACAAAGGTGCCAGCAGGCGGGTCAGATGCCCACTGGGCCTGCCGGGAGAGAAAGCAGCAGTACCTAGCAGGTGCGACCCACGCTCGAGCACACGTCAGACACAGTGGGGGTGGGGTGACGCCGTGCCGCCCGGAAGTCCTGCCGTGGTGTGGAGCCGTGAAGGTCTCATCTGTGACATAGGGTGGTGGGAGTGGAGCGTTCCCACGGGGAACACTGACAGAAGTTTTAAAAAGGGATGTGCAGAGGCTCCTGCGTGGCTCATTCGACCGACCATCCGACTTGGGCTCAGGTCACGATCTCACAGTTCATGAGTCCAAGCCCCACATGGGGCTCTGCTGTGACAGCGCTGTCTCCCTCACTGTGTCTGCCCCTCCCCACCTCCTCAAAAAAATAAACATTTAAAAAAGAAGGAAAGAAAGGGATATGCAGAGAGCAAGTGAAGCTGTAAAAAGCAAGAGAGTAAAATCTCACATTCAGTTGGGAAACTGATGTGGAACTAGGCCTTGAATGACCAGGACGCCCGAGACAAACACAGACAGACAGAAGTCAGCTCGTTGCAGGTGGAGGAAACACCTGATATGGGTACGTGAAAAATGCTCCATTCTTTTTTTTTTTTTAATGTTTATTTATTTTTGAGAAAGAGAGAGAGAGCATGAGCAGGGAAGGGGCAAAAAGAAAGAGAGACACAGAGTCCGAAGCAGTTTCCAGACCCTGAGCTGTCAGCACAGAACCCGATAAGGGGTTCGAATCCATGAGCCCTGAGATCATGACCTGAGCTGAAGTCGGACGCTTAAACAACTGAGCCACCCAGGTGCCCCGGAAGTGCTCCATTCTGGCTATGGTCATTGCAAAGTTCCTACAGGAATATTACAAGTCTCTGACAGGGTGTTTTGCAGAACTTCTGTGGGGTCACTGCAATATCAGGGTGACGTGGGGATGCTGGATTACTGCTGACCTGCTGAGGGTAGAGAATGTCCCCAAAGGCCGGCGTGGACATCCTCTGACATGTGACTTTATTCCTGGTGTCAGAGATGGGGAAGTTTGTCTTTGGGCCCAACAGCAGCCCAGAAAGGCTCAGGAGGGCAGAAGGGGAGTCAGCCTTGGCCTATGGAAGGCAGTGTCAGAAGGAGAACAGCCAGGGACCAAACAAGGCCCTGCTCACAAGCTGCACTCTCCATTTGGTTGCCACTGGCCACATTTCACAATTTATATTGACATTAATTAAAAGTTAGCAAAACTTAAAATTCCATTCCTTAGGCACAATAGCCACATTGCAAGTGCTTAACGGCCACCTCTGGCCAGAGGTTATGTGGTGGATGGTGCAGACATAGAATGTTTTCATCATCACCAGAAAACGCTGCTACAACACTGAAGAAAGTCAGATGGAATGAGAGGCAGTGCTCAAACCCTCTGGAAGTGAGCCAGATGCGGAGGAGTGGGTCATAGAGGAGGCCTTGAAAGACCAGCGGCCCAGAGCAGGGCCCACCCCCAGGCCCAGGTCCTCTTTCCTGGCCCTCCCAGGCAGTCCTGAGGCCTGTCTGCAGCTGTCCCCACCACTCAGGGGCAGAGAATGGGCTTGCGGGGACCTGCAAGGAGCTGACCGGGTGCCAACACAAGGCCCAGCTGGGGTGGGGCCAGCAAAAGCGCCGCCCACCTGCCCACACCCCAGAAAGCTTTGCAGACAAAAAACCTAGCTGGGGAAGGGAGCCGGCTGGGGGCTGCAGGTGAGTCTGGCTGCCTTCCGGTAGCCTCTGGCCTTCATCACCGGGACAGGCATGGATGTCCTCTGAAATGTGACTTTATTCCTGGTGTCAGAGATGGGGCAGTTTGTCCTTGGGCCCAACAGCAGCCCAGAAAGGCTCAGAAGGGCCCCAGAAGGGGGCGAGCACTGTGGTTTTTTCCAAGGCATCTTTAATGTGCCTTGGAGTCTTGATGTCAGAGGATGTCCCCAAGCTCACTGCGTCTGTCTGCTCTGGGGTTTCCCTTGTATTCATTTTTAAATTCATCTCGTAAAATTAGTTCTGTAAAGAGCAAAAGAAGGAACCCAGTGGAAAAGAAAAATGCTACAGTTTATGGGGGGGTAGAGGAAGTGAAAGCCCATTTGTGGCAAATGGGGCGCAGCTGAGAGCAAAGACCTGCTCCTCCAGCTCATGCTTAAGGCGTCAGCGCTTGGCACATTAAAATCTCTTAGAGTCTTTATAGAATCCATGTATATTTCTTGTGGATGAATGTAAAATCCTTGTGAGATCTTAATGGAATCCATGTAGAAGCTTCATAGAATCCTTTGAGAAGCCACATAAAAATCCTCATGGAATTCACCAGACTGCTCCTAGAAGCCTAAATCCCCATTGCTACACTCACGCACACGCTCCTATCCCCTCCAATAGAAGAAGCAAGTCACGTTGAACGGGGCCTCCTTTCCTCAGAGAAAAGCCACGTGATAGATCCATCTCTTACATGAATGTAGGGGCTGGAGACACCCACTGCCCAGGGTAAGGGGTTACTGCAAACTTCTGTGGCCTGACCTGGACAGGTATCTATCTTCAGGCCCCTTGGTCTGTAAACCTGGTCCCTTGGGAAGAGGGGGATCTTGTTCATAAGGATCCAAGGGCTTCTGAGAAGAGAAGGGATCCCAACCCCTGTATGAACACTCGTCATGGTGGCCTGGGTGTACTGCCCTCCTGAGTATGAGCCCATGAGGCAGGAGGTTCGGTTTATATCGTTTACATGTCCCCAGAACCTACTCCTGGGCCTGACACATAGTGGGTCCTCAGTAAATATTTGTTTAGTGAATAAATGAGTGACGGTGTGCTTGCAGGAAAGGACTCCAAGGGCTCAGAAGGGTGCCCACCAAAAGGACACCTGGTGACCTGGGCCACAGGTCAACACAAGGATTGGGCCAGGCACTGGGCACTACAGCAGACTGGCTGGGGATCTGGACAAAAAGGCCTCCTCACTGGAGAGAGAGAGAGAGAGAGAGAGAGAGAGAGAGAGACTCATCTAGTCAGGGAAAAGCCAGGAAATGGGATTCTGGGAGCACTAGGGCAAGGTTGATCTTGAAGGCATCTTGGTGGTGGATGGCCAGGGACCGCAAGGGCAGTCTCTGGCCTGTCCTGGGCACGGGGGGTGAGACAGAGCTGAGGATTAAGTCCTTGCAGGATCTGGAAGGGTTTTCTGGTTATTTTCTAGTTTCACTGCAAGCAGTATGGCTTTTGCTATCATTCTTCAGAGTTGCATTCTGCCAGAAACCCCCAAATTCAACCTGCAAGAGGTTTGTAGAGGCACACAGAGATGGGGTCGCACCAGCAAGCCTGGTTGGGGGGGCTCAGGTTGCCAGAAAGGAGAGAGATTCTGTCTCTTCCAGGCAGAGAGGATAGGACCCCTTCACTGGGAGCCCCAGGCTCTGAGAAGTCCCTCCCAGAAAGCAGCAGGGCTGACTCTGGTCAAAGAAGCTGAACTCTGCCTGTCTGTCTGTCTGTCTGTCCCTCTGCACTGGGCACCACCTCTCTCAGCAGCTCCCTCTGCACACCCTGTGGAGCCGCAGCTCCACACCCCTTCACTCAGCTTGGCTGAGCGTGGACAGGAGCCCTGGCATCCAGGAATGAGTTGTTTTAGTCCCGCCAGAGCAAAGTAGGCCCAGGATTTATGTTTAAAAAAAGAAAGGAGTGAAAAAAGGGACAAAAAAGGAATTCAGGCACCTCTAGCCCACAACACTTTTTACAGAAAACATCAAACATCCTACTTCTGCCAACATTCAAATTCAGGTGCCTGGAAGGGACAGCTAGAACTTACATGATAAAAGAAACCACACCGTGGTCACCTGGTCACCGCCAGCGCCTCTTGCAGGCACAGCCCCCTGCCCCATGTGCCAGCAAGGACCTTGGGCAGCGGGGAGCTGGGCTGGCCTTCTTGGGAGATTGGCCCACCAGATATAACCTCAGCAGCAGCGGCAGAAGGACTGGGAGGACAAGGCAGAGCAAGTGGGGCCTTGGGGGTCTGCTGGAGTCAGGAGTTTGTTCTTCAGTGCTGGGGAGCCTTTGCAGGTTTTTGAGCAGGGGAGTGACTTTTGAGACATGTGCATTAGAAGTCTTCTATTTAGGGAAACCGAATGTTCCAGTGTGCCTGGCTCAGTCCTGGTTTTCTGGGACGGTCCCGATTTATGCCTGCTATCTCCATTAACTCCCTGTTACACTTTCAAAACCATCCTGGTTTTGTTTACTGTATATTTTATGCTATTAGGGAATTATTTTTAATTGTTTAAGATATGATAGTAGCACTGTGGTTACGTTTTTTAAAAAAAAGAGTTGTTATCTTTTAGGGATATAGTCTTCAATATTTATAGGTGAATGTTGTCTGAGATTTGCTTCCAAATAATCTGCGGGGTGGATGGGAGCAGGGGATAGGTGGGAGCAGAGATGACACCAAAATTGGCTGAGTTAATAATTTTTGAGATTTGGTGTGGATACATGGAGGCTAATGAACATACTAATCTCTCTATTTTGATATTTGTTTGAAATTTTCTTTTTTTTAATTTTTTTTAAAGTTTATTTATTTTTGAGAGAGAGAGAGAGCAAGCAGGGGAGGGGCAGGGAGGGAGAGAGGGAGAGAGAGAATCCCGAGCAGTCTCTGCACTGTCAGCTCAGAGCCCAGTGCAGGGCTTGAACTCAACCAACTGTGAGATCGTGACCTAAGCTGAAACCAAGAGTCATATGCTTAACCGACTGAGCCACGCAGGTGCCCCTGAAATTTCCCGATATAAAAAGTTAAAAAAGAAAGTGTCCCAGATTGGACAATAAATATGGTGACTCTAGTTCACTCACCCGGAGGGATTTTGTCCCCAGGGAACAGTCTGCAATGTCTGGAAACATTTTGGGTTGTCACCATGTGGGGTGGGGGTGGGTACAGGCCAATGAGGCTGCTAAATTCTGTG
>NW_024412419.1:15863318-15912041 GCF_014898765.1 Herpailurus yagouaroundi
GGAAGTAAGTGATATTCAAGAGATGTGTTTGGCTGGAAAGATGGTACATGCACCTGTCTTTACTTGAACAAGATAGAAGAATCCCACAAAGCTGGATAAATGGCTCATGCCCATGGACTAGTGCTCTGGGTCTGTTTCCATGTGGTTCTGGGTCTCTCTCTGAGCCCCAACCCCCAACATCAATAGAAGATTCTGTCCCTGGTCCAACAAGAAGGTGGGCTGTTCAGGCAGACAGAACACAGGCTTGTCTTTGGGGCACTGAACTTTTCACGCACGTGTTTGCTGGCATACCTAAGGACAAAGGAAAGGGATGCCCCCAAGCTTAGTAGACAGGGTCAAATGACCGTTTTTGTGCCTACTCGCTATTGAAAATATGCCACTGTGGCAGAATCTGGTCTGAAATTTGCTTTCATTATAACAATCTATCACCTAAAGACTCATAGCCCCACCTAATCCTTGGTGACACCAATGTTGACCTAAGAACTTGAGGATCAGGGAATGGCCAAGTTGGCTGAGGTCAGGAGGATGATGCTGGCGGTGTGAGCAGAGGATAAATGGACATTTTCCACTTCCTTCAGCGTCTCTAAAGCCCTGTACCTTCCTGGCACCAGCACCACGTATCACATCTTTTCCCATCCCGCAGGGGTCTCATCCACATCTCCGAACACTTACATCTGTGGCTTCAACCATGGCCAGGAATGGTCTCTTTGTGCCCAGGGCCTCCAAGGCAGGACAGTAGACATTCAGGAGAGCTCTGTGGCCTGAGTCTGGCCTCTGGGGCTGGAATTCATCATGGTGGCCAAGACTGGTTTTCAGCTTCCTCTCATCTGCCTCCAGCAGCAGTCAGGCAGGAACAGGCTGCCTCAATGTCCTAGAAAGCCAGGGGGCCTGGCCGCTCAGCGTCACATTTCCTGCCCCTAGCTAGGCTCCCTGATCATAAGTGGTGGTTTGCATTTAGGGGCAGGGGGCAGTTAGTGAACAGTGGGAGTGGCTGGGAGGACCACTCAAGAAGCCTCATTTTCAGTCATCAACAGCTCAGGAGGTGTGAGCTTCTCAGAGCATATTCTGAAAAGCCTATTTGGCTGGAGAGAGGTGGAGAGGGCAGGGACCACCGAGTGAGTGGGGAAAGGGGTGGGCATTGCAGGGGAAGAATGCCAGCACACCAGCACACCGAGGGAGGCTGCAGGGTCCACAGAGAACTTTCTAGAGCTGTCACGAGATGAACTCCACTAACTTCACCATTCGGAGGAGAAGCATTGCTGTCCTAGCCAGTCCTCAACACATGTGCACACATACACATACACACGCCCACCAGAGGTCTCTGGGCTGCATTTGTTGACCTCAGGGCCCTTTCTTTCCCGAGGTCTCAGATTACGTGCCTCACATGGAGATCTCCTAGCTGCTAATGCCACTGTGTGAGGGCTCGGAGCCCCCCAAATGCTTCCACTGGCCCAAAGGCAAGTTCCCTCAATGGACAACTCTGTCACAGTCAGAAGAGTCCCTGCAGGGGGCCGAGATCCCCCCAGAGGCCCGTGCTCTTCTGCCAGGGTTATTTAGTGGAAATCTCTGGTACAAGCCTATTGTAGCTGTCTTTGCCTCTATTAGGGCCAGGAATTGTGCCACGGGGAAGCTTGGGGTGGGAGGGAGAAGAGGTTCTAGGTCTCCCATAATCCTATTAGCTCCCCTCCCCAAATCATGACAAATAAATATCCTGTAAAACAAAACAAAACAAAACCGGTTTGCTGCTTCCAGGCCCTTTTCCCACCAGCTACCCCCCAAGCCCTGCCTGTCCAGGGGTTCTGAGTTTCCCCAGATCATAGCCTACTGTAGCACTGGGATTCTACAGGGCCTGCATGTGGCTCTTGCCCTCTCCTCATCCATCTGGGGTTCTCTGGGCCCAAGGATGGGGCTGGGGCTGGGGCTGGGTGTTGCTGATCTCTGTCTTTCCCACAACAGAACTCAGCCCAGAACCCCCTCGCCCTGTCCCCACCCCCCGCCCCCATGGACAGAGGATGTCAATGAGTGTGGGCAGAATTTAATTATTGCCTGGCAAGTTCGGATTCGCATCTTTGATCTGCAAACCTGGCAATGCAGGAGACAACTCAGGATCTGGGCACAGACGGACCCGGGCTGGAATCCCCACTCTGTCACCCACACTGAGTGACCTTGGGTAGTGGCTTCACTCCCCTAAGCCTGAGTGTCCTTGTCTGGGAAGTGGGGACAGTTGCCTAAATCACAAGGGACTGCGTGAGGGGTGATTACACAATGGGCACAAACAGCCCAGCCCAGTGCCTGGTGGCCTCTTGGCTTCCCCTTGCAGATTAGCCAAGCCCAGTGATGAGTGTTTTCATCTTGGTTTTGGGTGCTGGGGTTTCTGCATTATTGACCCAGTAAGCACTTTATGTATACCCTACTCCTCACAACAGTCCTCGGAGGAAAGCATCATCATCATCGGCAACAACACCATCTTTTTCATAGTCCAGGAATTAGGCCCAGAGAGATGGCAACGCTTGGCCAAGGTCACACAGCCGTAAGCAGCAGAGCTGTGGTTTGAACCAAGGCATTTGACGTCGGTACCCACCAGCCTCTCTCTGCCACCCCACTGCTCTGGAATCACTCTAAGAGAGGAGATTGGCAAAGGGACGTTCTTTGATGCATTCAACCTATTTGCTGAGTTCCTACTAGAGAATTAGGAGAGCTGGTCTCAGGCCCACCTTCGGACGCTCACTATGGGGTCCTGGGGAAAGGCTCCAGCCCACACCTTCGGGGGGAGCTCTGCAGATCCCTGGCAGGGGTAGCCCTGCCCATCATGTCTTCCTCCATAGCAGCTCGTTCGCCTGCCAGGGCCTTTGAACAATGATTAACTGCAGTGGGCAGGCTAGTGCAGGCTGGGACGGGCTCCGTGGGTGAGCTCACCCCTTGCACAACGGCTGCCGCACCCGCCTGCCCGGCTCAGGGGCGGCCCGGGGGGGCAGGGGGACAGGGCCGGGCAGGCTCCAAGAAGCTAGGGAAACGGCCCTGGGAAGGACAGGGGACAGCCTGGCTGCAAGGGGCCGCCACCACATCCCGCGCCCCTGGCCTCAACTCGTGGGGCTTCTTCTGGGGGCTCCTGTGCGTCCCATCAGTAGACTCCAGCCACAGGGATTGGTGGGATCCGCCTTGCTGGAGGTGTTTTTCAGATCATATCACCTAAGCCCATCCCCTCTAGTCCAGCCGAGGAACAGTATACCCAGATTGGACCAGAGGAGGCGGTAGCTCCCCCTGGGGGCCCTCCACCCCCGCTTCAGGCTCTTGGCCGAAGGAGCTACACAGCTAGCTCCTGTGCACCTCCTCCCCTGTCCTTGCTACAGCAGGAAGCACAGGCACATGCATGTTGCAGGCATGGTGCACCCACCCCCACACCGCCCCCAGGGCCCCTTCCCCAGTTGCTCACTAGTTCCTGGAGCGGTGATGGTAGTGAACCCACATTCAGACCAGGCCAAGTCAGCCTCGAGATGCACTGCTATGCCCACGCCCTCGTTCCCAGGCTCACCTGCGGCCCGGCCTGTTGGTTGAATGGAGCACGAAAGCCCTTTGTCCTGCATAAAGTCTGTGCCTGGGTCAGGTCTGCCCTCGCTGCTTCAGAAGGCCAGATGGGATTGGGCTGTGTGGGTGGGAGGCGGGGTGGAGGAGTGAAAGGCAATTTTCTCTGAAGCTGGAAGGGAGGTGTGGGTGCCATAGACCCTCTCCCCGCTCCCACTCCTCTTCTTCAATATTCCAGGACGTCCATTTCTTGCTGGTCCAATGAGGTGTCTTGGCTGACATGAGGGGTCAGTCAGCCTTTTGGATGCCCCTCAGAGAATGGCCCCCCAGCTACCTACAGTCCCCAGGGGTGGGGGCACTAAGCAAGGCCTGGGCCTGACTGGGCTGCCTGACCTCTCCTCACAGTCTAGGGACACGGCGACCCCGAGGCTTTCCAAAAACTTCTCAGTAATAAACAAAGGGTAAGCTCCTCCTTGTCCCAGATTCACCTGCCCAGCCACCTCGGGGAACTCAAGTGTTGGCCGTCCTGCGTATTCTCTGAAATCAACCCTCCCCCACCCACCCCCACCCCCCTGCCCTGAACCCAGGTCTCAGCCTCTCAGCTGAGCCCCTCCCACCAGCCTTCTTACAGCAAATTCATCTGTTCACTCAGCAAATTCATTTGTTCACTCCGCATCTGGGCTGGACAGAGGGGAAGAGAATAGAATATGCTCCCTGCCCTCAGAGCACGTGACCTCCTGGGAGAGACCGGCACATGAACAAATGGCAGAGAACGGGTCAGAATTGCCACGATGGAGGCCTGTCCTGGCTGCTCTGACCCCTACACAGCACCTTCTGTGTACCAGGCCCTGTTCTAAGCAGGTCCCATGTATTTACTGATTTCTATGCCATGAGCCTCACAGGAAGATATGCCCCGCACAGTAGCTGATGAGGGAAAAACAGAAATTGAGTAACTTGCCCAAGGATGTAAGCAGCAGGACCAGGATTCAAACCGGGGCACCAGTGTTCTAAGCCGCACCAGTGCTTTGCTGCCTTTGAAGCAGCATAGAAGAGAAAGGGTTGGCCAGGGGCAGCTTCCTAAACCAGATGGTGGCAGAACCGGGCCTGAGGTGTGAATAGGAGTCTGTCAAGAAGCAGCATGGGGCAACCCCAACAGAAGAATTAATATCTGCAAGGCTGCGAGATGTTAGCAGTGAGCAACCCCCACAACCCCGGGGAGGAGATGGGGACAGGGGGCCGTGTATCCCCATACCTCTGTCTGGTCTGAATCTCTTATAGTGAGCACATATTTATGTATTACAGGTGAAATTTAAACACACACAAACACAATAAAGACTAAGTAACATGTCAAAAAGCAACACCCTAAAGCAGGAGTTGGCAAACTTTGCTTGTAAAGGGCCAGATGGTAAATATTTGATGCTTTGTAGGCCATACGTTTTCTGTCACCACGACTCAACTCTGCCACGGGAGCCCCAAAGCCTCCACAGACAGTGTGTGAACAAATGGGCATGGCTGTGTGCCAATAAAACTTTATCTAAGGACGTTGAAATGTGACGTAGTTTTCGTACACTGCAAAATACTCTTCTTTTAGATTTTTCAGTCTTTTAAAATGTAAAAGGTGTTTTTAGCTCACGAGCTATACAAAAACAGGCATGTGAGGAGTGATTTGGCTGAGGGCCACAGTTTGCCAACCTCTGCCCTAAAGGCTCACAGAGGTGAGAGAGTATGGAGGCTTGGAGAGCTAGTTATGCAGATTGGCTACAGCCCAGGAGCCCAAGGATTGTGAAGTGAGGCTGGGCCAAGACTGAGGAGGGCTGGAGCCACCCCTAGGGTGCCTTGAGGGCCCTGAGAGCAGGTATTGTCACAGCAGGGTCAGCCCCAGGTCAGGCTCCAGTGTCACCAGGCCCTGGCTATGAGACCCAGGTGTTTGCTTCTCTGAGCTTCAGCTGCTACAGAGTGAAATGGAACACTGGCATTGACCTTAAAAGTCCTGTGAATCTGGTCTGCTGAGGTGGGGGATGGGAAGGGGGTCCTTATTAACTCATACAATTGTTTCAGTTATTCTCAAATTTTTCGGTGGCAACTTATTCAGATGTGGATTTTGGAAACATCTCCCTGGTGGCCATGTGAAGAATGGGTCAGCATTGGTGTGAATACCTTCCACTTGCCCTCTAGATCCACCCTCCCCCCGCGGCCCTGGGCTGGGAAGACCAACCTGTGTGGACAACATCTGATGGGCATCTCTACCTTCCCACAGGGAGCCCCTGCAGAAGGTGGGGGGAGACAGGAGAAGCAGGTTCAGGCATCAATTCCCTGCAGGGTGTCGCAAACTGGCTGCACCCCTTGGGGAAAGCCACAGCACCAGGCCTGGCTGACCTCACCAGTTCTCAACGGTTTCCTACCCCTTGCTCACATGCTTGCAAATTCTTCTGGCTGTCAGAACTGGAGTGCACCCTGGCTGATTGACTTAAAGAGAGGGAGACTGGAGAGACATCCCAGTTAGGAGACCATTGTCGTTCTGACGAAGATGAAGCGATAATCTGGGGCTGGGGCGTGGGGGGGGGGGGGGGGAGGAAGAGCTGGAACCAAAACAGAGTTAGAAGCCAAACAGGTCAAACGGAGAGCGTGAAGAACAGGGAGGAGTCTCTGGGACATCTTGCATTTCCAGCTTGGATAACTGGGAAGATGGAGATACCCAGGAGGTATCCAGGAGGGGAGGCAGCCATTTGGAATGGAAATGATGAGTTTGAAGTGACGCCTGCAGGACATCCAGGTGGCTGGGTGCACAGGTGTACCCCAGCCCTCCTGCAGCCCTGATTTTCTACCCAACCTTTAGCGATGACCCCTCCATTCCCCCAGATGCGCCACCACGCTGGGAATAGCCGGGGAGCCTTCGAGAGGCGTCAATGCATAAATGATTGCTGGCCCTTTAGATTCAGGGAGAAGGCACTTAGATGCATGGACTCAGCAAGAAGGAGTGACAGGGCATGCTGGGGCCCTCAGGAGAGGTCCAGGAAGACTCTGTCCCCAAAGAGCCATTGGTTAAATAAAGACAGAGCCACCAGCCAGTAATATTGACAAGGGGCAATTTTGCCCATCAGCCAGGGATGCTGAACATGATGAGGCACCTCCATTTGTGATATGCACTAAAACCTTGGTTTGCAAGCTTAATTCACTCTGGAAACATGCTTGTACTCCAAAGCCCTTGCATATCAAAGCAAATTTCCCCATAAGAAATAATGGAAACTCAGATGATTCGTTCCACAACCCCAAAATATTCATATAAAGATGATTACAATACTGTCATATAATATAAAATAATAAAGAAAATACAAAAGAAAAAGAAAAAGAAAGTAACCTGCACTTACCTTTGAAAACCTTCGTGGCTGGTACAGGGGAGACAGGAGAGAGGAGGGTTATCGTATAGGACGACTTTCATGATCACTAATGGAATCACTGCTATCTGTTGGCTCAGTGGAATCTTTTTCTGCATAGGGGCCATTGAATACGCTTGCACGGATGTTGACTACAGTGCAGTATAAATAAACTCTTGTCATATACTGTATTTAATGTAACTGGTAATAAGGCAGCAGAGGAAAGGGTCTTTATCTGCAGGCAGCCCGACCTAGAATGAAGCAAAGCATTCCTAAGCTTACTCTTGCATGGAAAAGCAAAGGACTGTCCATAGGTGCTTTGAAGTGACCAAAAAAAAAAAAAAAAAAAAAAAAAAAAAAATAGTGGTGCCGGTTGTGGGCACCTTCCAACATTCTGAAAAATCACTGATTTCTGCCAAACACCACGGCCTGAGACTGAGCAACTGAGCATGGGAGATGATCCCCCACAATCCTGCATCGAGAGAGAGAGAGAGAGAGAGAACCATTGGCTCAGTTGTGATCATGTGACATTCAGTGTCACGTACTACTTGTATTGCAAGACATCACTCACTTATCAAGTTAAGATTTATTAGAAACGTTTGCTTGTTGGGGCACCTGTGTGGCTCAGTCAGTTGGGCGGCCAGTTTCGGCTCAGGTCATGATCTCACAGTTTGTGAGTTCGAGCCCCACGTCGGGCTCTGTGCTGACAGTTCAGAGCCTGGAGCCTGATTCGGATTCTGTGTCTCCCTCTCTCTCTGACCCTCCCCCACCTCACACTCTTTGTCTCTCTCTATCTCAAAAATACATAGACATTTAAAAAAAATTTTTTTTAAAGAAATGTTTGCTCATCTTGCAGAAGAACAAGTTACTCGCAATCCAAGGTTTTACAGTATTTGGTTTAAATCTTTTTAACTACCCATCTCTTGTGGCTTGTAGGAGACAGGAGGTCAGATCCAGGCTTTCTTCCAGGGTGGGTCCTGGTGTTGGAACATTTTGGGGAGCAAGGGGAGGGGTACCTCCTTCAGACCTCCCTAGGGCTTTATCTCCTTCATAACTGCACTGCCCTCTGATTACAGTGTCCTTCCACAAACGAATACTTGATTGAATATTTCTCAATTGAGTCACTGTTCAGTTTTCCCTCTCCCAGGAAATCAAACATTCTCTGGTTTTGCCTCTTCATCTTTCTGACCACAGTCATGCTGGACCTTCTCCTGGGATGCGTGTTTGGGCTTCTCTGCTCTCTCTCGCTCGCAGAACACTGGGCAGTTCGAGTCTCATCTTAGATTCATGGTCTTCGAGAGGGCAGTGGTTTGCACAACTCTGCTCTCCACTTGCCCATGATGAATTACCATGTCTCCTCCTGAGAGGCTGGCCTGCCTTTAAGCCCCCTGCCCCCACCACTTCTAGCCCCAGTCCACAGATCTGGTATTCATTAGTGTCTAGTCAAGGCCTGGTTCAGCCACATTGCTTCACAGTCAGCCCAGCATGCAGACAGCTAATGCTCTGGGCAACCCAGGTCTGACCAACTGGTTGGTCAAGTTGGATGGTCATGTCGCTAACAGGAACAGCTGGGTGGACCTCAGCCTTAGGAGGCTGAGACAGGGCCCATGGGACAGCCCCTTGCTCTGACTCACCAGGTGATGCTGAAACCTTGAAACACCCAGGAAGGCCTTTTTTCCCAGAGAGCCTTCCTGGTTCTGCCCTCAGGCCTGGGACCTCTCTTTAGGTCCTGCACTGCTCTGTGCAGAGGATAGGGTATTCGTTGACTGAGCACTGCTTTCTGGATCGTTATTCTCTGGTATACTGGCAACTGCTGAAGACTTAAGCTTTCCAGAAGATCCATTAGATGCTTAGCTATTGAACCTACACCTTAGTGGGCATGAAGTAATTAAACTATGTTATTCACTTGCAGGGGTCAGGGCAGAGGATGGAATGGAATGATGCTATACAAGAAGTTCATGTACCTTTATCTCTGCCAATCCATTTTCAGCTCAAACTTCATGCAAGAAGCAGGTTTCCACCACAAAATTCCTCATTAAGACTGAGGTATGCCCTGGGCTCAGACTGTAGCCCCTGGGCTCAAATTACACCTAGGGGCTCCACATCACATAGCAGAATAGCCAGGGTATTACAGAATTGGAGGGATGCAAGTCTCCATAGAAATCAGTTGCTAGAGATTTCTTCTTAACAAAACGCATGGACATCCCCACTCACGCAAGACAGTGTTGAACAAGAACGTTGATGATAAGAATCAGCCCACCGTGATTAAGGCTTCTCAAGAACTCCTTGGTGTGAAGAGGAGAGACACCAAAATGAGTCCCCTGCCTATCCCTCATGGTCTAGTTCATGTAAGGAATGGTGATATAGGGGTCCCTATAGAGAGTGGGTTTGATCTGGTATTCTCAAGAAGCTCACTGAGGCCCCCAAACGGCCCTGAGCAGGAGCCCTAGGCAGTTTCACACTTGGGGGGCTTTAGGGCTTGGGCATTTTGATACCAGATCCTAAGGTTCTACTCGGGATCCATTTTCCTAAGTGCCCTGCGGAGGGGGAGGGGTGTCGGGAACACCTTCTGATGGGAAGATCTGCTTCCTGTTGGGATTCCCCTGTTGATTTCCTGAGCCTCAAGCAGCCTCTGTAGCAAAAAGCCAGATGAGCCTACAGAGTAGGGGAGCCTGGATTCTGGTGCTTCCCCTTCCCCCAGGGTAGTCACAGCCTGTAGACAACTCTGCCTCGGGAAGTATGACCCTCGGGGCTCATGCTGACTGCGTGGGACACTTTCAGAGGTTAGGAGTCCCAGGGGTCATTTGAATAGGAAGTTCTCAGGTCACATCAAATGTTCCATGTCACAAATCCCCCATTTAACCCCTTTTCGGGAAGTCATCAGTCTCTGTGGCGGGGTCAGGGAGGGGCATAGTATTGTAACTGTCATGAGTAGGTAGCGTCTAGCTGTCCCTCCGGTCAGCGCACCGGGCTAAAACACCATCTCTCGGCACAGCCTCCATGACAGCACAGCACAGAGACAAGCCCCTTTGGGGTGGGCACCACCCAACTAAAATCACGAGGAGCTCCAGCAAAAAGCTGAAGGGAGGACATCTGGCAACAGAGACACTGGTATAAGAGTCAGGGGTGCTCCTGTGTTCAAGATTGTGGAGCCAATGAGGAGAGATGGCCTCACCCCTTCTCTCTCTGTGCCTCTTCCTGTCTCTCTCTCTCCCTCTCGGTTTTAAATCCTCCTGCTGTGTCCCCAGGCAGCTGTCCCACACCTGCAGATCCCCCCAGACAGACAAAATTATTTGTCCCACAGACTGAGAACGCCTCAGTCTAGTCCTGCCTTGTCCCCACTGCTTAAGCCTGCACCCTACCCCCATTGTGCTTGAGGAGAATCTGTGGGTCACGTAAGGGTGGGTGATAAAGGGCAGAGATGCTTCCACTCACAGCCTCAGGCCCTCCCCTGGAAGGCTCCTAGAAACTGCTGGAAGCTTTTAGAGTTACAGATGGATCCTTCTAGCACTCCAGGATCCAGCTCAGTGACACTGCCTCCTGGAAGCCCGCCCTGTGTGTGCTGGCAGTCTTAAAACCAGAGGGCAGCTGCTGAGAAAGTAATGAGGGGAAGCAGAGGCCAGAAAAGTATGGGGGAAGAGGAGGAGGGACAGAGAGGAGAAGCCACAACGTCCATCCTGGGGCTCTTATTCTCCAGGAGGCTGGCTCCATTCGTTGTGGTCCCAGCTCCTGAGGATCCTTCCTCTAGGTGGCTGCCCATGGTGCAGGTGGCCCTCTGGGGGAGGCAGCAGGTAAGAGGGAGGGAAGGCCCTCCTGGACAGGACAAAGGGAGCATCCAGAAGGCCACAGAGAAGCTGCCTCGCCACAGGAGGCAGCGCTGTATGGGTGGGGACACACTAAATGTGCTGTCTAAGCTCCCCGCCTGGGGGCAACCTGAACTCACCCGCCTGGGGCAGAGCTGAACCCTTCTTCCTGAGCCCTCATAGGACATCTTCCCCATGCAAGGAGGGGGTGCTGGGAATCAAGCGCCAAGGGTGGCCCCTGACTCCCTGGAGCTCATGCCATCACAGTCCCCTGCACCATCATGCCCAAGGGGTGGCCCGCTGTGGCCTCGGCTGCTATGAGGAAACTGCTCCTGGAGAACCAGCACCCACTGTGGCAACGCCTAGAAAGGCTGGGGTCCCCCACCAACTCACTTCCCCTACGGGACTAGGTCTCTTAGTTCTTTATTTTTTCTTAATTCTGGACCCCTCCCAATCAGAAATCCTATCCTTCTAGGCCAGCCGGGGAGGCCCTCCCTGACACCCACAGCCCTCGGCAGGCTTCTCCCTCATCCCCTTTCTCCTGCAGGGCCTGGAGTCACCTCACAGTGCCAAGTGCTCAGAGTCTGATGTGTGTCTTCCCAGCAGGACCGTGGGGTCCCTAACAGCCTGTGCCACTGGGGTGTCTAGGGCTGGGCATCTTGTAGGTACTTAGTGGGAACTCAGTGAGGGGCCAAGTCCTCAGCTACAGCCCCTCTGCCCCCTCCCCTGTCCACTCCCCATGGCTGCTGGCCTCAGGAATTCCTGCCTGAGGGCACAGCCCTGCCCCAGGCTGCACAGGCAGCAGCCCAGATTCTTCTAGGCTGCACAAACTTGGGACCTGGCTCCCATAGAACTCTCAACAACTTCCCACTGGTCACTGGCCACTGCTCCTTTCTCTTCGAGGAATTAACTACTGTTCTGTGAGTCAGTAACTGGGGACAGAGGGAAAGGGTGGCCTCATGTGACAGCTATAGTCATGGGGGAAGGCCCATCCGCTTCTGCTTCTCCAGAGAGACATTCTGCTCCGGTGGGAAGGAGGCCCCAATCACAATACAGGTTAGATGTACGCGCAGTCTAACCAGATGGGTTCCTAGACAACCACCTGAGTGGAGGAAAGACACCCGGCTGGGAGCAAGGGGACGCAGGAAGTCTTGGTTCCCCTTCTGATTAGCAAATCACTCCCCTTCTCTGGACCTCAGCTTTAAGGGTATGGCCTCAAGAACCCTAAGAATCCTCAGTTTTGTGTTTTTCAGAAATTCGTGTTATGTGGAGACGTGCTGAGGGGCCGGTTGCATCCTAAAGGACCCACGTGGAGTTTGTCGCCATCGGCACAAATCCTCTGGCTGAGAGCAGGCCTGGCAGCTGTGGTTCTGGGTTCCAACCCCAGCCCTGCCCCTCACTTGCCCATGACCCAACTTTCACAGAGGAGACCTGAGGCCCGGGAAGAAGGAATGCGCCCATGATCTGGAGTGTGCCCCTGAGCCTGCTGGTTTGCAGCTCCGGGATCCTGCCCCTCCCTCCCCAGAGGATGCACCCTAAAGAGTCGATGTCCTAAAGAGGGCCAGGGTGTGGAAGGGGGTTCGGCTTTCAAGGGCTGGGATGAAGGCACCACCTCCAACAGCCTAGTTGGGAAGGCCAGTTCCTCTACCCAGGAGCATTTATGGCTATGCTGTTGACTCCGCGTGTCTGGAGGAAGGGTGGGGGCCAGATGGGAGCACGTGACACCAGAGGGAAACCCTGGAGGGGTGACTGGGGCCGCAGCTGGTCCTGTGCCTTTCATCCCCAGATGACGGGCCTCCCTCCCCACATGGTGCCCAGAAGGAGTGTGGGGTTTCCCCTCCTGGAAACAGCCTGGGGCAGAACTGGGTGGGGGGGGGCGGTTAGAGTGGGCTACACCTCCCACAGCCCTTGAAGTGGGTAAGGATTTCTGCCTTCGTGGCACTCCTCCTTGCCCTACAGGTCCCTCCCATCCTTTTCAGGACCATTTATTAGGCGGGTCTGGGGTGGCCCACGGATGCGGGAGGGACAGAGAGGGCATAGTTGTGTGTGCAAATGAAGCCCTCTCCTGCCCATTGGAGTGTCCCCCTGAGGCTGTGTCTGTGCACACTGGTCACTGCCCAAGGGCTGTGTCTGCTTGAAGGTAGTGTCTTCCTTTCTAACTACAGTCAAGGCCAGGTCCATTCACATTGCCCTCTGCCTGAAGCGCTGGATCAGTCCAGAGGAGACGCTCTTTCTAATGTGCACAGAGATGCGCTGTGTGCCCCTGGTGCCCATCCCTGGGCAGAATTTGGGTGGGGAGGAGGGTCTGGAAGCTACACGACAGGTGGGAACTCAGTTCACAAAGTGGCATCCCCTTGATGCCAGAACGTCTTTTTCCCAATTTCTGACACACCTGGTTGGGGTCCACTGGCGCTTCCAGCCGGGAGTCCAAGTGCTCAGTCAGTTCCCACAGGGCCTGGGAGCGCCATGGCCACTTCTGGGCCAGCGTCGAACTGTCCCGAGAAGCCAAAGAGAAAGGCTACCTGGTAGCATGTGCCTTCCACCCAAGGCGAATCTTGCCTGGTCAGTCCCTCCCTCAAGAGAAGGGTGGGTGGGGGTCTGGAGCCCAGCCCCTCCCACAACTCCATCTCCAGGCACTAAAGCCCACGGGTCAGTTCTGATCTGAAGGCCAGGCTGGGCAAGGAAGCCCCAGGGAGCTTTAGGATCAGCCAAGTCTCCCGTTTGGGGTCTCAGACACTCCCTCCCCCCTGCATCACAGGGTCATTGGCAGGGGACAGGATGCGGGAGCACCAGCCTTCTCCTCCCTGCAACATCACCAGTCAAGCCCCCACCTCCATCCCCCAGGACTCTGTGCGAAAGACATGTGACCTCGCCTGGTTGTGGCTTTGACATCTGTGACCTTGACTGAAAGCCTGCATAGAATAGGCACCCACACAACCAGCACCTCGGCTCAGGTGATCACTGGGGGCCCAGGCCCTGTGACTCGTCCTGCGTCTCCTGCAGCACCTCACATCCTCGCCCAGCCCAGGACCAGGGAGTGCCCAGCCCAGGACCAGGGAGTCGAGTGTAACACTTGCAAGAGCTGGTGCATGAGCAAGGGAAGGGATGGGGAGCAAGGTCCTCCGCGCTCACCCTCAACCGCCCACCCTCCCGTCCCCGGCTCGCAGCCCGGCCGGCAGAGCCCAGGTGTTTCCCATTAAGGGTTTTATTGCGGATTCTCAGGCTCTGGCTAAGGAAGGCTGAAGGAGCTCCCCAATCCTGCACACACAGCCCCCCGGGGCTGTGCCCACACAGGGGGGCCTGTCCTCTCCCGCCACCTAGCCAGGAGGTCACCCCAGGCCCGGCTCCAGGCTCCAAGCCCATTCCCTTCCACCCATCCACCCTTCCTTCACACCGCAACAGCCAGGGCATCCTTCTGTGGACCAAAGCTAATGATCCCATGCCCTTACTTTGAAATCCACCAAAGGCTGCCCTTTGTGTGCGTGCGTGTGAGTGTGCGCGCGTGTGGTTTTTTGTTTTGTTGTTGTTTTTTTTAACAACTGGCTCTGATTTATAGCGCTTACCAGTTCCTGTGGTGTAAATATCCTCACCACGGCCAATTTCAAACTAACAGTGTGAGTCACTGAACTCGTGCCCAGTGAGCATTCACAAGTCAGGAGGAGCTGGCCTCAGCTCCTGTACCCCTTCACCCTTGACTAAGGATGCAAAGTCCACCTCTCCTGGCCCTAATTGTCCCTCTGGCCTCATCTCTCACCGTTTTTCCAGCCCTGACACAGACACTGCACACGGATGGCACCCGTGGGTCCCCGAGTGCACCCAGCACTTGCCAGAAACACTCCTCTCCTGTTTGGCCTGGCCAGCTCCTTTGTTAATACCCCGTTCAGATGTTTCCTCCGGTAGGATGTCTCCTCTAACTCCCCACGTCCGATTAGTGTCCTTCCTCTGTGACCCTAGAATACGGCCCTGCAGCATTTCTGTCCTTGCCCCCAAACTGAAGGCTCTGCAGAGGCCACTGCTATATTCTGGGTCTCTGGGTCTCGGCCCCTGATCCAGAAGAGGCCTCAAGATTGAGTTGAGGGAGTGAGATTCGTGGAGTAGCAAGCTTGGGGCCCAGGGCTCCAGGGGAGGGGCTACCCGGGGATCCAAGGCACTCCCTGGGACCTTTCCCAGCAGAGCCCGGTGCCACCTTCTTGGCCAGCTTTCTAGAAGAGCTGCAGGAGAGGGACAGGGGACATGGCCTATATTGGGGGAAGGGGCATCCGTCTACCTCCTGGGTCTGAGATACACCAGGTGCCAGCCATAGCCTGCCCCCTGGCACAGAGGGGTGCAATGCTGGCTGGGGCTGGGGCTGAAGTGACCTGCCGCCCCTCCCGGTTGTTTCTATCCTCGTGACAACGTTTTCCTGTGGGCAGTCTATCATTATTGACTTTGACACCAGCACCCAGGCATTTCAGGGAGGCCACCCTTTCCCATGCCTGGGAATGGCCTCAGGGGCTGCCGGGGCAGCCTCTGCCTGGATGAGCCTCCCCCAGGTCCTGCCCAGGTGGTCCTTTGTGACCAGAATGGGTGAGACGGGAAGCAGCGATGGTATGGGAAGGGCTGGGGGAGAAAGGGCCGAGGGAGAAAGACCTGGGTTTGCACATCAGCGTGGCCACTCAGTAGCTATACCAAGTAACGGCGTGGGGCCTCAGTTTCCTCATCTGTAAAATGGAAGTGGTTATATCTGCCTTTCAGGGTTTTTGTGAACATAAGAGTAACATCCACTATTGATGGAATGCTTGCAAAGTGCCCACAGGGAAAGGCACTTTACTCACATTATCTTCCATAATCCCCCCATAGCCCTATGAGATTGGAGTTGTTAGCCCCATTTCACAGATGTGTAAACTGAGGTTCTGAGGAGTTTATAGTCACACAGTAAGTAAAGCGGGGTGTAACTCCAAAGCTCCTGCTGCCACCACTGTGCCACTCTGTGTCCCTAAAATTAGAAGGTAGGTGTGTGTAGGGCCTGACACATCCCAGGCACAGTGTAGATAGTAGCTATTATTAATAATCAGGAGGTGGAATTTTTAAATATCCCTTGCACAGTGTTATCTGAACCTGAAGGTAGGCACTGGTGTTCCTGCTTTTCAAATGAGGAGACCGAGGCCTGAGGAGGTGTGAGCTTCTCCGGGTCCCACAGCTAGTTCCCAGGCTCTGGGCCCGTCCTCCGCAGGGTGGGGGCCTGCTTCTGGCTCCTGGGAGAAACCTGGTGTGTCTGTGGGTGCAGGTGAGGAAGGGGGCCAGAAAGACAGGGCTGAGGAGGGCTGACCATTGGGCCTGGCCCCAGAGGGGGCGTAGAGGCCAACTCCCCACCTCCTCCTCCACCCACCCTTCTCCTGCCCCCACCCTGGGCCACATAACTGAGTTGGGATGGGGCCGGGGGAGCACAGGGTGCCTGCAGCTCCAGCCCTGCGTCCTCACGTGTGGAATGGGAGCGATAATGACACCCGCACTACCACTGAGTCCCAGGACCTGGGGAGAATAGGAGGAGCTGAGAGTGGTGACACCTGGCCTGTGGGTGGGAGCCCCACCGGGGAGGGCGCGGCCAGCCTGCGCTGAGCAGCAGCTGAGGGGCGCATCTCAGGGACAGCTAGGCCCACCTCGCAAACAGTGATGATGTGGTCTTGCTGCTCACAGCAAAGCCCTGCTCTGTGTCTGCACTGTGATGCCGACAGCGGCTTGTCTGTCACACCAGGAAACGAGACTTCTCTAGTGAGATCCAGTGGAGGCACACCTGATATGGCAAAACATCCTAGTTTAAAAAAAGAAAAATATATCAACATTTCAAATAGCCTTGAGGACCTGTGGTACAGAGAAGAGGTGATAAAATTCTCCCTCCTTCTATGGACTCTGGACAGCCAGCCACTAGTTAAACTTGAACAAACCCATGTGCCTCAGGTTCTGTTGTGGCTCATGATTAGCCAAACTGGAGACGCCAGGGAGGCTTGGCTGCGTCTGCATCGGGAACCCCTCGGGCCTGGTGTAGACCTTCTGCCCCTCATCTCAGGCTGCGGGGACCACCTCCCAGGAGGGTGAGTGCTGGGATCTGCATCCTCAAAGCCCCTGGGTGTGGTTATCACCAGGTCAGGTCACCCTGCCCTGGCAGAGTTCTGGAAGATGCGAGGGGTGATCTCACCTACGGCTACATCCCAGGGGACTGGGAAATTGTGTCCAGAGGGAGAGAACACTAGCTGGTGAATGTCCACACTCAGGCTCCTGCACCTTGCTAGCCTGTGATGCTGTCACTGGTTTAACCACAGTGTTTATTATTTACCACAAGGCAGCAACAGACTACATGCTATCCACCTAATACCTCACTGAGTCCTCAGGACACCCTGTGAGGGAGATCACGTGACCGGTAGATGGCATAACCAGGCTTTTGAGCCCAGGCTTCTGCTCCAGTCTTTGTCTCAACCATCATGCCATTCTGCCTTCTCCATGAGTTCTGAAGGGGTAACCACACCTCCCGCTCCCCCCACACCACCTTCACTTTGACATGAGCATTAAGAGCCCCCGCCCTCGGAAGCCCTCAGACCTGGGGCTGCTGGAGCAGGTGTGCCAGCCAGTGTGGGTCCTGACCGGCCAAGGCTTCTGTCCTAGGAAGGGCTCGATAGGTTCACAATTGAAGTTGCTCCCCTGGCAAGGTCTCTGGGGTCCAGACTGCCCGTGGCGGGGGGAGGAGGGGGGCAAGGCAGCCTAGTGACACAGCACAGGCCACCTCTGAGGCTCCCACAGGGCCTCAGGCTTCCTTGCCTCCCAGGCCTGCAGATTTCAGCATTTTGCTGCTTTTAAGGGTGGGAGGCCCCAATCTGGGCTGCCCCATGTGGTTGTGAAAGCTTTGCCTGGGTCAAGGAGCAAGCAGGGGGTCAATATCCTATTGTCCAGGTTCAAAGTTCATGAGCCTGGAGGAAAAGGTCCTTTCTCTTACTAGACAAAGGTGTCTGTGAACCCGCAGGCTCTCACAGGTAACTTCTCTCCCTCAGGCAACAAGGACCATGCTTTCTGGATCTGAAATCTGGATTTGAACTTGGACAAAGGAAGTACTGATTTATGAATCTAGAAATGAGGAAATCCTAACAGTTGAAGAGCATTTGGGTTGTTCTAGTTTGGGGCGATTATGAGTGAAGTCACCATATCCGTACCATGGAACACTACTCAGCAGTAAAAAGGAGCCTGCTGTACCCACAGCTTGGATGGAGCTCAAAGGCAGACTCCTACATGAAAGAAGCCAGACCCAAAAGGCTCATGGTATATGATTCCATTTACAGGACATCTGGAAAAGGCAAAACTGTCAGGACAGAAAGCGGATCAGCGGTTGCCAGAGGCTGGGTAGGGAGTAGGGTTTCGACTACAGAGGGGCCCCGGGGAGTTTTCAGGGTGCTGAAACTGACCTATGGTGTATTTGTGATGGTGGTTACATGGCTGCTTGCGTTTGTAGAAGAATTGTACGACAGTGAGTTTTGCTGTATGTAAAATAGATTTAATTTAAAAAAAAAAAAGAAAAAGAAAAAAATTACATTTCCTTTTCTGTCTCTTTTTCCACTCGTGTTGACCTTAACACAAATTTGAATATTAACCAATTTGACTTAGTGGATATTTCCAAAGTGCCTCCTGTGCGCCAGGCCCTCTGCTTTGCCCAGAGAAGGGAGTGGTACCCTGAAGCCTGAGCCCACTCGGGGACCTCCCCACCCCCATCCCTCTTCAGCCGTCATCAGCCCATGCCTCCTCCCACACCTCCCAACACACCTGCTGAGGCCCAGTGCACCCCTATTTCCCTTTTAAGGGACTCTGGATCACTTCAGCCTAACGTTGACTGATGTGGGTCAATCGGTAACTATGTGCTGAAATACTGGAATTTCTGAGACATTTCCATGGTTTATGGGACCATAATATTTGAAGTGGGAACCTGGGAACCATCCTTGACACCTCCCACCTCCTGGTCACCCCACCTCTCCATGCTCCACACAGTGGCGGGCGGGGGGGTGGTCACAAACAACCAGGCAGGTGGCCCGTGGGGGCTCAGGCCTAACTATGTGTCTTATCAGTATGAATTCTATGTCACAACTTTTGGGGAGGGCAGTTGGCAATGTCGTCGGGGGTTTTTTTTTGTTTGTTTGTTTTCACTGACCCCAAGGTGCCCTGGACTATTGTGCAAAAAATCAATCCACTGGCTCGTCCTGTTGGTCTTCCTTCCTGAATGTCTTCGCACCTTCCTTCCCCAAGGCCACTTGTTCCAGGCCCTATACCTCTCACAGGGACCCCTGCACCGGCCTCCCAGCTGACCCGCCCCCTCCGTCCCTCACACTGCCACCAGAGGGATATTTCGGACACCAGAACCCGACAGTCTGCTCCCTCAAAATCGCTGGCACATGAGGAACCCATGCCAATCCATTAGGAAAAGACAAAAGGCCCATTAGGAAAACATGCCAAAAAAACATGAAAAAGCAGCTGTCCTATGAAAAAAGAAATACAAATAGCAAACACATATAAAAAGATTCCTAACTGCATTTACAATTCAATAAGTGAAAATCAAGCATGTGATACTGTCTCCCTCCCCCACCACAGCGGGGAAAAGAAAATGGAACCATTTGTGGGTATGGGTGGTAACGTGGCCGGGGGCGGCGGGGGGTGGGGGGTGGGGGGTGGTCTAGGAGTCTCTCGCATGTCGTGTGGGTATGGTGACAGGTGTGGCACATTGGTGAAACTTTTGGAGGGTCATCGTGAGGGATATCCCCTTCCATCCAGGACCCACTGCTAGAAAGGGGCCCATGGTTTGTACTCAGAACACTTCGTCATGTCTGTATGATACACCTGCTGTACGACAGAGGTGTGGGGAGGCTCCCTCCCACGGTGTTCACCAGGGCAGAGGCCTGGAAATAAGATGCCCACCAGCAGGGGAGAGTCGAGTCACTAATGCTCTGTCCACACTGCGAAATGCTCCACAGACATTAAGAAGAATGGAGAGGGACCAAGGTGACACTGAGTCGGGAAAAGGAGCTACAGATGTCCACGGTTGGAACCATTCCTTTGGGTGCAACTCTTGAAAAAGCATAGGCTTATCCTCACAAGTATACGCATGGAAAAATTTCTGGAAGCACACACCAAAACCCTCCAAAATGAAATTGCGTTTGGCGAGAGACAGGTGTGGAGGAGGAGGCTTTCTCTTTTCACTGCGTACTTTATTATTCTGCTTGGATTTCTGATCGTGTGCACAGAGTGTTTTACTTTTAAAAATGTCATCGGGAAATATCTGGGTGGTGGGATTTGAGGCCGACTTAGTTTTCTTCTTTGTACTTTTCTATATCAAAAAGAATCAAAATCAATGTGTTTAAATGTTGCAAAACAAACAAAAACTTTTGCTGCCCTGGGGATAAAGTCCATGCTCCTGCGCTCACACTGGGAGGTCCTTTGGCGCCAGCAGCTGCTTCCCCTCCAGTCTCCCGACTCCTGGGTCCGCCACAGCCAGCCCCATCCGCTTTCCACGCAGAGCCCCTTGCTCTCTCTTACCTCTGGGCCTTTGGCCATGCTGTTCCATCCACCTGGAAAACTCAGCCCCTCCGACTGCCTCTTAGTTTTGCTTTTTTCCTCCTTCAGCCTGGCACCAGGCGCCTGCCCATGCCCCCTCCCCCGCTGCTCACCGTCTCGCCCTGCCTGGCTGGCTCCCCAGCACCCTGGCCTCACCTCTGTCAGGCAGGCGCTCCTATCACGCTGTGAGGCCTCTTCCGCCCGTCAGCCACCCCCACCCCCCAACACTATCTCACAATGGCCTGGAAGGTGAGGACAGGCCCTGGTTCACCGACAGCGTCCAGGGCCCAGCTCTATGCCTGGCACACGGTGGGTTTCAACAGCGATTGCTGACGGAACTGACAGATGATTTCCTGAAATGAACGAGCGCACAGCTGGCACCCAGGCTCGGCTCTCGAGCAGGCCTGTTAGTGGGGCGGGATCCCGGGGCCTCAGGGCCCGCCGAGGCAGTCTGCAGGGGCAGACAAAGCAACCCGCAGCAGCGCCGCCTGCTCACTCCACGGTGGCTTTTATTTCCTCTTTGGTGGTGCCAAGTCCCTGAACAAATATTTTCCTGGAGCGGAGTTGCGGCTTAGCTCCCGGCCCTAAGCGCTGGAAACACCGCTGCGCCGGGCAGCTCCCAGGACCCAGAGGAGGCGCGGGGTCCGGCTGCAGCTCTGGGCCAAGGGTCATCGGGACGCCTCTGCCCGGTGCCCACCCTCCTGGCCGGCGCACGGGCCCTGCATCGGGCTGCCGACCCGGGAGGCAGCCGGCTTGATCTTGTTCGGCCCACGGCTGGGAAAGGCTTTAGCCCTGGGCCTCTCTGCCCATAAATTAGAATCCTCTGGGATCCCGAAGAAAACGTAGGCCATGTGGGCCTCCCTCGTTTTTTTGCTGAAAAAGCTACAGTGGGGTTTAAAGGAACTAATTAGAATCTCAGAAGCTCTTTTAAAAGCCTCCCTCCCCACTTTAACTTTCTTATTGCAGAATAACATACACAGAATATGCTCATCTGGAGCGTATAGCTTGATGATTGCCTTACGTATGCATACACCCCTGTAATCACCACCTACATCAAGCCAGAGAACCTTCCAGAGAAGCTTCCTTCATGTTCCTGCCTTGCCAATCCCACACCCCCAGCAGAAGCACCACGGGCTTTTATTACCATCGATTAGCTTTGCCTGTTCCTGAACTTTATATAAATGGAATCATGCCATCGGGGCTCTTTTGTGTCTGGTTTCTTGAGCTTAACGCATTGCCTGTGATACTCATCTATATTGTACGTGGAACAGCAGCTGGTCCTTTCTTTGACTGCGGAGGAGTATTCCACTGCATCAGCGTGTCACCATCTAGTTCTCCGTTGTCCTGTTTGGGGTTTGTTTCCACGTTCGGGCTCTGTATGGTGAATGAAGCCTCCAGCAGATGCGAGCCCTCCTTCCGCTTGGATTAGAAGGAAGCTACAGGTTTCTCTTCCTCAGATTCTGCTCCACCACGCACGTGTCCATTGGCACGCTCTCCAGCCGCCTGGAAGAGTTCCGGGCGCTCCACGTGCTCCCCAGCTATCGTCCATCTCTAATGTGAGCCTCTGTTGTAGGGTGCAGGGGTGCCTTGCACCGTGAATAAGCTTCGAGCTTGACTTTCAGAGCAAGACGGCAAGCAGCTCCAGGTGGCTACAGGGAGCACCCCAAAGGCAAAGACTCCCTTTCTGCAGTGAGCGCATGCCTCGTGCTGGGTCATAATAAAGCGTCTGCCTGCAGGAGGCACCCAGGGTAGCAGGAAGCCAATGTGGAAGCACACACCGAGGTGCCAAGAGGAGTGACCCAGAAGTTCAGGGGCACAGAGGCCTCAGTGCCTCTCCTTAGAGCTGTGAGCCCAGGCTTGAAGCAAAGCAGGTATACGGTAACACGGCCAAGGGCCCGATTTGGGAGTGCGTTCACACGCACCCCCGCACTCCGCCAGCAGGTGTAGAGCTGGTGATGCTCAAAGAAGGCACTGGGTGACAGGGTGCTATGATGCTGGGGGGTGGGGGGGTGGAGGGAGAAAGCCAGGTGAGAGCTGTGATCACGGCCAGGCAGAGCTGGCAGGATCCCAAGCCCCTCGAGGGTCCCCTGGCTCAGGGCACTCCCCTTCTGCTTCTGCAGCTCTGGGAACCAGAGCTCAGGTCTTCCAAGGCAGCCAGCCTGCCTCGCTCTTGTGCCAGGCTGGAGAGAAAGGGGATGGGGGGGGGATGCTGACGGAGACAGAGGTGGAGAGCGAGCCTCGGAGCAGGGGGCACAGCCCCACACTCCTGCGTGGCAGTCCCCTGCAGACCTATTTAAAAGAAGACTTTTTCCCCAGATGCTTCTTGGGGTCCACCTACCAGAAATGCCAACCTGGGAGGTGGCATCAGATGACCCCCCTGAGGCCCAGCAGTGGGCTCCCATCACCTCTGCCCCCCATGACCACCCGCTCAGAGGACAACCTTCACTCCACGTGAGAAGTGCACCTGGGGAGGGCAAGGTGAGGCCCAGTGCAGTGGGGACAGGCCTTACAGGTTCTGCCGGTTTCACCTCTGAAGTTTTCAAACCCAGCTCCTCTTCCCCATCTCTTTGCTGTCCTGGGATTCAGCTTCACATCCCTCCGGTTCCCGGATCTGCTCGCTCCTCAAAGACCCGCAGAGAAGTTGCAGGTGACTTCTCACCATATTCCAGCATCGTCTCTTCCCACACCTGTGTTCATGCCTCATCAGCATGAAGCCTCTTGAGTCCATAAAAAAATTTTTAATGTTTATTTATTTTTGAGAGAGAGAGCGAGAGCAGGGGAGGGGCAGAGAGAGGGGGACACACAGAATACAAAGCAGACTCCAGGCTCTGAGCTGTCAGCACAGAGCTTGACGAGGGGCTCGAACTCACAGACCTCGAGATCATGACCCCTGAGCCAAAGTCGGACGCTTAACCAACTGAGCCACCCAGGTGCCCTTTGAATCCCTATTTTTGCCAAAGCTGGACCTTCTGCCTGAAATGCCTCCCACCCCCACCCCCCATTTGAGATGCCTCTGTCCTTCAAGTGCCACCTCTGGGTACCTCTCCCAACCTACCCACACTGAGCCCCCTACCATGACGTCCCTGAGAGGAGCACGGAGCATCTTTGTTCTGGATGTGAAGGCACAGGGTAACCTTGTGATCTGGAGCAAACTTGAGAGGCAAGCGAGGCAGAAAGTGCAATTTAAAACAGAAACTGGCTTAAATTAAGAAGGTGACAATCGATTTAGGAGATGGCTCGCTCGTCAGTTGAGAAAAGAACTTGTACGAACTCTTGGTGGAAAATTCAAGGAGCCCTCATCCCCACACAACGTAGGAACACATGGCCAGGCGCACCACGGTGAGATGTAAAGGTGAGGAAAAAAGGACACATCACTCCTTGCTCCATTCCCAGCAGAGGGGGGCAGGGGGAGTCTTGAAAACGCAGAAAAGAGGGGAGAAGGGGGTCAAGGTGGTGGGAAGCAGGGCAGCAAGCTAAGGACTGAGAAGGGCAGGGAGAAATCCCCTGAGGCAGGGGTGCCTGAGAAACTTGAATATGATGTTAACCCCCTTCACATTTTCACTTCTCTGTTAGGTTCACTGAGTGAACCTGGTTTTATGGCACCATCCTGTTTGGGTAATGCCGTCTGGTGGGGATGCTCCCGGCAGGAGCACAGAGCACCACGTGCTGGAGCACAGACCCAGAAAGGGAATTAGCAGAGCAAGAGAAGCCGCGGGCAGCGGCACAGCTTTGCCATTTAGAGATGATGGGAGCAGGTGGACGCTGGGTCTTGGAACCTTGCAGGTCCCACGTGGAAGGGACGTCGAGCCCTCTCAGTCCTAGTGCTGCCTTCAGTGTATGCACGGCCCACTGTGGACTCGGGGGCCAGGCTGCCTGCGTCCAAACCCAGCTCCGCTGCTCACTGACATGTTGCTTCCTCTGTGTGCCAGTTTGTGTCTGTGAAGGGGGCACACGGTAGTGAGGTCTCAGAGATGGGTTAGCTGTCGGTGGTGGATGAAATAACCCAGGTGTGGTGTGGAGCAGCCCCTGGCCCATAGTGAGCTCAGTAGAAGTGTTAATATTCAAGTTGCCTATTTACAACTGTAAGTAGGGGCTGGCAGAAAATAGGCATTCAGTGTTTTCAATGCAGAACAAATGGATGAGCTAAGGTCTTTGTCTCAGCCTCCGAACACTCTGAGCACAATATGTCGGGGAAAGTATAATTCACTCTGCAATGCCGCCCAGAGCCCTACATTCCCAGGACACACCTGGGGTTCAGGATAGCACCTGAAGCCGGGGGTTCCAATGCCAGGAGCCCCAGGCAGGGAGACCGGCCACAGAGGGGCAGCTGAGGGGCTGGGTGGCAGCCTGGATGGGACTCTAAGGGGAGGGCAGCCAGGTGCCCTCAGGACACTGGGCTCCTGCTGTGCATTGTGCTTTTTCGACTTTCAAATTTTTCACTGTAGTTTTTCCATGTAGACATTTCTAGGCTTTTGGCACTTTGCTGGGGAGCGTTCGGGTGTTGCATGACAATGAGTGCACAGAGTAGCTAGCAAACTTTCAGTCAGTAGGAAGCTCTCGTGTCCACAAGGTAGGGAAGGATCTAGGAGAGCAAGAAGGACGATCTGGGCAGGAGACAGAGACCCCTGGGAGGAGGTAGGACAACCAAGGCCAGACAGAGGGGGGACACAGCACTCCCTCACTGCAGAGGGACTGGCACTGATCCTACTGTTCACCACCGAGGCACATCACAGCCCAGAACCAGTCTCTCTCCAAGAAGGTGACAGGGAAGGACATCGCCAGGCCAAGAAGAGACTCAACCACCACCACAGCCCAAAATGACAAGTGCTGTTTATTACAGTTCCATGAATGGGCCCAGCCACAGGCTCAGCCCATCCCAGGGAGGAGCAGAGATGAGCAGTCACAGACCCCTTCCCCATCCCCCGAGTCTTGTCCAATCACACACTCCGGGCAGAAAGTCTCAGTATGGAACACAGAACACGGGTTCCCTTTGCTTGGCGGAGCATCTCAGAGTCACAGATGGCCCCCCTCTTGGAGCGTCCAACAGAGCAGCGGGACGTTGTCAGACAGGCGAGCGTGGGAGTTCCCAGGAGGACTGGGCTGGAGGCTCTGGTCCCAGCAAAGGTGTGAGAGGAGGTCTGTCCAAGGTGTCCGAGAGCAGGCCTTGGCCCCAGGCCTCCGCAGGGCCAATGGCCCCAGGTAAAGCTGTGCCAAAGCCATCAAAGCTTCATAAGCCATTCAGGAGACAGTGCGTCGAGGTTGGCAACACAGAAATTCATATCAGGCCTTATGTAACCTTGGCTGAACCTACCGACCTCCAGCAGAATTTCAGCAAAGACGAAAAACAAAAAGGAAACAAATCAGAGGGACTCTGGCCGCAGCATCCCTCCCCACGAGAAAGATAAAGGCATAGAGTTTTTAGCCAAGTTTCCCAATACCATTTGTGTTTAGAGAAAAGGCTGGTCCACACAGCCAGCACAGAGAGAAGAGGCAAAGGCAAGTAGAGTTCACATGACTACTTTATATTAAAGTTTATTACATTTGGAAAATCTACTGTACAGGGAAAAACCCATTGGATTAAGTAGAGTTTTGCCAAAAGCAAAAGACTATCTCTCTTTGGAATATTCCTGATTCCAGCCCAGGGGGCAGGGCCACAGGAGCTAATCAGAGGTGAACCTGGTCGTACGTGGAGCAGCTCCATGACAGGTGTGCCCAGGCCCCTCTCATCACCTTCTAGAAGAAAATGTGCCCCAGAGACAGCACCAAAGGAAGGGCTCGGTCTTCAGGAGATTCTCTGGGGCCACTACCACCTCGCTCACCCCACAGTCCTCTCTTCTCGGTCCCCAGCTTGAGGTGCCGGGATTCCGTCCTCACACAGCTCAACATCGCGGCAGCCTGGGCCACGGCAGCGGCCCCGAGTCCGTGGACACAAGCGTGACCGCTCCAGACGTGACTGCCCACGGCTGCCAGGATCAGCCAGCCCCCCCAATAGGGCCACCCGACAGACATTCCATACCCTGTTGCACACGTGAGTGACAAACTCAGAGACAACACACCGACTAGGCCTACACGTTGGCTTCCAGATTTGGTTCTCCTAGTTAAAAAACAAAACAACAACAACAAAAACAGTCTTCTTAACCCTGATGCTGTCTCCTCGCCATAGATTAGGGAAGCAAGATGGGGGTAACCAAATCAACTTACTTAACTTACCTCGGGAGTAACCAAGTCTACTGGGCTATGAACAAAGAAACTAGAGGAAACATGTGCAAAAACAAGTTGGTATCTAAATGAGACCTCCCCGCAAAACGTCGCTCTGATGGAGCTCCGAACTCCTCTCCCTGCCATCCAAGGGTAGAAATGTGCCCCCAGACCACTGGTCTCCACCAGCAAGTGCGACAGATGAGCCAGCCCTCAGCCAAGCGGGCCATCCAGGTCCAAAGCAGCAGGGTCCCCTTTGTCTCCAGAATCGGGTCCGGGGAGGGGCTGCTCCAGGTTGGAGAAACTGAGTCAGAATGATGAGATGCCAGGTGCTGGCGGTGGCAGAAAAGTCACGTGCGAGAAAGCCCTTGCGCCCAAGTCTCCAGGCAGAAGTCAGAGAAGCAGAGGAGAGCCCCCAGCGTGCCCCGGAAGTCCGTGGGCAGGGAGCCGGGGAGGTGGCATGGTGGCAGGGCCTGCAGTTCTTCGTGGAAGAGGCAAGTGGGGGCCTAGCGAGTGGCAGGGGCAGGAGGAGCCCCGTCCCTGTCAGGCGTAGAACTCCTCCTGTTTGCTGGGCTTCTGGTAGGCCCCGCCGTTGGCTTGTTTGGGCTCCTCCAAGGAGTAGCTGCCCTCGTCCTTCTTCTTCATCCGGTACAGCATGAAACCCACCAGGCACACGGCGAAGATGAGCCCCACGAGGCCTCCAGCGATGACCCCTGTTGGGGGGGTGGGCAGGGAGGCCGGCTCAGCTCAGTTAGGCAGTAGTTCCCTCACACCGGGCAGCCCCCGAGGTGGCTGCGCTCAGCCCCACTCCAGCGCCCCAACCCCCAAGCAGCGGTATGCACCCCCCTACCACCCACCTGAAAGGAACTCACCTCCCAGCACTTCCTTCCGGTCCAGGAGGCCCTGGGAGGCCCCCGTGGCCCCACGGTCCACTGGGGGCTGATTCCGCTGGTCGGGCTCCACAGCGGCCACGGCTGTGTTCTCCCCAGATATGTCAAAGGTGAAGTCCTACGGGAGGGCAGGGACAGTTGCAGGCTGCGGAGGGCCACCACCAGCAGCAGCATCCAGTTTTATTTCTAAACCCAGAAGCAGCTCGGGAGTCCCTGGTCACCGCTGCCACCAGCTCAGACACACCCAACCCAGCCCTCAGGGACCCCAAAGCCAGGCACCTCTCACCACATCACACCAGACCCTGGCTGGACTGTGGCAGATATCACAGCAAGCGAGACAAAGCGCTTGTATTTATATGAAAATAAATAGGCTCATTGTAATGTAAAGTATAAAATGACCATGACTCTAAGATCTAAAGAAAGACCTGGTAGGGCTTCTCCCCTGCCCCGCAGCAGGGGCCCTGCTTACGTTTGGGAAGCCCTGTTTTAGGGGATCTTGAAGGACTCCTTTGCTCAGGTCTCATATTTAGTCTGTCCTGCTCTGGGCTCGGCCCCGGAGGCAGGGGGAAGGTGGGACCGCGTGAGCCTGTCTTCCTGGCGGGAACAGGACACGCTTACGGGGCACAGGGTGTTGAGTGTGCCAGATGACCAAGCCAGCGGTACTAACGTCCCAGGAAACACAGAGGATACCAGTGAGCACTCACCTGCTCCCCAGAGCCCTCTCCTGCTGGGAGCTGAGTGGAGACCCCATCCTCGGCAGCCTTCTCAGTGGCAGAAGGACCACGGTCCTCCACGCTGGGCGCGTGAGAGTCGAGCTGGCTGGGTCCTGCAGGAGCTGAGGTCTCATGGTGGTCAGGCTTCATGTCCCTGTGGGGATGGGAGGTGACAGGCCCCTGGGCCGTGGTGGCTCTTGCTGTTGATGCCTGGTGAGTGGTCGGCTGTGGCGTGGTCTCGCCGGGTGGGTGGGTGGTCTCCTTCTCCCTGGCCGTGAAGCCAGGCTCCACCTCTGCCGGAAGCACTGCCTCTCTGTCCTCAGGCCTCTCTCCAGCCGGCAGGACGGACGTGAAGGTGGCGGTGTTATCTGTGCCGCTGGGCTCTGGGGCCGTGGGCATGGCCGTCAGGAGCTCCGTGCCCTTCCAGGTGGATGAGGGCTGCTGTGACAAGGTGAGATCTTGCAGAGCACCTGCAGGCCCAGAGGCAGAGCTTGTTGGAGTGGGGGATGCCCAGACCTCGGGCCCAGCCAGGCTCACGCAGTGAGGAAGGGCCCACAGCTCTGACTCCCAGGCCTGCCTAGCGAACCCTGTTGTGAGAAGTGGTTTCCCCAGGGCAGAACGAGCTGAGGCTAAACTCAGCTTTGGAAAATGGACAAGGACAGCTGCCCTTTTCTGCTGTACATGCCTGCGGACAGCCTGGTCCCTGCAACCATGAGACATCAAGGCCGTCTGGGAAGGAACTTTTCCGGTGGCTAATGAAGCTCGCTCCCTGGGTGGGGGCACTCTCAGGGCCTGAATGCCTTGTCCCTGGTGCACACTCCTCTCTGGCCCCCTCCCTGGTCCACCTGCCCTCTCCCCAGAAAGGCTCAGCCCCCCTCCCCCCCCCCCCCCAAGAACAGAGGGCTGCATCCTACCTTCCAGCTCCCAGGCCCCTACCTCGGCCACTTTCCCCACGGATGACCTCGGCCCTCTTCCAAAATCCTGGTCAAGAGCACCTCCTCTGGGAGGCCTCCATGACCACCTCTAGCTCAAGGACTCCACTCCCCCAGGGAAAGGGGAAATAGGGGAGATAAGGGACATTTATGGAAGATCTACATGCCACCAGGCTTTATGTTACCTTACAGCTCCCAACAATCGTATGAAGTCAAGACATATTCCCATTTTACAGATGAGGAAATAGAGGCTTGGAGAAGTCCACCTTTCTAAAGGTTGCCCAGGGAGTTAGAAGAAGATGAGCCCAAGTCTGTCTGCAGCAGGCAGTCCCCAGGGCCTCCTGGAACCCCAACATTCACTCCCGCAACCCATATATGCCTTTTCCTTGCAGTGTGGACCCCATTCTCTTCCCTAACATCACCCTTCAGACCCTGCCGGGGGGCTGCCTGACTGCCACCCCCAGCTCATAGCCCACTGCCATCTTGGGATGGGGCCCCCATGTCAGCTCACCTGCACCTGAGCCAGAGAAGTTGTCAGAGTCATCCCCAGAGCCATCCTGATCTTCAGGGGGCACATTTGTGGCCACTATTTGCTGGAAAAGGATCAGAAAAGGGTATGAGTGGAGGCCTGGCCAAGGCCCTGCTACTCTGGGGTCCCTGTCCTAGACAGCTGAGTGAGCTCCCCCACCACACACATATAGAACAGGAAGGAAACCCTTGTGTGTGGCTCTGGAACCCACAGCTCAGGGCCACCCTCTGGTCCCCCCCACACCCCTGAACGCTATGATGACACAGCCCTGTGCTAGGTACTAGGGGTGCAGAAACACCTGAGGGGGGCAGGGCTCTTGTCCCAAGAGGCTCAGTCTGGTAAGGGAGCCCCAGACCTCTCAGAAGAGCAGACAGAAGATGCCATTACTCGGAACACAGGCTGTGGCCACAATGGGACCCCGTCAGCTCACCCTACACTGAAAATCAGGTCTTGGGGCCACTGGCCAGGGAGCTTCAGGGGCCAAGACAGGTTTAAGAGCCTCAGGAACAATCCCCCAACACCCTGACTCCAGAGAGACATTCCAAAGCATGCTGAGCACCAGGGTATGGACACTGAGGGCCTCACGGGGGTGGGGGGGTGGTGAGGGCAGGGACGGGCACGGGTAAGTCGTCTGTGCTGAGGCAGGGCTGGCCACGCAGGACACATGCTTCTTCCCACACCTGGTCTGTTTTCTCATCCACAGGAAGGACAGGACGCAGACCCACTTGGGGAAGGAAGGACAGGGTGCCCATTAGGCTGGCGACAGATGAGACTGATCTAAAGGAGGCCCTGCACTCAGGAGGTGGCGACAAACGAGCCATGAGCCTGGAATGGACCCCGTGTACAAACAGCTGTCCTAGGAATGCTGTCTGCCTGGTCCGGCTGAGAGGCTGCAGGTGCCAGAGTGCAAACACCTCCCCAATTCCTGAGACAGGAGCTGCACCGGCAGACCCAGAGAGCGGGGCCGGGAGGAGGCAGGGCGCACCACACACGGCCGAGCAGGCCTGCGCGGAAAGCTGGAGGAGGGCGGCGTGGGGGTGCGGAGAGCTCCCAAATACTAGTTCCAGAACAGCGGTTGGAGAAGAGAAGACCCAACAAGCCAGGTGTCAGGAAGGGTAGCGATGAGTGTCCGTTCAGCAACACGACCTTGACCCAAATGAGTTCGTGATACACCCATCTCGAGGGCCCCAGTGTCAGGGGCCAAAACAAACAATGAATAAAGAGGCAAAGCAGCACAGTTCAGGGTACCCAGTGTGGCCCTGAGGACATCACGAAACCTCTTATGGCCTCAGTCTCTCCATCTGTAAAATGGAGACAGTAGTAATATCTACGTTTCAGGATGGCTGCAAAAATTCAAGGAGGTTATACACATAAAGAACCTAAGAGAGCCTGGCGTGCAGTAAACTCCCCACCAACAAGGGCCACTGCTCTAACCCGGGGAGCCAGCGCAGCTCAGCGCGGAAAAGAGGATTCTGGCGCCTGCCTAGGAAGAGCTGGGATAGAGGTGGCAGAGAGGCAGAGGTGGGTGGAAGAGAGGAAGGAGGGAGCCAGCTCACAGGAGGCTCTGTGCAGACTTGTCAGAGGCAGGTTCCGCCCAAGGCTGGGCTCCGGGGAGTGGACCTCCTCAGCGGGGAGTGGACCTCCTCAGCGGGAGAGGCATCGCCACATCCTGGCCACAGGCCGCGGAGTTTCACCCTTGAAGGGAGCAGAGCAAGGAGAGCCGGACAGGACCTTTGGCCTCCCGAGGCTGCCTGGGGCAGAGCTGGCCCAGGTGGAGCCTCCGCTTCCAGGAGCTCAGGTCTGGAGGGAAGCTTCAGACATGTGTAGAAACCACCAGGCTAGAAATACCACTGAGCTTCCTCTGAAAGTACAAAACCCAAACCCTACCTCTTCCTCACCCCCCGAAGAAAAAGGTTTTGGCCCCAGAAGGGCCTGTCTGAGCTGTCACGGCCCATCTAAATGAACTGGCATGGTCCCTGCCCTCCGCCTGCACCGCAGGCCACATCCTGTCTACACTGTCCCCAGGTGGTGCTTCCTACACCTGTCCTGTCTCCACCGAGCTTCGAAGCCTCCCCTAAACCTTCCGTAGTAAAGAATACTGCCCACCAGGCAGGCAGAGTGGGTCCCCTCATCCCCACATGCTCCCATCCCAGGCCCACAGCGGACTGCTTCCCACAGCCTGGCAGGGCAGGGGAGGCCCAAGCATTCAGGGGACCCCCACCCACCCATACTCACTGAGACCCCACTTCCCTCTTGCCCACTGCCTCTGAGAACCCACTTCCCTCTTGCCCACTGCCTCTGCCTTCCCTCAGCTTTCCTGAGGAGGCCCTAGGAGACCGACCAGCAGCGACCTTTCCCAATGCATTGATTCCATCCCTTAGAGATGCTGCTCAACACGGCACGGGGTCAGGGCCCGGCCAGACCAGCCTCAGCTGCACACTGTCATGAGAGCCAAATCTGCCAGCAGAAACCAGAGTCTCCTGTTTCACAGATGAGGGGATACAGGCCTGCAGAGGACTCCATGCACTGGGACCATGTCACCCTTGGAGGCAAAAGCCAGGGAGGCCCGGCCTCTCACCTACAGGGAGAAGCCTCAACAGGTTAGCAGTTTCCCAAGAGCTGGGCCTCTTTCACCACTTGATAAGACTTTGGATCTGCCCGGTCCCTAAAAACAATTTGTTCCCTCAACTCTACTCAGCTTATCCCTTGGCGATCTTGTTTACACAACAAGCTCTTAAGCAAACGCTTTCTCTACTGAAACCAGCTCCTTGGCCTCGGGCAGCCCCTCCCTCTGAGGGCTGGGTCTCCATCAGGGGAAGGGCTGCAGTGACCTCCCAATCCCCTCCAGCTTGAACCTGTGCTGGCCTCAGCTCCCTGGGGAGGAAATCAGCAGAAACTGCTGAGTTTGAACTTGGATCACTAGGTGCCAGCTGACTCCAGCATTCTGGGTGAGACTTCCAGTTTCACTTAGGCCACTGTGCTAAGAGCCTGTGGCCAGCTGCCCCCAAGGCCTCATTCAGGGCTCTCCTCAGCACTGCCTGACCTGGGTCCTTCCCAGACCATGTGGCCACAGCTCGGAGCTGCTCGGGGACAGGTGGGCCCCACCTTGGAACCTGCTTCAAGCTGCCTGAGAAGGTGAAGGCCAACCAGCTCATACCTTTTTTTTCTTTTTTTTTTTTAAGTTTATTTATTTTGAGAGAGAGCGAACATGCTTGCACAGGGGAGGGGCAGAGACAGAAGGAGAGAGAATCCCAAGCAGGCTCTGCAGTGTCCGTGTGGAGCCTGATGCGGGGCTTGAACTCACAAACCGTGAGATCATGACCTGAGCCGAAACCCAGAGTCAGACACTTCAGCCACCCAGGCGTCCAGCTCATACCTTTAACGGGGCCCTTTAACCTCTGCAAATCCTAGGAAAAGCCACTTTTCATATAACAAATCAAAACCCTGAGGGGCTTTGACCTGGGGTCAGGGCTCCAGCAGAACAGGAAAGAAGGTATGAAAAACTGAGGCATTCTCTGACACTGAAAACACTTTCCACCCCTTTCCACCTTTACCCTTCTATTTGAGGCAGGCAGGCTTGAGATTAGCATCTCCCACAGATAAGGAACTGAAACAGACAAGGTGATGGACTTGCCCAAGGCCACGGAGCAGTGTGCCACGTGCTCTGCTCACCTACGTCCCTCTCCCTCTGGCCCATCTATTTTAAGATGCCCGTCTTCCCAACACAGCCACAAGCTCCAGGAGCCACGAGATGAGTGCATCATGGAGTAAAAATTCCTGACCACTACCCCAGCAGCCGAGGGGACCTCAATGCCAGCCCAGACTTCACAGGTTGACAGGGGAGGGCATGGACAAGCATCGGGTCAGAGCTGCCAGGGGCTGGGAATCTGCATCAGGCTGCCACCCGCCATTCCCAAGGACAGAGGGCTAGGAGAAGAGCTTCAAGAAGCTGTCAAGAAGACAGCCTCAAGCCTCACCCTGCACTGGCCATAAAGAGGGCCACTCTCCTTGGCAGCCTGCATCTGAGTAGCCTGCTTGCCCTGGCCAGCCAAAGGACCCAAGGGACCCAGGCAGCATCCCTCGAAGACACCTCGGGGACAAGAACTCCATAGCAGTGTCACAAGTCAGGATGCCAAGTGGACCTCTCAGTGAGGTTCAAGTGAGGACGGTGGACCCAGCCACTTCTAACTCTGGATTGATGGAAGACGTTGTCTGTCCGCCTGCTCCCTGGACTCCCGCCACCCCGTCGACTGCAGCCCATGGGTCCCTTCGGACCTGTGGTTTCCAACCCACACCCTGAATCACTGACATGTGTCACCTGCTGCCTGACTTAAGTGATGGCTAAAGCACAAATCCTTTAGAAAGCGTTACTGAGTTCACAGGATCGCATTGCTCTCTCAACCAACATACTGCTAAAAGTACAGTATCGAGGGGCGCCTGGGTGGCTCAGTCGGTTAAGCGTCTGACTTGGGCTCAGGTCATGATCTCACGGTTTGTGGGTTCGAGCCCCGTGTCGGACTCTCTGTGGACAGCCTGGAGCCTGCTTTGAATTCTGTGTCTTCCTCTCTCTCTGCCCCTCCCTCACTTGCACTCTGTCTGTCTCAAAACTAAATAACAAGGGGCGCCTGGGTGGCTCAGTCGGTTGAGCGTCCGACTTCAGCTCAGGTCACGATCTCGCGGTCCGTGAGTTCGAGCCCCGCGTCGGGCTCTGGGCTGATGGCTCAGAGCCTGGAGCCTGCTTCCATTCTGTGTCTCCCCCTTTCTCTGCCCCTCCCCCGTTCATGCTCTGTCTCTCTCTGTCTCAAAAATAAATAAAACGTTTAAAAAAATTTTTAAAAATAAATAAATAAATAAATAACAAAACAAAAATAAAATAAAAAATAAGTCAAAGTATAGTATCGTGTAAGGAGGATTAAGAGAGTCACATTTTTTAAAGTAATTTTTACCCTTTCAGTTTCTTGGTCAGAACTGTGGATCTAAGGTAAATGGGCAGAGCCCTCCCCCACCCCCCATATACCTAGAGGTCATAACTCTTGGGGTCTGAGGTCTCAGCTGCAGGACCCTAGCCTTTACCCCCCCCCCCCCCCCCCCCACCTGTGCATCAGGATGCCAAACTGACCAAAAGTGAAATCCAAAGCATCACCTTTGTCCAGACCATGGGCTCTTTTCTTCAGGGTCCCTAGGAATCAGCAGGAGACTATCAGAAGTCTTCTGAGCTCCATCCCTGAGGCTGATTCAGTGGATCTGGGGCAACGGCCCAGGACTCTGATGTTGAACAAGGTCCCGGGTCCTGTAGGTGGTATGCAGACTACACTTGGAGAACAATAGTCTGGACAGGGAAATGTCTGACCTAGAGTTGTCCAGGGCCTGGGTGCTGGGGAAGGCAAATCCCTACAAAGGTCCCAAGACTCTCACTCAGGTGCAGTGTTCAAAGAAGAGGCACCAAATAGCAACAGAGCCCCGTAAACAAGCGCTAGGGGCAAACTGATCCAAGAAGACTCTGGAACATTTCTCTGTACTTCTGATGCATCCACTCCGCACAAACAGTACATCCCAGTACCTGCCTCATGTGTAAAAGAGCCTCACCATGGAGCTAAGGAAACCCTGAACTTCCAGAGGCATGACCCCTTTGGTTCCTAGGGGTACAAAAAACCGGAGACAAAGATGAGCCTCTGTCCTGCCTGCCCAGAGTTGCAGGACCTCCTTGGTATCCCAGGCCCGAGGCACTGACCTGGCAGGAGCAGGATCTCCCAGGGTGGGCCCACCAGGGAGGGGAGCAGGGGCTGCAGAGCCACTGTGCAGTTTTCCAGGGGAACCTGCCTGAATGGGAGGCAGGGGTAGGGGTCACAGGGGCTAGAGAATGTTGTAGAACACACTGCCCCACTCCTGCAGCTCACCCAACACCCTGGTACCCTATGGCAGTTATAAACATAACTCTGCTTTCCTCATCTGGGGGATCATTTGCACCCCCTCCTATAGCCCTGGCTAACATGGCCTAAGCACAGTCCTGAGGGCCCAGGCAGGTCAAACCCAAAGCATCTTGGACCAAGGGTTCTCAAGGAGAGGAGCAGAGCCAGGAGTGGTAGGGGGAAAGAGCCTGACCAGGGTGGCTGCCACAGGACAGGTCTAGCTCTACTGCTCCCTTGCCCAGTACTGCTGACCTGGGGCAGCTCTCAGCCTCTCTCTAGACAACAGAGGGGGCTTGGCGGGAGAACACGAAACTCCCTTAGTGCTCTGACAGGCTAGGCTGGGACCTGGGAGCAGAGGCCCCAACTCCTTGTCAGCAGGGCCAGAGTGGTATAGGGGTGGCCATGTCAGGCTGGGTGGAAGGGGCAGGACCGTAGGCCCGGGCCCAGGAAGACACCAGGCTCCCCTCCTGCCCAGGATATCAGGGTAGTAGCAGATAAATCACTTTCTCTCTGAAGGCTTCTCTCCTGACTTGGGAGCTGCCAGGGAGACATGCTTAGGCCACTGAGAGGCACAGATCTCCCCCAGTTTTGGCCTCAAGACCCTGAAATCCACCCCGCTTTAGGCACTCCCAGGAGGAAGGGGCCCCACCAGTGCTTCAGACAGGATCAGCATTTCCGGCCTGACAGGCACAGTGATTTATCAGCTCCGTGTCTCTCTACCAAAACCAAGTCAAGACTAGACTTGCAGAGGGTGTGATGGGCATGGCCCAGGGCGGCAGGGGCCCAGGGAATGGCAGGTGGGAGACAGGGGCTTATCCTGCCTTCACCCTGAGCATCCATGAGGGCATGTAGGCCCCCAGCCCCCATCGGCACTTCCACTGTGGGGAGCACACTTCAGAGGACCTCCCAGGGATGTGCCCTTCACCCCATACACACACACAACCCACTGGATCTGTCCCCATCCTGCCATTCAGACACAGATCTCACCAGTTGGGGGATTCCTGGGCAGGGCTGGGGTACAGGGCAGCATCCATACTGGGCTTTACAGATGGGAAACCGGAGGTCAAGTTTGCAGAGCCCTTTGCCTGCCCCCATTCTGCCCATTTGGAGTACCTGGAGAGGCCAGACTTGTGTTGAGGTGGTGAGGGTCCTGGCAGCCAGTGCCAGCCCCAGTGGCCAAGCCAGGTCAGAACTGCCACCAGCACCCCCATACGCACCCCTCCACAGAGCTGGCACCGCCTCACGGCTCGCGTGCTGGGACTCGTCTTAGCCGGGCCCAGCTGAGGGCTGGGTGTGGGGCCGCAGAGCCGGAAGACCCGTTCCTCTGCTTTTCCCCACCTCCAAGAGCCTTGTACCAGGCATGGAGCAAGGTTGCCCAGCCCGGTCCTGCCAGCCTTTGTGGCCAGGGTTGCCCTGGGAGTCAGACAAGGGGTGGCCACGGGAAAGTGACCAAACCCAGTACCAGGAAAACCTGGTTATAGCCTGGGCTCTCTGTTCCCAACTTACTGGATGACCTTGGATAAGAATCTCTGTCCAGTTCCCCATCAGTACAATAGGTGATAGTAAGGGGGCTCCTGGTTCCAAGTCTATGGTTGGGAAGTCAAGGGGACTGCCCACCTGAGGGGTTGTGGCCCACAAACACAGTGCTCAGCAGGGGGAGGACCCACCATGACAAATAGGGAGAAGGGTACTTGATCACAGTGACTCAGTGTCACTGCCCTCAGCTTCCCAAGGGGGGTTATGGCCTAGGCAGGACGTTAGAGGTATTCCAAAGAAAGGGGACTCTGGGATGGCAAATGGCACCCCACGAGGACAGAGGGAGCAGCTGAGGCCACCAGAGCCTTGTACCTCCCAAGCCTTGGCTGTCCTAATGAGGCGGCAAAGACCAGAAGTTCAGTGTTGGATGCCCCAGCCAGCCCTCACAGGGGCCCCTTGAACTGCTCTCTAGCTGATTAACCTCCAGATGCCACCGGGCTTGGGGGCCTGACATCTCTGGCGCGTGGGCTTCTAGAGATACCCTCCCCCAGCTCTGTCTAAATAAAGTCTCCTCAAGTTTCGCAGGGCCAGAAACTAGTAGCTTTGGACACACCTGCAGCCAGCCGGGGCTCCAGCTGTGCAGACAGACGGGGATGGGGGCACTTCCTCACCCAAATTTATCCAATCAGTGTCCCTGCAGTTGCACAGTGTCCCCTTTAAAATGCCTCTGGTAAGACTATCGGGTGCTAGACGCTCACCCTAGAGTATAAATCAGCTCTATACAGGGGAGCAGCTAATTCCGGAAAGGGGGCACCGGGGGTGGGTAGGAGCCCTGGAGGATGGGAAAGGACTGCAAGAGAGGCCGGGAGATGCCAAGGGCACATTTTTTAACTTGTGTCAGAATTGGGTCGCCAGCCAACCCCATACCTAAGAAAGACAGACTAAATTCCCTTTGTTCCCACTTTGAGCCACAGACATACATGGCTTCTCCTCCCACATACAGAAGAATAATGGGCCAGCCTAGGAACTTGCCTCTGGGATTAAGTTCAAGTCAGACTGATGAGGCACTGAGGTAGAAGCCCAGACAATGACACGGGAAGGGCAGAGTATCCTTGAAGGAGTCCCATGGGGGTACCACGGCAGAATGGAGTTTTGGCCTTTGCAAGAGAAGGCAAAATTTTCTGTGAAGACCAGGTCTGAATCGGCTGGGCTCACTCCCCAGGTTCCCAGTGGGATCCCACCTCAAAGGCAGCAAAGTAGACTAGGCCCCTTCACTGTCAGCCTAACATTCGCCAGGGGCCTCTTGATGGCTGAAAGGCCCACAGAGCCTCAAACGCCCCACACCGAGCTCCCGGGCACCAGCGGCATGTGCACACAGCAGACGGTGTGTCTGTGCATGCAGCTCGGGGGGCTCTCAGGAGCCCGGAGTCACCCAGCAGGTGGAGTAGCCACAACACCTTGCCCAGAGCTCCGGGACAGTCATGGGGTGGGAGTAGGCACCTAAGGATATAACCTGGGCTGGGGGTTATTGGAAAAACAGAAATACCTGAATTAGGCCTTAGGGAAAAAACAGCTAATACGTATTGTGTGCTATGTGCCAGGCACTAATCTAAGCACTTTAGCCGAATTAATTAATCTTCACAATAACCTTAGATTCCAGTGCCAAATCCATCCTCCAGATAACGACACTGAGGCAAAGGGGACAGTTTGTCCCAGGGCATACAGCCAGTGAAGTGCTAGGGAGAGGGTCTGAGGCCAGGCAATCCAGCAGGCATGTGGTTAACAACCCTTCAGTGGGGGCCACGTGGCTCTCTTACCCTCAGGAAGAAAAGAGGTGGCACAGGGGAAAGTGCAGAAGGAAGAAGGACCACAGAAGTGAGGCCTTCCCCCCACATCCTGCAGCCTGGCCTCGCCCAGCTCCCTTGCCGGGACAGCCTTCAGTCGGCCGTTCTGGGGACAAGCCGCTGTCCCCTACAGTCCCAGGGCCCTGCTCGGCTGGCCTGAGCCCCGGCCCAGGTGCCCTGGTGTCTGGCCTCCCCCCACCGCCTGCCAGCCCAGCTCACACCTCCCCCGGGTCAGGAGCCAGCCCCTGGCAGAGGCTCAGGCAGAGGCGAGCAAAGTGTGGCCTGCCAGCGAAGGCTCACATTTCTGAGAAGGGGCAAAAGCCATGTTTTCAGGCCCTATTACATCAGCACACTGGGGTAAGACCAGCCAGCCATTCACACGAAGTAACTATACACCCAGGCCAGGTCAGACTGTACCCCTTCCTCCAGTCACAGCCACGGGGGTGGGGCGGGGGGGGGGGTGCTCCCCAGGGGACTCTCTAAACAGAGTCAGGCCCAAAGCTCCCCCAGACTTGCTCCTCTGAGTCCAGGTAAGGAAGGGACTCTCAATCATGCCACGTACATTAGTTCCTGGGGTCTTTTCAAAAGCCCTCCGAGGAAACTGAGGCTTAGGGGCAAGTGAAGAAACATGCCCAAGGTGCTCAGGGAGGATGTGATGGAGCCTGGTAATGACTTGGACTGCCAAATCTCCATGTCCTGTGCTCTTCCCAGCCTCCACATGACACCTCTCCAGTCCCCGTGACACTTACCTAGGCTGACCAGCCAGCCAGTTCTGGATCCCAGCTGGCCTGCCCAGCCCCACAGCTTCAGGACCTCAGACTGGGCCCCAGTAACTACCCCAAAGGCAGGCAGACCCAAGCAATCAGCTCAGGCTGCTGCCCTCACAGTGGGAGGAAAGGTGGACCAAGACATCCCCCCTGCCGCCCCCCAGCCCCTAGAGAGTGGTCTTGAAGAATGACCCTGTTCCCAAACAGGTAGAGGGGAGAGGGGTGAGGCCACAACCTCTCTGCTCCTCCCACAGTTCCAAGGGCGCAGGACACAAACTCAAGGCTGTCCCAGGACCTTACTATAACAACCAGGAGACCCCAGGAAAACTTTGCAAGGATGCCCCTCCCCCAGCCCCACCCACCCTTTACTCCCGGAGACCCTGTGGGGGGTGGGCGGAGAGGCAGGGGCAGAGCCTGGGGCGGCTCCCTCCGCCCAAGTGCAGGTGTGCCCATTCTCCTAGTCTGGCCCACAACCCGTAGGCCCTGGCCAGCCCGGAGGTCTTGCTGCCCAGACCATGCCTGCACCGCGCCCTGGAGGAGATGCGGTCACCATAGATGGCGGTGCCACACCCCAGCATGTCTCTCTGGGAGAAGGGGGACTGACGTCAGCCTCTACAACAGTCTCAGAGGCTCCTGAAACACCCGCAGCCTGGGGCCCTGCGAGCCCAAACCTGATCACATACCCGTCGGGGACACTCCCCAGAGATGGGACTCCAAGGCCCCGGATAGTTTCCTGGGCAGCAGGGATGCTGACAAGCTGCAGAGAGAAGAGCCAGTGCTGCCTCTGCACCCCTGCCATAGGACTGGCACAATCAAGTCCCCAAATGGGTAGGCAAGGCCCTGGGCATCAGCGGCCACCGTGGTACAGGTGGCATGGAAGCAGCAGTCCTCAAGTCCCCCAAGGCCTCCCAGTGCCCAGCATGTGCTAGGTCTGGAGTCGATGAGTGCACCTGGCCCTCCAGAAGTTCCCTCCCTATGCACCCAGGCCCCACCACTCCATCTCCTCGGTCTGCTGTGGGGGACAGAGGGCCGGTGTGGCCACAGAAAGGCAGCCTGAGTGGGAAACACTAGGAATTCAACATCACTGTGGTGGGACAGTTCTCTTAATACCTAGGGAGAGCAGTGCCGCCCAAGAATGGTCCCAGAGCAAAACTGGCAGCCTCTGCCACTCCCACGGCCCCCATCTGGGGACTACCTCCCCTAATACTTCCGCTGGTCAGAACATGACCTGCCTTATGGCCTGAGCTCCTGATTAGAAACTGCTGTACTGTGGGACTCGAATGAACCCTTTCTCAGTGAATGACTGTTACTGTCACTGCCCCTCTGGCCTATCTGCATGGACCAACCCTCCTGTCTGGTCCCAGTAATGGCCACCTTCTCTTGCATGTGCTCCTGGACCAGGTGTGGACGGCTCCCCACCTGCACAAGGCAATGCACACGGCAGGCACCAGGCTCTGGGTTTTAAATCTGGTCAAGCCAAAGAGGGCTCATGACCCCCAAGGGTTGAAGCAGAATGCTTCCGGGAACAGAGACAGGCCCGGCCCTGATTCCCACCAGTCCTGTGACACAACCACAGGATACCACAAACACACCAAGTACATGATTGTTGTTACCTACGCTTCTCTGCTCCCTCCTCCCATTTCACAGGTGGGTTCACTGAGGCCAAGACAGGCCCTTGCACAAAGTCACTCAGCAGAAAAGAGGAGGGCCAAGGCTGGATGGCAGGCATCAGAGCCTTAGTTAGTCCTGCTGGGTTCCCCTACCCCGTCTAGCACACAGTGGGCTCATGGTCAAGGCTGCTTGGGTGGATCTGTGGGCCTGGCACCATGACTCAGCCAACAAGTGAAGTGATAAATATGCCTGCCTGCCCCACTGCCCCAACCTGCCCAACACGGCTTCCGTTCCTGCTGATGAGCGGACCTGGGCAGGTGGCCAGGATGCCTGGGTGTGTGCAGAGAGCATCACCAGGCCTGACCTTGCCCAGCGTCCTCTGTCCACCTCTGGTTCCCACACTGAACTCTAAGGCCACCTCCTCCAAGCAGCCTGCCCTGACCCCCACCCCCACAGATGACTCCTCGGGCAGTGAGTGTCTCCTCAAGTCCCCAGAAGAATAACGGTGGAGGACCCTAAGCCCTGGCCAAGTCCCCCGTTACCACCTTCATCCTCCCCAGGACAAGGTCTCACAGCTGAAGAAGAGGAAGGAGGCCCCAGAGGGGACAGATGGGGGAACTGAGGCACAGAGGGACAAAGACCTGCCCAAACCAGTCAGGGGCCAACCTGGGACCAGGAAGGACAAGTGTCCTAGCCATCCTTCTCTGTAGGAATAACCTCCATAGACTCATAACGCCAGGGATGGAGGAGCATCAGGGTTAAAGCTAAAAAGGGGAGAATCCACCAGAAAAGAAGAGAGAGGAAGACCACTTCCCGGCTTCTGAAGAGGAAGTTGCAGACAGGTGGTGACCAGGTTTCCCAAGACACTCAGGCTGCAGCCTACCCAGCAGGAAAGCCCAATGAGGAAACAGAGTCGAGACCACCCAGGCCAAGCTCAGCTGTAGCTGCAAGCCGGCCTGCAGGCCCGCCAGCCGGCACACAGCCTCTTGCGGGGTCGCAGCCCTAGGTGGGTCACAAGAGCGTTCCCAGCACTGGAGCAGCCTCTCCATAGAATCAGGCAGCCCTTGGAACCATAAATGAATGCCAGGAGGACAGAGACCCTCAATAAGCTCCAGAGGCAGAAGGGGATGCATCTGAAAGCCTTCAAGTTCATGAGTCAACAGGAAACATCCCGGGGCAGACAACTGAGTCCAGGAGCAGGTCCAGCCACTAGCCTTCCCCTTTCCGCACCCAATGGTCCCGAGCCCCAAAACTGCCCACTACACCCCCCACCATGAGCTTGCCTCCACACACTCACGGCCTTCCAGACCTGCACAGTGTTGACAGGCAGCAGGAGGGAGCTTAGCCCACCTCCCCTCAGGCCACCCCCCACCTGCCTGCCACCGGCTCATTCTGGGCCCCACAGCACTGAGAACAGGGGAGCTAATTAAGCGCCCCGTCTAGGGCCTAGAAAGGTTATTCTTTTGGGGACTTCTAGTGCCTACAGCCCACCCAACGTAAGCTTCCTGAGGTCAGGCAGAAGCAGCTCCATCACGCAGATAGAGCCGGCCATCCCGGGGGCCATGTGGGAGACTTCCCAAGTCTCCTGGATTCGAAGGTGCCGAGTTGAAGTGACCCCAGGTGCAGGGTCTTGCCTCAGTGGCCTCAAATGTGCCTCCTTGTGTTGAGCGATGCATCCATGCCTGCCCTCCCTCGGCATCATCAGGGCACCCACAGCCCGCTCTGAGGGAGGTTCCAGAATGCATCCTCGCATGGAAAGCCCTGGGACAGGTGACAGGGAAATGACACCGTGCTGAATCTGTTCCAGGGCGCAGGATCCTGGCGCCAAAAGCTCTCTTTCCACAGACTCCCTTAATCCCATTCCCTTTCCCTAGACACACTTAGGCAGGCCCTCAAGGGGGGATGGGCTTTCAACCCAAGACTCCAAAATTGGTTGTTGAAAAGAAGAAATCAGGAAACAGTGCGTTCTGTAAAACTACCAAGGTTCCAGGACTAGAAATCATTTAATGACTGATTCTTTACGGGGCTGCTTCTGCAGTGGGACCTAGTGTTGGAGGGGACCAGGTGGGAAACCCAGCACAGGAACCAGGAGTACTGGGTATCTGGGCATCTGGCTGATACCATGGTGCCCACCTCCCCAGCTTTAAAAAGGATCTACTAATTCTGAAAGTGTTTCCCCAGTGCCTAAGAAGAAAGCCAGTGCAGACTGGCTGTTGCCCTGGGAACAAGCACGCAGGCACCATGCAAACATGGGATGCCCCATCAGGCCTCTTTGCACAAGCCAAGAACATATATATGGTCCCTGCACGGGTATCAGACCTGGGAGCACACCCCACCTTACCCCCATGGGCTCACTGTCTCCTGACCTAGGCTCCAGGGAGCAATTCTTGCCCGTCCCTAAACCACTGGGTGAACCCAACCCAAGCCAAGGATGTTGCCCATGCTCAGGGTTCACCTAAAGGCACCGTTCAGGCCAGCTCAGCCCAGCCCAATGCCCTCTCCATCCAAAGTATGCACACCCATGGCTCTCCAGGATGGAACAGCAAATACCCATAGGGCCTCACAAGTTTCAGCGAGCATCCTATGCTGGGCTTCACTGGGGAGACTTGACAGTCCATCAGTTCATTAATGCCATACACATACGCCCACGCATATGGACAGATCCTTTCTCGCACATCGGCCCCTTAGAGGGGCTTACTTCTATAGGCTTCATCCACAAGATGAGGGCAATGACGTACATCGTAAAGGTTTGGTTTAAAGATGAGATAAGAAGGTAAGAAAAGCACTGAACACTCAATAATCAGCACCCAATTACAGGCGCCTCTAATTATATCGATAGCTAACTTTTCCTCTGGCGCTTTCATTTCCGAACACTTTCAAGCACTCATTATGAAATGAATATGCAAATGGCAAAGGACAGGGAGAACAGGTATGATGTCCGCTTTACAGAGGACACCAAGACTTGGAAGTGAAGTGACTCACCCAAGGTTACATGGTAAATTAGTGGCAGGGTTGAGACTTGGTCCTGGAGCTCTACTTAACCCAAAGCCGTTTCTGGCCTGCCAAACAGTACGCGTGCACTAAGAAAGATGCACATCAACCCAGATAAAACATGGTGACACGATGGAGACAGGACCCAAGCTAAGAGTAAGGGCCCTTCCAATGGAGACTTATAAGTTAGCCTCACCAGGTCCAGGCTACCTGTGAGCCACGAGTCACTTACAACTCAAGCCAGGAAGAGAAACTCGGAACACAGGGTCACAGGTGCCTCCTCCCAGAGATCATCCACACCTGTTCACCGAGGGAGCCTGTAAGCATGCCCTTTGACAGCCTTTGTTATTCCAGGTACTATCAGGGATACTGCTGAGGTCCCAGCTGGGTCCATGGAGGCACAACTCCACATATCACAGATCATGAACATTACTCACAAGTGAAACTCTCACTCAGCACTGAAAACTCATGTCTTAGGAATCATTTTGACATATCTGATTAGTTTCTTAGTACTGCTGGAGAACAGTGCAAATTAGAATTGAATAGAAAAGCTGCCTGCTACACTTAGGCCCACAATTGTCACTTTTGGCTGCTGTCAGGGATGAGGGGAGAAATAGAGCAAACCAGAATTAAAAAGGTACCAACCCTGGGGGCACCCAGCAAGGGGCAAAATGCTCTTTGGAGCTCAAGAAACCCAGGACAGAAATGCCTAACCTAACACAGTGACAACCATGAAGAAGACCCTGGCATCTTGAGATTAAATTATGCTTAGTATTTTCTCTCTCTCTCTCTTTTTTTTTTTTTTTTTTTTTTGAGAAAGAGAGAAAAAGTGCTGACAGCAGAGAGCCAATGCGGGGCTTGAACTCATGAGTTGAAGCCAGACACTTAACTGCCTGAGCCACCCAGGCGCCCCAGTATTCTTTTGTTAATAAAGGAAGGAAAATAAATATTGTAGAGAGTCCTGCCCAAAGTTGAGGTCAATATGGATTCTTAGCTCACTAAAAAAACCTGGATGCCAAGGATACCTCATTCCCAAGGGATTTCAGAATCCGAAACTGCAATAGGAAACATTCCTCTATAAAATACTACAAAGTTCAAGCTTTTCACTAATTCTTTCCAGGCCTCCCTCCTTTCTCATCTCTCTCCCCACCAATCTTGGTTAATGAGGTTTTATTGGAACCCACCATGAGCCACAGGTAGAGACTTAAAGCGGCTCCACCCTCCCACCCTCCTGAAGCCAGGAGTGACATCACCTCTAGAAGGCTGTGAGCCCAGGAGGAGAGGAGGCACTTAGCGCCTCCCCCAACCCCCACCCACCCTACCAGGCCTTAGGAAAATGTCTCTACTGGCCCCCATAATTAGGGCAAAAAGGGATTTTATGCCTTTCAAGAAAGAGAAAAGGGAAGGAGAGGAAAACAGCAAATAACTATTCCAGAACAAGCAATTTTGCTGGCATGGAAGAAACAAAAGACCACAGGAAACACACACACACACACACACACACACACACACACACACACACACACACACACAGAGAGAGAGAAACCTTTTCAGACAAACCTGTTCTTGTCTCTTGGGAGTGGTTTTAAGCAACCTTCTGCCCTAATAGCCTTCTCTTGCCCATTCAAAATCAGGTGCCGAAGATCACACCCTACCTCACTGATCCCCAGGGGGGTTCTGACCTGCTTCCCACTGGGACCAAAGTGAACCCTGGGAGAGGACCAGATCTCTGCAACCTGTAGACACCTCCTCCCATTTTAGGCAAACCCCATTGCCTAGTTTCTTTTAGTAAGGGGGGAGGGGGCGGGGACTTTATGCCACCTTATGCCCCCACTTTTAACCCAACATGGACACCCACTGTAAGAGGGAAAAGGCAGGTCTGGGAAAGAGAAAACAAACTAAACTTTATAAAAGGAAAAAAGAAAACCTAAGCTCCAAGCCAACGTCTGAGCCCAAAGCTTAGTGCTTTCAGGCTCTACTCAGCCACCTCTTCCAGGAAGTCCTCCTACCACCACATTCTAATAAGCCGTCCTCCTTCCCTCCTCTCCCCTTTGAGACTCAACTGCCTCCCAGCCCTCTGTAATGTGTCAAAGTTTCTAGGCAAGAAATAATGCCTCTTAATGCAGCATCTGCCCTTACCCAGTACACAGGAGACTCTGGGAAACACAGTCCACAGAGAATCTCACAACCCATCTGCCTCCCCCATATAACAGGCACTCTGGGATCCCAGCTTATAAGAATGCCAGCCTCAACCAAGGCAGGCAAAAGAACCAAACCCCGCACTCCTGATTTTAGCTGGAAATAGGTGGGGGAACCCCACCTCGGCAGTCTCTGCTGAGGCCCAGTCTTGGACCTGTAGAGAGTGGAGTATCCAGGTAACGCTAGGTGGACCACCGAATTAAGCCACACATCTCCACTCTCCTCTCCAGAGTATGAACTATGAGTCAAGGCACAATCTGAGTCCTACCAAGCTGCAAACTCTAAAGAGAGAGAAGCCAGATACCAACTTCTTGGATCTGAAAGCCAGGAGTGCACTGGAGACTCAGCTCAGAAATCCTATCTGTCCCCATGGCTCCCCCAGATTTGGCACCCTTCGCCACCCACCTCCATCCAACTCATCAGCAATGCAAGAAGCATCAGGGACCCTGTCCTTGTACTTCAAAATATAGTTCCAAACACAACAGTCGCCTGGAAAAGTGGGGGGGGGGGGGCCCACTTCACAGATAAGCCTGGGAAACACCTCACCTGAGCCAGACCCTGTAAAATACCCAAAGCTCTCAACAGCTGGTAGCTTCTATTATTGTAGAGGGACCCGCTTACAGAGGGTCGGCACTGCTGAGAGTTGTGCAGATGCCACATTACCCGTGGAGGACCCGGCACCCCTCCCCCCTCCTGCGATCCTTCCCTGCCCACGTGCCTCCCTCACCAAGAGCTGGGGAAGTAGAGCAGTCCAGATGTGGTAGCGAGAGACCGCCACTTCCGGAAGGGGAAGAGCCCCCCGCTCCGTCCACACCTCCCCTCTCCATCCCAGGGGATGGCCGCCCCAGCCCGCGGGGAGGGCCCCGGGACTCCAGCACCGGGTGTGGGGGCTGGGAGTGGACGTGGACACCCGGCGGCCAGCGCTGACACCTGGCGGCGGCCCAGGTCCCGGCCCACGGCGGGGCCGGCGCTGCGGGGCGGTTCCCAGGAAAGGGTTACAGGGGCCGAGAACAAAGCGCCCCCATTGGGGAAGGCGGGCTAGCGGACGGCGGCGGGGACGGGAGATCACTTTCTGGGGGCCCTTGGGATGCTCTTTGTCGGCCAGGTCCCTCTTCAGAGGGGACCCACCCCTCGCCAAAGGTGGATGTTGGAGTCCTACCCAAAGGCCTCCTCCCCCAGCCAAGGGCTCCACATTTGTCCCTCTTTCCCCCCAGCTCCACTGGGCGGGCCAAGGGACCCGCCTTCCCTCCGCGCGGCTACAGCACAAAGCCAGGCCGGGGGAGGGGAAGAGCCATTCCGGGGTCCACTCGCGTGGAAGCCGCAGCCCTCCCTGGCCGTGCCCAGCACCGCCCGCACCCCTCAGCGGACAACACAACTTCAGCAGCCCCAAAGTTGGGTTCCTGCGGGGCTCCGGTGTTCCGGGACCAACTTCGCGGAACCTCCCGCTGCCAGCTCTGCCCAGCTCCCTTAGGGCAGCCGATGGGAAGCCGAGGATCCCACCTCCGCGGCCACCACGACCCCCGCGCAGCCCTGGCCCGGGCTCCTCTGCCAACGCGCCGGCCCCGCTGCTCCCAAACTTGCCTGCGCCGAAGGGGCCGGGAGTCCGGGCTCGGTGGGTCTGCGGGTGGCCGCGGTCACCGCATCTTCCCGGGTCGCCGACGGGGACCCCGGCTGCTGCGGTGCCAGGGGTAACTGGATGGGAACTCGCGACCCCGGGAGCCGCCGCAGGCTAGTGGGCACCAGCGCTTGGGGAGCCGATTCACATAATTGAGCGCGGGGCCCCCCCGCACAGGCTCCTCTCCGCGGGGCGCCCGCGCCCCCCCCCCCCGCCCGTAGCGGCGGAACCCGCGCGGCGCCCACCGACGGCGGAGGCAATTGGAGCGGGACCCCGGTTTCGCGGGCACGGTCGCCGGGCCCGCCGGGCTAGCGCGGGAAGGCAAGTCCCCGCTTCCCCTCCCCCTCCACGTGCCGCTGGAGGCATCGGCGAGTCTGCAAACACCGGCTTCCCGCCGCTCCCCGCCCGGCCCCGGGCCGCACTCACCGGGAGAGCCGGCTGCAGGCGCAGCGCCAGCGCGCAGAGCCAGAGCCAGAGCGCAGCGCGCCTCATGCTGCCCGGACCGGCGGCGGGAGCGCTGCGGGCTGCGGGGATCGCGGCGACGCCGCGCGGTACGGACTGCGCGGGGCTCCGCGCCGGCTCCTCCGGGTCGTTGCGCGCGGCACCCTCGGGCAATGCCCCGCGCGCGGCTGTCCCTGGCGAGGGCTGCGGAATCCGCCGGCTGCAGTCCGTTCTCTACCTCTGGATTCCTCTCCGCCCGGCTCGGCTCCAGCCCTCACCTCTCCCGCCGAGCTCCGCCTTATAATAAACCCACAGGCCCTTAGCCGTTGCAAAAACTAGCCCCCC
>NW_024412419.1:15917041-16136123 GCF_014898765.1 Herpailurus yagouaroundi
AGAGAGAGAGAGAGAGAAAGAAAGAAAGAAAGAAAGAAAGAAAGAAAGAAAGAAAGAAAGAAAGAAAGAAAGAAAGAAAGAAAGAAAGTTTTCTGTGTCTTTCGATGGAAGACTGCCCTCTCCCTTCGTCCTCTTAGCTAAAAGGAAAAATAAACGGCTTTCTTCCCAGGGCAGACAGCCTCTGGCCAGCGGATCTGATGAGGGCCGCTTGAGTTCCTGCTCCTTCGTGAGTCCCTAAGACGCCCTAGGCTTCAGGGTTTCCAACACCAGTCAGCCACCTCTGTGCAAAAAGGTTGTGGAAGGCCTCTGGGTGTCGCACAAATGGCCTTGAGGGAAAAGGGGAAGAAGCTGCCAGGCGCTGCCTGCAGTCTGGTAGGCAGGAGAGATGGTGCCAAATGACCTTCGTACCTGGACCTGGAGACCAAAGATGGCGTCCTCCTTACCCACCTTCTGCAGGCAGTGGGCAGGGCAGGCCTTAGTTGGTCTGAATTGGGAACCAAAAAGTTCTCCTGAGGTGTCTTGGCCTCTCAGCAGTTTCCAGTGTTTCTCTTTAAATGGTTTAAACGTTCCTGGGTCCTGGGCTATACAGGCAGGACCATCCACTGTGGGCCCTGGGTTCTCCACCTACCCAGCAGGTTTTCCAGGCACTATGCAGCCTCCTGTGTCCCCGTCTCAGCCACACTCCCCTGTCAGAGCACTAAAAGGTGAGGCCCCTGAACAGCAACATAGCCCTGTTTTTGCCCCTTCCCTGAATCCCTGTTTGACCTTGGGCAACTCCTGTTTTGAGGTCTCTGTTTCCTCAGCTTTGTCTTTGGGGGATAAGAGATCCTTATCAGGGTTCTTGGGGCCTACTGCAGGGTCTCTGAGTGCCTGGCATCACGGATCCTCCAACAGCATGGCACCAGGCAGGGTCTCTCCAGGAGCTCAGAGAGTCCTGCTGGGTTAAAAGGCCCTTTTAGTAGAAAATCCATGTGTCTCCCAGGGGCTGGCTCCACGGGTCTGAGGTTAGTTCTCTGGTCCTCTCAACCCAATGTGGAGGGAAAATAGGTCAGTTCAGGATCGTGCTTTTCTCTACTGCACAAAATTGAGAAAGTTGGGGTCTGGGGGGTTTGATGGAGTCTTTTCAAAAATCACCAGTTTAGTGTTTCTTTCCAACGGTGCATTTGCCCCAGATCAATGTGTATTTCTTTGGGCAGACTAGGAAGAGGAAGGACCCAACAGAGGGATCCCAAAGAAACATGTACAGAAAGAAGGAAACTAGAAGGTCAGGGCTTGCCTTTGGCCCAGCTGACCCCTGCTTGCTTCTCCCCCAGCCCAAATTCTGCAGGAAAGCCTCTTCCTTGAGAAGCTGCCTCAGAGATACAGCAACATTGGTACATATGCACAGGTATGGCCGTCCATCCCTGCTGTACTCATCGGCCCCTTCCTTGGGAGCCCCACCAAGCCTTCATACACCTAATATCTTAAGGGTTAATGTCTGGCTGAGCAGGGGGCTTCTAGCCTCCCCTGTGGAGGGACTAAGGCAGGGTCTCCATCCTGACTTGTGTTCCTAACATGGCTTATTAAGTATGTTCCGTATCATCCCTGGTGAGTCATAACTGCCTTGAATGTTGCTTCCTTTTCCCACTAAGAGAAAGAAAGTTCTGGGAAGGCAGGGCCAGCATCTCCCCCACCCCATTTCTCTCATTCTTCCCATGGGCACCTGTTGCCACTTGGAGGCGGGGCAGCCTGTGGAGAGCAGGCAAGAAGAGGCCGGCCCTGCGTGGTGCGTGTGGTACCTCGGGCACCGGCTGCCCTTCACTGCGTGAGACACCTGAACTGGCACAGGCATCCTCTGAGCAAGTTGGCATCTGTCAAAGCTTAAAATGCACTTGGGGCGCCTGGGTGGCACAGTCGGTTAAGCATCCCACTCTTGATCTTGGCTCAGGTCATGATCTCACGGTTCATGAGTTCAAGCCCCACATCGGGCTCTGCACTGATGGCATGGAGGCTGTTTGGGATTCTGCCTCTCCTTCTCTCTCTGCCCCTCCCCTGTTTGTGTGCACGTAGCATGCACACACGCACTCTCTTTCTCTTTTTTAAAAAAAAATTTTTTTTAATAAAATAAAATGGACTTAGCCTTCAACTCAGGGACTCTGCCCCAGTGAATTTATTTTTCAGAAGTATTTTCACGAGTGTCCCAAGAGGCATGTTTACATGTTCATCAGTAAAGAAAAAATGAAATAAATGTGGATATTCCCACACAGTGGAAAACTATACAACACTTTTTAAAATAAAGCAGTCTTGACATGGGACATTTTTCAAAGCTTGTTTTTAGGTGAAAAAGGGAAGTTAAAGAGTGATCTATATATAGTCTGGCCACAATTTTCTTATAAGAAAAACGTGTGTAATGTACACAGATTATTATACATAATACATTTCTCCTATAGGGGAGGAAAATGGGGTGGGGACAGTTATAGGAGAATTTTTAAGTTTACTCTATAATATTAATTTATTAAATGACAATACATACATATTACTTGTTTAATTCTTTACTTTAGAAGTCATTTATTAAATCGGTGAAGATGTTTTTAACCTTACCTAATAGCTTCCCCTCAAGCAGCTGGAATAATAGGACGTTTATTGCATGTACCTTACCTGCATTACTAATGGTACAACCAAAACCGCCACCGTCCTGGTGTGGCTCCACCCTCAGCCTGGTGGCAAGATGGCTGAAGTGTTTCCAGCCATCTCAGCTAATACAGCCACGTCCAGAAATGAGGTCATCTCCCCTACACTTCTTTTTTTTTTTTTTTTAAGTTTATTTATTTATTTTGAGAGAGAAGGTGCAAGCAGGGGAGGGGCAGAGAGAGAGGGAGACAAAGAGAATTCCAAGCAGGCTCCACACTGTCAGTGCGGAGCCCCATGCAGGGCTCCAACCCACCAACTGTGAGATCATGACCTCAGTTGAAATCAAGAGTGGGATGCTCAACCGACCGAGCCACCCACGTGGCTTCTTTTCCCATCTCACTGGCCGGAATTGGTTCCACACCCACCTGAAGCCATGACTGGCAAGCAGAGCTTGAGTATCAGAATGGGTGCAGATTAACCTTCAAGGGGCTTGAATTCGGGGGAGCCAATGTCAAGGACTTCCCAAAGAATATCAGACGCGTGTAAGGGCATTCTTACTTCAAGATGGTAAAAACACAACTTTTTACTCAGACAAAGTAACTTCTTGTCATGAAACATTTTTTTTAAATGTTTATTTTTAAGAAAGAGAGAGAGAAAGAGTGTGAGCAGGCAAGGGGCAGAGAGAGGAGACACAGAATCCAAAGCAGGCTCCAGGCTCTGAGCTGTCAGCACAGAGCCGAATGCGGAGCTCAAACCCATGAGCCACGAGATCATGACCTAAGCTGAAGTCGGACATTTAACTGAGCCACCTAGGCGCCCCTTGTCATGAAACATTTTAAAGACAGTTAATTGTTTTATTGTGGACCATTTCAAACATATAATAAAGAATAATGTTCCTCAAAAAATTAAAAACAATTACCATATGATCTAGCAATTTCACTTCTGGGTCTATACCTAAAAGAATTAAAACCAGGGACTCAGACAAATATTTGCACACCTGTATTCACAGCAGCATTATTCACAACAGCTAAAAGGTGGAAGCCACCCTTGTAGCCACTGACAGATGAGTAGATAAAATGTGATGTAAACATAAAGTGGGAATATCATTCCGCCGTAAAAAGGAAGGAAATTCCGATTCACGCTATAACATTGATGAACCTTGAAGACTTTATGCTAAGTGAAATAAACCAGTCAGTCACAAAAGGACAAATACTGTCTGATTCCATTTATGTGAGGTTTCTGAAGTAGTCAAATTTATAGAGACAGAAAATAGAACAGTGGTCTTTGCTTGGGTTTGAAGGGAGGAGGGAATGGGACATTATTGCTTACCAGGTATGGAGTCTTAGTTTGAGAAGATGAAAAAAGGTCTAGAGAGGGAAGGTGGTGATGGTTGCACAACATGAATGCATTAATGCTACTGAGTCATACACTTAAAATTGTTGAAATCGTAAATTTTGCATTGTGTGTATTTTACGATAAAAAACAATGCAAAAGAACCCCACCTCAGTTGCAATCCCCCCAAAATAATAATATAATGAAGACCTATGCGACTACCACTCAGTTTATCTAATCTTAACAGGATCTTCTTTCTTCTCTTTTTATTATTTTTGTATGAAATGAAACATTACAATGGAGTCTTCTCCTTTAGCCATGTTGCTACATGTGGTGGCTCTGGGTCACTTATCTTAACTGCTGCATTATCATTTATTGTATGCATATACCATGGTTTATTTATCCATGGACATTTGGTTGTTTCCAGTTTTTCAATATTATACACAACGTTGCAATCAATTCTTGTGCTTTTCTCCTTGAGTGCGTGCAGAGACTTTCTCTAAGAGTAGATAGAGCTGAGTTTAAGGTACAAATATATTGAGCTTTCTTAGGAATTGCTCTAATTTCTCTAAACAAATTGCTCTCCAAAAGGGTCCATAGCAATTTATACTCTCAGCAGCAGTTATGAGAGTGCCTATTTTTCTACATCCTCTGTATGACTTGGCATTTATTGGGCCTTTTATATTTTGCCACTCTGGTTGCAAGTAAAATATCTCGTTGTCATTTGATTTTGAATGGCCCTACCATTATGAAACATGGAGCCTTTTATTGCTGACTGCCTGAGCAGATACCACTCGTTGCTTCCTATATTTGTTTTCTTCTCCTTTTTCAGTAAAAGAACATCTCAATTTCAACTGGCCCTTTGGCCATCCAAAATGAAGATTCTCTTTCCCAGCATCGCCACAGCTCTATGTAGCTGCCTGATGACGGGACATGAGCAGAGATGGTCGTACGTACGTTCAGGGAACGAGCAGAGATGGTCGTACATACGTTCAGGGAGCGTCAAAGGGAAGGACGGTTCCTTCTTTCCTTTTTTCTTTCCTCCTGGTAGGGATGCAGATATGGCTACAGCTGGAGCAGTCATCTTGGACAGGAAGTGAACTTGAGAACAGAGACCATGCCTGGCAGAGGACCAGGTTAGGAGCGTCAGGTGCCCAGCCAGTGAGGCGGCACACCAGCCTTGCCCTGCCCATGCACACGTGTGGATGATGGACCTCTGCGTTGCTTCAAAAACTGTTATCCTGGATTTTCCACCCCTTGCCAGAGAATCTAACTCTGACAATACTCTGGTCAATTTGGCCTCCTGCATGCAACCCAAGAGAGTGTGGGGAGGACAGTTGTGTGGGGGGAGGAGGGAGAGGGGGATAGTTCCAAAGATGCTGTCCATGATACGACCCCACCAGCTCCCCAGTGCTGGACTGTCTTAAATTTTGGATTTGACTCAAGTCACCTAACAACCTCGGTCCCCAAAAGAAGTCTTGATGAGAAATAGGCTGTTCACACGATGGGGTGTTTTCAGAATTTGAAGCCCATACAGACTGTTCTGCTCACAGTGCTGGGGACCATGCTCAGCAGGTGGCAGGCATGCAGAGGGGGCTCCACTGGAGTCCGAAGTGACACACGAAGAATGAGAGGCCCATGGGAAATTTTTGTTTCTTCCATGAAACTTACATGTTGTTTTCACGGATATTGGGAACTGTGTAACTAAATGTACTGTTGGCACCTTTGTGCTCAGGCGGCTCTAAAACACCGGGTGCCTGGGGGATTGTGAGCATCCTGGACTCTACGTCCTGCTTCTCTGTCGCCATCCCCACGCCCTGCCTCACCATTATGCTACCTGCCCATTTCTGATGTATAGTTTTGCTTGCCGTTGAAGTTGAGTCTGATATTTGCTAGGATGTCAGCAGGAGAAAAAAAGAGAATAAACACATCCTCTGTAAATAGCACTGGAATTTCCACATCCAAACCAGAGTTCCTTCCCCAAAGCCATCCCCTTGGGGGACCGTGTTTATCATCTGATGCTACCCACGCCACCACCCTAGGGAGACCTGAGGACTCTTTGTCTATAAAGATAGCTTTTTTTTTGAGGAAGGTGGGCTGTAGTTCATTCATTTGATAAACGTGTCCAGAGCTGCAGTGCTGCCCAGCTCCACCTCTGCAGCAGCCTTCATTGGAGGCTTGGACAGGAAGCTCTCAGGCAGGCAGGTATGCCAACCAGTCTCACCCTCCCAGGTGCCGCCAGACTGATTCATCCTGAGCCACTTCCTGGGGCGGGGCTGCTCGGCCCACAGCAGCCTGTCCCCACCTCCCAACGACCTGGCTTCAGAGAAGCCAAAGGGCTTTCCCTGACTCAGCCCCGTGTCGGCAAGGGGTGCTTGTGCCGAGGTTGTTAGGGGCGGGAAAGCTGAGGGCCACGTCTGTCTCGCTCACCCCCACCATCTCAGGCGGCCACCAGATGCAATTCCTCCTCCATATTCTTAGACCACCTTAGCTGTGTGGCCTCGAGCAAGTAACTTAGCCTCTCTGTGCTTTGATTTGCTCCCCTATGAATTGGGGACGTACTAGTACCTACTCAGAGAGGTGTTGGGACGGTAAAAGGAGAGAAGCACCGTGAAAGGTTCAGCACGGTGCCCGGCACACGTTAGCGGCACTGGGGCTGTGATGGTGCACCTGGGAAAGGTGGGTAGAAAGTCATCTTCACAGCCCCCTCCCCTGCGACCTCAGCCCCGGGCGCGCCTAAGCCTTCTGAACTCAGCTCTTTGTGACAGCACTTAGCACTCCCCCTGGCACCAGGCCTGGTAAATAGCACTGTTGGAGAAGTTAGGCATTCCAAGGCCCCAGGGGAGACGCTGGGGTGGGCTCTGAAGGGGAAGGAGCTCACAGCAGCCGGCCGTAGAAGGCAGGGTGTGATGTGGGTGCAGGGATGTGCGTGTAGTGCCTGCGTGTGGCAAATTCTCTCCTCAGATAGAAGGTAAACCCTGTACTCATCAGAGGTTGCACACCAAACAGCCCCCAGGGCTGCATTTGGCCTGTAGAAATGTTTTGCCCTTACAGTGCTTTTCTAAAAAGAGACATCTCCATAAGGAAATCACACGTACGAATCCAGATTTCGGATTTTCTAAAAGAATCAGAAGAGCTAGTAACACTGGACCCCCATCCCGTTGTGGCAAGGACCACCTAAAGCCACGACTCATGACATGTATGCATTTCTAGCACATTCACCACCTCCTGGGCCCTGCGGGAGTCGACTTCCAAGAGGCTCTGGCATGAGACTGCAGTTGACCTCTGGCCCTGCCTCCCTGGGCAAGTCACACAAGCCCTCTAAGCCTTAGCTTTGTCATCTGTAAAAGGCATCTAAGACTAGTCCCTTCCTCACACCGTTGTGAGGGGGGATGGGATAATATATGTAGAGCACCTGACGCCTGGCACATAGCAAGTATTTTATACTTTCCAGCTATTGCTACTGTTGCCTCTGGTACCAGCTCATGATTTCAGGATCAAAACCTCCGTGGAGACTGGAAAGGACCTTCCTTAACTTGGACAGCTTGTTTTCTCCCCAGGTGAAACCGCTGCCAGCTGGAAATGACCACACTGGGGGGAAATTTTTAAAAATCCCCTCTGTTCCATCTACTGATCCCCTCCTCCCACCCGCCCCATCCCCACAACTCTTGGCAACCTTTTACCTTCTTACGGTCTCCATAGTTTTGCCTTTTCCAGAACATCATATGGTTGGAATCTGGTATGCAGCCTTTTCCGATGGGCTTCTTTTCACTGAGCGATATGCATTTCAGTTTCCTCCATGTCCTTTCACGGTTTGATAGCTCATTTCTTTTTATTGCTGACTAATATTCCATTGTCTGAATGTATCCATTTGTTTATCCACTCACCTACCGAAGGACATCTTGTTTGCTTCAAAATTTGGGCAGTTATGAATAAAGCTGCTGTAAACATCTGTGTCCCATCTTTCGTGTGGGCCTAAGTTTTCAACTCATTTTTGGGTAAATAGCTAGGAGCATAGGTCATATGGTAAGACTTCCTTACACATGACTTAGGAATTCTGCATAAATGAATATAGTTCATGGTTATAGCTTGTGTGCACTATAGTTCTGTTTTGTCTCCAAGGTTGTTTTAGTTTTGTAGAATAACCTGGGAAATTTTCACTGTTGTCCACACTCTGTAAAATTTTATATAAACTAGGAATTATATGTTCCTTAAAGATTTACAGAACTTGCCCTTTAAACAGTCTGGGCTCATGCCTTTATTTTAAGAGTGTATCTTTTTTTTTTTTAATCTTTATTTTTATTTTTTTTTAATTTTTTTTTTTCAACGTTTATTTTTGGGACAGAGAGAGACAGAGCATGAACGGGGGAGGGGCAGAGAGAGAGGGAGACACAGAATCGGAAACAGGCTCCAGGCTCTGAGCCATCAGCCCAGAGCCCGACGCGGGGCTCGAACTCACGGACCGCGAGATCGTGACCTGGCTGAAGTCGGACGCTTAACCGACTGCGCCACCCAGGCGCCCCTCTTTATTTTTATTTTTGAGAGAGACGGAGTGTGAGCAGGGAAGGGGCAGAAAGAGGGAGCCACAGAATCCGAAGCAGGCCCCCGATGTGGGGCTCGAACTCAGGAACTGTGAGATCATGACCTGAAGTTGGACACCCAACTGACTGAGCCACCCAGGTGCACCTAAGGTTATATCTTTGAGTCTCCTCTTTTTCCTTTGATCCCCCCAACCTTTTTTTTTTTTTTTGCCATCTTGACATTTTTAGGTGTACAGTTCAGTAGTAAGTATACTCACTCATTGTTATGCAGCAGATCTCCAGAACTTTTTCATCATGCAAAGCTAAAATTCTACACCCATTAAACAGTAACTCTTCGTTTACTTCTCCCCCAGTCCCTGGAAACCACTGTTCTGTTTTTATAAACTACTTTAAATAACTTCATATGAGGGGAATCAGACAGTATGTCTTTTTGTGGTGTCACATACTATAATGTCAAGTTCATTCATGTTGCAGCCTGTGTCAAAACCTCCTTCCTGGGGCGCCTGGGTGGCTTCGTCAGTTGAGTGTGGGCTCTTGATTTTGGCTCAGGTCATGATCCCAGGGCTGTGGGATCCATGCCCTACATGGGCATGGAGCCTGCTTGAGATTCTTTCCCTCTGCTCCTCTCCCCTGCGTGCACTCCCTCTCTCTTTCCTTCTTAAGGCTGAACAATATTCCATTGTATGTATACACCAGATTTTGTTTATTCATCCGTCCATTGATAGACACTTAGATTGTTTCTACCTTTTGGTCGTTGTGAATAATGCTACTATGAACACAGGCATACAAATATCTCTTCAAAATCCTACTTCAATTTTCTTTTAATGTTTATTTTTGAGAGGGGAGAGGCAGAGAGGGGGCGAGAGGATCTGAAGCGGGTTCTGTGCTGACAGCAGCAACCCCAATGTGGGGCTTGAACTCATGAACTGTGAGATCATGACCTGAGCCAAAGTTGTACGCTTTGAGCCACCCAGGCACCCCCTACTTTCAATTCTTTTAAACATATAGACCCAGAAGAAGGATTGCTGAGTCATATGGTAATTTTTAATATTTTGAGTAATCGCCAAACTGTTTACAATAGCAGCTGCATCCTTTGACATTCCCAACAGGGCACAAGGCTTCCAGTTTATGCACATCCTAAGACTTGCTATTTTCTGTTTGACAGTAGCCATGATCAGTGATATCCCATTGTGGCTTTGATTTGTGGTTACCTAATGATTAGTGATATTCAGCTTTTTTCATAAACTTGTTGGACATTTGTACATCATCTTTGGAGAAATTCACTTCCTTTGCCGAGTTTTTAATCCGGTTGGGTTTTTTTTCTTCTTGGCTTGTAGTTCTTTGTATGTTCTGGATATTAACCCCTTATCAGATACATGATTTGCAAACGTTTTCCCCCATTCAGTGCCTTTCCACTTGGACTATTCCCTTTGCTGCACAGATGATTTTAAGTTTGATGCAGCCTCACTTATCTATTTTTGCTTTGTTGTTTGCACTTTTAGTGTCATATGCAAAAAATGATTGCCAACCCCAAAGCCATGAAGCTTTTCTCATGTTTTCTTCTAGGAGTTTTATAGTTTTAGGCCTTTCATTTGGGGCTTTAACCCATTTTGAGCTTTAATCCAATTTTTGTGTTTGGTGTAAGTAAGGGTCCAACTTCATTCTTTTGCAAGAGGCTATCCTTATTTTCGCAACACTATTTCCTTTCCCTATTGCATGTTCTTGGCATTCAATGTTGAAGATCATTTGACCATATATGCAAGGGTTTACTTCTGGGCTCTTTATTCTTTCCTATAGATCTGTATGTTTGTCTTTACTACCACAAATTTCTGTGAAAAATTGAGGTATAATTGACATATAACAGTATATTAGTTTCAGGTGTATAACATGCAGTATTTGTATATATTGCAAAATGATCAATCACAATGTGTAGTTAACATCCAAACACTGTTTTGATTACTGTAGGATTTGATATCAGGCCATGTGAGACCTTCCTTCAACTTTGTGTTTTTTTTTTTTAAGAGTTCTTTTTAATGTTTATTTTGAGAGAGCGAGCGAGTGAACACACAAGCAGGGGAGGGTCAGAGAGAGAGAATCCCAAGCAGGCTCCGTGTCATCAGTGCAGAGCCCCTTGGCAGGGCTTGAACTCAAACCTTGAGATCACAACCTGAGCTTAGATCAAGAGTCTGACGCTTAACCGACTGTGCCACCCAGACGTCCCAAGCATTTCTCATTTTTAACCAAATCTATTCCTTTTTTCTACCATTTTTGGTAATTTTGTTATTTTACTAGCTTCTTAAATTATTTTCAGACTTTCTTGGCTATTTTTTCTCTGGTCTTTGGCCCAAATCTCCCAGGTTTTGATATATAGCACTATTACTCATTTTGAAGTTGGCCCAAATGGTTTATTCCAAATTAGTTTAGTTCTTTAACCTAGGAGTTAAGAAGTGTATTTTAAACGTGTCTAAGATATATGTCTAAATAGATGTATTTCTAAGATACATTTTTGGCCTTTTCGAATTCTCTTCAGTGAAACCTCGTACATTCTATTCAACTGGACGTGTCCTGGAGGTCACAATGGGACTTTCAAAGTCGGGGCAGGGAAGGCTCCCAAACATCCCCCTTCTCCTCCAGGGCGGTCCACACACTTTCCTCCTAGCCCCTGCTGTACAAGGGACCCACCAGGTGTTGAGACCCATCTTTTCAGGACTTCTTCCTATAAAAGGCCTCGGGTGAGACTTAGGTGTGGTGGGAGCTGGCCGTGTGATGGAACTCCTAACTGGAATTCCCACTGCCGACTTGGCCTCTCTCCAGTTTCCCACTACTTCCACAGCTTTGCCCAACTTGTGGGCAAGTCCTCTATAGCACTGCACCTGTCACTCCACTGCTCAAGGATGTGACAACTCCTTATTATCATCCTGGAAGCTGGACATATCAGGGCAAAGCTACTTTTAAATCAATTAGGGCACATGGGTGGCTCAGTTGGTTAAGCGATCAACTCTTGATCTCTGTTGAGGTCGTGATTTCACAGTTCCTGGGATCAAGCCCCGTGATTGGGCTCAGCACTGACAGTGCAGACCCTGTTTGGGATTCTATCCCTCTACCTCGTACCTGCTTGCACTCTGAAAATAAACTTAAAAAAATTTTTTTAAATATTCCCCCAGCCCCCAACAGTTTTGTTAACTCACTAGGAGTCACTCACTGCCTCTGCACAGAACCTATCTTATCCAATTCTCACAATTTTAGGAGGGAGGTCTCACTTCTGTTACCTACACATCAGGAAACTGAGGTTTAAAAGATGAAGTCATTTGCCTAACTACGTAAAGCTAAAGATTTGGAATCTGGGAAACCTAATTCCAGAGTCCAGACCCTGAACCATTACACTTGGATGCCCAAGAAAACTTGAATTAATCTCAACCTAGCCAATTTCTTCCTTCAACTACCAAATGGAATACAGGGTTTAAGTTCCTGGTAAATATTTAGAGAAAAACAAGTTCTGTGATTGAAACCTAGAAGAAATGAGAAATTGTCTACAGGATATGGAGGAAATGACATTCAATAAAACTTCCACCCAGTTCTGAGCTTCCTGTAGGATCTGTCCTACAGTTCTCGTAGGTTCTTACCATCAAGTACTCCTCAGATTCAAGGTTCTGTGGGCAATCAGGACAGTATTCCTACTTTACAGATAGTAACACAGAAGCCTAAAGGGTTAAGTTTGCCCAAGATTACACAACCTACACTCACCCTAGGGACCGGAAAATGGAGACCCCCTTGTGCCCTGCAGCCTCCTAGAAGTGAGCCTTGGTGACACCATGCTCCCAGCCTTCTCACTTGTTTTCACAGAGGAATTTACCGTCTGGAGCATCCAAATCACATCAGCTAGGCCCTTTAAAGTTAGCTAGATAAGACAGACTGTGAACACTGCTCCTCTCGGGTTCCTCTGCCCTTCTCCCCCCGAACCCCAACCTTCCTGAAAAAATCACTGTCAGGAGGGCAAATAGAACAACTACTGCCAAGGTCAATTTAGGAAACTTTTCTTTGGTCAGTAAGCTAGTGTGGGAGGATGTAATATTTATTTCTTCAAGGGTCTTTTAATTTCAACACTACGATGTGGGATAGGCCAACAATTCCAGAAGGATTGCTTTCAGCTCAGAACAGAACCAGACGAAGATACAATTAAAACTGGCACAATGTGTATGATGAAAATTCCTTTTCCCATGTATTTTTATGTAGACCTCCGCTCTGGATTCTATCAAATTATCTGTATGGCTTAAAATAAACAGCTATAGAAGGGAGAGGGGAATGGAAATAGTATTAGCATTAGTTGAGAATTGGGTTCTATGTATCTATTTAAGATATTCTCAATTCTTAAAATCAGTGACCTAAGTAGTACTACCCATGGTACAGATGTGGCATTGAGCCTTAGATCAGTTAACACACACACAAGTTCACAAAGTTTATGAATCACCAGGTAAATTCCAAATTCATGCCTGAACGCAAACTGCACTTCTCCTTTAAACAACACTGTTTCTAAAAGTTCATGTGGAAAGGAAACAAACACCTATAGGTAAAGATAAGTGATTTAATTTAATCCTGAAAACAACCTTGAAGAAGTATCATTTTATCAAGTAAACAGGCTAAAAGTTTCATCCTATGAAGTGTGTAATCACTCTATGTAATTAGAGATCCTGAATACTAATCAAAGACACGAATATCATCAGAGTAATCAGTAGCCCCAGATTAGCATCCATGGGATAAAAATATTTTCTTTTCCTTAAATCAGAGTAAACTTGAATGGGCAATCTGAATTATAATTGAGGTACAGAAGGGTATTTTATCTAGAGAAAAACACAAGACCAGGTTTATTTCATACAATGTTATTCACACATTTTTCATTTTCTAATTTATACATAATATACAAAGTGAAGATAACATTATTTCATATGAACCAAGAAGAGCCAGGACTTAGACAAACTGGTCCAGAAACAATCCATTATCAAAAGGAGACACTCAAGAGTGAAGTCTAAGTGGTTCTGCCCAATTAAAGTTTCTTTATTCTGAAATGTCAGAGTTTAGCAAAACTCCATGCCAACTTATTAAATGGTGGAATCAGAGAGGTGGGCACCAAAATGGCAGACTGTAAAATTTCTAGAATAACAGATATTTTTCGAGAATAGGCCCCAAAGTATTGGGAAGATTGGGTTGTCAACACTGGGATACATGGGAACATCAAAACCCCAAGAAGAAGGTTCAGTTTCCCAGCTATCCCCAAGACTTTCTAAGTTTGCAGGACAAAGGAAAGCCAGGAATTCAACTGTGCAAATCCAGGAAAGTCACTATCAATCTCCAACAAGGACGATTTGGATCATGATCAGCTCACGACTGTGAGTGGCTACTGGGAGCAAAAGTTCGACACAGGGCCAAGACACTCTGAGGCTGGCAAAACAAAGGAGGACGGGAAAAGAGCAGCTTTGTATGGGGGGGCGGGGAGGGGGGGGAAGCACTGCCACTGTTGACTGGGACATGCTGATGAACCAGTAGGACTATGAGAGGGGACAGTGACAAGTGGTTGGATTTAATGGACTCAACATGGAATGTTGGGTTAGAAAACTAGAATAACTCAAAGTCAAACATGAAAAAGTATGCCTGGCACCCCAAACTTTATGCCATTATTTTTAGGTTCATGATAAGAACAGCTAAGTGATAAAACCTTTATATTCAATATTGTGCTCAGAAGAATGCTTTTCTTCTGCAGACTTCTAATAAAAAAATCCTTTACATGTTCAATCAAAAGAGATAGCATGGTTCATTAGTTGTCAGCACTAAACAGAAGTGGGTCAACATAAATGGTTTTATACAAAATACTGACTTCAACAAAATACAAAGCACTTTCTTTATCTTTCAGAAACTGAATATACAAAGCAAGTTTTTTTTTCCAAAATATTTTCATAGGCAAAGGATTAAAAACGATTTTAATTATACACATATGGTCACAATTTTGCCTTAAAAAGATTGTTGGGAAATGTACATAAGGCCGCTTGTAAATGTACATCATGTTACTGTTATGTCCTATGTCCAGAGAAAAAAATGTTATCATACAGATTTGCTCTTACTTGGGAATAGGCTATTCAAAAATACAGTACTCTTCTGTACAAAGAAAAAAGTCACATCACATTTAATAAGATGGAAAAAGCATTGGCCTCCATGGTAACCAAAAATCTCAGTCCAATACTTTCTATTATGCACAATACCCTGACTTCTTGAAAGTGATCCAAATCCTAGTATGTCCATATTAACAGAGTCAACAACTATGTTATAAAAGAAAATGTTTCCCACAATAATAAAAAGAAAGCTGGTTCATACTTCTGAAACCATATAAAGATAAAAAATTTTTAAAAAATCACTCTCGATTTGGAGAAATAAATTTACATTATACAACACTATATGCCAGGTCAAATAGGGCAGGGACATAAATGTACACTAAAATGCAAATGTTTCCCAAAGAGATAAAACAAATTCCATTTACAGCATGAAGGTTTACAAATGTACACCTGTACAACCAAGGAAAGCATCACTACTAAATTAGCAAGGCTTTTATAATAAACATTGAAACAAGATTTGCTTTTAAAGTGTAAACTTACATCTATTACTACACACACAATGCATATATTTATAGGAAGCAAAAAAAGCTATCTGAATATGTAGTCATGCTTAAATGTTGAGCTATCAAATTCACTTTTCAGTGGCCCCTTTTCACCTCTATCTGGTTCCTACTTTTGCAAAGTCTACTATGAAAAAGCAAAATAAAGCTCAACACTTCCTCAACATGTCCTTGTAATCCTATAAGCAAAACAATATACAAATTTCTACTCTTTCTCAGATTGCAAACCAAACTGAAAAGTTAAAATGGGACTTAACTTTTCATTTAGTGCACTTAACTGAATGGAAGTGTCACCATGATTTTTTTTCTTACCTCTTACAACAATTACATATGTAAGTATATACAATACTTCTGTACATTGCCAGAGACATTTTAGGGCAGTATTTGTATTAAAACCATATCCATTGTAAATAATGTAAGTTCTTTCATCTCAAATCATTTAATTCTTAACTTACTTGCGGAGATTTTATTTGCATGATAGTTTGTGAATTACCAAAATACAACTTAACTTTCTTTTTAAAATATTAATAATATTTATGCAGTTGATTGTTAATTGGTTATAAAAGGCTTCACACAAAGGGCAAAAAAAAAAAAAATAAGGACTATATTTCTATATACATCTCTATAAACCTGTTGTGCTATGGGGTCCGTAGACCTACCAGACTGCAAGCCAGTTTATTAAAAGAATACTGTACTTTTTCCTTTAAAAACTATTTTTTGTGACTTTACAAGGTAAAAATTTACAAAATATGTGACAGCTTTTTTTTTTGATAGTTACATCATATACAGGCATTCTGTGCTTTGCCAGCAATCCAATCTGATAGGTCTCCACTCAGGGCTGAATATAATTTATAATTCACCACCCCCACCCCCCAAATATACACAAGAACCTTAAAAAATTTACAAATGGATGAATAAAGTCAATAAATAGTTTTGCTTTAAAAAAAAATTTGAAGATTCATAGTTGAGTTGTGTTTTGATAATTCACAAAAGAAACATTCTTTTCACATGGTTACATCATCTTCTTTCTCTTTCCTTTACAGCATTCCATTTGGTGGTCCTCCAATAGGCCCTAGATCTGGGCTATTTTTCAAATAATATTTTTCCAACTTGGCCAGTATATGCTTCCCATATGTGTATTTGCGCAAAGTAGTAATGTGAGGTCGAATCTGAAAAATAAATAATCTGCTTAGTAAATCTAAGTGACTTTGGTTTCTGGCCTCTTAAAAAAGCACTCCTAAATCTGGGTGACTTAGAAAGAATAACTGGAATTTTAATATACAAATCCTTTAAAGAAAAGTTGTTTTCAAAAGTAGTTCATCCTACTCAATCTCTCCAATTATACTCTCAAAACTGTCCAATGAATAAACAAACCACTACTTCTAAACTGTTACATATGCAAATAGTAGACGGGGCTCCAAACATAGCAAGGGAAGCATCACTAGTGAATTATTGAGTTCTTTAAAAGTTGATGAAGGCAGAATTTTCTAGCTTAAGTTGGAGACAAAAATTCAATAGGGAAAATAGAGCAAAAGACATAAATGAGCAATCAGATGTGTTATGTGTGATTTTAAATTGTTCAAAATCTCACTAATAGTTTTTAAAATGTAAATGAAACTACTCATTAGAATCATATCATTATCTTCCACACAGACTGGCAAAAACTTTATAAATAACAACTGGTATTGATGAGATGATGGCAAAACAGGCATTCTTATTATATCTTGGATAGATGTGCAAACATGTACAGATTTTTTTAAAGCAAAACCTGGCTGTGTCTATCAACATGTAAAATGTTTACATACTTTGCTCCACAATTCCACATCTAGGAATTTATCCTACAAAACAGTTAATCACGCAAAGACATTCACATACAGCACTGCTTATGACAGTTAAAAACCTGGAAACAATCCAAATGTCATAAAGATGATAGTGGTTAATGTAATTGTTAAAAAGAAGACTGACAATTTTTCTATGTATATACTTTTAAGCAGAAATATTAAATTTTAAAAAGGTAAAAAAAAATTATGGTCTACTTCTCTCTATACGACAAGAGGTCCAAAGAACTTATGTATCTGTCCCCGGTTTCTTAATGAATAAATTTACAAAAACATGGAGTATATATATAGTATTTCTTCCAGTGGGTTTTTTGTTTTTTGTTTTTTTTTTTTTAAGTTTCTCTTTGGAGTGAGTGAGTGAGCGAGCACATGTACGACCAGGGAAGGGGCAGAGGGAGAGGGATAATCCCAAGCAGGCTCTGTGCTGTTAGCACAGAGCCCAATGCAGGGCTGGATCCCATGAACTGTGACATCATGACCACAGCCAGAACCAAGTTTCCGAATGAGCCACACAGAACCCCCACATTTAGTGTTCATTTTAACAGTAAGTTTTCCTATGGAAATTTATGAGCTAGATTCTAGAGAGAAGACAGAGATTAAAAAAAAAAAACCCAAATTCTTTTTAGAAAACTGCATTACATTAGTGAGAAAACCTAATTAGATTTTAAAATCAATGTTCAACCCATGTATCATGGCAAATCAAATATATCTCAATAAGATGGGGATGGGCAATGCTAAAGGCAGGTTAAATAGATGAGAAATAAATTTGATTTTATTGAGATTACTTTAAGAATTTTAATAAAAGGGTACACCATACCTACATTTGTCAAAGGTTATCCATTGATTTTAGATTTTTTTCTCCAGTTACATCACATGAGGAAATTAAAACCTAGGAAGTTAAAATTGTATCCTGAAAGTCACACAAATTGAATCATCTATTTTAAGTGCTATAAGCTGTATTACCTTATGCATGATTATCTTTCTCTGGGCAGGTTCAGCCATATCAATCATCTTCTGAACCACGTAATTGGCATACTGGTCCTTCATCATGGTGTATAAGGCACTGTGAGCACCATCATTCTGGCAGCAAACTTCATCAATCAGTAAAGCTCTCTCGGCACGGGAGGCATGGGTAACACACTTTTCTACTACATTGCTAAAAATTCAAGTATATACACAAAAAATTTTGTTACTTTTTCCTTTATAGTAAATTTCCCTTGGTTTTAAAAGAACTTGCTTAACACATTGGAAGACAAAAGAGTGAAGATGGTATTCTCTTACCCTTTACTTTCAAAAACAAACAAACAAACAAAAAAAGAACTAGTATTATAGAGGAACCCATACTGGATATTCACAAGTGTAATTACATGCCTCTTAAAATTAAAATTACAAAGAGGAAACTAGAGACTAAGTCATTAGTAAGGTCTGAGACTTTCATTAACAAGCACTAAACTAATTTGCATTTATAGGTTTGGGGAGACCAATCATTTTCTGAATACAGACTTCAAAAATGGAATATACATAGGCAGATGGATTTGTCATGAGGAGTCTTCAAGAATAAAAGGAATAGTCTGTATGTGCTTTTTCCCTCTACTAAAAGAAACATTATATTTGAATGTCATATTCTACATGCATTTGTTTACTAATAAAAGAGCTGAAAGAACTGACCCTTGGAATTAGAAAATATTGCAATACCTGGCAAATTTGTGTTGACTCAGGGCTAAGACTTTTCCTCGGATTTCAGAAACAATTTTGCTTTTGTCTTCAGGTCGACCGTGTTCCAAGACATGCTGAATAACGTAATTGCCATACTGATCCTAAGTACAGATGTTTAAAAATTACTTTCCTTAAGTCACCCCTTAAAAATAATGACTAGTCTTTAAAAAGATACTATTTTTCTAAAGATCCAGTAGTATATAGTCAGGAGAATACACCAAGCTTTTTTGTCTTACTGTGTGTTTTTACAGTGTGTCAATTTAGGAAAAATTACATTTCCCTATATTCTGAACCACTGTCAGAAACACATAAACATTGACAATTATTACGGAGTTCATACCTGTACCAACTGCTCTGTATGTTGGTGGAGTTCCTCTAAGATAGGTAAAGTCTGCTCTGCAGTGCAATGCTCGAGGATGCGCTGGATCACTCTGCAGCCGTAAGGATGAGTTGAAAGTACAAACACCTTAAGACAAGTGCAAGAAATACATTTACTTTATCTGGCATTTCTGGAAAGTTCTATGAGGCAGACAGGTTTTTGATGACATGCTGAATTAATCTAAAATAGAAGGGTGGGGAGTCACCTCTAATGTGACTACCATCCTATTGGTAAAGACTGGAAAGTGAGGTGCTCAATTCAGGAGCTAACAGATATTTTGATCAAAAGGAACCTAACCAGATATGTATTAGTTACTAATTGATATTTATTTTCTGTGTTTTACTGTACAGTCTTAAGTCTTCTTCCCTCCTTTACTTCTCCCCGAAAATCTGGAGAACACTGTTGGGTTTCTAATTCTAATAGCTGTGATCCCAAAGTAATACAATTGATGGGGTGCCTGGGTGGCTCAGTCGGTTAAGGGTCTGACCTCAGGTCATGATTTCACGGATAATGAGTGCAAGCCCTGCATTGGCCTCTGTGATGACAGCTCCAAGCCTGAAGCCTGCTTTGAATTCTGTGTCTCCCTCTCTCTGCCCCTCCCTTGCTAACACTCTCTCTCTTGCTCAGAAATAAAGATTAAAAAAAAAATTAAAAACAAAACAAAGTAATACAACTGAACTCTTATTTCCACATATTTCAGCTTCAAAAAAATGAAGCTATCTATTGACGCACTCTATTAAAGAGGCAGAAATCACTGTACATTCAGTTTTGTCTCCTATTTTTGTCTGTCATTACTGGGTATTATAATCTTGTGACTTAGGAAAAATGTGTTAACACTCCAATGCTAAAAGAATGCCCTGCTAATTAGAAGACAAAAATAAACCTTACTTGTCCTTTGAAAGCATCAATGATGAACTGTAGTGACTGTGGCTGAACACATTCAATACATTTTTGTACAACATGGTTTCCATTCTGATCTTTCACACATTTGAGTACATGACCATCTAGCTCCTTTACCATTTCACTCTGCAAAGAGAAGATGACATTTAAAAAATTACCTCATCAAGAAACGTTAACAGGATTAGAAAGAGTACAAAAGTATACTCAAAAATGTGTCGGCAATATTTTAGATATCAAAGTTTAAAATCCATACTCCCTGCCCCTCCAAACAGAAATTGAGATGGTTACCAAAACATTTCGTAGGACTGCAATGTAAATGACACTTGTTAAAAAATAACCTAGGGATCCTGAACCTGCCATATTTAAATGACTTTCTTCACTTTGTATACCTTCCACACAACTTTCTCAGCTGACTATAATATACATATACAAGTAATTCCAAATTCTATACTTTTTCTCTGCTTAGCACTCCCTTTCCTTCAAATAATTTTTAATACCTACACGAGTCTATTAAGTGCATGGGAAAGGGTAAGGAATTGAGCACTTAAGGGCTATGTGACTTTCACATATTATCTCAATGATAGGAAGAAATCAGACATTTTAATTCTTTTTTTAATGAGCTTATATCAAAGAACTCATTTAATATAACTTTTCTTTATTATGTGATACCTTCTTCAGGGACAAATCTTTGGGAAATTTTAGATTTTTTGTTCATTTAACCAGGAAAAATGACCCTTTCATGTGTATTTCTTTGCTTACTCGTAAGGTTTTCACATTTACAATCTTTCTCACCCAAAGAACTCCCAGCTACCTACTACTCCCAGTTACCTACTACCTACTGAATAACTGTAGAGAAATTCTGTTAAGCCAAAATACAACACAGATGTTTAACTATAAACTAAATAACAAAATGTTACTTAGTTTACAATCCAAACAATACCATTAACAGGTTTCTCTAAGGCTTATTCCCAGTGCTTTATATTTTCAAGTATTAAAGACATTTAAAGTCTTTATTATTTACTTAAGTGTAACCAACGTTATATTAGTTTCAGGTGTGCAACAGTGATTAAACAATCATACACATTACACAATGTGCACCACAATAAGGTATAGTCACCATACGACGTTATTACATTATTGACTATAATCCCTATGGTGCACTTTTCATCTCTGTGACTTAAATTTTATAACCGGAAGTTTATACTTCTTAATCCCTTTCACCTATTGCCTCCCCATCCTGCTATCCACACAAGAACTTGTTCTCTGTAGTTGAGAGTCTGTTGTTCTGTTTATCAGATTCCACATATAACTGGAATCATAGGTACAGTATTTGTCCTTTCTCTGACTGATTTCACTTAGTATAATACCCTCTAGGTTGATCCATGTTACTGCAATTGACAAGATCTCATTCTTTAAAATATCTTTATTTAAAAAAAAATTTTTTTTTTTAATGTTTATTCATTTCTGAGAGAGAGAAAGACAGAGGATGAGCAAGGGAGGGGGAGAGAAAGGGAGAGGGAGACACAGAATCCGAAGCAGGCTCCAGGCTCTGAGCTGTCATAATAGAGCCCATCACAGGGCACAGCGAGATCATGACCTGAGCAGAAGTTGAAAGCTCAACCAACTGAGCCACCCTGGCATGCCCAAAATATCTTTATCTATATGAGTTTGAGACTTAGGATCAAGCATTTGTGTAAGCATCTACAATAATAAAAATCTGTTCATCTTGTTCCATTGTGACATATCTTCAATTATTCTAAAACTCAGGATTTCCTCCAGAGTAATGCTATTTTCTCACAAATTTTCAATGGTGTGATTAATGCACACATACAAACATATTCATCCATACATGTTATGACTGTTTTTAATTCTGGGATTTATTATACAATAATATATGTGGGTGGAGAATCAAAGCTGATCTCTTTCCAAATTTACTAATTACTGATACCTTTAAAGAAATAATTATTTCCTTTACTCTATGTGTCATTGTAATACATAAGCCAGTTATATAGAAAAGAGTGATCTATTTAGGGTTATAAATTTAATTTCTAAGGTCTGCTTAATTTCACGTGAAACCCACACTAATTAGTGATGCTTCACAATTTATTTTCAAAAATCTAGCAGATCAGCATTTACTCTCAAACTCTTTTTTTTTTTTTTAATTTTTTTTTCAACGTTTATTTATTTTTGGGACAGAGAGAGACAGAGCATGAACGGGGGAGGGGCAGAGAGAGAGGAAGACACAGAATTGGAAACAGGCTCCAGGCTCTGAGCCATCAGCCCAGAGCCCGACGCGGGGCTCGAACTCACGGACCGCGAGATCGTGACCTGGCTGAAGTCGGACGCTTAACCGACTGCGCCACCCAGGCGCCCCACTCTCAAACTCTTAATATTCTTGTCTATTTCAAATAATTTTAAAAATTATTTTGATGAATTACCAAAAGATTCCCAGAGTATGATTGGAATTACATCAGTCCTTTTTTGATTTAAAATAAGACTTCTTCCATCCAAAAATTTGATATATTCCCATTTACAGGTGTTCTCTTTTCTCTTTAAAGAATCGTGAATCTTGTTAACAGAATTCTTAGGTTAATTTCCTATTGAATGAAAGTTTTAAGAACTTTATGTGTATAATTTCTAATTGGCATATAGAATGCAACTGGCTTTAACTTTTTTATCCTTTGAAGAAATTGATGTCTGGTTACAGGAAACAGATAAGAAGGAAAAGATTGTTTTAAGGTCACAGAAATAAATTTTTAAATAAAACTGGTTTTGTTTCTGTACTTTCATATTTGCTGCTACAGTAGCTCAATATTTTACAGAGCTAACATATAAATCTGGCTCCATTTAAAAACTGGAGTACTTTCTAGTACAACCAGAATGGAAGGAAACCGTGCACCACAGTTTTCCAGATGGGTGGGTTGACTGCTTTGTTTAGCTGACGCATGCTTAATATTCTCCTACAGGCCAACATCAAAGAAGTCTGGGGAAACTCTTACCTTGCAGCATTATGATTCCTGCTGGGCGCTGGCATTTTGTGAAACCTTATGGGGGAGAGTAATGCTGGGGCAGAAATGTGAATTATGTAGATGGGTGGTTTCACGTCCTCAGACCTCTCCTAGACCCAGTACAGTTCTCTTAACTGTGCCAGTCCCCAGTTGACAAGCTTTGTATCCACTTGTCCGCTCAATTTAAATATAGCTGTACATAGTTGACAGTGGCCATAGCTAAGTTACTTATTAGCATATCTGACTTTCAACAGTAATGAAAATGGTTCTGGATTTTCTTTTATTTCCTAAAAATGAATACAATGTCAGAACTTCACATTTTATTTTATTTTTTAATTTTTTTTAATGTTTATTTATTTTTGAGACAGAGAGAGACAGAGCATGGATGGGGGAGGGGCAGAGAGAGACGGAGACACAGAATCTGAAGCGGGCTTCAGGCTCCAAGCTGTCAGCACAGAGCCCAACGCGGGGCTTGAACTCACGGACCATGAGATCATGACCTGAGCCGAAGTTGGATGCTTAACCGACTGAGCCACCCAGGAACCCCAGAACTTCAAATTTATACACTAGTACCTGGCTATTAGTATTTTACAGGAACCATAGTTCTTGGGGACTTTATATATATACATATGTACATATACATATATATTTTGTGTGTGTATGTGACTTTTTTGTAAACTAAGTCCGATTCAACATTACAATCATTTTAGAGTTACTATAACCAATGAGAATAGCATGTTTTTTCAAATCTGTTCTGAGCCTATAGTGTTTCCTTTGTGAACATATCTCTATTTTATACATTTTGTATAGTTACACTGTACTAAAATATTAGCTTGTTTGATATAAGGAAAGTATGTATTGAGCACCTTTTTGCTAGCCTGGTTGTTTAACCTTTTAAAAAAAAAAAAAAAGGTTTAAGCTTTAAAAACAAAAAATCTTTAAACTGGTCTTTCTTGCATGTTATAAATAAAGTTGCAGCTAAAAGGGACAGGCAGAGGGGTGCCTGGGTGGCTCAGTCGGTTAAATGTCCAACTTCGGCTCAGGTCATGATCTCACGGTTCATGAGTTCAAGCCCCGGGTTGGGCTCTGTGCTGACAGCTCAGAGACTGAAGCCTGCTTTGGATTCTGTGACTCCCTCTCTCCCTGCCCCTTCCCCGCTCATGCTCTGTCCCTCTCTGTCTCTCAAAAAATAAAGAAACGTTAAAAAAAAAAAAAAAAAACGTAAAAAAAAAAAAAAGGATAGGCAGGGAAAACTAGTTTTGAGTGTCTTAGAATAGAAACATAAGATTAAGATTTTTTTTCTCATTAAAATGTCTTATTCATGATTTATGGAAAAAATAAAACAAAATTTTTTTACCTGTGCTTGCTTCAGCAGCATATACACTAAAAGTGGAATGGTGGGGCACCTGGGTGGCTCAATCAGTTAAGCATTCAACTCCGGCTCAGGTCATGATCTCACAGCTTCTGAATTTGAGCCCCGTGTCGGGCTCTATGCTGACAGCTCAGAGCCTGGAGCCCAGTTCAGAATCTGTGTCTGCCTCTCCCCTGTGCTCACTTTCACACACTCTCTCTCTCAAATATGAATAAACATTAAAATTAAAAAAAAAAAAAAAAAAGTGGAATGGTACAGGGGCACCTGAGTGGCTCAGTTGGTTAAGCATCCAACTTCAGCTCAGGTCATGATCTCATGATTCATGAGTTCGAACCCCACATCAGGCTCTATGCTGACAGCTCAGAGTTTGGAGCTGGCTTCAGATTCTGTGTCTCCCTTTCTCTCTGCTCCTGCCCAACTCATGCTCTCTCTCAAACACAAACATTAAAAAAAAAAAAAAAAAAAAAGTGGAATGGTACAACGACTAGTATAGCCTCTGTGCAAGGATGACACACAAATTGTGAAGCGTTATGTTTTTATGTGAACTGGAATTAAAAAAAAAAAAGCACTGTATTGAAAAAGGAAAATTTTATTCTTGTGGTTATAAATGTAGTACAATCTGGGGCACCTGGGTGGCACAGTTGGTTAAGTGTCCGACTTCAGCTCAGGTCATGATCTCCCAGTTCATAGGTTTGAGCCCTGCGACGGGCTCGGACAGCTCAGAGACTGGAGCCTGCTTTGGATTCTGTGTCTGTCTCTGTCTCTCTCTCAAAAATAAACAAACATTTAAAAAAAGTTAAAAAAAAAAAAAAGTGGTACAATCCAAATACATTTTGGAAACAATAAAGGTATTCCTGATACTACAGGGAATCAAATAAGCAAGTGTAGCATTTTGCTTCCCACACAGCAGGCCCTCAAATTATCTTCATTTAAAGATGAAGAGATGTTGAAGAGAATGAAGAGGACAGACAGATCAAAGATCTATAGTATAATATGTAATTAAAACATACTGTTTGAGACAGATTATTTAAAGTATTTTATTCTAATTGGGGAAATATAAAGTAATAATTTAAAAACTGAATAAAATACAAAAAGTTTGTCTTAACTTACAATTACCTGCTGGTCAGATGAAATAGACTCCAGAGCTTTCTGGATAACACGACAGCCATACATCTGCAAGGCTAAAGGCAGAACATGCCCACGAATACGAGTGGCGAGAGCTAATTTTTGATCCAAACTCCCAAACTGATAGAAAAGAAATCAGTATTAATAAAAATAACCATTATATTAATTTTGCTAAACCTGAATAACCCACTTTTTGCGGCCTATTCATTCTATTTTTAAAATATCACAATTTGTAATCATGTAGGGAAGAGGACTTAGGTAAAAGCTAATTAAGATAAATCCAGAACTGCCTGAAATAACTGCATTACTTTTATGGGGGGGTTAAATCTCATTATCTAAAATTTCCTTTTTACTAATATATTAATCACCTGTAATTCTTGTAAACAGCATTACATTTCATTTTAAACAAATAAAATACCCTCATCTTTAACGTAATGAACTTCGGACCATGCATTCAGACCAAATTACATTCAGACAAACTATATTCTGATGTAACTGTGGAGCAAACTTAAGTAAAACTAAAACAGAGATACTTAGTTGTAAACTGAAAATTAGATAAAATACAAAATACATGACACATCTAACAAATGTAAATAAAGACTATACTATTATCACTAATTTCTTCATCTAAGATTTACTCTCAATGCTTTATATTTTCAAATATTAATCAGATTACTACTAAACTTCTCATTTAAAGTAGGCCCATATATTTAAAAATATTTTTGTGATAAAATATATAGCATAAAATGTCATTTTAACCATTTTTAAGTGCATAATTCAATGGCATTAATTCACAATGTTGTGCAATTATCACTACAAACTGTTTCCAAATCATTCCCGTTGCCTCAAACAGAAACACTGCATACATTAAGCAGTAACCCCCCCCCCCCCCCCCCCCCCCCCCTCAGCACCTGGAAAACCCTAATCTACTTTATGCCCCTATCAATTTGGCTGTTCTAGCTATCTCATATAAGAAAAACACTATGATGTTTGTCCTTTTACATCTGGCTTATTTTACTTAGCTTCATCCATGATGTAGCATGTAACAGAACTTTATTCCTCATGGCTGAATAACATTCTTATTGTATGCATATACCACATTTATCCATTTATCTGTTGGACATATAGGTTGTTTCCACCTTTTGGCTACTGTGAATAATGCGGAAACAAATGGTGTTTGAGTCCTTGTTTTCAATTCTTTTGGGTATACAGGAGTGGAATTGCTGGGTTGTAAGGTAATTTTTATGTTTAGGGTTTTTTTTTTTTTTTTTTTTTTTTAAGGAACTGCCGAGGTGCCTGGGTGGCTCAGGTGGGTAAGTGTCCAGCTCTTCATTTGGGCTCAAGTCATGATCTCAAGGTCATGAGACTGAGCCTCATGCCACCTCCACTGGGCATGGAGCCTGCATGGGATTCTCTCTCTCCCTCTGTCCCTTTCCCTGCTCACACGTGCTCTCTCTCAAAAAAAGAAAAGTTTGAAGGAACTGCGAAACTTTTTCACAACAGCTGCACCATTTTACATTACTACCAACAACGTATGAGGTTCCAATTTCTCCAAATCTCCACCAACATTTGTTATTCCCCTCGGCCCTCTAAAGCCATCCTAGTAGATGTAGCGTAGAATCTCACTGTGGTTTTGATCTGCGTTTCCCTAATGACTAAGGATGTTGAGCTTCTTTTCATGTGCTTCTTGGCTACATGTATATCTTCTGAGGAGAAATGTCTATTCAGGTCCTCTGTCCTTTTTCTTTTTTGTTTTTTCTTTTCTTTTTTGTTTTTTTTTTTTGAAAGTAATCTCTATACATGGGGCTCAAACCCACAACCCTGAGATCAAGAGTCACATGCTCCACCAACTGAGCCAGCCAGGTGCTCCTCTTGTCTGTTACATTATTTTAATGTTTATCTTTGAGAGAGTACAAGCTCTCTCTGTACGGGCAGAGGAAGGGGGACAGAGGATCCAAAGCGGGAACGAAGTTAACAGCATGGAGCCCAATGTGGGGCTCAAACTCACAAACCGCGAGATTATGACCTGAGCCCAAGTCAGATGCTCAACCAACTGGGCAACCCAGGTACCCCTCTCCTGTCCATTTTTTAATAGAGTTGTCTTCCTCTTGTTGAGTTTTAGGAGTTCTTTATATATTCTGGATATGAAATCTTTGTCAGATACATACTTTGCAAAATATTTTTTCCCAAGTGCATCTATTTTTATATGAAAATGACTCTTACCCAACTTTCTGAACTTTTCTACGCATTCAGCAATATAGTTGGATGTACAAATATGTATATGTGCTTACCTCAAAAAATTTCTGTATAACATAGTTTCCAAAAACATCTGTCATTAATTGATAGGCTGCTTGTAGAATTTCATTAAATACCATCTGTCGCTCAGCTGGAGTAGCTCTCTCTAGTTTTTGTTGTATGAATCTATATAGGAAACATTTTATATGTCATCACAGCACATTGAAAATAAGCTCCTGCAAAATCTGTATCTGACTTGAGTATCACACACCCCCACGTATATACACATAAAATTACTTCCAGGAATAGTACTAACACATTTAATACTGTGAACAGCAAATTTAAAGCAAAAAAGGCAAAAGCTATGAAGCATTTCTTTATAATGCCTTAATTTAAACTAACTATTAGGCAGACATTTGGATATATTATAATCTGCATTATAATCAATGAAGAAAACTAGATTTTACTGGTTATTCATACATTTTTCATAATAGTATTAAATATTTAAGTTTAGAGCCTAATGAAAGAAACCCTTAGAAATAAATTCATCAAACACAAATGAATTCCTAGCCATTGTGAATGACACAAGGTTCATGTGCTACTCTTAAGGAATTTTCAACTTTAGGGAGATAAAATAAAACTATAAAAGGAAATAATAATTAAATTTAATAAATGTGTTACAATTCTATTTTCCTTTTTGTGTTCTATCTTGAGAACACTAATTTACATGTACCTTAAGTACTATAAGAGAACATTATGTTTAATGTACAAAGTCACCAAATTCTTCTAAAAGAAAAGTGAAATGTTTCAACTTAAGACATATCACATCAAATACAAATCTATACAAATACAAACACAAAAGCATTTAACCTTCTTTAAAAAAAATTTTTTTAGACAAGTCTACATCAGGGACATTTACATCCACAAATGTAATTCAGAGCATTCTTTTCAAAAGAAAATTAAAGTTGAGTGTTTTCAGAATCAATGTAATAAAAATAACCCAAAAAAAGGGCACTCCTATATTTTCATTATAAAAGTATTCTCATTATAGAAAACTGGGAAACCATAAATAATTAAAAAACCTTTATTTTTATCATATGTCCTAATAGCGAAGAAGAAATCCATTACTGGGCTTTTATTCTGTAAAAATTTCCTTAAATGATCCCAGTCAAGAAAATTTTAGACTCCTATAAGGCAGTAATTTTCAAAGCAAAAATACAGTGTTCAGTATCCTAAACCATAATCACTTACCTAGAACCGTGCTGGTCTTGAGAAAACTCAACTATGTGCCCAATCAAGTCTCTAAGTTGAAGGTTTGGGAAGCGGTTGTTTCTGAAATCTTCCAATAATCTACTTCGGCCGGAAGGCATAATATCAGACCTATTATACCGAAGCCGGGAAGGAGGAAAGAGCTGGCTGCTGGAGCTGAACAGACTGGAAGTGCTTGAAGCACTCCGGTATTTTGCTTCTGCTCCAGGCGCTGCAGAGATATATCGACCACTACCATTTGTCAGGCCTCCTACAACAAAGCAGCTGTGGTCAGCAAATATTTTTGACAAGGCCATTCCTCAAATAAGAGTTACTTACACTAAAATTCAATCAATAAAGAAATAACCACTCCACTGACCACTAATTCCTATATGTTTTAACAGGAAATTGAAACTGGAGGGAAAATCTCACACATTTACTTATTGTGTGTGACTACAGGATCTGGGGGATAAAAAAGACTAGAAAAGATGAGAAAAAGAAACCTGTATTTTTTCTTGGCAGTTTAGTTTCAATCATAATCATAACACCTAATATCATATATAAAAGTTGTATTTGTTCTTGGAAGCTTAGTTTAAAACATAATTATAGCAAGTAATGTCATACATACTAATATCAATACCAGAATACTAAAACTACCAACAAAATTTCCAGTTTATTAACAAGGTTACAAATAGCTAAGCAAACTCAGATTTGAAGCCACTGAAATACAGTTGGGCTGAAATTTACTTGCAGTGTTCATGGAACACTGAGGGCTAAATTTGTACTTTTTTGGACTGTATTTTTAAAAATGCATTAGGTAATACATATACCTCTATGTAAAGAAAAACGGATTTTTAAAAAAGTAAACTCTACACACAACATGGGGCTCAAACTCATGACCCTGAGATCAAGAGTTGCATGCTCTACTGACTGAGCCAGCCAGAAGCCACAAAAAAACCATTTCTTAAAGAAAATAAATCCATTACATCTTAAAGTATTTTAAAAATTTTAAAGCAATACTCTCCATAAAATACTATTATTTTACTGACAAGAACTAGAAATAAACAAAATGTATTTTTCCTAGAGCTTTAATGTTGATCATTTGAGACACATAAAAAGCCTCTTTAACTTATTATATCCCATTCCAAACAAGAAAATTAAAGGGCAGTCAATAGAAACAAACAAAAAATACAAGCAGGAAATTGTTACTACAAAAGTCATTTAAAAGTACTTGACAGTGTCCTTTTAAAAAAGAAAAATGTATAGAAAACCGTAACGTGCAAATATAGTTGCTCAGATAAACAGAAGCTACCATCAGCTTTAAGCTATTATATACCATCTCTAAGTAGAGGAGTGCTATATATACAATCCAGACCACAGGGCAGAGATGATGCCAAGGACACACTGTCAGTGCAAAGTTGTGAAGTTATACAGAGGCACTGAATGGCAAAAAGAGTTACAGGCACAAGGAAAAAAGACAACTGTAATCCTGGAGAGTGAACTGCTTTAAAACGTTCCTCTTTTACTTTCAGTCCCCAATGCCCTAGCTTTTGTTGTGATTCCCACCACCCAGAGTATTATACATATAATTCATAGGACTCTCCAGTCCCCTTTCCAGTGTAAGTGCCACAACATTATGTTCACCTACAAGCTAGATCCCTGGTACCTAAAAGAATGTCTGACAGATAGTGGGTACACATTAATATTCATGAATATTTTATATAACATTAACTGCCTAAAGGTTCAATTCTAGACTATCTTTCTTAAAAATGTGTAATTTAACAGAACATTTTATACACTAAAACCACTAACATCAAATTCGCATATTCATGCCAGGTCTATATAACTATACCAGTGTTCCTGTACAAAGAATCCAAAATGTGAAAGAATTCAGTGTTTTAATACTGTCTTGATTTCCTTGATACTCTTAACCCTCTAGCCCCTACTATTATTTCTAATTATACAATTCTATCAACTGTTCACTAGCCCATTCAAATCTCTAACAATTCTTTATGTAGGGTAGGGATACTCTGCATATCATTCCAGTCTGTTTTTACAAACAATTATAAAGTCTCATTCAAAGGCCACTTGGAGGTCACTTTACACTAAAGCATCCTGCTAGAGTACATCCTCTCGATTCTTCGGCCTAATATTGAGTCCTTATTCTGAATCTATTACTCACACAAATTTCCTAGAAGAACCCTAATTTAGTTGTTCACTTCTCCTCCTCTTGTTCATTATTGTCTCTGCACCACTGCTTACCTTACCTCAAACATAAGGCCCAATCCTACACCTCTTTACCCTTAATGCGCTAAAGATTTTCAACACCAAATTCAAAATATATACTTACCCCCAGAAATGACTATGCCAATTTTATTTCATACCTTCTAATACCTAAAAGGAATCTCTCCCATGTCTAGATATTCTTTGATTATATTCTATCAGCTCCCTAACACCAAACTCCTGATGCACTCATTGCCAACTTAAAATGCCTCATGATGTGTAACTGCCTTTAGTTTTAAGGAAACCTCAAAATTTCAGTTCTGGAAGTCTACTTAGTATTTTCATTTACAACACAAAAAAATTCACTCAGGGCAGGGTACCTTTCTTTCTTTACAAATTAAATAAGCATTGAAAACCCAATTGTAATATACACTGAACATTTTAAATCTGGTTATCTAAATATTGAAAGCATGCCATCCAAACCTATTTTGGAATTGAGGGACATTTTACAAAACTGGCTTATGCTCTTCACAAATGTTTAAGTCATAAAAGACAGAAACAGTGCAAGATTAAAGAAAATTAAAGAGTCATGACAAATGAGCGTCATGTGGGTCCCCATATCAATCTCTTTCCTAATCCTTACTCTCTCTAGTCTCTCTCTGGCAAAGTTTGAATAAGTTGGCTAATTTATTTTTTATTGTGGTATGATATCATTGTTTCCTGACTTTGATCATTGTAGTTATATAAAAGAGTATTTCCTTATTTTCAGAAAACATACATGGATATATTTAATGGGTAACGGACAGACAGTATGTCTGCAACTTCCTTTCAAAAGTATCAAGGAAAAAAAAAACTGGATGTGAAGGGGAATGAATATGCAGAGAGGGGGAGACGAAGAGAGGAAATGAACGATAAAGCAAACATGGTAAAATAACATTTTGAAAATGTGGATATAGAGTGTGCTGTAATTTTTTTTTCCTGTATCAGTGTTACAACTTCCCCATTAAGTCTCAAATTATTCCAAAATTAATGAAAAACAACACACATATAGGCTACCTAGGTCATACCATTGCTAATGGTAGTCCATAAGCAGAGGTGTTTCTGCACCAAATGTGTTAAAGGGATAACCGTCTTCAATTCATCACTGACATCCACCCTTAGCATTTACACTTCTTAATCACTACTTGGCTAAGAATGTATTTTGGACAGGGAGATCTGTGCTATAATGTCACAGACCACTGGTCCAAATGCAGTATGCAGCTAGTCAGCCAGGACTCTTGGACAGAGCTCTTCACACAATAGTGTGCTGCCCTTTACATACTATTTGTGTAAGGATTTTTCAAGTTCACTCATGACAAGCGAGTGAAGGCAAGCATCTTACAATAATCCTAGTAGAAATAATATGATTTTATAAGTTTTCATTAATTTCCTCGAGAAGTCTATTGCGTTAGAATCCTTCCTATTATTAATCAAAAACAAAAAAAGATTATAAAATTACTGGGAAAAACACAGGGCAAGAAAAACAATGGTAACAACTGTAACAATCACAAAATAAATAAACCTGATTAATCTTTTCATTCTTTTCTAAGTCCAGAAATTTGGAATGGCAGCTGCTTAACCTATCAGACCTGTGTATTCTTTTGAAAATACAGATTCCCGGAGACTTACTCAAAACCTACTGAATTACCCTCAGTGGATAATTTTTATTAAAAAAAAATATTCTGAAGGTTATTCTGAAGAAGAGTTTAGAGGCTAATGAATTAGAATTCAAGATTATTCAAGGATTCATTTTACAGCAGGTTGTTAACTACCAATTTCAAATAGAAATGGTAATCCTAGTAGATTTGGGGTCCTGAAAAGGGTACGACTACATATAGGCTACTAGACAGTGCTGGTTTCAGAAGACAAGGCTCTAGAAAACTCAGGAAATGGTAAGATGATAACCGAAGATGGCCAGTTAGTTGCAGTAGGCAAAGAATCAATGATACAGAGTGGTAGGAAAAAAGTCTAAAATGACAATCTAATTCCTCAAAGGATAATATTGGTCAGACCTTTTTGTCCTGAGTTCTGGCACCTCATTTTAGATAGGGTTTATGTGTTCAAAATAATCAGTTTTTTTCACCTACCTGAGAAAGTGCATTTAATTACTTAATATTCATAAATAATACTGTATGCTAGACACTGAGGGTCCTTTAAAAAAGGCAGGAAACATTTATTGGGCATTCTTTATTAGACACTGAGAAGTGAACTCTGCACAAAATGCTATATACTGTGTTGAATTGTGCCTCCCTCCAAATTTGTCATTTTAAGTGACTCAGCTGGGGTAATCTGCCACAGCAACCCTGGGAAACTAAAACAGATTTTGGTACTCATAGTGATGTGCTACTATAAAAAAATGACTAAAAATGAAGAAATGACTTTGCAGTTGGGTAATGGGTACAGTTTGAAAGAATTTGGAGGTGTTCACAAAAAGCCTGAATTGCCTTGAAGAGAGGGTTGGTAGAAACGTGGATATTAAAGGCAATTCTGATGAGGGCTCAGACAGATATAAGGCACGTATCAAAAGCGGCTACCGTCTTAAGAGAATACGTATGTTGTCATGAACAATGTTTGTAGAAATATGAATGCTATAAAGATGTTCCAAGTGATGTCTCAGAATAAAATGAGAAACATGTTATTGGAAACGGGGAAACCCAACTGAAACGTGTTAAAAAAGGAAAACTGGGTAGAAAGCAAAACTGGTGTGGAGATTTAGCTGAGATTTCCAAACAACGTGCTAAAGGTGTGGTCTGGTGTCTGGGCTGCTTATGGTGAAATAAGATTAAGATAATTTGAAGAAGGAACTGTTTATTTTTTTTTAAGTTTATTGATTTATTTTGAGAGACAGCATGTGTGCACAAGTAGGGGAGGGACAAAAAGAGAGAATCCCAAGCAGGGTCCACGCTGTCAGCACAGAGCCTGACACAGGGCTTGATGCCACGAACCCAGAGATGCTGACTTGAGCTGTAATCAAGAGCTGGACGCTCAACCAACTGAGCAACCCAGGCACCCCTGAAAATGGAACTGCTAAGCAAAAGAAAACCAGCACTTGATGATCTGGAAAAGTCTTAGCTTATCTAGACAGAATGCTGAGAATGCAGAGTCAATGGGTGTAGATGGACAGCCCCTTGACATTAGTGGGAGACCAACAATGTTTTCAAGAATTTCCTATCTACAGAAACACTGGCAGCCTGGCCTGAAAGCGTTAGAGATGGGATGAATTAAGAACTACTCTGAAAGCAGAGCCACAGATGCAAAGGCTACAGGGGTTGGGCAGCAGTAGATGCGAAGTACAGAGCATCATGCCACAGGTGATTATTCTCAGGCCTTGAAACAAATGGAATTTGCCCTGCTGGCTTTCAGACCTGCTTGGCACTGTAAGTCCTTCATTCCTTCCAATTTCTCCCTTTTGCAGTGGGTATGTCTATCCTATGCCAGTGCTACTACTATATTCTAGAAGCAGATGATTTATTTCCTAAGTTTCATAGGTCTATAGATGCAGAAGAATTTTGTCCCAGGATGGACCACATTAGGCATCTCACCTGACAGAGAAGATGATATTTAGACTTGAGTCATTTAGATGAGATTTTAGACATTCAACTGACGACAGGATGGGTTACAATTCTTGGGGATGCTGGCTTGGAATTAATGTATTCTGCACGTGGGCCAAAGAGGAATTTGGGGTAACCAAAAGGCAGCCTATACTGGGTTGAACTGAGTCTCCCAAAAAAGTTTTCAATTCTTAACTCCTGGTACCTGTAATTTGATTTTATTTGGAAACAGGGTCTTTGCAAATGTAACCAAGTTCAAATGAGGTCATACTGGATTAGGTTGGGCTCCTACCCAATGAGTGGTGTCCTTGTAAGAGAAGGAAAATTAGGACACAGACACACAGAGAGAATGCCATGTAATTACATAGGCGGCCATGGGAGTGATGCATCTATAGGCAAGGAATGCCAAGGACTGCCAGCAACCACCAGAAGCTAGGAAGGAAGGACTGCCTCTTCGGTCTTCAAAATGACATGGCCCTAAAAACACCTTGATTTTATTTCTAGCCTCAAAGTATGAGACAATAAATTTGTGTTTTAAACCACCTAGTTGTAGTTTGTTACAGGAGCCCTAGAAAACTAATACATATGCTATACTCTTAACAACAGGACAAGGGACAAGGCTATTATCTCCATTTCACATGTGACACAATAGGCTTAGCGAAGCTACCTTATTGAAAGATGAATAAATAATAATTAGACTGAGCTTTTTGGAAAACAATTATACCTGGATAATTCACTTAAAGCTTTTAATTATACCCCACTATACCTCATGAAGAACAGTATGACATTACATTCTTTTTTTTAAACTTTTAAACAATGTTTTATTTTATATTGAGAGGGTGAGAAAGAGAGAGAGAAAGAGAGAGAGAGAGAAAGAGAGAGAGAGCGTGCACGCGCCCACGCAAGAGAAGGGCAGAGAGACAGAGACAGAATCTGAAGAAGGCTCTAGGCTCTTAGCTGTCAGCACAGAGCCTGAAGTGGGGCTTGAACTCACAACAGTGAGATCATGAACTGAGCTGAAGTCAGATGCTTAACCAACTGAGCCACCCAGGTGCCCGTCATATGACATTCTGAAATCTGGGATACACTTGACGTATGTGACACGGGGAATAAATCACATAAAATTTTTCTAGTGATTATTAGCTATATATTTGCAATATAAAGACACAAAATTTTACTGGAAAAAGATTGAGGCTTCAATGAGTTTAAAAACTAATGAGACTCTAATTAAGAGTGTATTCTCCCAGGGTGCCTGGGTGGCTCAGTCAGTTAAGCGTGCAACTTTGGCTCAGATCATGGTCTCATGGTTGGTGAGTTCGAGCCCAGTGTTGGGTTCTGTGCTGACAGCTCAAAGCCTGGAGCCTGCTTCGGATTCCGTGTCTCTCTCTCTTTCTTCCCCTCCCTCATTCAAGCTCTCCTTCTCTCAAAAATAAACATTTTAAAAAAAGTGTAGTCTTCCACACCATTTTAATAGGCTAATATAAAAAGCAAACAGCATGAAAATGTCAGGTGTTACCTTAAAGTTGTACATCTTACGACCACACATAAAGCAAACATTAGATGTAAACTATAAACCAAAATAAAAATCTGTTGTTTCCATTTCTATTGCTTGCAATTTTTTCTCTAAATGCAATTAAGTAACCTGACCTTTTAGCCTCTACTTAAGCTTAACCTTCCTAAAAATATAAAGAGGGAGACCATTACAACAGAAGATATTTAATAATCTTCCCTCATTCATCAAAGAGCATTTAAACAGACTGAGGGGCACCTGGGTGGCTCAGTCGTTGAGCATCTTGACTTTGGCTCAGGTCATGATCTCCTGATTCTGGAGTTCAAGCCCTGTATCAGGCTTGCTGCAGTCAGTGCAGAGCCTGCTCCAAATCCTGCCCCCCTCTCTCTGTGCTCCCCACCCCCACTTGTACTCTCTCAAAAATAAGCCTTCAAAAAAATAAATAACCAGACTGAGCTCTTAACATATGAACTATAGTCTTCAGACTAGTAGTACATCATTTCTATTACTAACTCATCTTGTTGATTCCCATTATTCTAACAAAAAGGCTAGTTTCTGTTTGGTTCTAAAAATTGCCTGAACTTTAATCTTTAGTGAAAACTACTTCTGTAACTGAACATGAGGACTCTTTAAAAACTATGCCCCCAAAATCATAAGTAGCGGGGTTAATTTCACTCACTGCCTCATATGGACATGTGGGTGCTAAGTATCTTCCCTGCACATCTCAAACCACCCTCACAGATATGACCTCATTTCCTCTCTGGTTAATACTTTTGGTGACAGTTAAGAAACCAATGGATTACATCTGCATTTCTTGTAAAATTTCTGTTGCAATTTCATGACCAGCTGCCCTGAATGGGGTAAATGGAAACCGTAGGACCTGGGATTTTTCTCTTAAAATCAGGATCATTCAGTGAGTTTATGCAATGTTAAGGTTTGCTTAATAAACTTGAGTATCAGAAAGAATAACTTTGATCCTAGACAAACATTATAGGCACACTGATTTTCTGTCTTGATGGGGCTGTTACTGTGGTGGGAAGAGGGCTGAACTGCAAACGGACTGTGAAAGATTTAACCCAGACAAAAATAAACCAAACTTAATGTCCAAAAACCAAACCAAATGTACACACACAAAAATAAAAACTCTACAACTGTCATAAGCCCTTTCAAAGTGCAGTATTCTAAACAGTATGATCCTATTAACACACTGAACAGAGAACACACTGACTGGAACAGCTAAATAATGCTTTAATAATAGAAATCCAAGTAGAATGTAAAATAATTTTTTAAACAAGTAGCAAGTGTCCCAGAATACATTCACCAATAAAACACAAAGAAACAAAACTCCTCAAATTCAATTACCCAAACATCTGTTGAGATTTCAACATTCTTATAGTTGTGGGGAAAGGTCTGGCCTTTCTTGCTTCTAATCCAAAATAGCCCAGAAGTAACCCTAATATAAAGTGTGGTAAATTTGGTACAAAAAAACCCTGAAGGAAAGATGGTAATTCTAATGGAGAGAATCATCATATTTCTATAAAACAGAATTAAAATGCAATAAGGCAACAGAATTACAATCATTACATTGTAACCTCTGGTAGCCAGGTCTACATTCAACACAAAACTACTACCTCCATGATGGTGGGTAGTTTGACTTGATGATGGGTAGTTTGACTTAACAAGTGGTTTTTTGACTTAATACAATTATCTCCGGTCAAGAAGGGTCTGGCATGTAGGTGGTCATTATTGTATGAATAAATTAATAGGTAAAAATTCTGATCAGACACAAAACTTATAAAATGCCTACCTTCTGAGTTTTCTGAGTTACACTTTTAAATAAAAAAATAAAAAAAAAAACTTATAAAATGTAGGTCAATGAGGGGGCGCCTGGGTGGCTCAGTTGATTGGGTGTCAGACTTCGGCTCAGGTCATGATCCTGCAGTCTATGAGTTCAAGCCCCACATCGGGCTCTGTGCTGACAGCTCAGAGTCTGGAGCTTGCTTCAGATTCTGTCTCCATCTCTCTCTGCTCCTCCCCCACTCTCACTGTGTGTGTGTGTGTGTGTGTGTGTGTGTGTGTGTGTGTGTCTAAAATACACACACACACAATTTTGGGGTACCTGGGTGGCTCAGTTGGTAAAGTGTCCAACTTTGGCTCAGGTCATGATCTCGCGGTGTGTGAGTTCAAGCCCTGCATCAGGCTCTGTGCTGACAGCTCAGAGCCTGGAGCCTGCTTCAGATTCTGTGTTTCCCCCTCTCTCTTGCCCCTCCCATGCTCATGCTCTGTCTCTCTCTTTCTCAGTAAATAAAAGTTAAAAAAAAAAAAAAAAAAAGTAGGTCAATGAAACTACTCACAAAACATAAACATTAAAAAAAAGGATTATCTCAGCATAAATTAAGTTTATTACTATCCTATTTAAAATATCACATAAAGACTTTTATCTGGTTTAATTTAAAAACCAGTAATAAAATACTTGAAGAGACTACCAAAGTAAAAATTTAATTTGGATTAAAGGCCAATTGTTAGCAAGTAAAAATGTATAAAGCAACCAATATAGTGACATTCAAACTCAGTTTTCCCATCAACTCACAACAGGCTAAGTTATATTTTACCAAAATTTTATAAATAAAGTTCACAAAAATTCTAAAGTTAGGGAGTAGGAAAAGACCCGTTATTTATTCAGAGAGCTATTAGACAGAAATAGAAGCATTCTTTGAGAAGCAGTGCAACATCCTGTAATAAGCCAGAAAAATCTTGGGCTCAAGATTTTTGTTCTTTACTAACTTCATGACTATAAGCCAATTACTTAATTTCTTTGATGATAAAATTTGTATGTGTGTATCGTGTGAAAGAGAAAGAAGTCAAAGTTCACTTTACTCTATTTGGATATTTAATTGCTCCAGTCCCATTTACTGAAAAGACTACCCTTCCCCAAATATACCAGAGCGGCCCACTGGTCACAAATCAGGTAAACCTAAAGAAGTAGGTCTATTTCTGGATCCTCTGTTCTATTCCACTGGTTTATTTATCCTTGTGGCAATACCACAACTTTAGTTGCCGTAAGTTTATATTTTGACATTAACTTGGATCTGTAAGATTGTCTGGACTACTCTCAGCTCTATCTTCCCGTTTATGTTATTTAACGTAAAGAAATTGTCAATTTCTTTAAAAAGCCTGAAAAATTATTGAGGCTGTGCTAAATCTAGTCATCAACTAGAAGAAAAGTGGTTTCTTTATAATATTGAGTCTTTCCACCCCCATACAAGGTATATCCATCCATTTATTTGTCTGCTTTAACTTCTCCAGTGTTTTACAGTTTGTAAAGATCTTGACCTTTTCACATTAGATTTGTTCCTAGGCACATTGTAAGAAAACAATCACACATGAAAATATTTTCAGTAACAGTCAATTTTCAATGTCACCCCATGAGACGTGTGCTTTCATTTTCAAAGATTATTTGGCTAAAGCTATAAATCTCTAGTGAAGCACATCTGCATATATCTCAAAGGTTATATTTTTGATCCTATGTTTACTTAATGGACATTGTTTGGTGTATAAACAATGCAATGATGTAAATTCTAGGTGACACCTTGGTAGATTAAAATGTTTAAGGTGCATGAAGACTTATTTGCTACCTCAGTAATAAGAAAACAAGGTAAAAACTAATTGAGTGGGGAGCTGAAATGCAAATGTGAAGGCCGACAAAAAGGAAAGCTTTAAAAGGACAGTAAACAATGATACACAATCAGCAAAATTAAAGAAAAGGCTCAATTTGGAAAATATCAAGAGGAAAAGAGTATATAAAAACATATACAAAAAGAAATCTGACTTTTCTACTTTGTCTCTCATCTATAAGCTTTTATCCCCCTCCCCCAAACTTTACGCAATAGCAAGCAGAGTTGAGATAAATGGAAGGCAAGAAGGTAGGAAGGAAAAAAGGCATAGGGAGACGACAGAGGACAAAGTCAAAGGTTCATGGGAAGCCCCCAGGGATCCAGGAACTAAGAGTTAAAAAGGAAGTGTGAACTAGAATAAGGTCACGTGTAAATTATGAATTATTTTTTTTCAAGGTGCCTCTCTCCCTGTGGGTACTATTGGAAATTTCAGTGGGATAAAACTCCCCCCACCTTTTTTGTTATGGTAAGATTGGCTTCTGCATATTTAATGTCAACAGAATTCCTACAATCATTGTGATAAGTAAAAACTGTTGCCACATATTTCCAAATTGTTCACCTCCTCAAACCTGGTACTTTAAAGAAGCACTCCCAAATTACTCTGATGCTGAACCATGGACTCAGATCAAGTATTTGCTAGCTCTAATCCGGAGATTATCTTAACTGAACTAACTGGTGATAATATTCTCACTCATTAGAACCACAAAGTCAAAGATAGTGTTATTAAAGGATAATGAATAAAATATAAGGGCAACAATTAATCACTGTGATCCCAAATTAGACCTAAGATCAATAAATTTGTATACAGAAATGAAACAAAATAAATTCTTCCATACAAGTAATAATTTTGGAATTTCTTCATAGAATAGTTTATACCCATCAATGAATAAAAATGACTTTTAGACACACCAGAGGGTTTGAAGCAATGCTTTAATTTACATCGCCATGAAAACCTGTAAATGTTCTGCTGCAAGCTGTATATGCTGCTCTAAAGCCAGTTCCTGAGATGCCTGCCTTATGATTAACACATATTCTTATTTCATGAAGTAGATAATATATTTGGACATTCTCAAGAATAACTAATAAGAAAGAAAGGATCTAGAAGTTTAGTAATCTTATATACAACTTTAAAAGTACATAACCGACGCCACTGTGAGGTACACAGTTTCAAAGACTGATTAGAATACTGTTGTTTATATACTTTGTGTAAAACTGTTCAGTTTATTTTAGAATAGCATAACAGAAAAAGCAAGGATAGTATCAGGAGTCAGAATGGTGTTCTCGCCTCAATTCCATCATTCGCTGGTTTGGGCAAGTCTCTTGGGCTCATAAGACCTATACTTTTCTTATCTCTAATGAGCGTTTCGCTCAGCCAGTCTACCTTAACAATTAAGATGAAATGAAATAATGAATATGAAAGTGCTTTAGAAAACTATTCAAATGCTACTGAGTTACAGGCAACTTATTACTTAAAAGATAATAGTACTTTCAGTAAAAGCTTCAAAATAACTTACATTGTTTTCTGCTTTAAGGACCACATACAAAACTCAGAAAAATTGCACACAGCCTTAAAACCGATTGGGTGACACTTGTTTTAATTTTTATTTAAACATTTCATTCTAAGAGAAGGAGCTGACGAAGTCTACCAAAGTTTGGCAATTTTTAGAGAGGCTGACATCTACTTAATAGGAAAAACGATCCTAACAATTTTATTCTGTTTTTAATATAAAAATCTTCTGTGATTAGAAAACAGGTTATAAAATTTTCTAATCCATAACAAGCTAAAGCACTGAATTTGATTGCTGAATACATGACATTAATAAATTTTCAGAACTGACAGTCCCCTTTCAATAAACTGAATTTCATATAGTTCAAAGCTTGAATTACACTTATTCATACCCTTAAGAAAAACATCAGTCAGCTCAAAAATGAAAAGGTACAAGGAATAAGCCATTATTTTGTCAAGTCGTAAATTAAATAAAAATACAGAATGTTGCTTTATATGCAGGAAGTTCCATATCAATCTAATAATGATGAGCATAAAGATGAGAGTATCAGAAATCAGTAACATGTTTTAGATCAATGTAATAGGAAAAAATAATTCACTTAATCTTGAACACTTAACTTGAAGCCCAGAATGACACTACTCTTTCCATTTCAAGATAAAAACCATTAATTTAAAATTTATTCTTTTTCTTTGCTCTTTCCCACTTGTTTCTGACTTCCTATATTTTAAGTGCTGCTTTTAAAAAGTTGTCCTTAAGAAATAATAATAATAGTAACAAAAAGTTGTAGTCAAATGGAGCCAATCTGAAGGGTGCCAAATGGCCAAATATGGTAAAATTTTTGGATTAAAAAAAAGGTATAAAATTGATGTCTCCCAGACCACAATGGACTGAAATCCCAAAAGCTATTAATTTACAGGTAACAATGATGATTAAAAGAACACAAGTAAGCTGTTAGTGTATCAACTCATTCTCAAAGTTAGAAAATAAAGATTCCAAGCATTATCCTGACTCCTATATGAACTATGTATTTTCATTGTAACCTCACAACTCATGAGGGAAAATTTTTTTAGATAAAAGTTCCAGCTCATAAATGCAGAAGGTATGACAGAATTAGAGAATCACCATTTTTGCAAACTCATAAAATAGGCAACTATCGAAGGCTGCTAAGCCCGTCAAGTGGATCAGGCTGACAAGCTCACAATGGAGACAACCAGATACATATCTCCTGATAACGTGCAACACTAAGAATACAGAACGCTATCTTGCCCAAACTAGCAAACAACAACCAGACCATGCCTCTAGATTTAATTGTTTTCTAGAAACAGACATGCAAATTCATTTCCACAGGCATTTTCTAAATCAGCTACCTTGATAACTTGATTCATGAAGAAATCCATCTGAAGGATATACAATTTAAGTATTTTCTTAGACCAGAAAGCATGTAAGTCTTGCATTGTGATTCAATCAGATGAAAGCAAAGGATAGATTACTTCTGTGAACACTATGTAAAGAGCCAATTTATGAAATCTATTAAATTATTTCACCCTGGCATGGTCTATACAGTCCTTGTTAACAACATTGCCAGTCACACTACAACTAAAACTAAAGGAAACTGGGAGATCACAAAAGAAAATCACCTACAGATAATTCCAATCAGAAGTGCATTAAAATACCAGATTTCCAGCTGAAGCTAAACCTATGGAGTTTTAACTCTGGGTACAAAAGTATCAGGCTATAATACAGAAATGCTGGCCCAAGTGATGATTATTTCTCATAATTGATGAGAATTTCTTCCCTAAGCATCTACACAGCTGGGTTCTTTATAGTCTAAAGAAAAATATCTTGATTGCTGTTTAATTATAGAGACAGATCTAAAAATTTTATTTTTTTTAATATATTTTTTTATTTTTTGGAAGAGCACAAGCAGGGGAGGGGCGGAGAGAGGGGGACAGAAGATCTGAAGCAGGCTCTTCGGTGACAGGCTGACAGCAGCAAGCCCGATGTGGGGCTCCAACTCACGAACCACAAGATCACGACCTGAGCCAAAGTCGGACACTCAACCAACTGAGCCACCCAAGTGCCCCGAAAAATTATGTTCTAATTTTTAAGCAAGTTATGTAGAATAACTAATGCCATTTTTACAAGCTCTAAAGCACAACATAAGCAGTAACAGTTGACAGGAATCTGATCTGAAACTTACCTATAAAAAAATGACAGGACATGACAAATAGAATCTTAACAAATAAAACACAAAACTATTATGAAAGTCCTATTCTTAGGTTTGTTATGTTCCAAATATTTGTGTCCATTTCAAAGTTTCAAAGGCATATCTTACATGGGGGTGGTGGAAGTGAGTGGGTCTGAGTAGAAATAACAGAAATCAGGAACTGAGCAGCCTTATGACCAAGAAGAGATGATAAATGAAGGTGTCAGGCTAAAAACTGGTAAATTTACACGAATAGTGTACAGCAGATCTTAGGACACCTCCCAAATAAATTAATCAATTGTATATATTTAATATCCACAAAAGAGCAAAGACCCAGAATTTGGGGCACAGGACCAGTCTTTCAAAATCTAGGCCACGTCACACTGACATATATTTACACGATGATCACTACAAAAGATCCCTTTGTTACGTGGACATTTATGTATTAATGAGCTGTAGGAAAAAATAGCTATACCTTAATGATGGGGGAGTCAAATATAATCACTAACTTATATTTGCTAACAACAGCAACATTACTTTTTAAATTGCAAGCTGATTTAAATCTTTCCAAGCACATAAAAATCAAAAAAAGGAATCTCTGTTTTAATTAAGGCAACTAAAATTATAAAAATCCAAAATCTACTTTCAATGAAATACTTTCCTTGAAGAGATAAGGATTCATACACAGCCTGATATTCAAAATCTCTTCAAATATATGCTGCTAACTACATGAATAAATACTTCCTGGAGAGGAAAAGGGGTAACCACCAACTCAATAATCTTGGGGTGGGGGCAATTTTAATATAAAGATATAAACAAAAGTCCTAAATACTCCAAATTCAAGGATATAACAAACCTAAAACATTTTTTTCTTAAACTAACGACGTATTCAAAAGTATATGGACCAAACCGGTAAGATTCTCTAACTCACAACCATACTAAATTCATATACCCTGATACACCCTTTGGTAAAATGGCCAGGCATTCAAAGGCCAAAGCAAAAACCATTGTAGTAAACTATCTCAAGTTTGAGAACTACGTGACTAATGTTTTCCTTTAGATGTGCAAAAACTTTCGATAGTGAAATTTCTTTTACTAACATGTTTCAACAGTTGACTTTTCAGATGATCTAAAACACACACAAATCAAAAGCACAGACAAGAAAAAACACACCACTGTATTTCATAAAAGGAACATAAGATACAATAGGGGTCTTTACCTTACTGTACATTAGACCCTCACTTTGAATTTTCACGAAAGTAGAACTTTTTCAAAAGGCTAGTATCTAAAAGCAAAAGCAATTTGGCATGTTTTATCCAACATTAAATATTTTACACATATTATAAACACACACACAAACACACTTACATGTATACATACAAATAAAAAGGGTTTTGTTTTTTTTTTTTTACCTAAATGCAAACTGGATGAGGATCCATGTGATGAAAGTGATGGCGGTGGCGTAAGTGAATGTCCTGGAGTTTGGCTTGGCAGAGGCATGCCTATTGGACTTGGAGAGGAGGAAAATCCCAGACTATTGTAAAATGGTTGCCCTATGGGTGCTAGGCTGCTACTAGATCTTTTGTACAAGTCAGAGCTAGTAGATAGAGACTCTCTCCTTGTGGCACTACTACTTGCAGAACTGCCAACTGAAGAAGAAATAAAAAAAACCCTAATTACATACAGTGTTAACTGAATAAAACCTATCCCCAACTCTTGCTGGGAAATAACAGAAGTGATCACAATAATTACTTTTAGAAACATTATGGGGAAGATAATTACTGTGATAACTATATAAACTAACTTTCATTAATCATAAAAGGGTATAAATGCACCCCAATAAAGTAACCAAATACTTAACAGAGCACTCATATGTTTATTATTTCACACATATTTACCATTGACACATATGATTACTGTGCTTTAATACCCTGGTATGATTTATAAACCCTACAATTGTAAGGTGTCTGCTTTAGGAGACGCTAGAGATTAAATTCCAATAACGTTAAATTTTGGTAGTGCCCTAATCTCTGGAATCAGTTTCTTAGACTTCAACTCAATGCCAAGAAAGTATTACACTGATAAATAGATTATTAATACATTTCCCTCACCATTCACATTTAATTTGGCTTCTACCTTGTGTTCAAACCATAGTCCTTTAAGTCCATATTGGCCCGAATATCAGTCAGTTGTGAAATACAGATGGTAACTAACTTCTCAGCACTTTTCAAATTACACATTCTCCCTATCCATCAGCAACTAAGTTACAAAATATATATGAAAAAGTAAACTTCCTTTTAGACAATTGATGGCTTTCATTACTGTGGTCACAACCAAAGACATGCTTTCACTTACCCCTCAGGATCTCCATCTCCCATTCCAGAGATTCTACTACTGGTCTTATGAGCCCTTTACTCAAGTGAAGACAAATCAGCCTTTTTTCCCCCTCAAATACACAATTATCTCATATCACATACCTTCCTAAACTACATACTGAATTCCTTTTACTTAATCCCAAATTCAGCCCTCTAGTCCTTTTTTTCCTTAAGCACTCTACAAAATCATTTTTAAAAAATGGCAGAACCACATTACCATGTAGCCATGCATGCTCAAAAAAGTAATCAACATATCCGGATAATCAGTCTTTACCAAGTGTTTAAAAGGGCTGTCCAAAACTCCCACATCTTAAGTCTCACTGATAGCCCACATTTTCAAGTGCTTCTTTCCTATTTCTAAACACTAGCCTTTTTTTGGTTTGTTTTTTAACTGAATATCTTTTATAGCGAAGGGAATTTTATATTAGATTTCTTAACCTGTCAGGTTTTTAAAGAACAAGCTCTATATTCGGACCAATATGGTAACATTTTTAAAGAGAATTTTAAAGTTTCTATTAGGTCTTGGTTTTCTAATCTCAAGTCAATTATAAATAGGTCATCAGAGCACAATGAAAAATTAAGAGAAAAATTAAGCAGAGAACATAATGGGTAGACCAAGTTAAGCTTATAATACAGATAGCAAACAATTACATTGGTTTTCCCAAATTCAAGACTCTTATAAAGGAAAAACACAAGGCTCACACTACTGTATGAGGCAAAATATTAAAACACTAGTAAACCTTTAATACCAGCCAGTGTGGTTTCTGAAAGACTGATATGTTTTATAGAAAACTGCACATTTTAGGTATCATCTAATAAGAGAACACTATGTAACTATATGCATTTTAGTAGCAAAACCAAACAAACACTCACGTGATAAGCACCTCTTCTAGAGTTGCTTTTGGCAAAATTGTAAATACATGCTACGTTAACTATGCTAATTTAAAAGGACACTGTCAAAGTGATTGTTCTAAATACAGGGCTACACTTAAAATTCCTATTTATTTCAGAAAACAATTTGACTGACAAGGAAAAAAACAACAGCTCTCTAATAAGAGCAGTAGCACTGTCATTTCCCTGGCAAATAACCAAAGAAACCATAGTTTTGACACATGAAATAGTATCTTCCTCCAAAAAGGAAAGGCCAAGCCAAACGTTTAAAAGTAATTCAGAAATAGCTTTATTTTAATCCTAAACAAGCTGGCTCCTTAACTTTTACTATATGCCTAAATTATCTGCAACAGTGCAACTGTGAAATATGAAAACAAAGGATACCTAAAAGATCTAAAAGGCTAGACCAACAGCGGAGTCACTAATCATTTATCAACTATATATAACATGTTAAATTTCAAACTTTCAATTGTAACAACACTTTCTAAGTAATGGGTCGTAGAAGGGTTGATTTAATTACCATATTACAATGGCTAAGCTTCCTAACTGTGTTATATAAGGTGGGGTATAACACTGGTAAGTGTTAATAATTGCATCATATAGGTAAGAGAATGACAGTATACAGGATTCTGTATGTGTATATGTGCACATAACCATACTATCATTTTAGATTTCATACAGGTATGGAATTGCCATCATGTGAAACGGCAATGCGTAGGCTTCTTTTAAGAGTACCCTTGTGTAGCACTTGAATGAACTCTCACAAAATGTCCAAGAGGAAGGGGAAGATGATAAGACTTTTACTGGCATCCAGGGGTGGCAACTGCTAATGTCCTCTGAAGCAAGGTAAAACAGAGGTATATACAGATTGGTAGTCAAAATTAAGTAAGCAATGTTTATAAATAAGGGAGGCATGAAGAAGACCAGTTTTGGGGAAGGAGGCATCTGCAGGAAACATTTGTAGGGAACAAAATGCTCATGCCAACCAGTTCCTGAATGCTGGGGGGAATGATGCTAACAACTGAGAGACAAATGAGAATTTGAAAGAAGTGGATAAGGGGGTCTACAAATCCATCCCAGACCATCAGTGACCATATATATTATTACAAAAGGGGAAATGAGGTTTATCAAAGCTCTTCTCTATTTTTCCTGGATTATTTAGAGTCTATAATCTCTAGTTTAGAAACTAGTCATTCCTACAAAGTTTATCTTTTAAGTTATATGTTCTTACAATTTTCTTCAGCATGTTGGATATTTGGAGAAAATGCTTGTCAACTGTATTAGGAACAAAAAATGAGTCCGATGGGAGTGCCTAGGTAGAGGTAAAAATACCGAACTCCAAAAGGAATGAAAAATTCAAGTAGGAAAATTAAAAGATTGAAGACTCTCCAAGTTCATTAGATTTTTCCCTCAGAAGTTCTTGTGCCCATTCTTTAGGTAGTTTGGTGTTAGGCAAGTATGGTATTTCCCTATTGCATTTCATTGTAGCACAAAAGGATTCTGCTTCTACAAGTTTATAGCAATTTTAGATCATTCCTCTTACAAATATGAATGTTGAAAGTTCAGAAGTCACTTCCTTAGAAAACCAGCAAACATACTTAATAACAACTGGCCCATGTTAGTTTTGCCATTTTCCACACCAGAAAAGAAAATAATTTAATGTGGTGGGAAAACAGACGAGAAGCAGGTATTAAAAGATTCTATGACTTTACTAAAAATAGAAAACCTCTTGAGATCTGAATAAACTGCCCTACCCCTCATGAAGAAAAGGCTGCCAATTAATTGTACCAACAGAACTAGGGTTTCCTGAATACTCTGGAACCTTCAGAGACTGATAACACAGGTATGTCAACAGGAAGTCAATGTGGGCCTCTTCTGATTTCACCTGGTCATTTCTCAGTTACAAAATCAGTTTGTGTGGGTAAATTATTTATTTTGTGAAGCTATTTTAAATTTAAAAATTTTAAGTATTATGTATATAACTAGGCTATGGAAGAAATATTCTTTTAGAAGAATTTTTAATGATAAAGGCTAAATTATTTAGTGTAGAAGATAAGCGTATTGGTAGTTTCTTAGGGGCCTCTGACCAGAATATTTCACTGTATTTTAACTTTATATATTATACTAATAAAACCATAATGAATGACTAGCATTTAGTAAGAATAAAACATCTGATAAAAACAAAAAGACTATTATTTTAAAACACTAGAAATTTAAGGTGGCAAAATATTTACTTCCTCAAACATTATTTTGTACATAAAAAGGAAGAACTAGTAATCAGCAAACAAATCTTAATAAAACAAAAATTATAATTCTTAAAGCCAGGGGAAAATGTATTATATCTGAGTAAAAGATGGGCTGCTTGAAGTGAGCTAAACATTCATAAATGCTTAAAGATTTGCAGCCGGTAGTTTTCTTCCTACAAAATTAAATAAACCGGTATTTTATTCCTGTCCTTTCTACACTATAAGCTATTACTTATCTTCATATTAAAAACAAACATATACCTCATGTCCACTTAGCAGAGTACACTCATCTTAAAAAGGCAACTTACCTGACGAACCAAATCCACTGAGGGCTGAGCCTATAGCAGCACCCAAAGAGCTACTGCTTCCAAAGCCAAGCGATGTACTTCCAGGTTGGCCAGGTCCGTGAGAAAATAAAGAACTGCTCTGGGAGCTACTAGTCAAAGAAGTGCTCCCGTAAAATGAATTGGACTGCAGATTCGTGCTCGCCGGCTGCTGCTGCTGCTGCTGCTGCGGTGGCTGAGTGCCAATTGGCCGAAAGAGACCGTTTGTGCTGCCGGTAAGACTATTTGCAGTTCCTCCAGCTGCTGCTGCTGCTGCTGGAAAATAAATTTCAGATACTTCTTGAAACCACCAAAAAGACTACTCATTATTTTTAAAATATCTCAAACAACAGCAGAAAAATATTATCCCTGAAAACATCAGTTACACTTACCAGCTTGTGCTGCTGCTGAACTAATTAAAACGGGTGTCGGAGCCATTAAACGAACTGGAGCTCCAAGGCCAGTTCTTGCTCCGGGGCCAACCACTAAGGCACCAGTCTGATCATAATAGGCAGTTGGAGCTAGTACTTGATAGCCTAGATAATATTAAAATAAATGTTTACTAATGAAAACATTTGCTATAGAAAACATGCATATTTATTTCCCCCACATTTGTCTTTATCAACCACAAAATATAATTATATACAATATGAAATCCTTAAATAATCATGATATGAGAAGTTAACACATTTGAGAAGGTATTACTTACTAAATGTATGAAACTGTAATAGTGTGTAAGTAAAACTGATTTCTCTAAATTTTAAGAGATGCCTTCCATTTACAAACCACAAAATAACAAGGTACATCCTTTGATATGTAACTATAGGCCATCAAGCACTGATATTTGAAAAATATTACCTATTAGTTCTGAGAAGAGGATGGAAAGACTAAGGGATGTGAGGTAGTTAGAACACTAGAAGAATGGTTTATTATGCAATTTTAATAAAGTTCTAAACCAAGGGATTCATTAACAGCATTCCCTCAGCTTTTCATTTGTTTTTTTTTTTTTATTTAAAAAAAAAAATTTTTTTTTCAACGTTTATTTATTTTTGGGACAGAGAGAGACAGAGCATGAACGGGGGAGGGGCAGAGAGAGAGGGAGACACAGAATCGGAAACAGGCTCCAGGCTCTGAGCCATCAGCCCAGAGCCTGACGCGGGGCTCGAACTCACGGACCGCGAGATCGTGACCTGGCTGAAGTCGGACGCTTAACCGACTGCGCCACCCAGGCGCCCCTCTCAGCTTTTCATTTGTAAGCATCCATTTAAAAATCATGATAAAAAGATACCTTAAAATCATAAGGTTACACTTTTTGTAAAGGTTCTCAAGTGAAAATCTGAATAAAAATCATACCGGAATTAGTTTTATAGCCTTAAGCACAAGTCAGGTGATAATCTGCACTATTCACAACTACAGAAGCTTTTCTCAGGGGAGATTCCTTATCTTAACTACAGAACAAAAGATAACTATTTTGAAGAGAAAAGTGACTATTAAGACAGAAAAGCTTACTCCTCTCCCAGAAGTCATGTTAAGAAAGTCTATCTTACACAGGACAAGGACTCAGGTTCAACATTCAGACAACCATTTGCAAAAAGGTACTGATAATTTTAAGTTTAAATACTACCTTCACCGTCAAGACTAACAACACTTTCACATGCAAAGGTTGTTTTTAATTAAATATGGTAATTCTGACTGTTTTTGCAATTAGTTTCATTATAAATGGATATAAATTAGAAGAACCAGCTGAACAGACATATAAGGCAAAATCTAGAGGGGGGAGAATACAGAGCTTCCAAGCTGACTCCTCACGGAATGAATGGGATAAATCTTGAGAAGAGATTATGAATATCCAACTGGAGATGTCAAATAGGATATACAAGTCTCAAGTTTAGGGGAGAGGGTCCAGGCTGGAGTTACAAACAATGAAATCACCAAGAAAAGTTAAAAAGGGATCTATGGACAGAGTACTTCACATTAAGAGGCTGGAGACAGAAGGAACCAGGGAAGAGATGAAGAAGGAACAGTCAGGGCGGGCGCCTGGGGTGGCTCAGGTGGTTGAACATCTGACTTTGGTTCAGACCAGAATCTCGCGGTCCGGGAGTTCAAGGCCCATGTTGGTCTAAATGCTGACAGCGTAGAGCCTGGAGCCTACTTCGAATTCTGCGGCTCCCTCTTTCTCTCTGCCCCTCCCCTGCTCTCTCTCTCTCTCTCTCTCTCTCAAAAGTAAAAATTAAACAAAAAAATAAATAAATAAATAAGGAACAGCTGTAACACTGTAGTCTCCTGCAGGCCAAAGAAAAAATAATTCCAATGAAGACTGAGTGATCAACAATGTTAAATGATGCTAAAAGCTATTAGAAGCTGAGAACTGACAAATGGCTTAGACACATGAAGTCATTATGATGAGGGATGCAAGCCAAACTGTAGTGAGTTCAGTCAAGAATGGAAGAACCACAAGCAAGTACAGACAATGCTTCTGAGGAGTTTAGATGTAAGGAGGGCCAGAGGGGAGCTAAAGGGGATGCTGAGACTAATTTTTTCTTAATCAGAAAACGTACTTTATTAGCAAAGCACAATACTTTGTGCTTAAAATTTGTTGCTGTAAAATAAAACACATAAACACACAGAGAATGTAAACCCAAAGGTACAGTATAATGACTACAATAACAAAAATTTAACCACAATCCAAGTTAAGAAATAGAAAACTGCCCAGCACCCTACCTCTCATACGTCCCTGCTCCTCCACAATCTTCTCTTTCTCTTAGTTATACACTACTCTACTACCCATAAATGCCTCCCTAAGACTCATGTGGTTGGAATGATTTAAAAATTTTCATGTAGGATTCACTAGCGGTTGTATGCAGATATACATGCCCATTATTCCATTATTGTATAACAGCTCGTTGGATGAATACGAAAATACATTTATGTGTTCTACATTTACAATGCTTCCCCCATTTAGGGACACTGCCATCAGTACTGCTTATAAACATTTTGGTATATGTATCCTGGTGTATAACGTGTGGATTTATCTCTCTACTGCAAGGTATGTATCTAAGTAGTTGATGCACTGATTATGTAAATTCACACTCCTTCTACCTTGCTATTAGAGTTCTCACTTGCATGTAACTTTAATAACACTTTATATTCTCAGACTTTTAAATCTGGCTGATCTGGAAGATATGCAGAAATATTTTGTTGTGGTTTTGAGTTTCATTTTCCCATACTAAATAGGCTGAGCATCTCTTCATATGCTACTCTTGGAAGAGGCTTTTTCAAGTCTTTTACTCATTTTCCTACCAGGCTGCCTTTTCTTAACTGGCTTATAAATATGTATGTGTATCCAAAGGTTTTCACTGTTTTAATATATTGCAATTATCGTTCTCCATCCCTAGCCTGACAATCTATTCTCTTTATGGTGAATTTTGGGGTAATAATGTCAAATATTATTTCATTTTTGTAACAAAATTTCCCTGTATTTTCTAATGCCTTAAAATTCCACTTTTCACATTTCTGCCTAAAATCCAAATGAAGTTGGTTATTGAACACAAGATAGGGCAGGGGTTCAATTTCATTTTGTTTCCAAAACAACCAATTTTATTTCATCTTATTTGTAAAACAAGTCATTCCTCCCTACTGCTTTGTTCTGTTTCTTTGTAAGTAGGTGTTCGTTTCTTTGGGGATTTCATCTTTGGGGTCTCTATTGGGTCCCACTGGTTTGTCTCTCCAGGCAAGAATTTAACTGTAGCTTTAGAATTAGTCTTCCTCCGGAGTAAGTCAGAACAGAGCAAGTCTTTTTACTTATTTTTGTCCTTTAAGAGTATTGTGGCTTAACCTTGATGGACCCTTTGCATTTTCACTAAATTTTTTTCTCACCTATCAAAATATCATAGAAAGAACCTATTAGAAATTTTAGTTGGATATGTACTGAAACTATAGGGAGAACTGACACATTTAAAATGCTGACCTGTCAAGGGGAGCCTGGGTGGTTTAGCTAGTTGAGCATCCGACTTCAGCTCAGGTCATGATGTTGCAGTTTATGAGTTCCAGCCACACTGGGCTCTGTGCTGAAAACTCAAGAGGCTGGAGCCTGCTTCAGATTCTGTGTCTCCCTCTCTCTCTGCCCCTACTCGCGCGCTGTCTCTCTCTCTCTCTCTCTCAAAAACGAAAACATTAAAAAACATTAAACATAAAAACATTTTTTAAAAATTTCAAATGCTGAGTGGACCAAAGGTAGTTATATCTCTTCAGGTCTCCTTTATACTTTTTAAAAGTTAGATTTAGTCCTAAGTACTTGCTACTACTACAAGTATCTTTAAAATTTTTCATTTTCAAACAGTATGCTGTTAACAAAAAATATTTCATATTTTTTTTAATGTTTACTTTTGAAGGAGAGAGAGAATGAGCAAGTGAGCAGGGAAGGGGCAGGGAGACATAGACACAACCCACAGCCCAGAGCCTGACAGGGGGCTCAAACTCACAAACTGCGAGATCATGACCTGAGCTGAAGTCGGACGCTTAACCGACCGAGCCACTCAGGCACCCCCCTGAAAAGATTTTTAAATTGATTTTCATATCCAAAAACCTTAACAAGAACGTTAATTCTAATACTTGATCTAAAGATTCATTGACAGTTTTAGTTCTTCCTTTACAGAATTTTCTCATTTCTCTCTCATGTTATAGTACTAGCTAGGATCTCTAACATGCTAAAGTGTTAATAGGAATCATTGTCTTCTTCCCCGTCTTAAAAAAAATCCAATTATTTCCCATAAAGCAGAAGTGTGTTATCCATTTGGGGGCATGGGGGGTGTCAATTTCCACCTTAGCATATTAAGGAAACTATCTTTGAATCCTAATTTGTTGAAGTGGCTTGTTATTAGAGTCAGTATATAAATTTGTTATGCTTTTCTTGCCTCTCTTGAGAAGTTCTTGTGATTGCTTTCTTTTAATCTTTGAACGTGCCAATGACCTCATATGACTTCCTAAACTTCTTGAATTCCTGGGATAAAACCAACTTGTTCATCATATATTATTATCCTGCTTATTATATACTGCTATATCTGGCTGTTAATATTTTGGAATTTAGTAATTTACCTGTAATTTTCCTTTTCTGTATAGTCTGACAGGTTTCATTATTTTTTCTTAAATGCTTATTCTTGAGAGAGAGAGAGAACCCTCGAGGGAGGGTCAGAGAGAGGCTGAGCCAGAGGATCCGAAGCAGCCTCTGTGCTGACAGCAGACAGCCCAGACATGGGGCTCGAACTCATAAACAGTGAGATCATGACCTGAGCCAAAGTTGGACACTTAACCAACTGACCCACTCAGGCACCCCAGATGTGATTTTTAATATTTAAGTTTCTTTTTTTAATGTTTCAAGTTTTTTTTTAATTCTAGTTAACGTATAGTGTAATACTGGTTTTAGGAGTAAAATTTAGTGATTCATCACTTACATACAACACGCGGTGCTCATCACACGTGTCCTCCTTAATCCCCATCACCCATTTAACCCATCCTCCCACCCACCACCCCCCTCCAGCAAATTTGTTTTCTGTAGTTAAAAATCTCTTTTATGGTTTGCTCCCTTCTTTTATTTTTCTTTTGTCTATGTTCATCTGTTTTGTTTCTTACATCTACATATGCGTAAAATCATATGGTATTTGTCTCTCTCTGACTTATTTCGCTTAGCATAACACACTCTAGCTCCATCTACGTCATTGTAAATGGGAAGACTCCATCCTTTTTGATGGTTGAGTAACATTCCAGTGTGTGTGTGTGTGTGTGTGTGTATACATATATATACATACACATATATACATACATACACATATACACACACACATCTTCTTTACCCATTTGTCAGTCGGTGGACATTTGGGCTCTTTTCAACATTTGGCTATTGTTAATAATGCTGCTATAAACATTGGGGTGCATGTGCCACTTTGAATCTGTATTTTTTGTATCCTTTGGGTAAATAACCTAGTAGTGCAACTGCTGGATTGTAGGGTAGTTCTATTTTATTATTATTATTACTATATTATTATTATTATTTGAGGGAGGGGAGGGAGGAGGGAAGGAGGGAACACGCATGAGCTGGGGAGAGGGGGAAAGGAGGAGAGGTAAAATCTTAAGCAGGCTCCATACTCAGCACAAGCGCCATGCAAAGATCAATCCCATGACCCTGGTACCATGATCTGAGCCAAAATCAAGAGTTGGATGCTGGACTGACTGGCACCCCGGGGTAGTTCTATTTTTAATTTTCTGAGGAACCTCCATACTGTTCTCGAGTAGCTGCACCAGTTTGCATACCCACCAACAGTGCAAGAGGGTTCCCCTTTCTCTGCATCCTGACATTTGTTGTTTCCTGTGTTGTTAGCTTTAGCCATTCTGACAGGTGTGAGGTGATACCTCATTGTGGTTCCGCTTTGTATTTTCTTGATGATGAGTGATGTTAAGCATCTTTTCGTGTTATCTGATAGACATCTGGATGTCTTCTTTGGGAAAATGTCTATTCATGTCTTCTGCCCATTTCTTCACTGGCTTATTTGCTTTTTGGGTGTAAGGTTTGATAAGTTCTTCATAGATTTTGGATACTAACCCTTTATCAGATATATCACTTGCAAATGTCTTCTTCCATTCCAAAGGTTTTTAGTTTTGTTGGCAGCTTCCTATGCTGTGCAGAAGCTTTTATCCTGATGAGGTCCCAATAGTTCATTTTTACTTATGTTTCCCATGCCTTTAGAGACATGTCTAGTAACAAGTTGCTACAGCTGATGTCAAAGAGGTTGCTACCTGTGTTCTCTAGGATTTTGATGGGGTCCTATCTCACATTTAGTCTCTCACTGATTTTGAATTTCCTTTTGTGATGGTATAACAAAGTGGTCCATTTTCATTCTTCGGCAGGTTTCCCAACACCATTTGTTGAAGAGACTGTCTTTTTTCCACTAAATATTCTTTCCTGCTTTGTTGAGGATTAACTGGCCATATAATTTCGGGGTTTTCTATTGTGTTCCACTGATCTATGTGTCTGTTTTTGCCAGTACTATACTGTCTTCATGACTGCAGCTTTGTAAGATAGCTTAAAGTCTGGAATTCTGATGCCTCCAGCTTTCCTTTTCTTTTTCAAGACTGCTTTGGCTACTTGGGGTCTTTTCTGATTCCATATATATTTTAGGATTCTTTGTCCTAGCTCTGTGAAAAATATTAGTGGTATTTTGATAGGGATAGTATTAAATGTGACAGGTGTTAGTATTTAGATTATACTAGTATCATAAAATGACCTGGGAAGCATACCTTCTTTTCCTATTTTCTAGGATCTTAAAAATTGGAATTATTTCCTCCTTGAATACCTGGTATTCACCACTGAAGTTTTATGTTGGCCTAAAACCTTAAGGGAGAAATTTTGGTTACTTAATTCACTTCTTTAACGTTAGCAGACCTCAAATGTTTTATATATCCTCAAGTCTGTTTGGTTACATTTTTCTAGTTATTTGTCCATTTTATCTACACTAATTTGCTAATGTGAGATTGTTCCTAATAGCCACCAATGATTATTTAATTTTTCTGTATTGGTATTTCTGCCTTCTTGTTTTAAATCTTTTTTGGATGAGTCTCTCAGAGGTTTATCAATTTTATTAGTATTTTCAAAGAAATAACTTTTGGGATAATTTAAATCTTTGAATTGTATGTTTGCCACCTATTTCATTCACATCAGCTCCCATCTTTATTATTTGGTTTCCTTTTACAAATTCTTTGGGTTTATTCTCTTCCTTTTATAGTTCCTAGATAGAAACTTACTTTCCAATGTATGCATTTGAGCCTATTATATTCTCCTCCTATGTTGTTTTAGGTGTAGATGACAAGCTTAAATTTGTAGCATTTTCATAATCATTTAGTTCAAAAGCTTCTAATTTCTACTGTGTTATCTTTCTTTACTGAGAGTCTGGTAAGACACAGGGGCTTTTAAAAAAAAAAAAAAAAAAGACATGGTCCCTACACGCAAGGACTCTACAATCTAGTAGAGGAGGTAGGTACTACGTCCTTAAATTTAAATGTTTATTTTTGTGAGAGAGAGCAAGCATGCAAGCAGGAGAGGGACAAAGTGGGGGGATGGGACATAGTATCCAAAGCGGGCTCCGCTGACAGCAGAGAGCCTGATACAGGGTTTGAACTTCTAAACCATGAGATCACCACCTGAGCCAAAGTCAAACACCTAACTGACAGAGCCACCCAGGCACCCCTCCTTAATTCTAAGATGCCACTTTGTTTTGAGACAAGACACTGATCTACTAACTTCCGTTCAAAGAGAAATAGAAAATGTTGTTCTACTTGAAGACATTTTCTAACTTTAACATGGTAAAGCAAGGGCAGAATTGAGAAATCACAAATAACTAAATGAAATGCAAGGCAGACAGAAGAACTAAAGAAAGGTGCAAGAAGAGTAATTACTGATGAAGACACACTGGGAAAGAAAGATCAGGAAGGCTTTATGCAAAGAATACCGAAGGATGAGAAGGAAAGCTAATTACAAAATGTATATAAACCAGAGTTAAAAAAAAAAATAATAATGTTAAACTCTATCCCAATTTCTCTTAAAATGTGTAAAAGGGTATTTTAAGCTAAAAACCATTGGCTAGGGCTAGAGGCATAAAAAGTACAAGTATCTCTGACTGGTAGTATATGGTCTAGTGTGTTAAAGCACAGGACTATGGAAGGATACTATCAATTAAGTAGTTTGGGACTAGATCATTGAAAATACTAAGGGGCACCTCAGTGGCTCAGTCGGTTGGGTGTCCAACTTGGCTCAAGTCATGATCTTGCTGTTTCTAAGTTTGAGCCCCACATTGGAGCCTTGCCTTGAGACTGTTTTGGATCCTGTGTCTCCCTCTCTCTGCCCCTCCCCCACTCGCACTCTCTCAAAAAGAAACATTAAAAAAAATTTTTTAAGCAAAATATTAAGAACCAGAATGGTATAAAACTAACATATTTTTGAAAGGTTAACTGAAAGAAGAACAACAAGATGAAATGGGGGCGCCTGGGTGGCTCAGTCAGTTAAGTGTTTGACTCTGGATTTCCGCTCAGGTCATGATCTCATGGTTTGTAAGATTCAGCCCCCCACCCCCCATGTCAGGCTTTGTACTGACAGTGCAGGGCCTGTTTAGGATTCCCTCTCTCAAGATAATCTCAAGATAAATAAAAAAAGATAAATGAACAGAAGAGATTGGAGGCAGAGTTAGTGGGAGGTTAAGAAAGAGGCTGAACAAGAATAGCACAGATGAAAAAGAAAGGGAACATGAGATAGAATCAACAAGAACTGACAAATTATTGAATGCGAAGCACAGAAGAAAATCAAGAGTTGAAGAGGATTCTGAGACTGAAGCCAAAAGTTTCTAGTTCAAGAGTACAGTGAAATTAATACTAAAATAAACAGTAAGATAAGCAAATCTGAGAGAGAGTTCATTTTTTTTTTGACACTATGAGTTTTGAGGACTGCTGGAACATACACATGGTAACGTCCAATACAAAGGCAGAAATATGTTAGATGTTCAAAAAAGAGTCCAAGATGTAGATGTAAACTCATTAGTTTACTGGAATAGGAATGATAGCTGAAATGATGCAAGCAGACGGTCTCCACCCACCCACCCACACACAAAAGAGCATCTATTGTTCCAATACTGAAACTGAAGTTCAAAGAGAAAAGTTGGCCAACATGACTCAACTAGGTTGTACGGAAATATGGCACATCTGATTCCAAAGTATCTAGTCCAAAGTAACCGTCTTCCACGTTTAAGGATTTAGACAGAGGAAAGGGAAACTGATCAAAGCAATGAAAAAGATAGGAAATCCAGGAAAACAAATTATCACAGAGGCTAGTGTCACGACAGAGAAACGTTGTAGAGAGTTGGACTTAGTCAATATGGTGAAATACACCAAAGAATTGAGAAAAATAAGGATGGAGAAGAGGAGGTCTTACTTTGCAATTGTTACTGAGTTAATATTAGAGTTACTGAAAGGAATCACGGAGGCAGGCTTAAAAGAAGTGTGAGACAAATAGAAGAACCCAGAGCCGTCTTAGTACTATCTTTCATAAACTTTAAGTTCAGTTCCCTTTTAGCCCTGCCTCCATGTCCTTCCATGCGTCTACAACTTCAGCTTCACAGCTCCAGGTAAGCAGCTTCCCCAAAGCAAGTACATAGCTGGGGTAAAAAAAGAAAATAATGAGAACACTCCCATTCTATTATCATTTGTACTTCAGAGACTATAATATTAACATGTTCTCTTTAGCCACTGGGCTAGACAAGATGATGAAATCAGACCTTAGAATCTCAGAGATAACAGAATGAATGCAATCAATATAGAAATTCTCAAAGTAACATACAAAAGCATTCAGCCACATGTAACACATACAAGAAACCCTCAATCACATATATTTTCCGATACATTAAATACGATTCCTAAATGATCTGAAAATTTAACTAAATTACAATTAAGTGGAAACTGAAACTCACATTTCATTAATAAGTAATCTATATAGTTACAGGAATAATTACTCATATACTAAGAGTGAAAAAAACAGATACTTAAGAAAGTGAGTCTTCAGGAGAGAACAGAATAGGAAATGGCGCACTATCTACTGATATTCAAATGTGGCTTTAAATTTCACTTTAAAAACATAAGTGCTTTTCTTGGTTTAAGAAAATTATTGTCCTTGCATTATTCTTAAAGTTGTAATTTTGTATCTAGTTTCATGAAAATCTACTTTACAACAAAAATATTTTTTTTGGCTCCTTCTAAAAGTTGTACTGTGGTAATGGGAATAAAGTTTTATCATTTTCTTTGCATTAGGCTTTCATAGGTGTATTTTAGTATACACTTGCTATCAGGTTATAGATACCAATAGTTCATAATACTATAAATAAATTGGCTAAACATAATGAAACAGCGGAAAATTTTAGCTGCAAACTTCTCATATTAACTAAATGACCTTATTCAGCAGCAACAGCACATAGAGGTTTTGTCTTAACATGACAACTCTAACCAACTGATTTTACTTCTTGAAGCATGCTTCAAGAATTCTGGACTATGTTGAGAAAATGCTATAGTTTATGCCATATACAGAGTAAGAAAAAATGGATGTACGGAGAATTCCAGTACATGTTCGCGATCGTGGTCTCACAAAAAATACAGATTTCAACTACTGGCCCCTGAGTTCTAAGTAACTTATTGCAAGGTAGGCAAGACTTTAAAGATAGTTCTGATTTTTTCACTCTTCAATGTGAGCGATTACATTTAACATTTCAAACCTATGCAAATTTCTACAATTAACTAACTGTATACCTGGCATGCCGGTAGCAAGACCCTGACCAAAAGCCAAAGTTGGATTTGCTGCTGCAAGTGATTCTGCCTGCTGCCCTTGCTGGCCCTGATTGGGAGTAAGAGGGCGCTGACCTGCTCCAGCTCGGAGAACCTACAAAGGACAAATGATTTCCTTAAAAATGAAATTCTAAAATAACAGATAAATAAATTTATCCCAGAGTAAATTGCCTTTGGATATTCTTCGAACATATTTATATGCAACAAAATGATGATTTGGCATGAAAAAATACAAAATACTTAAAATCAAAAACACAATCACTGGCTCATGACAACTAGAACAATCTATTAAGTAACATCTAGAGATTCTTGAAGGCCTTAACGAAAAGTTATTTTTAGTATTTGTGCTCTTTTTCTTACCAAAGAAATTTATTTGGGGGGGGGGGGGGGATGGCAAAATTTTAGATCATATTAATTTCACAAAGATAGATGAACAATTCAGGACAAGCAGTATTCACTGTAAATAAGCCTCACATATAGGTGTATTGGTCAAGTAGTATATTTTCATGTTTGCCCAAAGAAGATATAGATTGAAAAATAATTTATTAAATGGTGCCATGGTCTAATCTACAAGGACTGAGCCACAGGACAGCTTCAACAGAACACCAATACAGTAATAAACCACATAAAGGAAATTTAGAATAAAATTTAACTGCCAAGTAACACTACACTTGTCATTAAGTTGCTTCTTTGGTATAAATATGAAGAATTTGACAATCAGAAGTCAGAAATCACCAATAGTGTTTCTACATTTATCAAAACAGTTTATCAAAACATGAAAGCAGCAGAAATTTCAAAAACCCAAAACCAACCAAAACCATTGTAATAAACATTTTCTTTTTGAAGAAGTTAAATTTAACCAGTAGTGAAAATATTTCCTCTTTTCAATTTTCTCCAGCTTGCTTAAAAATATAAAGTACTCTGTAATCATTTTCTAGTCAGGAATGTATTAAGTTAATATTTAAAATCGTAACTTAAATACCCAGAAGAAAATGAAGTGACAATTACTTTGATAGGAACATGAGCACACCTGAAAAGGTGATGAAAAGAAAATTAAAATCTGCTAGAGATTTCAACAGTTTCTATAACAAAAATGTAGAAATGGAATACACCTAAATCTAAATTCATGTAATACCAATTAGAAAAAAAAAACCACCATGTAATCAATACTTGTATATAGGTACTACATTACATGCTGAGGAGATGAAAAGACACACATCTTGAAAACAAGGAACTTATTGAATTGCAAGGACTCTTCAGGTATGATTTAATGAAGGCAGGCCTATACCTGTTGCTGTCCAGGCTGAGCTTGTGATGCTGCTTGCTGATTTGCTGTGTTGTTTGCCGCAGCTGCAGCTTGTTGCTGAAATAAATTGGCTGGATACACCCCCCATGGAACACCATAATACTGAGGTGGAACCACTGCTGGACCTAAACCCCACACCCCACCCCGCCCCCCCAAAAAAAAAGTTACTTACATTTTATAGATAAATCAGTTACCATTAGATCATAAAAAGGAACACTGTATATGAGTTAAAGCAAATGTCCTTATAATCCCCAACCCACTTACACCTGCTATATCCTTTCTTTTTTTTCCTGATTCTAGTAGGAAAAAGTCTCGTTCAGGTTATGATTACTTCAAGAGAAACAGGAGTGACAGCAGTGGCCTCAATGGAGATGGTAAAGCTAAAGTCAAAAGGACCAATGAACTAACAGGATACTTTAACCATCTTTGCAACAGTTACTGAATGCCAGATTATGGGTTTGATACTGGCAAAAACAGATAATATACTCAGGGAACATTAGACTTCATAAAACTGTAAGATTTACTATGTTCAATTCAAATTCTCTTAAAAGGCTATTTTCTGAATATTGAAAAAAATTACCAAAATATTACAAAACACTTTTATCTTTTTATTTGCAATCTACAACATAAAACTTTGGAACATTCTTGTACCAAGCTTGCGACAACTGTATTTGAATTGTAAACCTTGAATTTAAAAATATTTTTTAGTTAAAGTTTTTATTAAAAATATTCTTCATATTTGAAACAATTAGTCACAATTCTCACAAAGCAACTGAAAATTGCATGAAAACAAATGAAACATCACTGCTTATGTGGTTAGGAAAATGGAACTAGTGAGTAAAGACAAGAAAGAACCAGGTAATATAAAGGCACAGAGGGACATAGACATGTGAAAGCAAACTAGGAAAAACAGGATGAACTGTTCTTGCTCTAGTCTATGTTATTCAAGGTAACATCAGCTTCTATGGGAGTAAACAGCATTATGCACAATAATTTCCACGTTAAGTTGATGAGCAAGATGTCATGATTATTAATTGATAAAATAAAGATGACCTAAAATTCCACAGATACAATTTTAATATATCTAGTATTTTAAAAAGTTAAACTCTTGGATTCACTTTGTTTTGGAGGAAAATAAAGCCCAGTACAATTGACTGAATCACTAAAGTGAAAAGCATTAAAAAACTTAAAGGTAAAGTATTATTTCTGAAAATAGTTTAAGCACCATCTACAATGAAAACTGTTCACAGGATTTATGAAGAATACATTATCAAAACAAGAGTCAAATATCTACCTAGAACCTCTTTGCCCAAAACAATAGCCAGAAGCCACCTGTGACTACTGAAGAATTAAAAAGTTAGACAGCCCGAACTGAGATGTGGTCTCAAGTATGATATACACAGGATTTTGAAGACTTTGCATGAAAAAAAAAAGTAAAATATCTATTAGTAATTAAAAAAATATTAATTATATTAAAATAATATTTGGTTGTGTTGGGATAAATCAAACATTTAAATTAATATCATCTGTTTTTTGCTTTTATAATGTAGATACTAGAAAATTTTAATTGCATTATCTGGCTCACATTATATTTCTATTGGACACCATGGTCTTAGAAAGCCTGAATCCAAAATGCCTAGAATGCTTAATCTGAAAACTAACCATTTCTTAAGGTTTCCTTAAAGTCCATAGATTGTATGATATACCAGAATTTTACATACTAACATCCAGTTAAATGGCACCAAGAAAGCTCATCCCCTCCTTATGGAATTACGTGCAGATCTATACTAATACTAAAATCTACTGAATGTGATAGGTTGGTTTCAGTCTCCTAAATAAGCTATCAAACTAGAATTTGAAATTAACATTTATTTTTTCACTTCTTAAAACAGTCTTGAGTATAAAAAACAAGTCCCCTAACTCCCAGGAAAAGACTGACTGTTCTACAGTCAGGATAATAACTGCCAGAAGTGGAGTTTAAAATTGTCAAGTTCATCAGTGACAATTCATATCATTGAACAAAGTTTAAAAATCATGATAGTCTAGAGTTATGAAAGTCAGTCAGTTGGCAGGCTCACTCCAGTGAACACACATTTATGGCTGACATGACCCTGTTCCTGCCTCTGTAACCAACATTAACCCATGCCTAAGACTAATTCATTTGTCTCTATAACCAACTCAACCTAAAACAACCTCTTCTTCAAAACCCTACACAGAAGATCAGCAAATTGTTTGCTTGGCTCAATAGGATGGTGCCTGACCAGCACACAACTCTCCTTACTACTTAAATAAGCAAGAAATACAGCTTTGGGTTTAAAAACATCTTTCCCCAGTATTATTGCAGTATTACTGATACATAACATTTGTATAGTTTTGGTTTTCATTTTAGACTTTGAGTGGCAGTTTCTGGTTTTGACACTTAAGTGCTTTCCAACTCCATGCCACCTTTTTGCCCCTCAGTCAGCTTGCATATTTTAACACTGCTAAATAAACTTTACTTTTTAGATACTCATTCTCTCAAGACTGCTGAAGCTCCTTACCTCATACTCTCCCTGACCTGGGTATCTATGGTACCTACCCCAGTTTACTGCATTAGAAGTAACTTTACTTTTGCACTGTCTCTGTGGGTGATGGAATTGGTCAGAAAAAAGATCTGTGGTTGGCAATGTAAGATTTCTGAAACTACAAAATTGAATTGGAAACCAACTATGTACAAAAGGAAAAAGTTCTCAAGCTTCGGCTTTTTCCTACAGCATTAAAACTGGACAAATAGCAAACTAACTCTCTGGAAACATCACTTGATTCTAGATAAGTGTTTCAGATTTTCTTAGGAACTTCAAATTGCCCACCAAATAGACAAAAATACAACTTGTAAGAAAATTAAAACTAAATCCATAATAAGCAACGAGGATGAACAATAAGTTACCTGCTAATGTTGCTGCTGCAGCCAACCCTGCTGCAGTATATGGATCAGTCCCTGGAGGAGCAGCACTAATAATATACGGATTTGGCACAAATGCAGCTGGAGCAAGGCCTGCTGAGAATACACCAGCTGTATTTTAAAAAGGGGAGAAATAATGAATGAAGATGTAAAGTATAATTTTCTTCATTAGGTAAAATAATTTCTACACTGAATTTGGAGTGGGGAAGCAGAGTGCGTATAGTGGTTCAAACTCTGATTAACTGAGTGACTTTGGGCATGTGACATCACCTGACTCTAAGATTATTCATTTAGGAAATAGGTGTATCACCACTTATCTTAGAGGATTTTTGTGAGAGTTAAAACATGATACCAAATATGAAAGGACTGTGTAGAACTAGCAAAACAGGCACACAATAAATGTTTAGTTAGAACTACTATTGTTCAACAGTAGTTTCTTTTGATTTTCTAATGCTTATTACTTATTTTTGAGAAACAGAGCACAGGCAGGGGAGGGGCAGAGAGGGGAGGAGACACAGAATCAGAAGTAGGCTCCAGGCTCAAGCTGTCAGCACAGAGCCTGAAGCCAGGCTCAAACTGATCAACTGCGAGATCATGGCCTGAGACAAAGTCAGATGCCCAACTGACCCACCCAGGCGCCCCAGTATTTTTTAATTTAATCTTTATTAAGCTATACTGTGAGCTAAGAATTCAATAGTGAGGAAGGCATGATCTGCCCTCACAAATCAATCCATCTAATGAGAAAAACAAATTGGCAATTAGAATACAGTATAGTAGGAGCTACAGGCACAGAGAGAAGGGGTACCTAGTGAGCTTCAGAAAGTGTGGGTAGGATGATGTGGGGTTGTAGGGCAGGGCAAGACAAGACAAAATTGGAGTTACAATCAGAATGAAGACCTGTGAAGACCTTCCTGGGTCATGTTAAGAAGTTTGGACTTTACCCAGAAAGCAACAGAATAACAATGAAGAGCTTTAGGCAGAACTGTGACTTTAAGGCCACTTCTGCATCTAATGACTGCTAACGTGAATTCGGTAAAAGGCAGGGGAGAAGATTTTTTAAATATTCGTTTGCAGTACTTATTAAAGAAAACTGCTGGTATCAAGAAAGTACTGTGTATACAAGTCACTGTAAGGTATGGACTTGCTTGTGTTGTCTCTTCTGGAAAACAAGTGGAAGGTGAGGAAATAATGGGAAAGGAGGTGTTTTAAAAGTTACAAGAGCTCAGAAAAATTCAATTTACAAGATGATTAATAGGGCGCCTGGCTGGTTATGTCAGTAGAGCACATGATTTCTTGATTTCGGGGTTGAAAGTTCAAGCCCCACATGGGTGTAGAGGTTACTTAAAAATATTTAAAAATAAATGAAAACATGATTAAGGGGGAGAATAAGAGAATAAAAGTATGTGGGTATAAATGACTTAAAAGAAAGGATTCAAAAGGAACACTTACTCTAAACCTTAAAATCAAGGTTCAGAAACTCCATTCTAACTATATTATAGCAGTTTTTAAATGTTTTGAATGTGACCCATAATATGAAATATATTTCATGTCAACCTAGTGACCATATATACATATACATGCCACAAACAAAAATATCAAAAAAAATTTATCTTTATAAAGTTCCATGTAACTTAGTATTTTCTACTAAATTTATTAATTTCTATAATCTATTTAATTTCTAAAACTAGTGGCCATACCCCATAACACTGATTTCATGTACAGGCACAACCATTTGAAAAATGAGTTTTTAAAACTTTTATTTGAGAAAGAAAAGAGAATACACACATACACACGCACAAGTGGGAGAGGGGCAGAGAGAGGATCTTAAGCAGGCTCCACACTCAGCATGGACCCCAACATGAGGCTTGATACTAGGATCATGAACCGATCCAAAATCAATAGTCAGACACTCTACAAACTAAGCTCCCCAGGAGCTCCCAAAACTCTGCTTTTAATAAAGGAAGACTAAAAGAGGGTTCAGGGGCACCTGAGTGGCCCATTAGATTAAGCATCTGACTCTTGATTTCAGTTCAGGCTATGATCTCACGGTTCGTAGGATGGAGCTCTGTCTTGGGCTCTGTGCTGAAAGCGGGGAGTCGGCTTGGGATTCTCTCTCTCCTCCCTACCTCTGTGCCCCTCCCCTGCTTAGGCTCTCTCTCAAAATAAATACACTGAAAAAAAAAAAAAGAGAATTGAATAATATCCTTGCACTATTTAAAAAATCATTTGCTCAGAGTTGCATTCTTAACTAAGCCCTAGGGGAAAGGTTTCAAGATTTCCCTGTTTCCTCTATCATAAATTGTCTTTGTCACAAAGAAAATGATGGATGTTGTGGTATTCATGTCCTACTCATACCCCTACAAAATCTCAAAGCCAGGATATAATTTTTTTATATTCCATATTTTATGATTTAAATAGCTTGCTTTTAAGATCTCCAATACTAGTGGAGTTTACAAAACGGAAAGTCAAAGTCCTCATGTAATCTTTACTGACTGTTGGCTTATATTCTATTGAATTATTCAATTTTAGAGAGAATTTTAATATAGTTTTCTCCATATTTGTTATAAAACAAATATGAAATATAAAGCAGATATGAAGTAAAGTTTCAGGTATGTGGGGGAAAAAGGAATTAGTTTAGCCTAATGGATACATACTGAAACTTATTGAAAAATGTTTTTCATGTGTTTTTATTAAGTTCATAATTTAGAAATATTTACAACTTACTAGACAGCAAACAATACACTGTGTTTACATATATATGTATATTTATGTTTGCACGTGTATACAAATGTGTATATATATTTATGTTTATACATACACGTAGGTATATACATCATTTTCAATTTTGAAATGAACACACACACAGTCACACATTTTATATACTGTAGGCCATAATGGCACTTTAATATGTATTTTTCACTTTCCAATTAACCATAGGTCCTTTTCTATGTCAACAGGTAACCTATCAAGTCATTCTTTCTAATATACAGAAGGAACATACATGATTTAACCAGTCTATTAAGGATATATAGTCAGATGGTCCACAATCTTTTGTTGTAATAATCTTATTATTCTATTAGTATGCAAGGTCTCTGCATTATCATCCTATCTTTATAAAAATTCAGTTAAGGTTCAAGCACCATGTCAGGCTCTAGGCTGGCAGATTAGAGCCTGGAGCCTGCTTTGAATTCTGTCTCCCTCTCTCAGTGCCCCACCCCCACTGTGTGTGTGTGTGTGTGTGTGTGTGTGTGTGTGTGTGTGTGTGTGTCTCTCTCTCAAAAGTAAATAAACATTTAAAAATTCACTTAAATGAGGGGCGCCTGGGTGGCTCAGTCGGTTGACTGTCTGACTTCCTTCAGGTCTTGATCTCACAGTTTGTGAGTTCGAACCCTGCATCAGCCTCTGTGCTGACAGCTCACGGGCTGGAGCCTGCTTCAGATTCTGGGTCTCCCTCTCTCTCTACTCCTTCCCTGCTCAAGCACGTTCTCTCTCCCTCTCTCTCTCTCAAAAATAAATAAAGATTAAAAAAAATTTTTTTAATTCACTTAAATGGGAAAATATACATCAATTCTTGGCCACTATGTCCATATTACTCCCCAGGAAAGTTGTGCCAATTTACATTCCCATCAGGAATATATGAATATGCCATTCACACTCCTGTCAAATTTGGACATTACCCAACCATTTAAATTTTTTTTTTTTAAGTTTATTTATTTTGAGGGGGTGGTGGGCAAGCACAAGTGGGAGAGGGGTAGGGGCATGAGAGAATCCCAAGCAGACTTCCCACTGTCACCCCGGAGCCCAACATGGGGCTTAAACTCATGAACCATGAGATCATAACCTCAGGTGAAATCAGGAGTTGGATACTTAACAGACTGAACTGCCCAGGTGCCCCTACTAAACTGTTAAAGAGTTGTCAATCTGACAGGTAAAATAAAGCATTAAAAATATTTTGTTTTAATCTATGGTTCTTTGTCTATCAAAGAGGCAAAATGTCTTGCAAAACTTTTTCTCATTTAAAATTTTGACACATTAGGAATAGGACCCAATTATCTCAGAGCTATTTTCCAAATACATGCTTTTATTGTTAATTTGAAATCCCAATTAAGGTTAGAATCCACTCCACCGCTGCACCACCTGGGTGGCTCAGTCAGTTGGGTGGCTGACTTCGGCTCAGGTCATGATCTCACAGTCTGTGGGTTTGAGCCCCTCGACGGGCTCTGTGCTGGCAGCTCGGAGCCTGGAGCCTGCTTCCAATTCTGTGTCTCCCTGTCTCTCTCTTCCCCTCCCCTGTTTGCTCTCTGTCTCTCAAATAATAAACATTAAAAAAAATTTTTTTGGGGGGCGCCTGGGTGGCGCAGTCGGTTAAGCGTCCGACTTCAGCCAGGTCACGATCTCGCGGTCCGTGAGTTCGAGCCCCGCGTCGGGCTCTGGGCTGATGGCTCAGAGCCTGGAGCCTGTTTCCGATTCTGTGTCTCCCTCTCTCTCTACCCCTCCCCCGTTCATGCTCTGTCTCTCTCTGTCCCAAAAATAAATAAACGTTGAAAAAAAAAAAATTTTTTTCTTAAAAATAAAAAAAAAATTTTTTTTTTAAATGTGGCTACAAAAGAATTTAAAACTCTATGTGGCACATATTATATTTCTGTTGTAAAGTGCTGTTCTAAAGTAGGCTATCAGACACCCAAGAAATTACTAGTCAAACTTGGATAAAAAGAGTGATGGTCAACAATAAATACATTTAACTGTGGAACAAAGGTTAAAAGGTAGGATTCTTATAGCTGGGTGGCTCAGTGCATTAAGCATCTGGCTCTTGTTGTCAGCTCACATCATGATCTGGTTTGCGAGTTTGAGCCCTGTGTCAGGCTCTGTGCTGTGTTGAGCCTGCTTGGGATTCTCTCCCCCACCCCCACTCTCTCTCTGCCCCTCCCTTGCTCATGTGCTTCTCTTTCTCAAAATAAATATTTTTAAAAGATGGGATCAATTTTGGTAAATTATGCTTAGAAATATTTCCATTTTATTCAGGTTTTCAAATTTAATTGCATAGTCTTCCAGATGGCTTCACAAAGAAATTCTGCCTTATGGTCTCTTAAAAGACCACATAAGTGCAATGTTATTTGAAATACTCCAGGGTACTAAAAAAGGGAGATATTTCTAAATTCTTTTTATGACAAATCTGACCAAAAAAATGAAAAAACATACATACAAACATAAACACTAATTTCATATACACATTATTGATGCAAACACCCTAAATAAAACACTAGCCAATTGAAAGAGCTCATTAAGAGAATTATAAATACATTTTTATTCCATGAACACAAGAATGATTCAATTAGAAAATATTCATAGAAGTTAGCATTTACAAATCAAGAGCTTTCACAGATACCAATTAAAAGATATATAAAAGCCATTTACAATGATAGTAAAAGATAAAATATCTAAGAATATACTTATTAAGAAATATGCAAACTTATATGATAAAAACTTTAAAGCACTCATAAACACATAAGCAGATGTCAACAAAAATAAAAATACACCATGTCCTGATTAGAATACTTAATATCATAAAGATGTCAATTTTCCCAAAGTTAATTTAAAATTTTAACCCAATATTCTGGTAGTAAATAAATGAAGTCTAAAGTTTATATAAAAAAGCTTATAAGAAGAGAAAACTTCAAAAAGGAAGAGCAATAATGGGTATACTATTAGCCTGTCATATATTAAACCATACCATAAAGAAATAAATGAAAGCGTTACACCAGTCCATTAGTAGACAGGAATCACTGTTTCTAACAATGAGAAGGAAGGACAAAGTATGGGAATAAAGAAAGTTGGAGGCAAAGAATGCATGCTGCTATTAGAAGTCACCTAGAAATGTGTGGTCATCTTGGATAAAAACCAAAAATAAAATTTGGGACCTAGGTGTCCTTCTTGGATTGACAAAGAACAATACAAATGTAAGGGAACAGAAACAACTTAATAAATATCTCCCCCTTCCACTGATTATGATGTTGAGAATATTCACAACTTTTCCAACCAAGAAATAAATCAAGGTTAGCTAAAACCAGGCATAAACGTGGTTATATAAATCTACACATGTGATACAATGATGTAATACTATACATATACATTTACCAATATCATATTCCAGATTGTGGTAGTGTACTATGATTATGTAAGATGTAACCATTTAGGGAAAGCTGTGTGGGGAACCTCTCTGTACTCTCTTTGCAACTCCATGTAAATTTAGAATTACTTCAAATTGAAAAGTTAAAAATAAAAAACCCCAACATGGACAACATGTACCAATGCTTTGACTCTAGCAATAACAAAGGTATAATAATTCATGTTAAAGGCTAAAGGTCAAAGTCCAAATAACTTAATGAAGAAGAAAATATTTTAAGGAATTTTCTTGGAATTGATTCCCAAACCATTTTTTTAAATAAGCATTTTTACTTGACAAAAGACACAAATAACTACATTTGAATTTCCAAGTGTTTGACTCTCTTAACTTTACACTGACCTTATGTGCTGGCAGCTTTCATCATATTATACATTTTTATTTAATGATACAAAAACCAGAAACAGTTCTTCCCTAATCTTTACTCCTGCCATGTAATCTATTACTCTTTTAAGAAGACGTTTTAAAACAAGAACCCCATACAATTATAGAAAAATAAAACATTCTAATAAACACTAACACAAGAGCTGCTAACAGTCTAATCAAAATGGTAACTTATAAAGACTCACCTATATGTGGCTGCTGAGCTGCAGCTAATGCATATTGCTGCTGTTGAGCTGCAGTTAACTGCTGAACTGTTAGTGCATTAGTCCTCTGAAAGAGCTATTAGGGAAAACATTTAAAACAAAGGTTAGTCTCAAAGCATTTAATTTCTATTTAGAAAGCTGAGAATAGATTATTTTAAACACATATTTCAATCACTTTCTCAACTACAAAAACATTTTATTTATAAAACATTAAGTATTTAAGAACACTCCTATTATTCATGTCCATGCCTCACAGCACCAGAGGCTACACCGGTACATAGTTCAGAGAAGCTTCACTGAAGGGGCACGCTTTACCTGCTGCTGGGGATTGTAGTCAAAAAGGCCTACAGTAGCTCCTGAAGAGTCCATGGGTACCTGATTACCAGGATAGTCAAACTGCAAGGAATCCAGACCAACTTGTTCCATGGCATCCAGATTCTGGGTTTCAGGATTTGAAAACTCTTCAACAAGTGGTTTATTAGCTGTAGGATTAGGAAGAGGCCCCAATCCTTCTGAGGGATTAGTATTGGGGCCCAGGCGCTCAACTACTTCAGTTGGAGAGGCTTGACGACTTCCAGGAGTACGACTACATAAAGAAAACAGAAAGGCATTATGAGTAAAAGTAGTAAGTCAAATCTGAATGGAAAGTAGGAAAATCATGAAAAACAAATGGCGGCAAAATACAGAAGGCAAATCAGGCACCCCAGGTCACTAATTATTCCACTTTATTACAACCCCCCCCCCCAGTTTAATGTCTTAAGAACTCACACAGTTTCATTTTTTTATATTACTAATGATCATTTTCTCCACAGTGAATAGCATAAAGATATAACTCAATTTTACAGATAAGAAATTGCCCAATATCACAATTTAGGCTCAGACTACCTGAAACTTTTGTCTCAAATCACAGACAAAATGAGTAAGTACGAAGAGCAGCCTATCTAGTGACAAACATGGGAAGTCTCAAAACCAAAATCCACCTACCATATTCCGTCTTGCCCAAGAGTACAGAATTTTCCCGTAAAATCTTGCTTGCTATTTGGGGGAGGGCGGGGAGAGGGGACTGGACAGAAAGGATGGCCTTCATGACTTCAGAGTGTAAAATGTGGGATATAACAAAAAAGGACATGAACCAAGACAAAGGCTGACTCCGGACTCCAACTTTAAATATGATTTTGAGCAAATCACTTCATCTTCCAGGCCTCAATTCCTTAAGTGAGGAGACCAAAGACATAATCTTCTTGTACTTATTTTTCCAAATGAGGACAAAAAAGGAATTATGAAAAGCCTCTATGACCGCTCTCAAAAACCCATCTTTATCACACTAAATTGCTTCAGTTTAAGTCATCAGAAAGAAATGGAAACGTGTAACGTATTTACCAAAAACTAAATGTGCCCTTCAATGAAAAGTAAACTTCCACATACAAAAAAGCAACTTCCTCTACTAACTAGCGTCTTTAATTTTCCCAAAAAATGTATTAAGATTAAATATTAAGGATCGACTCTTTTATCAACATCTTTCATGGTCTAAACTTTATTTCTATATATAATCTATTCTCATTTACCAATGTCTTTTCTTCTACAGAATTATTTTACTCAAGATCCTTTCCCACACAAGAAGTAAGTTTGTTCTTAGGAAGCTTGAGTTCATAGTATATTCAACCATAAGCACATTAAATAAATGGTAGTAACTATTTTACCTGGCTTTCATTGCCAGTTGTTAACATCTATGTAACTCTGCCCCCAACTTCAGGAGCTTCACACTGAGATAAATTTGCTAACATATACAGAGCATTTTACAAGTAATTACTTAGAATTTGTTTCCAGATACTTAGGTGAACTTGCATTTTATTTAAAATTCAATCACTATCCTTGCAACATTTAGAAGAAATTTCTAACTCTTTAACCATACATAATTTTTCATGTGAATATTCCACAAAGGTTTGCTTTTCTTTCAGAATATATGGGAAGAAAAAAATAAAACTGAAAGGGTCTTCTTTAAAATCAGCTAGAAAGGGGCGCTTTGGGTGGCTCAGTCAGTTGAGCGTCCGACTTCGGCTGGGTCACAATCCCATGGTTTGTGGGTTCAAGCCCTGCATCGGTCTCTCTGCTGATAGCTCAGAGCCTGGAGCCTGCTTCGGATTCTGCACCTCCCTCTCTCTCTGCCCCGCCCCTCTCGCTCTGTCTCTCTCAAAAATGAATAAACTTAAAAAAATTTTTTTCTTTAAAGAATATTTTTTTAAAAATCAGCTGGAAAAAAAATAATAAAGCCTGGTATAGTTCTCTCCCTCCTTTCAGTTCTACACTCTAGTGGTTATATACTGATGATGTATCAATTAATGTACATATTAATGATGTGTGAGCATAGTGACTGTATGGCCACAGCCATATGTCTGACACATTTTTATACTATCAAATACAATACTGTATCTAAAATATTTTGTAAGCAATTTTAAATACATACCCCAACCTTAATGGAATAAAATTATGATTTTAATGAATGTACAAGTCCGTATTAATATGGAGAAGCATAGCCTTTCATACACACAACTCTAATATAGTGATAGATAGAGGATATAATAGAAAAGGGAATTACGCTATCAAGTGGTGCTATTTTCTTGCTATAGTTAATGGTGTATTAACACTTCAATTATAAATGCATACTCTGAAGGGCTCATAATCAACTCAGTTTTAAATATACACCCTTGCTAAATCGCAGATTAGGTAATTGCAGAAAAGCACAATCAGGATAAGGCTCTAAAACAAACTGAAAAGCATGAAATGTATTTCTCGTCAAAGAGGTTTACTGGTTTTGGATGCTTTTTTGCACTTAGAACAGACACAAATGGCACTGTTTTTAGGAAACATTGTTACTCTGCATTTGACAATTAAAGGCAATAATAAATGTAAATGCATACCACCCACATATATGATTACACTCAGTTAAGGGAGATTCTGTGGCTCACAAGACCTCAAAGAAAACAGCTCATTTTCAGCATCTCATTAGTGAAATATAAAGTTATAGGAATTCAGTATGAAGAAACAACTCTCTAATATCTAGGTAAAGGTACACTAGCTAATTTGAGACAGGCTAGAAGAAAATATTTAATTGCCATCAAGAAACAACTAAGTTACAACTTAAAGACTTCTAAGCTTAAAACTTTTTGAGATCTCTAATATGTTCCCTACTTCCTAATTTCAGAAATATTAAGTATTAGCACAAATTCGTATTCATGAACAAGAAAGGTCACAGCTCCTAAGCTAATTATGTTTTCTCATTTCCAAGATTAAGAGTTAAGTGGGGGGTGGGGGATACAATACAGGGACAGAAGAGAAAACTCCACAAAAAAGGTGCTCAAGAGCAACCCCAAGAGGAGTTTGCCAAGAAAAATCACAGATTAAACCTAAAATTCACTAAATTTTAGCAGGCAGGAAAAAGTTAAAATTTAGACTACCATATTAGCAGAAAGGTAACAGCAATGTCTAACATTACTCCTTTAATGGAAGGCATGGTTTTAGAGACTATTCTATTGAATTATTTTTTAAAAAAATGGTTCATAATCAATATTCCTTATAAAAAAATTCAATCTTTTTCTGGATTAACGCAAGGTACAACGGGAAATAAAGTAAACCAAAACTGGAAAAGTGTCTAAATCAACCACATCAGCTAACAGTAATCATCCCTAAAGAGATATGCTTTTCTTCTTGAGAAAGTTAAAGTCTTACTTAAAATCTTTGCAATCGGCATCCATTCCATTTGGCAAACCTCTGCCATTTATTTTAGAATCATCATCATCTCCTTGTTTAAGATCTCTGTTTTGGTCCTCCTCAAATGGAGAAGCCTTGCCTTTTTGATCTCCTTTCTCAGGTCCATCTGTTTCAGCATCTCTAGTGCCCTGAAGAAAAAGAATCTGTTTGATTCTGAATATGTAATAAAACACAAAAAAAGGCACCATAAGGTGACCTAAAACTACACTATAGTGCACATAAACAATAAAAGCATTGAACCTTATTTTACTTTCATAATCAACTAATTTATCAAAGGCCAAAAAACTGAGCACAAAGCAGTGATTTATAACAGAAGAGCTAAGGCAACCTTAACTATAGCGGGGCTGGAAGAGCAGTAACACCACAGAAGAGATAATATTTTACTTAATGCATAATTTTGTTCGGTTACATTCACATCAAGCACTACCATAAGTAAGCAATTTTAATCTTGCAAATTATGTTTTTTAATTCATATAATTTGATTTTTGTAACATGGCTAAGATTATATTCCCAGTGGTTCTACTATTTCATGTATTTCAAGAAGTGGCCAAAAAAAGAAAACAAGAGCTCCAATAAGTTATAAAATTTCCTTTAGCTCTTGGGAAAAAACAGAAAAATAAACTGACTTAAAGATAACCAAAAAACCACTGAGTAATTATTAAATATTTCTTTATTCAAAATACTTACAAAAGTTCCCTTCCTAAATCGAGAATCCAATTTATCAGCAGGAGAAGAACTTAATACATATTCTACCATGCTCACACCAAGGCCTCCACTTTCTGATCGCGGAGACAGTATTGCATTTACTTCACTGTTTCCATGAAAACCCTGTCCAGATCTTCTCTGTACCATAATAGGCTGGGACATTGAATGGTCTGTTTGGAAGAAAGAACACAATTACACGTTTGTACTTTTAAGCTAACCAAAATGTATTTACATTAATATATTGAAGTACAAAAACTCAGCATACCATTTGCAACTATGTGGAAGGAACTGGAGGGAGGGTTAAGTTCCATGCTAAGTGAAGTTAGTCAAAGACAAAAATCATAGGACTTCACTCATATGAGGACTTTAACGGACAAAACAGATGAACATAAGGGAAGGGAAACAAAAATAATTTAAAAACAGGGAGGGGGACAAAGCATGAGGGACTCATAAATATGGAGAACAAACAGAGGGTTACTGGAAGGGGTGCGGGAGGCGGGATGGGCTAAATGTGTAAGGGGCATTAAGGAATCTATTCCTGAAATCATTGTTGCACTGTATGTTAACTAATTTGGATGTAAATTTAAAAAATAAAATTAAATTAAAAAATAACCCAGGAAAAATAAATAAATAAAAGGTTATTGGCTCTACCTTAAAAAACAAAACAAGGGGTGCCTGGGTGGCTCGGTCGGTTAAGCGTCCGACTTCGGCTCAGGTCACGATCTCACAGTCCGTGAGTTCGAGCCCCGCGTCGGGCTCTGTGCTGACAGCTCGGAGCCTGGAGCCTGTTTCCGATCCTGTGTCTCCCTCTCTCTCTGCCCCTCCCCTGTACATGCTCTGCCTCTCTCTGTCTCAAAAATAAACGTTAAAAAAAAATTAAAAAACAAAACAAAACCCCTCAGCATATTATTTTCATAATCTTTACAAAAAGCTCTTCAGGGGTGCCTAGGTGCCTCAGGTCATGATCTCTAGTTTTTGAGCTCGAGCCCCTTGTTGGGCTCTGTGCTGACAGCTCAGAGCCTGGGGCCTGCTTCAGATTCTGTGTCTCCCTCTCATGGTCTCTCTCTGCCCCTCCTCACTCCCACTCACACTCTGTCTCGCTCCCCTAAAATTAAACAAACATTAAAAAAATTTTTTTTTAAGGCTCTTCATATTCACTAGCCTAGGCACATTTCTTGGGAATACAGATAGAAAGAGCCATATGGTAAAAAATAAAAATAAAAATAAAATAAGTAAAAGCTGATGTGAAGCCAGTCAAACCAGAAAGGTCAAGGGAGACAAACATTGACCTGAAGGCTCAGCTACCTGTAAGCATCTCACTAAAATGTTAAAGCTCTCTTTGTGATTCACACTAATTCAAAACAAAAACCTTTAAAAGTAAAACCTAGAAGAATAAAAATAACTCCTAAATTGGCAGAGGCACTCCTCAAGCTCAGTTATATACTGGACAGATTTCAGAACACAAGGCTGTACCACTATAAACACAAACAAATAAGTTTGAAAAAATCAGTTCTGGGGCCCCTGGGTGGCTCAGTCGGTCTCTCGGTTTCAGCTCACGTCATGATCTCATGGTTTCGTGGGTTTGAGCCCTGTCCTGTATCCAACTCTGCCCTGACAGTACAGAGTCTCCTTGGGATTCTCTCTCTCCCTCTCTAACCCTCTCCTGCTCACGCTGTCTCTGTCTCTCTCAAATAAATAAAACTTAAAAAAAGAAAAAAATCAGTTAATATCACAGAATTTTCTCTTGGTGTAAAACCTGTCACCTGAAGATTATTTTTAAAAATCCCTTCTAGTTTAAAACTTTCCCATTTATTTTTAACAAAAAAATATTCACCTGATATGAGTGCCCTTTCTACATTGTTTTTAGGACAAAAAGGAAAAGCAGTATTTAAGATTAGAGAACAAATAGGATACAACTATAATTAAACATTTGAGGCAACTTTTTAGATCTGCCAAAAAAAATTTGTAGAAGGAACCAGTGAGCTGCCTCTGGTTCATTTGTGATCATATACAATATTCAGTATTCGGTCTAGTCCTTAAAGGGCTGAACTGTAATGGAGGAACTCAGTCATCACTTCATTAACTGTAGGTTTGATTGCTACTTTTGTTAAAGCATATAAAAACACTTCCATTACAGTATCTTTATCCACAAGAGATTAGTCATTATATTTTTTTCATTCAATCATTCACCCATTCATTCACTAGTTCTAATGTTGATTTACGGCCTCTTGCATATTAGGCATTGTGCTTAGAACAAACATGGCAGTACCTGCCCTCAAAGAGATTATAGGTTTAATAGAAGGTAATCATAATAGAGTAAAAGAGCAGCAGTAAAAATAATAAAGGATACTATGCAAAAATAAAGAAAGGGCATCAATCCTTCTCAATCTTAGAGTGAATCCCAGAAGAAGTGATATGAAGAGTAAAGAGTTAAAGTGAGCAAAAAAATAGGGAAACATGAAGGTGGAAAAGACAGTTTCAGTTAGAGAAACCAAGCATATGGTAAAGTCTCCTACAGTCATGGAAAGAATCTTTAGATTGACAATTCCTTTAGCACATTATTCCTACAATTCCTTTATTCATATTTGTACATACTTGGCATTCAATAAATGTTTTTTTATTTTTTTTTCAATGTTTATTTTTGAGAGACAGAAACAGAACGTGAGCGAGGGGAGGGGCAGAGAAGAGAGAGAGGGAGACACAGAATCTGAAGCAGGCTCCAGGCTCTGAGCTGCCAGCACAGAGCCAGAAGCAGACTCAAACTCAGGAACCATGAGATCATGACCTGAGCTGAAGTTGGATGCTTAACCGGCTGAGACACCTGAGCGCCCCCCAATAAATGTTCTATAAACAAAATAATTTCTACATTTTTCATTCATTTCTAATTTTCACATGTCTACAGGTAAAGACTAATATTCATCTTCAGAATTTTATCCATACAGCGTAAAAAAAAATTTCAAGAGGAAATGATATAAGAAATTCAAAATATAAATCTGACACTAAAAGAAATATATAAATTTGTGCCTTAAATGTTTTACTTCTGGTACAAGCTATCCTCCAAATATAACATACCAAAAATATTTCCCAACCATCCATCTTGAAAATAATCTTTCATTACCATGCTGTGCTCAAAATGTTTTCCTTTGGAATGCTTTAAAAAAATATTTGGTTCTGGTAACTAAAGTAATTAACCACTCAACCTTTAAAACAAAAATCAAAACATGTCTACCATTCAACTTTTCAAGCACATGTAATTTTAGCAAGGAAAGTGTCTTTTGTGGGGAAAATGTGCCCCAGTGTAAATAATGGAATACTTTAAATTATGAGACCCATGTAATATGGGTTAATTCAAATCCAGAAAAAAAAAAAAAACCCTTTGAGGGCAGTATCTTATTTACCTTCATATTCTCCAAACCTGGCATATTATATTACATACCGACGGACTTCAAAGAAAATTCCCAGTATTTTAAGAAAATTTCACTATAAATTAATAGCTAAAGTTTTCAAACTTTCTCAACTTTTACTATAAGAGTATTTATTAATCACTAAAATTATCTAGTACTACCTAACTTTTCAGCAATTATTTTAGTTGAATAAACAAATTTAAATATAAAAGACTTTTTTTTCAACATAATACTTAATTTTTTTTTAAATTTACATCCAAATTAGTTAGCATACAGCGCAACAATGATTTCAAGGGTAGATTCCTTAATGCCCCTTACCCATTTAGCCCATCCTCCATCCTACACCCCCTCCAGTAACCCTGTTTGTTCTCCATATTTATGAGTCTCTTCTGTTTTGTCCCCCTCCCTGTTTCTATATTATTTTTGTTTCCTTTCCCTTGGGTTCATCTGTTTTGCTCTTAAAGTCCTCATATGAGTGAAGTCATATGATTTTTGTCTTTCTCTGACTAATTTCACTTAGCATAATACCCTCCAGTTCCATCCATGTAGCTGCAAATGGCAAGATTTCATTCTTTTTGATTGCCGAGTAATACTCCACTGTGTGTGTGTATATATAATATACATACTATATATATACATACTACATACATATATATACATACATGAATAGTATATTATATATAATATACATACTATATATGTATGTATATTATATATATAATTTGATATATAATTTGATAATTATCCAGAAATTTGTTCAGAAATCTGTTTTGATCTTAATTTGGTAATTTTGTGTAGCTTTCACAAGCTGCAATGAATTGTTATAAAAAGAGAAAACTTATTTGTAAAATACATGTTGACAGTTGCATGTGTATATATCTCAAATTTTACTAATGAGAAACATTTCAAAATATAATCAGTACTACTTTAAGAATAAGGCCATGCTGTTTAATTTACCTATCAATACAGTTACTTCCGTGAACTGTACTCCTTCATACCAGTTCTTTCTCCCTTAACAGTTTCTTGGTTTCTAAGTCTCTCTCCATTACTTGTGGATATCAAAAACATTCAAAGTCTGCTTCCTTTCTGTGGATTTACCTCACTCAGGGAGTTTACTTCCTTTCTGGGTATGGCAAATGTCTAGTAAAGCTAGACTGAGCTGCAATTAGATAAATCAGTCGCTGTCCTCTAATACAATTTAAGATTGAAAATCCCTATTGTTAATGTGCCCTCTTTTAATGGAAACTCAGAATTTTATAATCAGAGTTAACTTCATTTTTTTTAAAGATTTCATCTTTAAGCAATCTCTATACCCAACAAACTCACAACCCTGAGATCATGAGTTGCACATTCCACAGACTAAGCCAACCAGGCACCCCAGAGTTAACTTCAAATAAAACTTTGTAACATACTTCACCGTGACAAACACTTCTAATTGTTAAGTAGATCATTAGATAAGGGCTAATAAAAAAATGCGCATTAACAAAAAATGTGCATTACAATGACTTACAAAATCTTCAACAAAGACTTCACAAATTTGCTCCAAATATTGTCTGGGGGTTAACAGGGTTTTGAAAATTTCAAGTAAACTCATAATTCTTACACATACACCAATAACTTACGAGAAGTTCCCCATGCAGTCTCTCTCCATTCATCATCCCCAAGAAATATGCCTTTTTGTCCATCTTTTGTTGAATCATCAGGTTCCCAAAACTTTTTGGTAGGCAAAAGCTATTTGGGAGGGAAAAAATGATTAATTTAAGTATCATTCTGATTACAAACTTATTCTAATTCTACATGGGTGAAAGCAAACTTACCACTGGTATGTACAAGTTAGTTTTCAATGCTAAGGAAAATTCAGGGTGAACTATTTTCTAATTTGTATTGTTAATGATAAAATAACTCCTCACTTATGTTTGGGTACTGGCTCTAATAATTCTAGACCTGAACACTAATCAAAATCCACTTTGGACTTTTCTATACTTTTTTAAAAGGTTTTACCATCATGTGATTTTCTTTATAAATTTTTTCAAAAAACTTACTAAATTTCTTATTCAATATAGATAATACAATAAAAACATCTATACAAAAAAGGAAAACTTTTCCTTTACTTCCAAATACTGCCCTTGGATCACCTCTTATCCCACAGCTTCCATGGCAGAAAATATATTTTCACTTTTACTTCACTTATGCAATGGAAGTATGTGACATATATAGCACATAAAAACTGTGTTGACACAATGATTCACAAATTATTCAATATGTACATTTTGGCTAATTCCTAATGATACTTTATTACTCATCCAAGCCTCTCCTCTCTACTTTCCCTGACACTCAGAGAAGATGGACTGGGGAGATGTTTGAAAAGTACAGACTGTTTTGTTTTTCTGAGACATGTACGTGGCATTTTAAGTTAAGTACTCCTAAGATCTCCTCCCTCTCAGCCCATAATTAGGTACCCAGTCTTCCAGGGCTCATAATTAAACCTGTATATACTTCTATCACTAAGCTTTTACCTGTGTTTGTCTCCTTAAGGCATAACAACCTTATTTTTAGAGAGTTCACAAACATACACACTAAATGTAATAAAATGAACGTAGTAAAACCTGAATTGAGTCTGAGAAATAAAACGGTGGGGGGGGGGGGAGAGGGTTGAAAGTGTGAGTGGGGGGGGAGAAGGTTGAAAGTGTGAGTAGAAGGGGAGGAAGATACAGTAAATCATGAACAAAGGCACAACCTGATAAACTGCACTGTGTGTACAACAAGGTATGAGATGGATGAACAGATGTGGGAATGTCAAAGCTAATGCTGGTAAAACTTTCTAGGTCAGATTCTCAGAAGCCTTAAAGATAAGCTAAGAAATTGCACATTTCACCAACGTAAAGGGAATTCAGAGAGGTTAAGACATTATGTTTTAGAAAACAACTCAAGTTATAAGCTTTAAGAATAATGGATAGTCTAGACTACAGGCAAGGAAATCGGTTTAACAAATTCCAACAGGGCCAAGATGGTAGAACTAAAACAGGTGGTACTGGGGCGCCTGGGCGGCGCAGTCGGTTAAGCGTCCCACTTCAACCAGGTCATGATCTCGCGGTCCGTGAGTTTGAGCCCCGCGTCGGGCTCTGGGCTGATGGCTCGGAGCCTGGAGCCTGTTTCCGATTCTGTGTCTCCCTCTCTCTCTGCCCCTCCCCCGTTCATGCTCTGTCTCTCTCTGTCCCAAAAAAACAACAACAGGTGGTACTAACCCAAAGAACTGAAAAAACAAAATGGTTTGAGAGACGTTTAGGACAGTCAAAATGAGTATGATTACAAGTGGGGAAGGGATTAATAAAAAGGATACAATTTTTTTAAATTTGGATAATAAGCTAAATGGTAGCACTATTAACTAAAACAAAAAGCCAGAAGCAGCTTTGAAGGCAGGGGGAAAAGTCCAATTTGGGCATGTTCCCAATCTACAGATTTTTTTGCTAAATTAAACATATTTAATTTTAAAGGAAACCAGCTTCTACTAATTTTAGAAAGAAAAGTTTTTCCATGTTAGGATCACCCTGGACTGCAAATGATTTTTATTTAAAGCACATTTTAAACAATAATCTGCTCTAACGAAGATCCCAGCAAAATGCAACCTCTGTTCCTTCATAAGCTTTTTTTAAAAATCACTATAAAAGGTTCATGTAAATATTCAAACAAAATGTAAAGCTGATAATACTAAAACACTGCATTTGATATATTTAAGTAATTGAACATGTATGCATAGTAAAACCCAAGTTAATACTTTAAAATATCATTAAAAATTGGTTTCTGAGAGAATGTTTTATCCATACATCATGAAAAAAAGTTTCAATATCAAAATAATAGTAACATAGAAACTGAGGGTAAAGTTTTAGAAACTTAATAGAAACAGTCACAGAAATGGCTGAAACTAACCTAAAGTAACAGAAATAACAATCCCTTTGAGGAAGTCTTTGTGATAAAGTTCCGTGTAGTGCTTTAGTAGAGAAGCTCATAAATTACTGCTTTAAAACACAACTAGAGGGGGTGCCCGGGTGGCTCAGTTGGTTGGGCATCCAACTTCAGCTCAGGTCATGATATCACAGCTCCTGAGTTCGAGCCCCACGTCAGATTCTGTGCCAACACTTGGGAGGCTGGAGCCTGCTTCAGATTTTATGTCTTCCCCCTATCTCTCTGCCCCTCCCCTGCTCATGCTTTGTCTCTCTCAAATATAAACATTTTAAAAAAATTAAAAACAAAAACTGTATTAAGCACTTATCCAATGTGCCTACTTTTTGCCAAACACTGTGCTATGAATATCTTCATTTTGCAAACATTTATTAAGTTATCATGCACAGGAGTTAGTAAAATTAATACCTCTCCTAACAAAGGCCTATACCAACATTCTACAAACAACGTTCTGTGACAGTTTAGACACTGATTTGAAATACTTTCAGAGAAACTACTAGCTTGTGACCAAGAAAAGTTAAAATGAACTGAATACAGGGAAAGGCAACAATTCAAGATAGACCATTTGGGGAAAAAAAAATGTAGGCAGTACACTACTGGCTGGAATAGCAATAAAATTAGAGATTTGCCCCTGGAGACTCTTTTACGGTAGTAGAAAGGGGGAAGCATATTACAGAAAACAAGGGTTAAGAGATATTAAAGATCTGCAAAATATATTATCCAGTACTACTTCATATTCGTTCCCAATTTCACAAAAACTTTAAACCAAGGTCAAGCAACTCAGTATATCTTGTTAACCTACACCTCTGTCTTTCCAACTCAGAAATGATTGGGTGAACATACAAATTCATCCCCCCAACTGTCTACCATTTTACTAGTTCTTTCCTTCAAGAAGCATTTATGGCTTGCCCTCTCCATCTTCAAAAATAGCAGTACGGGGAGCCTGGGTGGCTCAGTCGGTTGAGCGTCCGACTTCGGCCCAGGTCACAATCTTGCGGTCTGTCAGTTCGAGCCCCACGTCTGGCTCTGTGCTTGGAGCCTGGAGCCTTCTTCATAAAAATCACAAAACCAACCAAATTAACATAATCCCAAGAATTAACAGGATGTAAAGGCTTTATGTGTACAATATAGTGTTTTAAATTAAGATGTTGATGTAAGGGGCGCCTGGGTGGCTCAGTCGGTTAAGCGGCCGACTTCAGCTCAGGTCATGATCTCGCTGTCCGTGAGTTTGAGCCCCGCGTCGGGCTCTGTGCTGACAGCTCAGAGCCCGGAGCCTGTTTCAGATTCTGTGTCTCCCTCTCTCTCTGACCCTCCCCCATTCATGCTCTGTCTCTCTCTGTCTCAAAAATAAATAAACGTTAAAAAACAAAAATTAAAAGAAAAAAAAAAAAAAGATGTTCATGTAATATCCAAACTGGGACACTTCTGAGGAAGGGGGTGCTATTAATAATTATGCCATGACACCAGATATGTATCTGGACTATCTGGTCAAATTACGATGTTAAGGTGACTCTCTTCATAATGGAAGTTCACAAAAGACAGGCATAGATGCTAATAACTAAATGTGTATGTAGAAAACAAAAGACAGGGTAATTCCCTTGAACCCCACAACGGCGCTTTTCCAGACTTTTTTTTCTATTAATAAAAGATATCAATACTTCTTCATTTTTTCAAATCATACCACTTCCCCCAGATCTTCTCCATTTCTAACACTTTAATCACCAGAACCATTAGATGTCATCACTTCCAATAGGAAGCAGTACTGTAAATAGTCAAGGCGCTCATCAGTTCATGCTATTCAATCACTACTATATACCATCTTGGGCCAGTTAACCATTCTGAGCTTCAATCTTCTCATCTGTAAGCATAATAATAATGATACTTTTATAGTTTCTATGAAGCTAAAATGAAATAGCGTAAGTAAACTGCTTAGAATAGTACCAAGCATATAGCAGACATAAATTAGATCTCTTTGCTACAAAAATAGGAACCTTTTAATATTTATTATAAAACATAACAAACTGGCCAGCAACATTTAACTGGCTGATTATTTTAAAGGACTATGATATTACTATTCAATACAAAAGTCTTATCTATAGTTATTTGCCTTCTTTTTCCAATTCATTTGAGAATCATAGGAGGGACATGAAACAAAGAATAGATGCCTAATACCGTCCCATCCTGCACAAGGAATCAGAACCAAAGTTACACACATGGCTAATAAATGGCAGCAATAGGATTTGAACACATCGTCTGTATAATTCTAAAGCCCATTCTCTTTACACCTACCATGGAAGATGGTTCTTTTCAATCATAGTCTAATTCATCAATATTTCTGAAAATTACCAGCATTAGACCACCACTAGATATAATAAAAAAGCTTAGGGGTGCCTGGGTGGCTCATTGGTTAACTGCCCGAATCCTGATATCAGCTCAGGTCATGATCTCACAGTTCATGGGATGGAGCCCGCATTGGGCTCTGCACTAACACTGCAGAGCCTACTTGGGATTCTCTCTCCCCCTCTCTCTGCCCCTCCCCCACAGGCACATGCATGGCATGCTCTCTCTCAAAAATAAGTAAACATTTTAAAAAGTTTATATCATCATGATATTCACCCCATATAACGTGGGCATTCATTATGGTGGATAAAGTTTAAGAATTAAGGTAAAGATTTCTGTAGATAAAACTATGATCGTTAAACACTATTTCAAATAGCTGGCTTCGATTCCAGTTATCCCTAATAGCTCAGATCAGAGCTAGAACATTTGAGAGATATATGTAACTCATACAAAGGTTATTCCTAATACTGTCTTCAAAGAAGTCAATCTTACTCAGAGTCATAGTGATAGTGATAGATTGGAGAGAAAACAGAAGTCTCCTCCCGTATCCAGCATTCCACTTCACCATACCACCTGGGATCTTAGTGCATAACATTCTTTAAATATTACTGTGTCAGAAAAGAAAGGAGGGAGCATTATTTATCATACTAAGCTTTGACTATTCCCTAAATAATATACATTAACGCAGGGATTTAAAATTAAATTCTAGGGTTCCCTAAAGAATTTCAGGCAGGGGTATCTTTCCCCCTATTTAAAAAATAAACAGGAACATACTGTGTGTGTATATAATAGATTTGTGCCTTTGCACTGTAGTTTTAAAACACTATATTAATGAAGCTGAGTCCAACCGCCTATGAATTAGCTTTGTTCTTTTTAAGCCATATGACACAATACAAATCAGTAAGTCTTTTGACAAAAACATGCTATGGAAAAATATGGAAAGAATGAGTTTATGAATGGATGAATACAGATCTGTTCCCATTTCTGGATGACCAAGTAGAAAAGACTGCCCTTCTGATGGTGGGTCAGTAAAGACATCATGACCTACAAAACGCAGTACATTTGAAAATAGTCCTATATGTAATGCAATATTTGTACATGAGAAATTTACAACAACTTAAGACATAATAAAGAAAATTTAATTTTTGAAGAAAAAGTCAAGAATAGGGCAATCCATTAAAAAAGGATGTCACATTAAAAAATAAACAAGCAATTTTAGAAAACTCAAGAGCCAAAAACTCAGGGCTACTTTTAATTTATTAAAATGAATGAATTCTGGGATAAAACAAAAACAAAAAACCTCACCTGTCAGGAAAGGAGGAGAAGACTGGTGAGAGAGAGACAGGCAAAGAAGGAAATCCCAGAAGGTTCCCTGCTGCCTGTGAGATGAGGAAAGATAGAAAGGCTTGTGGGAGAGAGAACCCAGAGGCAGAAACCTGAGTAGGTTTCTTAGCTATCTCTTAGAGGTAACAGAATTAGTTGGTAAACTGTTAAGAAAAAAACTTAATTAGTGAATAACAGCTTATTTAAAAATACATTTCTACTGAATGAAGGTCATAGAAGCACTGACCTACTGTTATCTGCCCAAAAGAGCAGGCAGTCTAAACCCTAGCCACTTTCATTCTGCGTTATCTAAAATTTCCATTAAGAAGGCCTAGATTTAAGTTTAGATTAACATACTGTTCAACCCAGCTTGTCTCTTTTCCAAAAACCTCAAATATACCTCCTCCACCCCCAAATAACTAACCAAACTCTTCCAACTACTGTTTCTGATCATGACATTTTTGTTTAACTGCAAAGATGTCTTTGCATTTATCAAGTGTTATTTAGAAGGGGAGTGGGGAAATGAGCCAATCTGTAAACATATATACAATGTAGATCTAGGAAGTAAAGTCCTGGGGGTCTAAAGAGAATTAAGTTAATGGTGTGGCTTTACTTGCCCTTAAAGAAATCACTGAGTTCAAGTTTGTCACAGATCAGGCTGAAACAATGTTCAAACCTGGATTATTTTGCTTTCTAAAGACCAAAGAAAACAAGTAGCAGGGAACAAAACAGGCCTTTTTCAACTATTTCTTTTTATTCACCCACAGTGTAAATAATGCCTAAGTAGCCACTGCAGTGAAGGTATAGGGGTTTTTTTGTTGTTGTTGTTGTTGTTTAACTAAAAAATTATTCCTTCTTTCAAACCTTTCTTAGGGACCAGAATTTTACCTTATACACTAGACTAACAAGTGTACTTTGGCAATACTTATGCTTAAGCACCTTAACTCACCCTTAAATCAGTCCTCTGAAAATGACAAACTCTTTGGAAAACGCTGTTCTGGAGAAGGGAAGGGTTAGCTAGCTGCAGGGTGCCCTCTTGTGGCCCAGAGGAGTGACTGGACTCTTTTTCTGCATCTGAAGAGCACAGCATTGGATGGAGTGAGTCTCATGAAGGTCGCTAATCTACCAAAGTAAAATAATCTCCGGGAGCAAGCAGTTAATTACACATCTCATGTCTGTTCACTGTTATGTTCTATTACCAAAGTCCACACTATGTTAGTACTACAGAACATGACAAAATAAAGATGTGACCACAAGGGTTTTCATAATCAATTAGTTTTCTAAATAGTCTTTAGGTATATGGAAAACTCAAGCATTTTTTATTCCTTAATTTATGTGATGGTGTAGTTAAATGGGATGCCCCAACAAAAATCATATATTAACAGGACTGATAAATTCTATTAAATTCAGAGTGCTAACTGTGTGCCACTTATTCAAAGCTAACAATCTACAGAAAAGATTAATATAAAACAAATTGTAACAAGTAATAAAGTATGTATAAAGATCTAGGAGAAGTCAGAAGAGGAAGTAATTAATTTTACTGCAGATAGCAATGGGACAACAGATAAGAATCTTTCTCAGTACAGTCTTGTAGAGGATTAGAAGTTTATTAAGCAGTGAACAAGGAGAGATTTTTGGAAGAGAGAATAGTGAACAATCAAGTGTGGCTAAAGCAAACGTCATACATATATAAAACAGCAGGACAAGATCAAGAAAGGTTCTTTTCTAAGCAAAGTAATTATGGTTCATTATCAAAATATAAAACATTATCTAAACCAAGTCAATCAAATCAATTAGATACAATCTCACTAAAAATTACTACTAGAGGTTTAAAAAAAAAAGTGAAAATCACAACTACAGAATTGTATCATCTGAGATTTAAAAAATCCACATCATGTGGAAGACAAACACTATTTTCAAGAATATTTATGGTTTAAAAAAAAAGTCTTAAGGGCTCAAATAAAGTGAGGTATATACATTCTTAGTATTCGTAAGTATTTACCTCTCCCATTCCCCGAGATTCTAATGCAAGAGCTTGAAAATCATGATTCATTTCATCCACAGATCAAACCTGTTGAACAAAAACAAAAATCAGTAGAAAGAAAATTTTAAATAGACTGTATCAAGTATTTTTATATTATATTGCTGCTATTACTGCAATTAGCATGAGCAGAGATAGACAAAAACCGATTTCTCTATGAAGATAGATTTCCCCTAAATAGAGCACATAACAGCAATCTACATTAAAATTAAAACCCTGGGGTCAAAGGTTCGTGGGTTATTCTGTGTGCCAAGAAAAACCACTAATGGCTGAGCAAAACAGAAGGTAACAAACAAAGGAAGCAAGCTCAAATACTAAAGTATAGTTAGCCTGTTTTTTATGTTGTTCCAATTATAACATTACTATTTTACATTTCTTTAGTTAATATTTTTCAAAATTTCTCAACACTTCCTTATTTGTAGATCTTCTACCACTGATTTAAAACTTTCCCTCAAAATATGTGATGATCCAGTTCAATCTCAAAGAAACACATAAATTAATCAGCTGTGAGAGCAATTAAATATTGAAATTTCCTTAAGAGTAACTCCTTTCACTTCGCCTTCTACTAAAACTAAAGTGTATGTTTCTTACCTTTTCATTTCTAACATTTTAAATTATCATTCATGTGACAATGTGTTGAGTCAGAAGGTCCTTTGCCTTCGAATGTTAAGTACTGCTGGAGAACACCATTCAACACTGAAGCCACTACAAATTCACAGCCTTCAGCTCTTAGGCTTTGCAATACAATCCTATTAATTTCCCCAATAGGTTCTCTCTCTTTAAGACTCCATAGTATTGGACATTACAAAGCATCCCTCCCTTGCTGTAATAATGTTCTCCGTTGCCACTTTCTTTCTCACCATTTTTCCTTCTACTTTCCAACGTGTCCAGTTGCTTTTTCTCAGCCTTCACAGATCCCCTTGTCTCTTCAACTCTAGTGTTCCTTTAGTCCTCTATCCAAGGTAGTGTCCTCTCTACCCCTTATCCTGAGCAATCTCATCCACTCTCATCGCTTTGAAAACTATATATATGCTTAGGACTCTCACTCAAACATTTGTATTTATAAGCCAAATTTCTCTCTTAAAAATGTCCAAATATCTCCTTCCCATTCCCTGGGCAAAATTCCAACTTCATTCTTCTTCCCCATTTACAGCTTAATTCTTTCCTTTCTTACACCAATATCCAATCACTAATGTCAACCTCCTACCTCACTTAAATCTAACCATTTTCCAGCTGTTTGGTTGTTTACACTACCACCATCTCTTACCTAAAATGACTGTAATTCTGTCTTCCCATCATACACTCTAATCTCCAAATGTAATCAGTCATCTTTCTGAACTGCACTTTGTCCATGTGATTCCTACATCTTAATCCTTGACTTAAAGATAAAGCTCAAACTCCTTAAGGTGGTTTACAAGGAAATAGAATTAGATTCAAATTATAGTCTGGCAGCTTAGTAAGTAGCTCTATAACTCTGAACAAGTACCCTAAACTGTTTTCTCTCAATTTCTTCATGGGATGGTAACTGGAGCATCTGCCACATGGCTTACTGTGAATTAGAGAACAGGGTACGTAAGTATTCAAAACTTAGCTAATAAAAGGGCACCTGGCTGGTTCAGTTGGTAAAGTATGCAATTTTTTGTTAAATATTTTTCTTTATTTTGAGAGAGCACAAGTGGGGGAGGGATAGAGAGAGGGGGATAATCTGAAGTGGCCTCTACTCTGACAGCAGCTACCCCAATGTGGGGCTTGAACTCATGAATCACAAGATCATGTTCTGAGGTGAAGTCAGATGCTCAACCGACTGAGTTACCCAGGTGCCCTGAGCATGCAACTCTTGATCTCAGGGTTTTAAGTTTGAGCCCCACACTGAGTGTAGACCTTACTTAAAAATAAAATCTTTAAAAAAGTCAGCTATTAAAAAAGCTCTTCAATCTTTTCATCAAATGATACTTGAAAAATAAGATATCCATATGCAAAAAAGTGAACCTCAACACATACCTTACACTTTAATAAAAAAAACTAATGGATCATACAGCTAAATGCAGTATCTATTATTATAAGACTTCTAGGAAAACAGAACAGCTATGTGACCTAGTGTTTATGAGGTAAGATCAACATCAAAAGCAGAGTCCATAAAAGAAAAACCAATGTGTAAAAAATCTGACTTTGTCAATAAAACAGGCTGAACAAAAGACACTGATAATAATGAAAAGACCACAGACTAGGAGAAAAATATTTGGAAATCACAGATCCAATACAGGACTTGTATCCAAATATATTAAAAAACTAACAAAATAACAAAAGAACAAACAACCCAATCTAAAAATGAGCAACAAATCTGAACAGATACTATTATCAAAAAACTATATGGATAGCAAATAAGCTATTTCTCTTAACCTGTTAGAAAAGCTGGATTCATTAACAGTTCTCACAAAGCGAACAGGTCGTTTCATCCTTTCATTAACTTAGGAACCTTTTACTAGATATCTTCAATGTGTTGGATTTTGTCGAGGAAAAAACGAGTTAAAATACAGTCACTGTTCTCAAAGAGTTTAAATGAGTCACAGACACTTCCTGGTAATTAGAGGTATAGTTCTTATTAACCTAAACACTCTGGCAGATAACTACAAACTCTGGGCAAATACAAAACAATCTGAAGGCAATGGAAACCAAAAACCCAAACTGGAACATCATCTATACTTAAAAGAAAAGACTGGCGAAGAGTGAGTTTTTTAAATGGCTTTTTCTCCTGAGAACAGGCCTGGGGTTGGAGGTGGGCACCAAAATTCCTACAGAGAATCTAGTCTTAAAAGCTTGAAGAACCAAAGGACAGTTTGGAGCAACCAGAGATGCTGGAAACTGAAGATGGAAGTCTCAGAAAAGAGAGAACCAAATTCCGTATATAAATTCTACTCAGATTTTTAGACAATCCCTGAACTATACATCTGTGGAGCAGACTTTGAGCAGCCTGATTAAGGCTACAGACTTATGTCTGTAATGTCTGCTACAGACTACCACAGAAGTCACAGGAATTTGGAGTTTGAGCCCCATTAAACAAAAACAAAAAACTTTCTCAACAGGAACATAACAGAACCGAGAGTACTTTCAATGTATCAATCATAAAGTCTGGAACACAATCTAAAAGTACTAGACATGTACAAACAGGAAAATGAGACCTAGACTAAAGGGAAAAATCAATTAATAAAGACCAAGCCCAAGCTAACCCAACGGTTAGAATTAGCAAGGATCTTAAAGCAACTATTGTAACTGTACACCAACAGGAAAGAAAAAATATGCTAACAAATTAAAAAATACAAAATTACAACAAAGAAAGCAAACTATAAAAATAACCAAATGGAAATTCTATAACTAAAAAATATCTTTAGGGATGCCTGGGTGGCTCAGTTGGCTAAGCATCTGACTTCAGCTCAGGTCGTGACCTCATGGTTCAGGAGTTTGAGCCCCGCCGTCAGGCTCTGTGGTGACAGATCAGAGCCTGGACCCTGCTTCAGATTCTGTGTCTCACTCTCTGCCCCTCCCCCACTCATGCTCTGTCTCTGTTTCTCTCTCTCAAAAAATGAACATTTAAAAATATATATATTTAAAATTTTTTCACTGGATGCATCTAGTAACAGATTGGAGATAAAAGGTCAGTGAATTTAAAGATAGATCAACCGAGATTTCCAATCTAGAGAGGGGGAAAAAAATAATAAAGGAGAAAATGACCTGGGAAAATTACTTGCAGAAACAACGGCCAGAAATTCTTTCAAGTTTGATGAAAGCAAAATTCATAGATTTAAGATATTCAGTGAACCCAAGGCAAAATGAGAAAAAAGAAAATAAAACCCATACCCATAATAAAAATCAAAGAGAAAATCCTGAAAACAGCTAGAAGAAAAAGGTTACCTAAAGGGGAAAAGATAATAAGAGTGCCCACTGATTTTGCACTTCAAACAATGGGGACCAGAATACAAAGGAAGAGACTGTAAAGTGCTGAAACAAGAAATAAAAATGCCAACTTAGAAGTTTTTACCTGGTAGAAATATGCTTTGGCTTAAAAAAAAAAAAAAAGATATTTTTAGATAAAAACATTTGTTAGAACAGACTTCCACCTCAAGAAATACTTAAAAAATTTTTTTTCAAGCTAAAAGGAAATAACAGATGGAAACTCAGATCTTCAAGGAATGAAGGGCACCAGAAATGGTAAGTATGTGCTTAAGTATAAAGGACTGTTTTTTCCTCTTAATTTCTTTCAAATTCATATGCCCATTTAAAGTAAAAATGTCAACATTATAGGTTTTATTACATATGTAGATGAACCAATTTACCTGTACCTATAAGAACTCTAGCTCTATCATCAAGACACTGATTTTTTTTTTTTTAAGTTTATTTATTTTGAGAGAGTGAATGAGTGGGGGAAGGACATAGAGAGGAGGAGAGAGAATCCCAAGCAGGCTGTGCACTGGTATAGTGATGCAGGGCTCGAACCCACAAACTGCAAGATGATGACCTGAGCCAAAACCGACTGAGCCACCCAGTTGCCCCCATGGCTCTTGGTTTTAAAGCAAATTCACGGAGATCAAAATATTGTTTTACACATAACATATATACATAGACATATAAAATTCTGTAGCCATATATATAATACGGATGTTACATATACTTGTATACATTTTGCACATGTATATAATTATCAAGACAAATAAAGGAATCTTGGTCCAAATGTGTTCCACACTTCTCATTCACACAAAGTTCTCCATCTTAACACAAAACAATGTTCTAATGTCTAGTATAGTCTGCTTAAATCATCTTTGATTTCTAAATGTTTCTTTAAAATTCCCTAAATTTAGATAGAGTCAATTTCATTATTCTATAAATATTTCATAGGATTTCACATATTGCTCTAAATATGTCCTTTATATTCTTTTTCTTAGATTCACATGTGATCCTTCTCTTAAACCTTGTATTTTATATTGTATCTTCTAGATCTCTCATTCCATTACAGCTTCAACTTCTTCCAAGCATTAACTGTTTCCCAAGTCTAATGGCCAATCATCTGGAAGCTACAGAATATTGCCAACATGTTATTAGGAATCATATTTTCAATCATCTAAAGTGGCTTCCTAATATTATGCAGCTAAGTTTTTAAGTATGCTTCAAATTTAAATCAATATATGCTTTACAAGCTTAACAATATGTGCCTTTTAAATCAACTTATACATTAAATGCATTAAACGATATTAAGCGCTGAAGGGCTCAACGTACAAAGATCATACCAACTGCAGTCATTAAAACACTTCCAGGGGTGCCTGGATGGCTCAGTTGGTTAAGCATCCGACTCCGGCTCAGGTCATGATCTCACAGTTTGAGTTCGAGCCCCGCGTTGGGCTCTGTGCTGGCAGCTCAGAACCTGGAGCCTGCTTTGGATTCCGTGTCTCCCTCTCTCTCTGCCCCTCCCCCACTGCACGCGCACTCTCTCTCTCTCCCCAAAAAAAAAATAAAATGTAAACAAAAAAAATTTTTTTAAGCACTCTTCCATGGAACATCTTATTTATCTGTATCCTCTGAGAGCACACTGTCCTTATTAAAGTAATTATTCCATTAGGGCCAAAACCTTAAAATTCTTATTTAGGATATGGAAATGGCCTTAAAGTTGATTCTTTCTTATTCTGTTTTCCTAAAGAAAGCACAATGGACACATTTTATATCAGACAATATGGTACAATAGAAATAGTATGTGATTAGGTACAGAATGTGAGTTCACATTTTGACTTTTGCAAGTTGTCTAACCTCTAAGCCTTAGCTTACTTAATCTATTGTGAAGATCAAATGAGATAATGTATCCAAAAATGTTTTGTAAACTATTAATAAAAAGTACTCAACAAATATCCATTACCAGCACCACAACAGACTACTCTAGAAAGAAACAATACTTTCTGAGGCTCTTGTGGAACTCAATGTTTAGGTCTCTTGTGGCTGCTTTTGTTAGCATTTCCTGCCTTGCTGTCAGTTTAAGTATTACTTGACTTGAGGGGCACCTGGGTGGCCTCAGTTGGTTAAGCATCTGAGTTAGCCTGATCCGCATCAGGCTCTGTGACTACAGCTCAACAACGTGGAGCCTGGAGCCTGCTTCAGATTCTGTATCTCCCTCTCTCTCTGACTCTCCCCTGCTCATGCTCTGTCGCTGTCTTTCAAAAATAAATAACCTTTAAAAAAATTAAAATAACTAAATAAATATCACTTGACTTGAACATAGTGGTGCTATTTCCGACCTTTTTAATTAGGTTGCTTTTAATTTGCAGTGATCCGTAGCCTCAGATATCCAGGTATGGTAGACTAACAACAGTAAAAACATGCTTTAAGAAGGAAACTACCTGTCACACACGCACAAAAAAACGTATTCTAAAAAGTTTCAATGAGCTCCTGGGTGGCTCAGTCTGTTAAGCATCCGACTTCGATTCAGGTCATGATGTCACAGTTTGTGAGTTGAAGTCACATATGGGGCTCTGTACTGACAGCTCGGAACCTGGAGCCTGCTTCAGATTCTGTGTCACCCTCTCCCTTTGCCCTTCCCTACTCGCACTGTCTCTGTGTCAAAAATGAACATAAAAAAAGTTTTAATTAAAAAAATAGTACAATCCTTTTTTAGGAAAGCAATTTAACATCATACACACAGATTCATAGCTTTTTAAAAATTTTTTTAAAACTTATTGTTGAGAGACAGAGCACAAGCAGGGGAGGGGCAGAGAGAGAGGAAGACACAGAATCCAAAGCAGGCTCCAGGTTCTGAGCTGTCAGCAAAGAGCCCCATGTTGGGCTCCAACCCATGAGTCATGAGATCATGACCTGAGCTGAAGTTGATCCGCTCAACCGAGCCACCCAGGTGTCCAAGATTCATATCTCTTGAACCAGTTTCCCCAACTTTGGGAATCAATCCTAAGAATAAATATAAATATATAAAAGCTATGTATAAACATTCTTGCAGTATTGTTGCTTGCAGATTACTGACTTCCAAAATTATAAACTGCATAATTGCCCTACAATAGTTAAGTAACACATCTATAAAATGAAATAACACATAACTATTAAAAATATTTGAGTTTGAGGGGCGCCTGGGTGGCGCAGTCGGTTAAGCGTCCGACTTCAGCCAGGTCACGATCTCGCGGTCCGTGAGTTCGAGCCCCGGTCCGTGAGTTCGAGCCCCGCGTCAGGCTCTGGGCTGATGGCTCGGAGCCTGGAGCCTGTTTCCGATTCTGTGTCTCCCTCTCTCTCTGCCCCTCCCCCGTTCATGCTCTGTCTCTCTCTGTCCCAAAAAAAAAAAATATATATATATATATATATATATATATTTGAGTTTGCAATTAAGAAAATGCTTAGAGAGGGGCGCTTGGGTGGCTCAGTCGAGCGTCTGTCTGACTTTGGCTCAAGTCATGATCTCACGGTCTGTGAGTTCGGGCCCCACGACGGGCTCTGTGCTGACAGCTCAGAGCCTGGAGAGTACTTCAGATTCTGTGTCTCCTTCTCTCTCTCTGCCCCTCCTCTGCTCATCTGTCTGTCCCTCTCTCTCAAAAATAAACATTAAAAATTTGGCGGGGGGGGGCGCCTGGGTGGCTCAGTTGGTTAAGCGTCCGACTTTGGCTCAGGTCATGATCTTGCAGTCAGTGAGCTCTAGGCCCACGTCAGGCTGTATGCTGACAGCTCTGAGCCTGGAGCCTGATTCGGATTCTGTGTTTCCCCCTCTCTCTCAAAAATAAACATTAAAAAAAGCTTTTTTAATGAAAAAAGACTGAAAGGAAATCACCTAAAATTCATACCATCCTTAAGTGATCAGAATACACCATTTTCCCCATCTATTTATCTATTTAATTACCTTTCTTTTCTTTTTTTTTCCCCAATGTTTATTTATTTTTGGGACAGAGAGAGACAGAGCATGAACAGGGGAGGGGCAGAGAGAGAGGGAGACACAGAATCGGAAACAGGCTCCAGGCTCTGAGCCATCAGCCCAGAGCCTGACGCGGGGCTTGAACTCACGGACCGCGAGATCGTGACCTGGCTGAAGTTGGACGCTTAACTGACTGCGCCACCCAGGCGCCCCTATTTAATTACCTTTCTACAATATATCTGTATAATCTATGAATAAAAAGGGAGATTTTTATTAAGAAAAATAAAAGGAACATAGAAGCAATGTTCTCAAGACTAAAGCACTGAAGCTTTACTGAAGCCCTTCTTTGCTTACTTCCAGGCTTTATTTGTCGTCCAAATAGATGAGGTCATAAGTTAAAGAACCTCCAGATAAATGTGAGAAGTCTCTTGGATCCATTCTTACTTTTGTGGTGAATTATGCCCCAGTGCAGAGGTCAATAAATTTTTTTAGTAAAAAGCCAGATGGTAAACATTTTACGCTTTGCAGGTCATATGGTCTCTGTTCTCAAATATGCCTTTGTAGCACAAGAAGCAGCCATAGAGGATATCAAAGTAAATAAGCATGAATGTGTCCTAATAAAATTTTATTTATGAACAGTGAAACCTGAATTTCAAGTATTTGTGTTATATTATTCTTTTAATTTTTCTCCAACCATTTACACATCTAAATACCAATCCTGGAGAGTGAGCCAAACAAACATAGGCAGTGGGCTAGATCTGGAGTGTAGGCCAGTTTGCCGACCTCTGCTCTAGTGGATTTACTTTCTTGACTGCTCCACAAAAAAATCAAATGCAGATAATTCACTTTAAAATATGAGCAAGCCAAAAGTTAAGCATCAGAGCTTTGCCTTCAACCTTTTCATTCATACTATTCCCCAGGCATATTTTGTTCTTAAAATGAATGGTATTTCAGGTTACATTTAAATGAAGGGGATTAGATAGGGGAAGAGGAAAAGCCTTTGAAAAAAAAACAAAAAAAAAAAAATCAAACTCAGCTTTTCAGTTTAGGGTGTTACCATTTATCTCAATCACGAAGAGAGGACAAAGTGGGCAAAACAACAGAACAGAAACACTGTTAAATTCTCAAACCAATAATCTCCATTTTAATAATAATAAAGTTGAGGGGGCAGGGGTCACATGTATACCAGTAAGTGGGACTCCAAAATTTTTGCAAAATGCCAATCTACTATGTCCTACATAGTTACAAATGCTGATACCATCTGGTGGCAAGGGAAAAGAATTTGGACATAAATTTAACAATTTTATCCAGAACGGTTAGATCATAGGAGAAAAAAACAGTATTTTCTTCTAACAAGCAACAGAGTATCTAGCATGCATTTACAGAATATTGAATTGACTATGTTAACTTGAAGAAAGTGCATCCAAGAGTTATGGTACACAGTATTGCTTGGGGTTCTTCAAATTTTGTTTGCATTATTAAGCCATGAAACTCTCCCAAAACTGTTTCCTTTAATAAACAACTGGAATCGGCTCATATAGAAGATACATAATAGAAACTTCTCTATGGCCAAGACCTTGCGAAATACCGAGGTAAGTGTGAACTAAAGTTTTTGAGGTTCTTTTGTTTCCTAACAAAAGGAAACAACAGTGTCATCAAATTCTAAAATTTAACAGCATTAGGAGGACCTGAGTAGCTCAGTTGGTTAAGGGTCTGACTCTTGATTTTGGCTCAGGTCATGATCTCATGGCTCATGAGCCCAGCACTGGGCTGGCACTGTCAGTGAGGAACCTGGGATTCTCACATTCTCCCTCTCTCTCTGTCCCTCCCCCAATGCGTGCACACGCATGCGAGCTCTCAAAATAAACTTAAACAAAAAAAAAAAAAATTAACAGCATTAACCAACTTTTTGTAGGCAACATTACTGCTAATTACATGAGAAAAACAGATAAAGAACCTCAATATACTGGTTAAGTTCTAAGTTTTTATATTTACTAACACATAACTCAAAAGTTTAACAAGTTTGTGTAAAGAACCAAGAATATGCATTGATAAGTACATTTATGTCATTAAGAATATTAATTTTTCAGGGTGCCTGGGTGGCTCAGTCAGTTAAGTGTCTGACTTCAGCTCAGGTCATGATCTCACGGTTCATAGGATCGAGCCCTACATTGGGCTCTGTGCTGACAGCTCAGAGCCTGGAGCCTGCTTTGGATTCTGTGTGTGTGTCTCTCTCTCTGCCCCTTCCCCACTTGTGCTCTCTCTCAAAAATAAACATTAAAAAAATACATACTAATTTTTCTCAGACATCTGATCCAATTCCTCACCATATGCCTACTATAAAAAATAAGTTGGAGGGAAAACCATTTAGAGCCACAATAAATGGTACTAAAGCACTTTCTACTATGATATGACACTAATTCATAGTATCATAATTAGTTCTATTTAAAGGCCATAGTAGAAATTAAGCTCTGGGGTCTAAGGGACCAGGAACTGTGTCTTAGCTGTCTGAATGCTCAATATATATTGAATGAAAAAGATTTTGTATTGTATGAAATATAAATTCAAATCACGAAATCAACTAATATCTGGATAGTAACTGTATATAAATGCCTTCATACATATTAATACATAATGCTAATTTTAATGGAGAGACAAAGAACAAGAACTTCCTCTGATTTTCTATACCACTGAAGACATTCAACATAAAATAACTGATAGCAACTTCCCACTGGCACTACTTTTCCATATTAGTCCTATAACACCTGATGGCTATTGTGATCTTGTGCACCAATTACAAAAAACAAAAAACAAAAAAAAAAAAAAAAACCTGAAAACCAAATTAAATATAAGCCAATATAAAAAGCAACTTAGGCTGTTGATGAAATATTCTTGGTAGTCATCCTCCTTGGATAGTTTTTTTTTTTTTTTTCCTTTCCTCCTTCGATAGTTTTTAATGAACATAATCGCTGAACATTAGTGGTATCTACTGCAAACACACAGGAGCTAAAGTCCTTAAGAATATCTTCATTTTGGGGCACCTGTGTGGTTGAGTGTCTGACTTCAGTTCAGGTCATGCATGATCTTGCAGTTCCTAAGTTCCAGCTCCACATTGGGCTTGCTGCTGTCAGCTCAGAGCCCACTTTCCAATCCTCTCTTCCCCCTCTCTATACCCTTCCCATGCTTAGGCAGGCAGAGTCCAATGCTAGATCATGACCTGAGCCAAAATCAAGAGTTGGATGTTTAACCAACTGAGCCACCCAAGCACTCCAGTAATGCCTTTTCTTATCCATGACAAAGGTAAACCTAAATCCAGGCTTAAGTATTTGTAGTAGACCATTAGCCTTCAAAGATTGAACATTACAAATTTCTACTATTCACTGTCAACACCTAGTAATTTATTTTTCCTGGGGGCATAAATTTAATCATATACTTTTCTAGTGATGTTGGACAAGTCACTTAGCTAGCAGTTGAGCCAGGAACCACAAGAACCTTTTTGGATATTTAATACTTACTTGTCCACATACTTCATGGGATAACTATATGTGCTTGTTTTACCAGCATCAAGAACAGTATTTCTCACTCAACTATACTAAGGAAAAGTCAAGTTTTAGTTTTGCATGAAACTTGGCCAAAAAAAAAAAAAAAATCAATATAGATTCCCAGAAACCAGAAATCTTCAAAGACCCTACCTCGAATCTTCTAATAAGTTTAGAAATTAAATTACAGCAGTTAGACATTAAATACAAATTTACCAAATATTTCTGTGCAAGGCTGCTTTCACTCTTTGAGGATAAATCTCACAAAGGGGCAAAATAGGATAAATATTTAACTTACAAATATGCAAATATGAGGCAAGATATTTTTTCCTTAAAATTCTCTCACAGGAGAATCACCATATATTTGAGTCCTTATGAAGTCTTCTCAATTCATTTGGGAAATAAAATACTGCTTAAGGAAATTCTTTTATTTTGAAAAACAAAATATTGCCTACAGAAGATCTTCACAATCAACCTCAATCAATCCTAGTTTCTGTTACTTTTACATAACACTTGAGAGATCAAATAACTTAGATGGAAATGAAAATGACATACTTGAATAAAAACAGACAATGCAAAGTGACTAATGAATCTGAGACATGTGAAATATCAAAGATACATTATGGAATGAGCCCCCTCCAAAAGGAGTATTTATAAATTAACATTAATTTGTGATTTAATATGCTATCACCTTAAAAGTAGAACAAGCAAACATTATATGCCCCATAATAAAATGAAATATGAAAAAGCACCACCCTATGAAATTTTATTGCCTCAAAAACAAAAACCATTAAACTTCAATTTAATAAAGGTGATAGATCCAAATACTAGTTTATCAGAAATATGCGCAACATAAAAGAACAATCAACAGATAACACAAGAAAGTAATTGTCTAATCCAGAATATGGAAAAAAGGAAAACCACCTGGTTTCACTAACATTATCTATGATGTGAAATTTTAAAGGGGAGGACAAAAGGAAGAATATTATTCAGAAGAAGCTTAAAGGTCAAATATATTGTGTAAACCCTGTCTGAATCATGATTTTATTTTATTTATTTATTTTTTAAATTTTTTTTTCAACATTTATTTTTGGGACAGAGAGAGACAGAGCATGAACAGGGGAGGGGCAGAGAGAGAGGGAGACACAGAATCGGAAACAGGCTCCAGGCTCTGAGCCATCAGCCCAGAGCCTGACGCGGGGCTCGAATTCAGGGACCGCGAGATCGTGACCTGCCTGAAGTCGGACGCTTAACCGACTGCGCCACCCAGGCGCCCCTGAATCATGATTTTAACAAACCAACTATAAAAAAGGCTTTTTTGAGAAAATCAGGGAAATCTAAATATGGAATGAGTATTATATGATACACAGGAATTTTGTTAGTGATAATACAAGAGGACTGTGTGCGTGTGTGTACTTAAATGTTTACTTTTTTTATATTTTTAAATGTTAACTTATTTTTGGAGACAGAAAGAGAGAGAGAGAGAGAGAGAGAGAGAGAGAGAGAGAGAGAGAGAGAGAGACACAAAGGGTGAGCGGGGGAAAGGCAGAGAGAGGGAGACACAGAATCTGAAGCAGGCTCCAGGCTCTGAGCTGTCAGCACAGAGCCCGACGTGGGGCTTGAACCACACACTGTGAGATCATGACCTGAGCCAAAGTCAGATGCTTCACTGACTGAGCCACCCAGGCACCCCGAGAGGATTGTATATTTAAAAAAAATTTTTTTCAACGTTTATTTATTTTTGGGACAGAGAGAGACAGAGCATGAACGGGGAAGGGGCAGAGAGAGAGGGAGACACAGAATCGGAAGCAGGCTCCAGGCTCTGAGCCATCAGCCCAGAGCCCGACGCGGGGCTCGAACTCACGGACCACGAGATCGTGACCTGGCTGAAGTCGGACGCTTAACCGACTGCACCACCCAGGCGCCCCAGGATTGTATATTTTAATAAGTCCTCATCGGTAAGAGAATTTATGCTTGAACTGGTCTGCTGTCTGGGATTTGCCTTGAAATATTTGTTTAAAGGTTAAATTTCAGGGGCACCTGGGGGACTCAGTTGGTTAAGCATCCACTTCAGCTCAGGTCATGATCTCATGGTCCGTGGGTTCGAGCCCCGCGTCAGGCTTTGTGCTGACAGCTCAGAGCCTGGAGCCTGCTTCAGATTCTGTGTCTCCCCCTCTCTCTCTGCCCCTCCCCTGCTCATGCTCTGTCTCTGTCTCAAAACTAAATATTTTTAAAAATTAATAAAAGTTAAATTTCACCCAAGGTTGAATATGGATGACAGATACCTGAGGGTACAATGCATTATTCTACTTCTGTGTTTGAAAATCTCCATAATAAAGTTTAATATACATAACAACATGACAGAAGGCCATGGGAAGCAGGTAGTATTCAAGCTGGGCCTGAAGGATTGGTACAATTTGAATCCATCCCCCTTTAAAAAAAAAAAAAGTTTATAAACTGCAGCTTGTAAAGGGAGTTACCCTACACAAGGCTAACTGACTCAGGGTCCAAGCTACTGTATAAACTTAGTATAACTTATTACTTCCTCAACCATATTTTTGAGAAAGGACACATAAAAATTTTTTCCCAAAAAAATGGATTTCCAAATAAGCATAAATGTCTTTGGCCTTATTTTTATCAGACACCACCCCCTAAAGAGAACAAAATTTACTTAACACTCAATGTCATGCCACAGATCATACTAGGCACACTGTATCTAATTCTTACTACAGGGGCGTCTGGGTGGCGCAGTCGGTTAAGCGTCCGACTTCAGCCAGGTCACGATCTCGTGGTCTGTGAGTTCGAGCCCCGCGTCGGGCTCTGGGCTGATGGCTCAGAGCCTGGAGCCTGTTTCCGATTCTGTGTCTCCCTCTCTCTCTGCCCCTCGCCCGTTCATGCTCTGTCTCTCTCCGTCCCAAAAATAAATAAACGTTGAAAAAAAAAATTTTAATTATTACTACAATCCAGAAAAGCAGGATTCTTTACAAATAAGGAAACTGTACCAATTTCCATATCCTAATAGACAAAAAACTACTAAAATGGCAGAGGATTTGATACTGTCAAGACTCCAAAGGCTCCATGCTGCTCTTTTCCATACCAACCAAGCATAAACCGTCAAGTCAGCTTGTATGTAAATTATACAACTAAAAGCTTTCCCCAATCATCCTTTTGCTTATACTATTCCAGTCCCCTGGACAGCTCTTTGCCATCTAACTCTTCACATGCAAATTCTATAAACTCAAAATTTGGCTCAAATGCCACTTTCTTCATCAAAACCTATCCCCAAGCAATCTTTTTCTTAATTTCCATCGCATTTAATTGGTATTTTCAGTGTATTAATATCACATTAACTGTTAGACTTGAAAACTTCTCTAAATCATAACTAGGACAGAAAAAACACATAACACAATCATGCAAGCTATTCTGGTTACACCAGTGTTCCATGAAATGTTAACAGTTATGAGGGAGAGGATCAGGATAATGTAATAAGGAGAGAGGTAAACTCATAACATTATCAAGTATGAATCCATTCAAAAGCATGAGATAAATGCATTTATGCATATATAGAAAAAAATCCAAGGGGTACTTGGGTGGCTCTGTCAGTTAAGCATCTGACTTTGACTCAGGTCATGATCTCACGGTTCATGGGTTGGAGCCCCACATCAGGCTCTGTACTGACAGCTTGGAGCCTGGAGCCTGCTTCAGATTCTGTCTTTCTGTCTGTCTGTCTGTCTCTCTGCCCCTCCCCTGCTCATGCTCCATCTGTCTGTTTCTCTCTTTCTCAGTTCCCACTTATCTAAAACTTAAATTAGTCTGGGCAGAGAAACAGGGATAGATTGTTATTAGTATTTTTGCAAGTTCTCCAGATGATGTTTCCCTGTGCAGATACAACTGAGACCCTTACACGTCACCATATCACCTATAGCTAAGGAATACACCTACAAACACCCTAATGGTTTTCCAAATAAAATATAAAAAAATAAAAAATTTGAAGTATCTCATAGGAAGAAATATAGACAATAAAGCAAAAATTAATCTTAGGAAAATAACAAAGCAAATATTAGTAGCGAATTAGTAAGTAAAATGTAACTTCTGAAGATACAAAGATTAAAGGGGAGAAAACACAATAAATTACATACAATTCTCATTATCCATGAAAAAAAATCATACCAATTCCTCATTGACAACCTTATTTCTAGCACTAAGTTTTCAAAGAAATTTCTTATATGGAACATTATATCAAGGACACAGAACTGTAACAGAAAATCTCAACAACATTCTCTTAACAGATGCAGGTTTCATAATCTCATTTTTTATAGTCAGCTTTCCTCCAGGAAAACCATGTACCTAACTTGTAACACAATCCAGGGAATGCAATTCCACAGCAATACTTTAAAGGTTCCAAACAATATGGTCTAAATCTTCCCAGTTTACAATCTTGGATTTCCAAAGTCTTTCAGGAATGACCAAATTTAAAAAAGCCTTTAAATCTGATGAGCTCCTATTTATCTCTCCAGGTCCTATCTTTTCAATGTTCCCTACCTCCACTTTAAGTTCTGCTACTCTCCCCTATCAGGGTCACTACCCATACTAATCCCTCTGGCTGAATGCCATTTACCCATCTCTTGACTAATTTCTCCAGGTCTTTTTTTCATTTTTAAATTTTAAGTAGGCTCCAAGCCCAACATGGGGCTTGAACTCATGACCCTGAGATCCAGAATTGCATGCCCTACTGACTGACTGACTCAACCAGGTGCCCCTCTCCAATTTTTTTTTAAACTCAACTTAACCTCGCATAGAAAGCTATTCCTGACCCCCGTGTCAGCTATTCCTGACCTATGTAAGCCCATTACACTTTTGTGACATCACTCGCGTGTGTTACTCAGTACACTGAGTATACTGCACTGTAATCACAAGTTTAATCGACTTCCTCTTCACTTTATTTTTAAAATTTATTTACTTAGAGTGAGAGAGAGAGAGAGAGAGAGAGAGAGAGAGGAGGGGAGGAGGAGGGCGCGCAAGCAAAAGCACACATGCGGGTAGGAGTAGAGTGAGGGAGAGAGAATCCCAAGCAGGCCTCATTCTGTCAGCAGGGAGCCTGAGGCAGTGTTCAAAACCCATGAACCTTGAGATGATGTGAGCCAAAATCAAGAGTCAGACACTTTAACCGACTGAGTCACGCAGGCGCCCCCCTCTTCACTGTATTATAAACTTCCTAATAACAAGGATCTGATACCACCAATGTCTAAATAAAGTCTGGCATTATCAGAGGCCTGCAAGTCTCAAAATGTATTCAGGTTTCTGGTAGTCTAGCTTGATGACAGGATACAACCTAGAATATTCAGAGTAACAAATGGGATTGAATGTTCCTCAAATAATACTCCATGAGTATCTTCTCAAGCAGACTCAAAATAAAAATTAGCAAACAATTTATCTTTGGCAAGTTCCTAGAGTACTCCCATTCCTACTAGTATAGGAACCACATAATTTAGAGATTAAATGAAGGTACCAAAGACATTCCCTTTGATCCCTTTTCAGCAACTACACTTCAACCGTAGGGAGGTCCAAGAAAACATCTACAGACAAAACTGACAGCTATCATCTTCTCAAAACTTCAAATCTTAATGTTGCTTATGTTAAATCAGTCTTAAAGACTTAGATATTACTACAGAAAACTTATTACATTTAGTCAAGCTAAAAGTGTTGATAAAATACTGCATAGATGTTAATAAATGACCTGGACACCAAAATGGAAGACATAAATAGCTCCTATGTGTATATAATTCTTGGTATTTGACAAAACCAGACAATACTATCCATATTTTTCTCTACCTACAATTTGCCTTATTTGACTACCTAGCAAAGACCTATACTTAGGGTCAGCTTGACTCTACCACTCATTTACCCTAATGTCTGAATGCATACAACCAGTTGCATCTTACACAATCAAAACAATATTCCACTGATCCATAAGTCTTTCAGCAATAGTGCTTAAAACCACAGATCACCACTTTTAGATCTAAAACTGGCACTCTTGGTATGAGATGTCCACTCTAATAGAAATTATAAAGATCTATCCTCAAATTACGTTCTCTATATTTATAGGTATTTTAATGACTACAAAAAAGTGTGAAAAAAAAAATGCCTTCTCTCCCCCCTTCCCCTGCCACACACCATTTTTTATGTACTCTGGCAGTCAGTTGCAGGTTTTATTCTCCTAAGCAGGTATTGAAAGGTGGTTTTGCAGTGTCATTTTATAGTCAATTTCACCAAATCCCTTCCAGGAAGCAGATTTTTGGAGGCTTTGTGGTTCAAATACTTGCCTCAGGTAGCTGATAATGGCTGCTTTTTTTTTTTTTTTCTGTCCCATTTATAGTCAAAAGTATTCTTACATTCCAACTACCCATTCTCCCTTTACACTTTCCCTTTAGTGAAATGCTGGGATATGTACATAAGGTGTACACACTTGTATGTTTTCCAGTACTCTACTCCAACGTCTTTTCTCTACAAAGTGAGTAAGTGAATAAGTGAAAATCTGTGAACTAAAAATGGATGGGATTACAGCAGATAAATTTGCAGAGGTGAAATACACTAAACTATGATTTTGCCAACATGCTTGAATAACCAATACTTTTTCAATTCTTTAAAGCACTTTAGAATTCTAAAGTACAGAAAGAAGCCAGGCAAAGATCAAATAAAATTTTTCTTTTAAGAAAAAGGTTAACAAAAGACAAAAATTTCCACAATTTTATTAAGAATTAAAATGACTCTCTGGAAGGTGATACTGTGTTTAATTAGGCAAGTCTTAATTTTTTCATTTATAAAGTTGGATCTTTTGAGTTGTTGGACGAAAAAGTCACCAAGACAAAAATACATTAACCTTACGTATATAAACATACTGCTACCTGAAACTTAAAAGAAAGAAGAACCTACCTATATAATAGTTTCATTGGAAAGGCTCGAAAATAACAGCTCTGAAAATTCACTTTTCCCACTACAAAAGTAATACATTTTAAGTGATAAATGTCTTCTATCTATATTGCTAAATATAAAAATTATTATTAAAATATTAGCTTCTAAATGAAGGTTTAGGTTTTTGAAGGAAACCTTTTTCCACCACATCAGAATTCAGAAGTGAGACACAGGAACTAGACTGATAGCAATCCAATATCTGATCAAGCTACAATGGAAAGCATAATTTAGACCTAAGCCAGTGGGGCTTCTACCACCACACCCCTTAATTATCCTGACCCAGTTACAGGCAGCACTGGACAACTGATGGTCCTCCAAAAAGATGCAGAGTCTATCATGGTCACCTCAAGAAGCAGCAGAATAAAGAGCTTTCTGCAGGGGGCAGACTTCCAAAGAGAAAGAGAGGAAGGAGACTACAAGCCATACTTGATCAGTTCCTTCTTATAAGTTCATCAAAAGCAACAGTGAAGAATTAGGACAACAGAAGCAAGTCAGACTGTTTTTATGCCTTCGTAAAAACAGGAAGAAATCTAATACATCACCAACCAATTTACCCAGTTACAAGTACAATTTTTATACTAATCACACACCTATCAGTAAAACAGCCACAACCTGAATGCAAGTCAAAGGCATATGAGATACATTCAAATATTTAAAATAGTCATAAACTTAAGAACATGAAAAAAATAGAGTATTTCCCTATGTTAGAAACCGACAAGTTTAAAGGTCATTGAATTATGAAATAATTCAGGAGACAGGAACCAACTTCCACTTAAAATTATGAAGATCTTGGGGGCGCATGGGTGGCTCAATTGGTTAAGTGTCTGACTCTTGATTTCGACTCCAATCATGATCTCAAAAGGTTCCTGAGCTGGAGGCCTCAACTGGGCTCTGCTCTGAGAGCGAGGAGCCTGCTTGGGGATTTTCTCTCTCTCTGCCCCTCCCTCACTTGTGCATGCGAGCTTGCTCTCTCAAAAATAAACTTAAAAAAATTATGAAGATCTTGTCAATGTCTATAAAAAGCAGACACAGTCTGGTCACTGACCAGGACTGGCTTTGGAGGTCACACCTGGCCCAAAGCTCTGATCATAGTTACTTTTGTTAACTAGGATAAGTACCTACACAGGAAGACAAGTTATATTTCAATACCAGAAAGATTTATAAAGTATGGAAGGTTTAGGAGAAACAAAATCATAATATTACCTTTAAGACTGCATAGTTTGGTTTGTATACTTGTAACACTTAAGATTATTGGCCTATTAAAGCAGACAGCCTTGCATGACCAAATTAAATATGGTAGTAATTTAGACTTTTAAGTTGAAATTTTACTAAATATGGAAACATCTAAAAGAACCTTGCACTCAAATTTTTTCAAACGTATAAAAATTAAGGTTTAAATTCTCTTGAAGATGTTTAATAGCAAATCTAACCTGAAGATTAAATAGCCAGACTTGTACAAACAGGAAAAAAGAACTTAAAAGCTGAAGACCCAAGATTCTGAAATACTTTTTAAAATCCGTGTAAGCCTTTAGTGGGCACAAAAACTGTCCTTGGGACACCAAAAGACAATCCTAAATAACTTATTTCACCAAAAATGTGACTTGAAACGACATTCATGCAAAAAGGAAATCACTATGATGCCTATGCAGATGAAGCAAATTATCTTTAAAAAGCAGGATATTAAAAGACTAAGGACAGAAACTTAAGCCAATTAAAAATATCTGTCCTTGTGTTTTAAACAGGATTCCTAGCCAGAATTCCTTAAATCATCCTCTGATACTCCCAGTCACATGGTGAAGAGTCACCTATTAAACATGAAATCTAAGCAGTAAACAAGCCTTTAAAATCCTTAGGTAACTTCCTTTATTATAATTGTTTCGATATACCTTTACAGATATTACATTTCTCTTAAGCGTTTAAAACATTCATCTAATAAAGCTTTCCCTAAAAAACTGTACCAAAAAAACCCTGTCACCAGTTTTAAGTTAAAAATCTCACAAAGTCCTAAGACCTGACTTTAACATGCTTGTCCTATTACACCTAATGTGTCCGTAATACTAACCCACAAAATGTTTAAATATGTGTCTGAATAAAAGACTAAGTTAAGGAAATTGGGTTTTCCCTAGGTATGTTTTCGGAAGTAGCATAACTTTTACACGCGTTTGGGAACAATTCATTTTCCCAAAATCTGGCCCAATTCAGACACAAAACTATTGCTAAAATGTCTGAAGCATCTAATCTTTCCTTTCGTTTTAATGTATGTATCTTTTTGAATGTCGAAATCTGTTTCAGTAACAAAAACATAACATTCCTTAATAATGGCACCTAACCAGCCTAACCCAAGTCGCTCTTTCATACCCACACCTGTCTGCTGCAAGGTTTTCCTGGATACACTCGGGCCCACGAGAATTCCCACACTTGTTTTTATAAACCCACTCCTTCCTCTTCGCCCACTTCCAACTCGCACACTTCTCTGGATCCACCGGCCTCTGCCCTCTTTCCGAATCCAAGGGCTGAGAGGACAGCTCGGTCCTTAACCCCAAACGCCGAGAAACCGAGGACACCAGCACCCCAGCGCCGCGAGGCTGCGGCGTGGGGAAGGAAAGGAAGCGGGAGAGCCGAGCCCCCCCCACCCCCCCGCCGCCGCCGCCGCCGCTGCCGGGCGCACACCCCCTTCCGGCACCCCTCCCCCCGCATTGTGCGAGCGGGCCTCAGGCCGCTGCCATCCCGGGCTGCCCGCAGGCCCCGTCCGCCCTCCCGCCTGCGGGCTGCCCCAGCCGAGGCCGCCACACAAAGCCCGGGGAGCCAGCCCCTGCGGTGCCAGAGCACGGGGAGAAGGAGCAAGCGCGGGCTGACTTACGGGGCTGCTGCGGCCGCGCTGCCTCAGCCGGGGACACCGACCGTTGGGCACACGGCGGTGTCGCTCTTGGCCGTCCTTCCCTCCTCCGCCTTCGGTGGCGGCAATATCTTCTTTCTCCACCTACCTCCCTCCCCCCCACCCCACCTCCTCCTTCTCCTCCCCCTCCTCCTCCGAACCACCGAAGTACCGAGGGTGAGACACAGAGACTCACAACAACATGGCTGCCACCGCCGCCTCCCCTCCCCTCCCCCCCCGCCCACCGGGCGAGCGCAAGGCACTCCGGGAGAAAGGGGAGGGGGAGCACTCACCGAGGTGCGCCTCCTTTCTGTGGCTTCCGTCGCTTCTCCCGCGCTCTGGGCGCCGGCCGGCGGGAGCTCTGCGCGTGCGCACGCTCTCAGCGCTCGCGCGTTTCGGTCGTCCCTCAGGCGTGCACTCCCCCGCCCTCACCTTTCGAGCTCGCAGCTGGTTCTGGACTCAGAGGTGGCACCAGGCGGGGACGCGCTCCCAACCTCCGGCGGCGCAGGCGTGTTGCCCAGCGCCGCGTTCGCGTCTGTCTTCCCGCGTGGGGCCTCGACTTCCGAATTCGCTTACCCTCCGCTTCCTCCCCGGTAGCTCATTGTTCTCCGCCAACCGCCTGTGCGGGTGTTAGAGCTTCCGACCGCGCGGTACTCCCCGCACTTAGCTTCTGGGGTGCTGACACCCACAGGAGCTGGACAGTAACCCAGGCCCTTGGGTTCCATCCTCACCCTCTCCCCGCAGCGAGACGACGGAGACGCAGTTTGGATGGAAAAGTGAACCCCTTACGTGGACTGTCATTCTAGTCGTTTCCTCTTGGGCAAGTGGAACCAGCTCAGCACATTGCCGGCCTGCAACGCTTGGCCGGAGAAAACACAAAAGAGACTCAGGTCGTTCTGCTGGGGCAGTGATTCTCACTTATCGCCAGTTTTCATCAACCGCGCTCTCCAAGCGCACCTCCCTCCCTCTCACAGTTAGAGACCAAACCCGTGCCATTGTCCTGGCTCCTGGCTTTGGTAGTGGTGATCCCAGGCTTGAAACCCACCCGGAGTCTGCCCCTGGCACACAGCTGTAATGTGGTAGAGGCACGGGCACTGTGTCCAATTTGTTCTCCATTGTTTGCACAACCCTCTGACGTTCTGTACTTCGGAAACGGAGCGCCTTGTAAGAACTTTATCTTCCTGGACGACTGTAAGCTACCCGAGAGGCTGCAAGGACCATGGGTATCTTGTCCATGCATGTGTGTTGTGTCTCCCAGTGCCTGGGCCATGGGAGACTGTTTAACAGTCATGTACTGAATGCATGAGCTTTTCAGTTTTTTAATTACCAACAAGGTGTGACATTTAAATCCGTCTCAAGCCTTCGCCTGTGGCCCAAATTTCAGGCTTCTAGATATTTCCACCTGAATATTCTTCCTGGCACCAAACGTATCAAAAACAATTCACACCCACCCGCCACCTCCAATTCGTATATTATCTCCATAGATGGCGGTGCCACGACCTATTCAGTATCCCTAAGTTCATCCTTTGAACCATTCTTGTCTCTCGTACACCTCCCCCTATATAGGTAACTTGCCAATCCTTTCAGATTTTCACTGCCCAAATATTTCTGGAGACAGTTTTTCCCCGTTTCCCCATTAATACTAGCCTTGCTTCCCAGGTCTGAATTTCTGTAGCAGGGTCTTAATTAGCCTTCTTGTGTTCAGTCTTGTTCCCTGCAGTCAGTTCTGCTCCCTGCCATCTGCAATGAAAATCTGATTCCTGGCTCTCATGCCTCTCCTTTAGCCATTTCATTGCTTCATGTTACCCACAACTGCAATCCTCAAGTATGTTGTCACTACTAACAGGCGTTCCTTCAAGAAATGTCTCATGATCAATTAAGTATGGGAGACACTGGGATGGACATATGTTGCCTTCTTCCCCCCCTCCATTGAGCCAATACTAGTTGAAGAGTTGTTATATATAGTTGCTTAATCCAGGCAAAACTAGATGGACTCATCAGAAGCCCTTCCTCGGAATGCGGGATTCCAGCTAAGAGACCCCAATCTCCCTCTGGGAAGTCTCTTGAACCTGTAAATCTGGGCTGATTTGTCCCACGGTGTGGACAGGGAACCCACAGAGAAGACGAGTTGAGAGAGAAAAAGAGAGTCCTGATAATGCTTCTCTTCCCTTTTGTTCCTGTACCTTGCTGGCTGCTTCTCCCCTTGGATTCTGAAACACCTGCCTGGATCCTTACAATAAATTCTGCTTTTTTTTTTTTTTTTTTTTTTTGCTTAAGTTAGATAAAGTGAGTTTCTGTTACAACCAAGGGTTTTAACTAAAAGCTGTGTGTTCACCATAGTTATTATTTATTTAGTGAATACAGGATGCAAGCATTAAACCACTTTTCATTCCTTGTTTCATTTAATGCTCCCAATATCTCTATGAGTAGGGCAACTTCATGGGCATGTGAACTGCATAGTCCCAAAAGGTCTGAAGATTTCCACAATTGGTTTAATGCTCTGTCACTGCCATCTAGAAAATCTTAACAGTTCTTGGAAAAGACAAATTTTCATTTCGCACTGGGCTCCACAAATTATATAACCAGTACTGCCTATGAGGTATTATTTCTATTTGACAAAGGCTTCTTAGCATCTTTAAAATCAAATTATGCATTGTAAATAACAAAGTGAGGGGCATAGAGTGCAATGCTTCCCCAAAGTGATTGACTCTAGAAGACTTTTTTTTTTCCCCATGGAAAATCTTGTAGAGGCTTTGTGCTCAGCAGAACACAGATCAAAGCCCAGTCCTTTAGTGATCTGACTCCGTCCACCTCCAGCTTCTGATTCACCATGCACGTGAGCAGTTTCTTGCTTCTGTGCCTTCACATATGCTTTGCAATCTGGCTTTGCTCATTAAGCACCTTCTGATTATAATTGGCTTCTCCTGTATATTCACCTACAAGGAAAGAATGCACTCCTCGGCTACTGTAAATATCAGGTGTGTTTGATAGTTAAGGTGGACGATGTAATTGATGCCTGACAACCATTCTAATCACCTGGAATCTTGTTAGAGATGCAGAATCTTGGCCCCACTCCAGACCTACTGAATCAGAATCTGCATTTTAACATGGTTCCGGGGCAATTCCTCTATATAATAAAGTTTAAAAAGCATTGGTAAACCAATCACAATAATTCCATCTCACTTGTTAGGAACTGGTTCTATAGGGGGTGTGTCATTCATTTAAAACCTGTGAGACACCAAGAGGTGCCAACTCAGCATGGGGGGGGGGAAGGGGGGGAATCCAGGCTCTCTCTCCTGGAGGTAAACAAGAAAGCATCTTGTCCCCTGTTCCTGCCAACAGGCTTCCTATGCCACTAGTAGCCTACCCAGAGTATTCATTCTTCCTGTCTTCTTCAGTAGCAGATCCTCTGAATGTACCTATGGTTCTGGAAGAGGCATAGGGTGGAATGAGTGGCCGGACTTTTCAGCAACATGCATTACATCTTAGGAATGTGCTGTCTGGCCTGTTGAAACCAGTGGTTCTCAGCCAGAGTTGCACATCAGAATCACCTGGGGGAACATTTGAACCATATCATTCTCAGTCCCCATCCCAGAGGTTTTAATTGAATGGCTCTGGTCTGGCTGAAGCCTAGATATTGAAATTTTTTAAAATGTTCCTCGGCGGTTATAGTGTGTAGCCATTGAGAACCACCAGTTTAGATACACCACATCTAGAACATAATGCCATTTTAATATTCCCTATGAAAATGCCCCTTTCCACTGGGACTGCTAACGAAACTTCTTATAAAGTCTGTTTACAACTTTGTTGTTTTTATAAAAATATAAACCTTTATAAAAAGTCCAAGAAATAAAGAAAAGTTCAAACCATCCCAATTTTAATATCACAGAATACTAACATCCATATGTGAATATTGTTATTACAAGCATGAATACATATAGAAGGATGGATAGAGAGCTACATAGAGTAATGGACAGGAATAGACTCAATCTGGACATGCCATTTTTCTTAAAATACAGTGTTGAACCTGGTCTTACTTGAATTTAACAAAAGAACTGAAGGAACTGCTCAGATGCATGTTTCCTCATTGTAAGAAAGATTGATTCATACAAGGTTTCTCAAAGGGTAAACAAAATGATAAAAAATCATAATAGGACAGAGCAACTTTTTAAAACGATGTGCTTCATTATTGGCCATACTGAGTTCCCTGCTATGAGAGATAGATTAACACTCTTTCACTTCCTCCCATCTCTTCCCCATACTTCCTAAATTTTGGTGCACAGTATTTTTCACTTTGTCAGGGTTTATAATATTTATATTCCATTTTTATCCATCATTTCCTATCGATTTTTCTTAACCAGTATTTAAATGTATTTATCGTGCACTGCTTCATTTCCAGCTTCATTTTGGTTTGGTTGTGTAGATTTCATCATGTCTCAGTTAGCCTTTGTTTATGTGGATTACAAACCACCCGCAGGGATCATTTCCTAGCTCCCAGTTCTGTGGGTTGGTCAGTTGGGCTGGGTTTAACTGGGAGGTTCAGCGGATCTCTCCTGGACTTACCTGTGCAAATTGGCCAATCTGTATTGAGCCTAGGGCTGCATCTGTCAGTTCTGGTGGTCAGCCTAGGCACTCGTAGCCCCTCCAGCAGGTTTGCTTTGTCTTGTTCACAGGTGGCAGCGTGAGAATGGAAGCTGCAGGCTTGGAATTCAAGTAATGTCCCTTCTGCTGCAAGTCATTGGCCAAAGCGAGTCAGAAGGCCAGCCCTTATTTAAAAGATGAAGAAACAGACTTTATCTTTTGATGGCAGAAGGTACGAAGAATCTGTGTGTATTCTCAGTCTTTCAACAGCCTCATATTCCTTAAGTTTTGAAAATGTCTTCCTATTTTATTTAAACTTAAACAAGTGTTCTTGAGTCTTGCCATCCTGCACCCCTGCCATGTCCCAGGACTTTGTGGATACTGCTCATAGGAAAGAGTCTGGAAAAGTCTGAGACTGATTTGATTTTAACCTACTTAAGAATTTTTTCTCGCCTTTTGAAGTTTGAGATCTTAACCACAATATATCTCACTGTCCATCAGTTTCTAACAGATTTTCCTGGTATTACAATATAATATTTGAAATTAAGTTCTTTAATCATTTTGGGAAATTTTTCTGTATAACAGCCCTGAATATTTTTTCTGTGACCATTTTTTAAAAATGTTTATTTATTTTTGAGAGAGAGAGCGAGGGCCACCCAGGTGCCCCTTTTTCTGTGACCTTGAATAGATTTTCTACTTCAGGGGCAAGAATTATTCTTATTTGAAACATCTTGCACAACTTAAAGCTAATGAGAAGATCACTATTAAAAAGAAGTTTTTGGGGAACGTCTGGGTGGCTCAGTTGATTAAGCATCTGACTTCAGCTCAGGTCATGATCTCACGGTTCATGAGTTTGAATCCTGTGCTCTCTGACATCAGCACAGAGCTGGCTTCAGATCCTTTGTCTGCTGTTCTCTCTCTCTCTCTCTGTCTCAAAAGTAAACATTCAAAAATAAATAAATTTTTGAAAAAAAAGAGACATCTTTGTCCTTCACATGTACCCTCTCCTTGTTAATTGCTTTAACATCTTTGTCTTTTTCTTCTGAATTCATGACGATGAAATCAAGCCTTTTCTACATGTTATTAATTCAATTTTCAGCCAAATTGCCAATGGTGCAGTGTCACCATTAGTTTCGATGATTCCTTAGCTCTTCAATCATCCTTTTCATCTCATTTTGATGTTTTCTCACCAGCTGTGCTATTAATCTATTGTGTCCCAACTCCAAACTTTGTGGTGCTGAGATTGGGACCCTGCAAATGATACTTCCTCACCAGCGGGCTACCTGCTAGACATTGTCAGTAGTGGGCACCTGGAAAGAGACGGGAAGGTGGGAGAGAGGAGAAGCCCCTTGGTCTTTCCACTTGTTACTCCTGTCAGAATGATCCCAAGGCAGCACTTCAGCTCGACGGTAGCAGTGGTTCCAGTTTCTAACTTCTTGCACACTCCAAGAATCAGCCTGCTTGAAGGAGTAAGCAGCGGCTGGACAGCACCCCGCCTCAGAGAAGTAAGACCTTGTTCCTCTGGAGACTCTTCTCCAAACCCCTGAGGTCATAAGAGCAACCAGGGTGCCCCTCCCCAAGATGGCCAAGTTCCAATTCTGCGGGGCTCTTCCTTTGCTTCTAAGTTTGGCTGATGTCCCCCTCTTTTCTTTATTTCCCCAGGGGTGGTACCTGCAGTTACTAACTCTATACTGCCTCATCATGTTTCTCCTTCAGTCAGCTTAACCAATTCCCCCACATTCTCTCCATTTAAATAACCAATATTTTCCTGACTGGTCCTGAACCGATGCATCATCTTCTAGAACTTATTGAAGTTATGTTATTAAATATTATAGCATAAGTATTTGCAGAAAATGTGACTTAAAAAAAATATTTTCCCATACCTTTATTGTCATTTTTTCTATGTCTATTGTTTTGTTTTGTTTAAATGAGTCTCTTAGACAACATTGCTGGCTTTTATTTTTTAAACAGATTTATTAAGCTATAATTCACATGCCATACAACTTACCCATTTAAATTTTTTTGTTTTTATATTTATTTATTTTTGAGAGACAGAGACAGAGCACAAGTCGGGGAGGGGCAGAGACAGAAGGAGACACAGAATCCGAAGCAGGCTCCAGACTGAGCTGTCAGCACAGAGCCTGACACGGGGCTGCAACTCACAAACTGTGAGATCATGACCTGAGCCAAAGTCGGACGCTTAACCAACTGAGCCACCCGGTACCCCACAACTTACCCATTTAATGTGTACAGTTCAGTGGGTTTTAGGATATCCAGAGATGTGTACAACCATCAGCACAGTCAATTTTAGAATATTTTCATCATTTCAAAAAAAGATCACATTCCCTTAGGGTAGTACTCTGCTGTCATCCTACCCCTAAACAGCCACTAGTCCACTTAAAAAAATGTTTATTTATTTGTTTTGAGAGAGGGAAGGGGCAGAGAGAGAGGGAGAGAGAGAAAAAGAGAGAGGGAGAGAAAATCCCAAGCAGGCTCTGCACTGACAGTGCAGAGCCCAACTTGGAGCTCAGTCTCATGGCCATGAGATTATGACCTTAGCTGAAATCAAGAGTTGGACCCTTGGGGGCGCCTGGGTGGCGCAGTCGGTTAAGCGGCCGACTTCAGCCAGGTCACGATCTCGCGGTCTGTGAGTTCGAGCCCCACGTCAGGCTCTGGGCTGATGGCTCAGAGCCTGGAGCCTGTTTCCGATTCTGTGTCTCCCTCTCTCTCTGCCCCTACCCCGTTCATGCTCTGTCTCTCTCTGTCCCAAAAATAAATAAACATTGAAAAAAAAAAGAGTTGGACCCTTAACCCGCTGAGCCACCCGGGAGCCCCACTAATAGACTTTTTGTCTGTATAGATGGTTTGCCTATTCTGGACATTTCATATAAATGGAATCATATAACATGTGTCTTTTGTGATGGCTTCTTGCACCTAGCATAATGCTTTCAAGTTCCATCTATGCTATAGCATGCATTGGTCCCTCATTGCTTTTTATGGCAAAATATATTCCATTGCATGTATATACTGCATTTTGTTTACCCATTCATCAAATAATGGGCATTTGGGATGTTTCCACCTTTTACCTATTATGAATAATGCTGCTGTGAACATTGGTGGTCAAGTTTTTGGGTAGAATATCTTTTTGACTGTGGTTTTCCTCAGACTGGGTTCTCTGTCTTTTGTATGAGGTGTGGTTTGTTTGTTTGTTTTATTTGACCCTTGTAGTTTGTTTGCCTAATTGCCTAGTGGAAAGGCCTTTTTTTTTTTTTCCTTGTTTCTCAAGGTTACCACAGGCAGAGCTGGCACACTTTCTTTTGCTCTGAGCAAGTGTGACCTTTCTCTCTTATCTGGGACCAATGTGTCTTCCCTTCAGAGCTATTGTGTGAGTACGAGGTATAGTTTTAAGCCACTTTTCTGTAGCCCGAGAAAACCCGGGTGGAGGAGGCAACGAGCATATCCGGCACTAAATTAGATGCTTGCTGGAGGACCTAGGTTCTGGTCGCTCAGTAGAGATCCTCCTGGACATTCTTTGCCAGGGCTCATGCTACCCACTCAAGGATTTATTCCACTCTCATGGGGTTCAGTTTGTTCTGTCAACTAAGAGTGTCCTGGAAGGTGGCTAACCATGGTGACATCCACTTTGCTTCCTGTCCTGTTCCATTCTAGCAGTCTGGTCTGTGAGAGCCCTATCTCAGTACTAAAGCCAGGCAGGAGCCCTGACCAGCTTGTGCATAGCTACGGTAAGCTTCCTTTCCTTCCTTTTCCCTTTCCAGGACAGAGCCCAATTTCTTTGAGAAAGACACACACACACACACACACACACACACACACAGCGTGAGCAGGGTAGGGGCAGAGAGAGGGAGACACAGAATCCAAGCAGGTTCTAGGCTCTGTCAGCACAGAGCCCATTGTGGCACTCAAACCCACAAACCACGAGATCATGACCTGAGCCGAAGTCGGACGCTTAACTGACTGAGCCACCCAGGCACCCCTAGACATAGCCCAATTTCTTAAATTATAAATTTGTAGAAGATTGGTTTATATCAATTGTGCATTTTCAAAATCATGAGGAAGGTTTTCTTAGATATTCTTAGCTGATACCTTGCAAAACATGAAAGAATCTCTTGTTCTCCAAATGAGGCATCCAGTCTCAAGTAGAGCATTTCTCCAAAGCTTCTATTTCTCATCTCAAAATAGTTTCCAAATGTACTTTCTGTCATTCTGGTGGTATTGTCATAAACAACACTGCTAGCGCAGGCTTGAATCCCCACCTTTTTCCTAAAGCCTATACAAAATAAGGCCCCCGCTGTTAGTTAAACCTTAACTACTTATTGTTGTCCCATGATAGGCAATAAAACAGTGGGGATCTGAATCACGGTATATTTTGGGTTTTGTTCTAGGAAGCTGTGGTAGCTGTGGGTTTGTTTGCTTATATTCTCTGAATGTTTGTGCATGAGGCCAGTGCTGTCACAGCCTTGTATGTCCTATTCCCCCTGAAGGAGAAGCCTACTGAATAGTAGCAGAAGAGCCAAAGGCATTTCCCTGAACGGGAATGGGGTTTTCCCAGCTTGTTACAGTTTCTCAGGGGGGGAAACCTGAGTAGTTCTTCCATTTGGGCATAGGAGGCAGTAAGTAGGACTTTCCTTGACTTAAAATAAGAAGGGTAGGTCCTGGACACAGGGAAATCTAGGACTTTGTCCTATGTCTGTTAGGCGGGAGCAGAACTGGACCAGGAGACTTGGTATTATCACAAACATGCCACACCTCCATAATTCCCAGAGAATGATTTGCATGCCATTGGGGTGATTCTGAGGCTGCGCGGTGAGTCAGGGAGCCAAATGATGCTCATAAATTCAAAAATAAATTACCACCAGTCCATGATGTCAAGGAAAATCTACTGGTATCTTCTGCTTTATAGATTGCCAGGAATAGAGATTTTGAAAGTAGATTATAGTTTCTCATTCGTTCTTAAACTACAGATGCATTCCCACAGGAGAAATATCTGCAAAATATTATTGAAAACCTGGTGGTACAGCAGGCTTAGTGCAATACAGTGATTTATGATAAGACATTTATTTTTGGTCTTCATCCGCATTCCTGGCACAGAGCTCCTAAAATCCTTGGAATTTCAGAAGAGATGAGAGATAGAAGTATCTTTTGTTATTCATAACAAGTCCCATTCGACCCTATCTAAGTTTATGTTAATGAGGTGACTTTGGGAAAGCCTCTAACCTGGGAGCTGGTTGCCAGGAGAACCATCCAGGTAATTAGAGGGTTGGAACTTTCAGCCCATCCCCCGATTTCTGGGGGAGGGGACAGGGAGAGGGGTTGGAGGCCGATCTAATCACCAGTGGCCAATGATTTAATCAATCATGCCTACATAATGAAGCCTTCATAAGTACCCTAGACAATGGGATTCAGAGAGCTTCTCAGCTGGTGAACACGTGGAGGTGTTTGAGGGAGGAGAGAAACTCCACATCTCATCTCCCATACCTTGGCTTGTGCATCGCTTCCATCTGGCTATTCTGAATTGTAAACTTTTGTTTTGTTGTTGTTGTTAAGTAGGTTCCATGTTCAACGTGGGGCTTGAACTCATGACTCTGGGATCAAGAGTCAGATACTCTACCCACTGAGCCAGCCACATGCCCCTAAGTTGTGTCCTTTTATAATAAACCAGTAATCTAGTATGTAAACTATTGTCATGAATTCTGTGAGCTGCTCTAGCAAATTATCTCATGCAAGGTGGGTGTCGTGGGAACCTGGGAACCTCTGAGTTATATCCAGTTGATCACAAGCACATGTGACAGCTTGGACTTGTAATTGGTGTCTGAAGTGGGAGAGGGGGTGAAGTCTTGTAGGACTAGTCCTTAACCAGTGGGGTCTGCTCTAATCCCAGGTAGATCGTGTCAAAATTGAATTGTAAGACACCCAGTTGTTGTCTACAGAGAATTGGAGAATTGCTTGGTGTGGGAACCCCTCTCCCCTCACATTTGGTGACCAGAATGAAATATTGAGAGCATAGATGAAGAAACAGAGTTTTTTCCTCTAGCTGCTGTAGAAGAGGAAATGAATATTTCCTACTCACTCATCCTGGTGTTCATGGTCTCTGGTATGCTGCGTGTGTCAAAGGGCTTTAAAATACCCCTCCCCTTGCAGAAGTTCACAGAGAAAGTTGATTCTAGACAGAAAATACAGCATGACAGAGAAAAGAGAGCTGCCCCATCACGTAGCCTTCTTGGGTTGACAAGTAAAGCCAACATTTAGCATTTTATAGAGCATATTAGAGAGAAGCAAATCCTCCCTTGAAATACAGACATAAGCAAAAACTATGAATCCTAGACCATGAATGGTAACAAATGTATGAAACAAGAAGTAAACATCCCAGAGCAAACTACACCAAGTGGGACAATCTCAGTGTGGTTACCACAAAGGAAGATATGGAAGAATCCTTGGACAGGGGAAACCTGAGGGGAAGAGACTATTCTCCTGGCTATAGTAGTTATGGATCTTCACCAGCTTTTAAATGAGGAGAAACCTAGATTAGAACTTTCTGCACAGCATTTATATTGTGTTGTCTACAAGAATTTAGAGTAAACTGATGATAGTTCTCATTAGAGTATGTGCTCCTTATTCTCAACTAGTCATTTGACGTCGACACAAAGTCCCAAATAAAGCCTCAAGGCTTTTCTATAGATGATATTAGAGCTGGATAAATCTTCTTGGATTATTCAAGTCCAAGGTCTAGTACGAAGTCAAAACAAGGTGAATAACTGTGCTTCCAGCTGCTACCTTAGCAAGATTCGGTCTGGGTTTACCTTATGATACACAAATATCTCAATGCACAACTAATGCCCTCCACATGTGCCCTGGGCTCACCTGCATTTGCACCCACATGCCCACCATCAGTGTCATATCTTTATATATCCATCAGCATGCACATTTGCAGGGTCACCCTCTTTAGTGGACTATGAGTATTGCATCCGGGTCCTCGGCATGTCCCTTTCTCGATTCCTGATTTTCATTTTCTTTTCAGAGAAATACAAAATCCCAGAGTTAAAAGCACTTCCTAGTGGTAGCTTCATTCTTCCTGTTTGTTCAAATCAACATTCTGAGTCACCCCTGAAGTCATCTTTGACTTTCATCTTTCTCTAATACTGCACATACAATCCATCAGAAAATCCTGTTGGCTGTTTGTTTGAAAATATCCAGATTCTGCCCATTTTCTACCCTTTCCACCATGCCCACTGTAGTCTGGGCTATGATCATCCCTTAACTGGACCACTGCATAGCCTTGTCTCCCTGCCCCCCATCCTCACCCAGCTCTGATTTACTCTGTAGCCAGCAGCCAGTGAGTGTGTTCCTTTTACAATTCAAGTTGGATCATGTCTCTGCTCTGCTCGGAACCCTGTAAGGCCTTCCCTTGTCACATGGAATAAATCTAAAACCTTTACCATGACATTTATGTCTTGGCTCTCTGCTACCTCTCAAATCTACCCCTCTTGCCCTCTCTTAAGCCACACTGGATGCTGTTCCTCACACAAAACAGACACTCTTGCTTCAGGGTCTTTGTGTTTTTAATTCCTCTGCCTAGACCATTTCCTCCCAGATACACCCGCACACTCACGTCCTCACTTCCTCCAGGTCTCTGCTCAAATTCACTTTATTGGGAAGAGCTTCTCTGGAGACTCTTCCTCAGATAAACACTCATGTCTTCCCAGCCATTCTGTATCTATCCCCTTACTCTGATGGAGTTTTCTTCTTGCCACTTAGCACCACACTGAGGTATTATTCATTTGTCTATTGTCCCTCTTACCTCATTAGAATGTAAGCTCCAGGAGGGTAGGGACTTTATTGTGCTCTCTGCTCTACCCCAGCTCCTAGGCAGTGCCTGACAGGGGGAAGGCAAGGTGAGAAATACGGGTAGAGTGGGATCTACTCTTCACAGGAAGGATCTACTTATACTTGCCTAAGTTATTTTTTGGAGGGGGGGGGAGCATTATGTATGTATGTATGTATGTATTTTTACATTTTTTTAATGTTTATTTATTTCTGAAAGAGAGAAAGACAGAACGTGAGCAGGGGAGGGGCAGAGAGAAAGGGAGGCACAGAATCCAAAGCAGGCTCCAGGCTCTGCGCTGTCAGCTCAGAGCCTGATGCGGGGCTCGAACTCACAAACCGTGAGACCGTGACCTGAGCTGAAGTCAGACGCTTAACCAACTGAGCTACCCGGGCACCAACCCCCAAAAGCTTTTATGAGGGTTTCCTCCAGAACTCCTGAGGAGATGTGGTCAAGGAGGGCACTGCCCCTCCCATGTGCTCTGGTTGTGCCCCAGGACAGTGAGGTTGGACTGTGAAAGAGTTGACTTTGTGAGGTGTTTGTGATGCTGTTTTTTAGGAGGGCAGGCTCTGTGAAATGGAGCCTTCCAAACCAGTCCGACAGGAGTGAGGGCAGGATTCTGCCCAGACTAGTAAAAGAGAGACTCGTGGGGGCCTCCCAAGCCCTGATTCTGCCCATGCTGAGTGAGACTGGCAAAGAGGGCACTGTGGCAGTCCTGTGGAGCTCTCGCAGAGGAACAGGGGCTGAGACAGTGAGGGGGACAGGGCATCGTCCCACCGCACACAGGCAACTTGTGTTGTCATGAAACCAGCTACTGCAGGGAAGCAGGCCTCACTTCCTGATTCATCCATTCATTTGGCACATGTGTGCTGAGCATGCACTGTGTGCCAAGCACAATTTTAGGTCTTAGAGGACAGTTCTAGGAGCTAAAGGTGCCTGGGAGCTGGGCCACAGGCCACAGGGAGGGGCCCACGTTGGCTCAGGAGAGTGCCACGGTCTCCCCTTCAGTGCAGAGCTTTCCTTTTTCCCTCCTGGATGCTGACGCTGGGCCGCCTCTTCAACTCCATTAGGGATCAGTGCCACCTGTGTCACTGAGGCTGCTGGTGACCCGGGGAAGCACTGGGCAGCCTCTGGAGGTTCCCACCACCTCTGGAGGCTCCTCACCATGAGGGTTACCAGCCCCTTCTCCTAACTGCTGCCAACTCCCCAAGGGTCAGAAGGTCCTGTCCACCACCTGCTGTTTGGTGCTGGAGAGCTGGAGCTCCATCTGCTAATGGACTCCCTCCCCCAGCTGCCCTGGAGCCTGCCCCTGGCACTGGCTTTGTGACTTGCTGGGGGCGAGGAAGCCAGCTGTGCCTGGTGAAGAAGCAGGAAATGGAGCAAGATACGTTTCTTCAGGGCATATCTTCACGGGTGTTTCTTCAGGGATGTTGGTCAGGGCTGTGGGTGAGGAGGTATCAGGTGGAGATAAGAGACGGCCGAGAGAGGGCCAAACTCTAAGCCAGTCGGTCGTGTTGCAAGTTTAGAATGGACCCCAGTCCTGGACGCTGGCCCCTAGGCTCTGATACCCAGGGCCAGTTCTGACCCTGCCAAGACCTGGGGGCATCGGGAGATCCACCCAATACTCTGTGGGACACGCTAACCCCAAAGTCTTACCGGCTGGCCTAACCCATTTACCTCTAGGCACCGGCTGCAGGGCCAGTTCAGACTTCCTCCGGGACTCTGGGAGTGTCCAGCCTGCTGATGTCTTCTCCCTGCCAGCTGGAGGGGGGTGAAGTCACCTGTAAACACTCGGGTGTACATCTGAAACAGCTGGGTGAGGCTAAGAACACGCAAAGGCTGACGTGACCCAGTTTCCAGAATTTGGCACTCCCTGTCTGGCCCATGCAGGGAGTTCTGGTCATGACCAGGCGGTGGCACTGGGGCTGTCCTCACAAGTATAACGACTCTGGGTCATTTCTAGGGATGCTTCCAGCACTGCTGTTGTCTGATTCAGAGAAGAGATGTAGCTTATGGGCTCATAGATTTTTCGGGTTTTATGTAAGAATACTCCGAACTCTGAGTCTGTACAGCACTTTGTATTTTTCAGGGCGTATTCATTACAAGACACTTCCAAGAGAACCCAGACCTGCCGCAGGGCTGGCCAGAGCATTTGCAGTCTGGACACTAGGGATGTGACTGAACATCAGTTCCCCAGGCAGGGGAAGCCAGCGAGTGACAGGAAGAGTAAATCGCATACAGCATGAGCATTCCCGAAGGCCTCAAAACACCTGGGGTGAGGTGCTGCTGAACTGGCCTTCCACCTCAGAAAGAGGGAGGTGGCAGACCGAAGGGGACCTCATTTATTATTAGTATTAAAAATTAAGGTTGTGGGTGTCTGGGTGGCTCAGTCGGTTAAACGTCCGACTTGGGCTCAGGTCATGTCTCATGGTTTGTGAGTTTGAGCCCTGCATTGAGCTCTGTGCTGACAGCTGGGAGCTTGGAGCCTGCTTCAAATTCTGTGTCTCCCTCTCTCTCTCTGCCCTTCTCTGGCTCACACTCTGTCTGTCTCTCTCTCCCTCAAAAAAAATTTTTTGTTAATTAAAAAAATAAACATTAAAGTGTTTTTTCTCCTTCTTCTTCTCCTCCTTCTTCTTCTCCCCCTCCTCCTCCTCCTCCTCCTCTTTCTCCCCTCCCCCTTCCCTCCTCCCCCCCCCCCCTCCTCCTCCTCCTCCTCCTCCTCCTCCTCCTCGTTCTTCCTTTAATGACCTTATCTGGCAGCCACAGTTTGCTGAGGTCTGGTCATTTGGGTGAAACAAACAGGGCTGTTTCAGGACGGAGGCAGTAAAGTATTTCATAAAATCCGAGAAATTGCTGCCTAGAGCTGAGCACCTTTCATCACAGCTCTGGAAACAGGAGAGGGCATTCCCGGGACAGACACTGCATTTGCACACATGGCACTCATGACGAGGCAGAGATGAGGTGCCCTCACGGCAGGACTGTGAGCGGGGACGCTGGCAGAGAGGCGCAGGGCAGGAGGGAGGACAGCGCGAAAGCACCTGATGCTGACTGTAGCTGACAGATGGGTTTCTGAGCACACAGGACACACCTCCTGAGACCTGCCCAGAGTACTTGAGGGAAATTTGTTGGGCCCTGGAGCCTAGAGTGGGCAAGTGGGAACAAGAGCAGGAAATGCGACTCACTGATGCAAATGTAACTGTGTTTGCATCCATAGGCTGACAGATATGTGGATGTTGGGGTTGCACTTACAAGATTCCTGGGAGGCACTCAGGGTTTCTGTTACAGAGGGGAAACAGCCATAAGGCACCCTCAGGTGCTCCCACATCAGAGTGAGTGCTGCTCTTCCCACTGCTGAGAGCAGACAGGGCCACAGGCAGGGTCTGCCCCCGCCCCTCCCCCCCCCCCCACAAAGACACACAAGTGATGGGGACCCTGCAATGCCTCACAGGACCCCCATGGCAGCTGCAGGATAACTTAGGTATGACAAGTGGGAGACAGTGGGGGATTAAGCCTCAGCCTTCCCAGTCCCTTTCCACCAAGAAAACCCTGAGCTGGCTCCTTCCCCTTCCCCATTATTTTCTTGGCCATTCTAACCTTACTTTCTCTCTGCCTCTTCGGGGAACAGCTCTACTGGCCTATGGGCTCAGCCCACCTCAAAGCCCCATCTTTCTGTGGGCTTACAGGTCCCAGAAGACTTCTGAGCCTTTGGGGTTCAAAGGGGACCATGTTGTTTACACATTAATAAATCCTCACCAAGGGGTCTTTTTTAAAAATGTTTATTTATTTTTGAGACACAGAGAGACAGAGTGTGAGCAAGGCAGAGGCAGAGAGGGAGGCAGAGAGAGAGAATCTGAAGCAGGCTCCAGATTCTGAGCTGTCAGCACAAAGCCCGACGTGGGGCTCGAACCCACAAACTGTGAGACCGTGACCTGAGCCGAAGTCTGATGCTTAACCGACAGAGCCACCCAGGTGCCCCAACACCAAGGGGTCTTAAAAATAGCTGGCTTCTTACCTCAGACAGAAGATAGTTTACCCTTCTTGGTGACCCCATTCTACCCTCTTATTTCCCATCTATTTCCTTCTTTCCCCATCTTTGTTACCCTCCCTGTGTTACCTCCCATGCATAGGAAACCACGCTGCTTTTTCTGGCATGTGTCCGATAGGGTTTCGTGGAGAAGATTTAGGTAGGAAGGGGACCACTGAGGAATCCTCCCCGCACTGCGAAGTCTACATGGCACTTTACCCATTTGCAAACCCCTTCATCACACCAGGAGCAAACACCGAGACAGCAACTGGTCATTATCATGCTCTGGTAATGCCTATCTGGGAGTGCCTGGCCCACTCTGGACACACTATCTGGACCACAATTAGCAGCTGAGTTCACTTAACTTGCCTAAACATGAGTCCAGAGCCCTGCAAATTTGACTTACATGAATTAAGAAGGGTTCTTTAACTCGGCATTTTATGGATACAAAAAATAATTCTTTTTGATCATTTGAGACAATTGAAAACTGCCAGACTTGGGGCGCCCGAGCGTCTCAGTCGGTTAAGCTTCCGACCCTTGATTTTGGCTCAGGTCCTGATCTTAGGGTTCATGAGTTCGAGCCCTGCATCGGGCTCCTCACTGACAGCACAGAGCCTGATTAGGATTTTCTTCCGCTGTCTCTGCCCCTCCCCTGCTCATGCTCTCTCTCAAAATAGCACATAGTACACCAGCAGTCAGTTATACACTGATCACAAGTTCCATACAAATGCACTGCTCAGCATGGGAGCCACTAGCCACTAGTGCCTTTCAAAATATTTTAATTAATGACAATCAGGTAAAATTAAAAACGCAGTTCTTCTGTTGCACTAGCCACATCTCCAGTGCCTTCTGGCCACAGGTAGCTAGTGCCGCTGTATTCATCAGCACGGGTAAAGAATGTTGCCACCATGGTCAAAAGTTTTACCGCAGCTGTCTTCTAGAGTGTCTTTCTGGCATTAAGTCCAACCTCTTCACACTGTGGAACGGGTGAGACCCTTATGCAGGTGTGCCTGGCCTGATGGACACATCCCTCTCTGTTCCTGTCTGTATCTCCCTCATCCTTGATTCTGAAGTTTTCTTATCAGTGTCCCTCACTGCATCCTGTCTGACCTGGAAGGATATCTTTGATATCTTTGCTGATCTGCCTATTAAAAGAATTCTGCCTTCTCATCTGCGATTGCTTGGAGTTTACATTTTAAGTACAGAATCTTCCTCTGCTAGTTCTACACCAGCCTAAAGAGTGAGTGCCAGGAGATTGCATTGAAACCTCTCGTTATTGGTGTGGGGCTGAGTTGTCCTGGGAGTGGGTGTCTCTGCATTTAAGCACGCCTGAGTCAGTAAGATACCAGACACAGGGCCAAGGACAGAACCAAGGTCTTTAGAGCACTCTGCTTGTCCTTTGGTTCGAATGCTCTTGGGCTGCTGTAATCATTAACTCTTGCCGGAGGCTCCCTCTGATCTGCCTCTGATCAACCGCTTCTATTGAAGTCCCGAGATGGGAGAAGTAAAGAAAGAAATGGAAGTGAGAGAAGGTCAGGCCAAGAATCTGGTGGTGGGGCAGTGGGGAGGGATGGAGATGGCCTGCAGAGCGGCGTGTCCCCGATCTGCTCTGATACCTTCATGTGTTTGCTGTCACGGTGCTCCCCATGGCCAGCTCTGAGGCCAGCCTCATGGTGTGGGCAGGCTGGTCACTCTGGGCACAGTGTGCTATGCGGACCTAGCACTGGTTCCTGAGTCCAAGGGCGGTGCCTGCCTTTCTTGTCACCTACATGTTTGTCCTGATAGCCTGCACTCTCCTGAGCCGTGCGAGTATGCACTGACCCCTTTGCTCTGGCTGCTCCTTGTGGCTGCAGGTCACGGTCGGTCAGGATGCTACACTTCATGCTGGACAGCCTCCCTTCTTGCACTGATGTCATCTGCACACTGCCTGGGCTCTAATGCCCTGTGCCGAGCTGCCCCTCCATATAGAAGCGCTCCCCACCCACTTAGGCTCCAACACCCCAGGCCCAGCTGCCCTCCAGCATGGACACTCTCCTTACCCCACTTGGGTTGTGACGCCCTGTGCCAGCCAGCTCTTCCCCATGCAGTACCCTCCTTACCCCACTGAAGCTGTGGCATCCCAGGACAGGTCACCCTTTGTCTTAGTCACTTCAGACTGCTATAACCAAGTACCACAGATTGAGGTGGTGTATAAACGATAAAAATTTATTTCCCACTGTTCTGGAGACCAGACGTCTGAGATCACGGTGCAAACACGGTCCAGTGTGGTGAGACCCTCTCCCAGGGTTCTCTCTCCTTGTGTTCTCACATGGTGGAAAGAGAGTGAGGGAGCTCTGAAGTTCCCTGTTTACCAGGGCACTCATCCCATTCATGAAAGCTTCCCCCTGGTGACCCAATCATCTCTAAAAGCCCCACCTTCCTAATACCATCACACTGGAGGTTAGGATTTCAACATAAGAATCTGGTGGGGGGGGGGGGGGGGACACAAACCTTCAGTCCATTGTATTTTTTTTTTTAATTTTTAATGTTTATTTACTTTTGAGAGAGACAGAGCATGAGCGGGGGAGGAGCAGAGAGAGAGGGAGGCACAGAATCTGAAACAGGCTCCAGGCTGCAGGCTCTGAGCTGTCAGCAGAGCCCAACGCGGGGCTCGAACTCACGGACCCGTGAGATCATGACCTGAGCCGAAGTCGGACGCCCAGCCGACTGAGCCACCCAAGTGCCCCAGTCCATTGTATTCTTGTGCCCACATGTCCTCCTTTCTCTGTGCAGGCTCCAGCACTGTTACTTCTGGGGTTGCCACCGCCCTTTCTCTCCGTCCCTGATGCAGGCCAATTTTGCCTGGTGCCACCAAATGGCTTTGTCTGAATTGATTAGAAGGGAGAGGACAAAGAGGAAGTGAAAGAGGAAGAGGGACTGTTCCTTTATTTTTAACATCCGGTATGTCTTTGCAGGGACCACGTTGTGTCCATTCCCCTTGGTACACAGTATGTCACGTTGCTTCTTCTTGTACTTGTCTAGTTCCTTGGGTTTGTTTTCCTTTGTGAGGGGATTCCACTTACGTACTTCTTGCATCGCCATTGCCTGTCTTCTCATCTATCAATGTCTTTATGATTTATTTTATCTGATTAAAAAAATTTTGTTTAATGTTCATCTGTTTTTGAGAGGAGAAAGGGACAGAGCACAAGTGTGTGAGGGGCAGAGAGAGAGGGAGACACAGAATCCGAAGCAGGCTCCAGACTGAACTGTCAGCACAGAGCCCAATGCAGGGCTCGAACCCACAAACCACAAAAGATCATGACCTGAGCCGAAGTCAGACACTTAACCAACGGAGCCACCCAGGTGCCCGTGCCTTTATGATTTATTTTAAAACAGTATTTTCATTTCACTATCAACACAGTTCCATTTCAGTGCTCTAGTTTTTTGTTTTGTTTTTTTACTGCGTTTTCAGCCATGTTAATACCCCCCCAGTGCTCCTCCACTTTTGCTTTGAATTCTGTGATGTTTCTTTTTTTCCTTGTACCTGTGTTGCTCTGAGTTCTACAAATGTGTAAGATCAAGTTTTATCTTGTCTTGTTTTCTCACGATGTCTTCTCTGGGACTATATATTTCTCTTTTGTATTTTTTTTCTTCATTAAGTCCTTTTTCATGAAGCTTCTTTAAGTCACATGACCAAATATTTGGTCAGAATTTTCATCTATTTCATGGCAGCTTTGTCGGGTGATTCCTTGTACCTGGTAAATTTTGCTGCAACTTTCTTTCTTCTTTCTTTCTTTCTTTCTTTCTTTCTTTCTTTCTTTCTTTCTTCCCTTCCTTCCTCCCTCCCTTCCTCCCTCCCTCCCTCCCTCCCTTCCTTTTCCCTTTGTATTAATGCTGGCTGCCTTTGAATTTCCCTGGTTTACCTTATTGTTGGAGGTTGCTCCACAGGCCAGAGTTTTGCTCTGTTGTTTTTCTTCCATTGATTGTTACTGGTTGTTTTATTTCCCCAGTGAGATGTCTTTGCTGTCCTCCTTCCTGCCACAGCCCTTACTGTATGCAAGGGATATTGATTTATCATCTCAGGCTGGGCCTCTTACCTAAAGGGCCTCTTACCTTCATGCTGGCGTTTTCTTAAATCTGTTGCCCCTGGGCTGTTTTGCATTTTACTTCCTTATTCTACCCTCTACCTGGAGGGACTTCCACAATTTATTCCCTTTGCAAAGATTATGAAGGGAACTCACCAGCTTTTGGTAGCCTTTATGCATATTTGGAGTCTATGGATCTTATGTCTCCTAGAAGTTTGTATATTTCCCGTTATTTATAAAACTCCTGCTTCCTCTACTAACACACACACAATTTCTGACACCATACGTGTGGGGACTTTCTACACCAAATAATTCTCCGATTTTTGGAGGATACCAAGTAGGTTCCTACAATTTAACTTACTTCCAACACTAACTGCCTGGAGTTAACACAAGCCACACAGGTCACAGGCTCAGTCCTGCAAAGCTGTCCTCATTTCAAATGCCAGTTGCAAGTCACCTATACTTTGGACTGGCTATAAATTGGAGGTTTCCATGATCCTCTCCTGGTATTTAATAATTTGCTAGAACAGCTCACAGGAGAGAGGAAAACACTTTATGTTTACTGGCTTATAATAAAAGGTTGAATAAAGTGTACAAGTGAACAGCTAGATGGAGAGGTACATAAGGCAAGATCCAGAAGGGTTCTGAGTGCAGGAACTTCTATATGCTTGGAGTTGGAGTGTTCCAATCTCCTGGCTTGTTGATGTGTCCACCATTCCAGAAGCTCTCTGAATCCCATACTTCAGGGATTTCTATGGAGACTTCATCACAGAGGTGTGTTTAATTATCAACTCAATCTCTAGCCCCTACCCTCTCCTGGGAAGATGAGGGTGGGGTTGGAAGTTCCAAGCTTCTAATCCTCTTAGTCTTTCTGGTGACCTGTCCCCAGCCAGAGGCCCCAAGGTCATCCCAGTGGAACACAAGATAAGGATTTAGGAGCTCTTGGTAAGACTCCTATCACCCTGTCACTTAGGAAATCACAAGAATTTTGTGATTTTCAGGAACCAGGGTCAAAGACTAAATATTATCAGGAACTGAGGGCAGACACCAATATAGATATTTCTTATTATTCCACACAAATCATTATTCTTTTGCCATTTCAATGCTTTTGTGTAGCTGACAATTCTTTTTATTAACTTCCTCCTGTTAATAAAATTGCTGTGTGGTTTTTGTCACCTGATTAGATTCAGACAGATGTATGTATATGGCTTTTGGGTTTTCTGGTATGAAAACAAGTTTTTCCATTCTTCTTGTGTTCCTTTTAGGATTTTTCTATCTACATTTAAATACTTGATTAATTTGTTATTTATCTTGGTATAAGGGACAGAATACAGATATTTGTTAATGTTTTTTTTCAGATGACTACCTAGATGTTTCAACTGCATTTATTAAATAGTCCATCTTTCCCTTCTTTGATCTGAAGACCTTTATCATCAAATTTCTATCCACATGTGGGTCTATTTCTGGATTTTTAATTTTGTTCCATTGTTCTACGTGTCTGTCCCTCTACCAGTAATATACTTTTAGTTATTTAAAAAAAATTTTTTTTTAATCTTTATTTATTTTTGAGAGAGAGAGACAGCGTGTGAACAGGGGAGGAGCAGAGAGAGAGGGAGACACAGAATCCGAAGCAGGCTCCAGGCTCTGAACTGTCAGCACAGAGCTCCACGTGGGGCTCGAACTCACAGACTGTGAAATCATGACCTAAGCCGGAGTCAGAAGCTCAACCGACTGAGCCACCCAGACGCTCCTATACTTTTAGTTACTTTAACTTTATATTTTCATATCCTGTAGGGCTAATCTTCTCTCATACTCTTTTATTTCTGAATTTACCTGGCCATTCTTCTTTTCTTTCACTGTTTTCTATAAGAACTTTAGAATCAGCATGTTTAACTGATTAATGAAAAATTAATCTCCAAACCTAGATCTCGGTTTGACTTTCCATTGGTTCTACGGTTGTTTTTTCTACTGTCTCCATCAAGGGAGTTTAAAAACTTTTTAAATGAATCTTTCTTATTAAAGTTTAATTTGCATTCCCATTATCATTGTTAAAGGAGAGCATTTTAATTGGCCATTTATTTTCTCCCCCTTATTTTGCAAATTGCCTGTTCTGTTTAATTAGAATTTACTGCCAAAGTTTACAGGGGTTATTTTCCTTTTGTTCATTTATAAATGTTGACTTAGAGATGTTACGTAATCTGGAAACTAATTTGTTGCCAGGCAGATGAACTGGAAATATTTTCTCCTGGTCTGTGGCTTGTTCTTCAGTAGTGCCATTTGATTTTTTAAAATTTAGTTTTTAAATATAATAACATTTATCAATCTTTTCTTTTATGGCTAATACATTTGGGATCTTATTTTATAAAGAAATATTTTCCAGGGTACCTGGGTGGCTCAGTTGGTTAAGCATCCGACTCTTCATTTCGGCTCAAGTCATGATTTCACAGTTTGTGGGGTTGAGCCCCGTGTCGGGCTTTATGGAGTTTTGGGGTGATGGTGGGGTCCGGACCCAAGGACCAAGAAAGAATTCTTCAGACATCTTTGGTGTAAGAAGGTGATTTTATTAAAGCACAGGGACAGGACCTATGGGCAGAAAGAGCCGCACTGGAGTTGTAAAGAGTGACTGGTTATATACTATGGAGTTGGCGGAGATAAAGTCAAGAGAGTTTCTTAAAATTTTTTTTTTTTTACATTTATTTATTTTTTGAGAGACATAGAGAGCACAAGTTGGGGAGGGACAAAGAGAAGGAGACACAGAATCCGGAGCAGGCTCGACTCCAAGCTGTCAGCACAGAGCCTGACACGGGGCTCAAACTCACAAACTGCAAGATCATGACCTGAGGTGAAATCTGTCGCCTAACCAACAGAGCCACCCAGGCGCCCCTAGGGGAGGTTTCTTAAAAGGATTTTCATATGGTAAAGAAGACTCACAGATCACTGGAGGCCTAGCTTTTGTCAAGCTAAGGTTGTTTTTCCCTCTAGCAAAGCATTCACATTGCAACAGTGGGGAGTTCCTGGAGAAATGTTATACTCTTTATTTGCCTCAAGCATTTGTCAATAGACTGCAGGTTTTAAGGAAATTTAATCTTACCTGCATTTCCTTCTGGTCTTTGTTCCCCACATCACTATGGAGGGGAGGGTGATAGGGCTATAGGTTTCTGGAGGTTAGGCTATTGATAAGATTGCCTTTTTCTTTTAATTTACTAAGATATTTGTAAACCTATGGAGACTCATGTCCTGCATGACTGTGAAGTGTATCTGTTAACCTTTGGTTTTCTTTCCCTTTCCTTTGTCCTTGTGAGAAGGAAAGCCAGCAAAAGCAGATAAAAAAAAGTGCCAGCCAGATACCGGAGGCAGGATACTTCCTTTGCATGTTTTTGGCTTCTGTAATCCTGCTTGCCTCTCACATCAGCCAGCTGCCTGCAAAGCACAACCGATAGTGCCTCCCGGTGCAGCCAATAGAATGTTTCCAAAGACCCGGAAGCTAGCCAGGCATAGATGAAGGCCCGCACCAGGGCTCAGGGCTCAGCCTTTGGACGTGACTCCTCTGGCCCGGCGCTGGCGGGCCCTGGTGCGAAATAGTGTCTTTTCTGATTCCCCGAGTGCACCTTGCTCGTCTCTTCCTGGGTGCCGAGTACTTGCTGTAACCCTTGGGCAGCCAGGAGTGCCTGAGGGATATCACAGGCATCCCACCGGGCCGGGCGGGGGTTGTGGCATGCCTCCTTGCCTTAAGCTCCCTCATCAGGGTTCTGCGCTGACAGTGTGGGTGACTGCTTGGGACTCTTTAAAAAAAAAAGAAAGGAAGAAAAATATTTTCCTAACTTAGGGTCAGAAAGATTTTTTTCTGTGCTTTTTTTTTTATTTTAAAAGTTAGTTTTTCACAGTTAGTGCTTTCCATGTAGAAGTGATGTTTATGCATGGTATGAGGTATGTTTAAATTTTATTGTTGAATATGGCTAAGCCATTTGCCAGCACCAATAACTTAAAATGTACTTCTGACATAGATTAAGTTTGTTGTTGTTTTAAAGATTATTTTATGTTTATTTATTTATTTTTGAGAGAGAGAGACAGATTGTGAGCAGGGGAGGGGCAGAGAGAGGGGGGACAGAGGATCTGAAGCGGGCTCTGTGCTGACAGCACAGAGCCTGATGCGTAGCTGGGACCCATGAGCCGTGAGATCGTGACCAGAGCCAAAGTCAGACGCTTAATGGACTGAGCCACCCAGATGTCCAAAGTTTGTACAGGTGCATATGTACCTCTCTGGGCTCTCAGGGTGGCTCTTTGTGTTCTTTCTTTCCCTATGCCAATTCCACACTGTTTTAATTACTGTAAGTCTTGCTTTTCAGACTCCTTACCCTGTTCTTTTTCTCCCCAAATTGGAGTGGATTGAAATTGCATTGGATTATAGATTAATTTGGGGAAAATGGACATTTTTATACCTTTGAATGTTTATAATAACATGGTATATTTCTCCATTTATCTAGTTCTAAAATACCTTGAATAAATTTGCATGCATTTCTCTGTAAACATCATGAAAATGTTTTAATTTTTGAGAGAGTGAGCAGGGGAGGACAGAGAGAAAGAGGGAAAGAGAGGATCCCAAGCTGTCTCCACACTGTCAGTACTGAGCCCAATGGGGAGTCCAAACCCATGAACCGCGAGATCATGACCTGAGCGAAAGTCGGATCCGCTCTTTATCCTTCCCCTTCAGCAAAACTTTTGCCTTGTGTTTTTGGAGTTTTTCTCAAAAGAGGAGTAAAATCTACCCTCGGTACTGATGTTGGACTTGGGTAGAGGTCACAATGTGCAGTGTTGACACTCTCATTTGTACCCATGGGACTTTAAATTATGGAGGTGACTGAGTGACATGGAGAGACCAATGCCATTGAAAGAAGAATGCATTAGTTACATTTGCCAGGAGAGGGGGGCCTGTCATGCCACTTAGGGCCGCAGGGAAAAGCACCAGTGTTGGTCAGGAGGCAGAAAAGAGTGAGGGGAAGGCACGGACCACGCCTTTATTGGGGTTTCCCCATGAAGGCGAGGCAGGGCAGGGTAAATAAACAGTTTAGGATTAGCTAGTTGGAATAATTCTGGCAGCCTTTGGGCTATGGCTGCGCGTCTAGTTGCTTGGTATCTGGCCCCAGGGTGATTTAGATAAGGGAAGTTGTCACCCTGCATTTGAGATGCGTGCCCCCAGGCAATGTGTTTACTGTCTTTAGGAATTAGCTAGCTCCAGCAGAAGCAGTGTCTCAAGTCTGGAAGGCCCTCAAATGTCAGAGCATCGACAATACAGGAAATATTGTGAATATAGAGACCGGGTCTTGGGGTGAATTGTGAGTTCCTGCTTGCCTTCTTGTGCTTGTGTCTTAGGGATGCTCTTATAATGCAGGTGTGGCCCACTGGTCTCTGAAGAGTGAGAGAGAGAGGAGCAGAGCTGCCCCAGCCAAACCCCAGCCCACAGCCAGGCTGGGGGCATCTGCTGAACTCCACCTGCCTTAGGTGTGCAAGCAAGAATGCACGGTCATTGTTTCAAGTGCCTGAGTTTGAGACGATTCGTCACATAGCATTACTGCAGCAATAGTTACTGACACAACTGGTGTGTTTTATCAAATAATGATTGGGAAAAGATAGGGCAAAATGGGCAGAGAGGGAAGGGTTAGGACCTGAGGCCCCTGGGTGGGGAAGAACACATATTTTGGAACAATGCTGGGAGCGGCTGACTACAGTAAACCCCTTCAGGTGGAAGGTCCCTCTTAAGAATGTAACAGACACCACCCACTCCCCCTCAGGTTCTCCTTAAGAATTTGACAATCAATCAAAATACCTAACTAAAAAAAGTAAACCATAAAACTTATGTTATATGAGGGACAATGTGACCATAGTCGGACTCCTCACACAATGGAAAAGAGCCAATCAGGAAAGGACACCCAGCATCTAGAATTATCCAGCCAGTAAGGGCAGAATCTGAGAAGGAATGAGGGGGAAGGGAAGGGGAGATGACCAGAACCTTATAAAACAAGGCCCCTTGCCTACAGGTCGAATGTCCCCTCTCTGTAAAGAGAGCTTTCATGCTACCCTTACTTTCTTACACTCTAATAAACTTTTGCCTGCTGCTCATTTTCTGTCCACCTCATTTTTCAAAGCGGTAGGACAACGAATCCTGGATACTGAGGTTAAAAATCCTGCAACAAAATGACACTTTCTAACTTCTTGGTGTTAGTGTGTTAGAAAGTGATTTTTTTTCTAAGTTGAACCTTCTTCGTTCTAATAATTGTTGATTCTACATGATGAAGTTTTGGAGCGGTGTGGGTCCGGAGCCAACGGCCAAAGAAAGAATTCTTGAGACATCTTCGGTACAAAAAGGTGGTTTTATGAAATCATGGGGATGAACCCGTCCTCAGGAAGAGCTGCCCGGCATCGTGAGGAGTGACTGATTATATACTTGGGAGTTGGGGGAGGTAGAGGCAAGAGGAAGTTTCGGAAAGGACTTTCATATGCTAAAGATCTTGGAGGATCTTGGAGGCCTAGCTATTGTCAAGCTAAGGGTGTTTTTCCCTCTAGCAAAGCATTAACATTAAGATGGGAGCGGGTTCCTGGAGGAATGTGGTATGCTGCCTGCCTCAAGTATTTGTCAATGGGCTGCAGGTTATAAGGAAATTTAATTTGATCTGCCATTTCCTTCTGCCTTTGTTTCCCACATCACTATATAGACAATCATCTTGCCTGTGAATAATGGCAATTTTGTTTTTCCATTTTCAGTTATTATAATTTTATTTTTATTTTTGCCTTGCTCCAATGGTTAGATTTCCAGTGCAATGCTTGATAGACGCAGGGATCATAGTCATTCTTGTCTCCTTCCTGACTTCGAAAGAATTTAGTTATTAAGTACATTAATTTAGTTATTAAGTGCATTGTCTACTGCGGTGTTTTTGTAGGCTTACATTACGAGACTAAAGCAGATCTCTTCAGTTACTTTCAATTTTTCTCGCGTTAGTATTACAGTGTAGCAAATATTTTTTTTCTGTAGCTGTTGAGAGAATATGTTTTTCTCCCTTAATTTGTTAATATGGAAAATAATTTATATTAAGAGATTTTCTGAAATTTAGAAATAAGCATGGGTGAGATAAGCTAATTTTGCCATGATAGAATAAAGAAATACAATGTTGGACTCAATTTTCTAGTACTATGTTCAGAAATTCTGCATCCATGTTTGTAAACTTTTTCTTTGTTGTTCTATTGTCTGCTGGTAGTAAGACTATCCTAAGCTCATAAAACAATTGGGGCAATGTCCCCCCCCCCCTTTTTTTTTGAGAAATTTGCACTATATTGGAATTATCTCTTGGGGAGCCTGGGTACCTCTGTCTGTTAAGCATCCGACTTTAGCTCAGGTCATGATCTCATGGTTCGTGGGTTTGAGTCACGCGTCGGGCTCTGTGCTGACCTCTCAGAGCCTGGAGCCTGCTTCAAAGGGATTCTGTGTCTCCCTTGCTCTCTGCCCTTCCCCCGCTCCCAGTCTGTCTCTGACTCTCTCGGTCTCAAAAACAAATAAACATTAAAAAAAAATAAAAATAAAAAAATGATCTCTTCTTTGACATTTGGCAGAATGTTCCTATAAAGCCACTTGGATCTGTTGTTTTTTTTTTTTCTTCCCTCCTTTTCTTATAAGATTTTTAGCTTCTGATTTAATGTTATAGTAGCAAAGAAGTTCTCCATTTTTTCCTAAGTTTCAGATTTGTACAAAAAGTAGTATATAGTGTTCTCTTACTCTTTTTTTTTTTAAATTATCTTCATTGGCATATTTTTTCTTTATTTGTATTTAATTGTTTAAAAAGCCAAAATATTATGGATTCCAGTTCCACTCTTTCCCACTCTTTCTTCTCTCCCAGAAGGTACCCCTTTCTCTTTTTCCTTCTGGCATTTAGACTTTTTATTTCTACATGAGTACTTTTTTGTCTCTTGGTTCGTTCCTATTTTCTTCACATTTTCGATCATTTTGTTTTTCACATGATCTCTCATGTAAAAAAATCATTTAGGTTTCTAATGACATAAGGTAAGGACATTTGTTTTTTCCTCACAGAAACCCATCTCTGCATTTCTGCCAAGCCCGTGACGCTCCCAGCTGTTCCCAGCCAGTTACTGAGTGTGGCAGGGATACCAAGGCAGGTCCATTCCTAGGAGATGTGCAACTCCTTTGAAGGTGACCTTGGCTCAGGGACTCCTCAACATCCTTGGTCCACTTGCCTTCTAGCTGCACCGCAAAGCTGCTTCCACACAACTTTCCTTCTATCCTTGCCTTTCTCCTCCACTCAAGGCCAGACCTGCAGCATGGGCTGATGTATCTTCCAGGTTTTCTTGAGTCCTTCCCCATTTTCCTTCCCTAGGGTTTCTCCTAATACATTCTTTGCACAGTTAATATTGTCTTGGTGTCTGCTCCTTGGAAAGCCCATAGTAACGTTCATGTGGTGAGAGGTGTACATGTGTCAGAACAAGAGTCATGTAGAGTCAAGAGAGCCTCCAGATAGGTTTGGGGATCTTCCAAGGGAAAGACCCAGGGAAACATGTCAGGTACTAGAATTCCCCCATTGTGCAAGGCAGAACCTTGCTATCATGCAAGGTAGCATGATCCAGCATGGAAGTGTGGAGGGGTGCCTGGCTGGCTCAGTCAGTAGAGTGTGCAACTCGATCTCAAGCTTGTAGGTTCAAGCCCTATGTTGGGTGTAGAGATTACTTAAAAAATACAAAAAATTAAAAATAAATAAATAAATAAATAAATAAAACCTTTAAAGAAATGTGGACATGTTGGTATAGCATCTTTAGACAAAGTGTCTCAAGACATCCTCTCTGGCTTCTTGTGGCTCCAGAATGTTGCCCAGACTATCAGAGCATTCCCCATGTTCCCTCACCTATACCAAAAGCAAACTTGTCGTTAAGGTGGTATAGACCCCAACAATGGCCATGGATGTGGATGACCTGTACAAAGTGGATCCCCATGGTCAACGGACTCTTACGTAACCAGTGGCTCATTTGAAATGTAACAATTCCATGTATGTTATAGTCCCTATTCAGCAAGATATGGCATAAACTCTGGATTGGTGACTAAGTGTATCTGGCAGGGATCTTAGTTGCAAGCAACAGGAACTGATTTACGCAGAAAAAAGAATTTATTAATATGATATTAAATAACAATAACAATAGCTAACATTTATTAAACCTTTACACTTTGCCAAGCATTCTTTGCAATTCTTTGAGTATGACATTCACGTAATAGTTTTCACAACCTTTATAACAACATAATAGTACCTCTGAGATTGGTACTATGATTATCTACACATTTTGGATAGGGAAATGGCACAGAGAAGGTAAGGGACTTACCCAAGTCCCATAACTCACGGATGATAAAGCCCGGGTTTAAACCCCAGCAGTTGGAACCCAGAGCTTCTCTGTGGCTTGCTCACTCTGTGGAACTGGGGGTAAAAGTGCTATGTGTGTCGGGGACGGGGAAGGACTAAAAAACAAAGCCTGAAGGATATTAAATCAGGAACAATATTCCAGATATTCTCCTCAGGGAGAAATCCTGAGGCTTGTGCTGCTTACACCACTGATGCTGTCTTTGGTCACTGTCCCTAGAACTGCCACCACTGTCACCACTTACTAACCATATGGGTTTTCTGCTTCAAAGTTTCTGACTCAAAATGTAAATGCTTCTGATTGGCGGAACCATGTCTGTGTGCCCATACCCATGCTGGAATGTTCCATGAGGAACATTCTGTAGCTTCTATGGTGGGATACAAACTGCTTCATAAAGGGAGGGACTCCTTGTACATAAAAAGGAATTCAAATGCTGGGCAGCCAAAATGAATGGCAATGTTGTTATACAGATATCTTCTTTTTCTTTTTCTCCTATCTGAAAGGGACTTTACATCTTGTTTTTTCTCCAGCATTGTTTTGGAGGTGATCAAATTTCTCACTGTACAGGTTGCTGTGTGATGATGAACCACAGCTTAAACTTTCAGAAAAGAACAGAGATCACTAAGAGATCCTGAACTCAGTGGAATGTAGTGACTGTATATAGTCCCTGGTTGCTTCCCTTTGGGGAATAGGATAAGTGTATCAGGTGGCTTTGGCCTGGTAACAAATCACCTTACCATGCAGTGGCTGATCGTAGTAATCATTTATTAGTCAATGATTCCGCAGGTCAGCAATTTGTGCTGGATCCCCAGGACAGCTCCTCTGCTCTTGGCTGGGCTCACTCAAATTTCTGTGGCCTTCCTCCAGTTTGGGAACCCTTCAGTCAGTGGTCCGTCTCTTATTTCTAGCTGCTGGCAGGGCAAACAAGGCATTTGGTTATGTGTCTCTCCCCATGCAGCGCATTCACCTGGTTGATGTCAGTCCCAGGTGGAGTGAGAGAGGGTAAGCTCTGATATGCAAGCACTTTTAAAGGCTCTGCTTACTCCAAGTTTGCTATTGTCTCATGAAGGGACATGAGGCCACACTCTGGACTACTATGGGAGGGCACAGCGGTATAAGAGCTTGAGAGTCAGCTGTTAAATTTCCAGGAATTTTGCAAGCCAGCTGTTAAAAACTGCTCCTAGCTTGAAATTGGCCCCATCATGGGAATATTTATACCATAGAAATTGACAAGTGCTACAAGCCAGCGCTCCCCCCACCCCCCGCTTTTCAGAAAAGCGGTTTACCAGTGTGTCACTAGGACCATTTGAGGACATGGCTACACAGGGAGAAATTACTGCAGCTGTTTTTGAAAGAATCCATCAGAGTGAACTTTTTTTTAATTTGAGAGTAATGGTTTTTAAGCATAACCATTATTTATACACACACACGCGCGCACACACACACAGGGTTGTATATGTGTTTAGAAGTCAGTGGTTCACTTTGCAGTGGTTCTTAAAAACTTCTTAAAAAAAAGCATCCTTTAGTCTTTTCTAGTAATAGTCCCTGCTCGAATCCAGCTAGGCCGTTCTCTTGACATAGTGATTTATCTAAAGGACAAACCCAGGAACCAAACCAATTTAGTCAGAATTATTCCCCAGGGTTTTTTCAAACTGAAGTTAGGAGAGGAAAGTCCCTCTCTTTTCTCTTACAAATTGTGATGGGATGAGCCAAGAGCTGCCAGCAGCCATAATCACACAATTGTGGGGGCACCCAGTCTAAGAGGGAAAAGCTAACATACAGAGATTTGCATGAAAGAGACACAGGGAGAGAGAGAGGAGAAAAGACAAATTCATCCCAGCCCTTCTTATTTTTTGGTTGTGTCTAATATTATATATATATATAATAATATATAATAACAATAATATAATATATTAACATATATTAATAACATATAATTATATTATATATTATATATAATTATATTATAATAATATAATAATATATATAATTTGCATAATTTATATATTTAATTTATACATTATATATGTAAACTTACATATTATATATAATTTACATATATAAATATATATATTTTTTTTCCTGAAGAGGTTGAATGAACAGTTTTTGTCACTTGCAATCAAATAGTCCTAAGACAGGAATAAAAATAGTTTGTTGAAGAGGCAGAGAAACCAGGACAAGGAAGGGGTCCGTATTGCTGTGCAGAGACAAGATCTGTGTCGGGACATTGTGTTCCTCCCCAGGTGGTGAAATAAACAAGGGGGTGGTGGTGCTGGAAATATTATATGAAGAGCTCCTCTGCAATTTGTAATTTTTCTCTGTGTCACTTCAATGTATGGTTGCAGATAGCGGAAATGACTCCAGACAACTGGTGTGGAAACAGACTTAATACAGGGAGTTGAGTGATTTACAAAATTGTTGGAAGGGCAGGAGGGGCAGCCTGGAGGCTGCACTCCCAGGAATGTTTCCCCTATAACAACACTACACAGCTGGCCTGCCAAGGAGATCAATATTCTAGCTGCTGGCTTGAGGATAGACCACTCAACTGTGATTCACGTAAAAAAAAAAAAAAAAACAACCTGGATGCCCCATGCTCTGCATCTTTGCAACCACAAAGCTGGCACCAGTCACTGAGATTTGATTCTGTATCCACATAGAAACCAAATATCTCCTTGACTATGCTTGCTAGTAGATGGTCAGTAGCCACAGAAGCATCTATGCACTTCCCAGTCGCATGCTTCAGATGCAATAGTAGTTACCATTTTCTTCTGTATCCTTCCAGAAAATTTCCAAGCATAAACAAGTATATATGCTTGTGTGTGCGTTAGGTACATGTGTGTAAAACAAATAGGATCACACCAAATGTTGGTCTGGTTGCTCACTGATATAAAGGACCTCTATTTGGATGCCTTTCCTAAGTGAAGGATGAAAGAATGCAGCCAGGTTTCTTAAGCAAATCACTCTAATCCCTAATTTTAACATGGCACCAGGATCCTTGGGAATAAATGTAAAATATTTAGGAGCAACACTAAGAATTAAATTAATAATGGGGGAAGCATACAACTCTTTGAAAACCACTTCAAAATGAAGCATTCTTTTGAAAGTAAAGTTTGGATCTGTATATAGACATCTTTTTCATTTAAAAACAAGATTTTCTATAATTTATGAAGGTGAAAACATATAGTCATTAATTTCTTATTTTATTTTATTTCATTTTATTTTTTTAAAGTTTATTTCTTTATTTTGAGAGAGAGACAGCAAGAGAGTGAGCGCATGAGCAGAGTAGGAGCAGAGTAAGAGGCAGGGAGAGAGAATTCCAAGCAGGTTTCACACTGTCAGCTCAGAGCCTGACTGACACAAGGCTTGAACTCCTGAACCTGCGAGATTGTGATCTGAGCCAAAACCAAGAATTGGACGCTTAATGACTGAGCCCCCCAGGTGCCCCATTCATATTTTTTTTAGAGGGCAGAGTTTTACACTTTTGCCTAAATGCTATTTTAAAATGTACAGAGCAAAGAGCAAATACATGTTCTTTTAAAAATGCAGCGTAAGGAGCAAAACTAAAAGCAAAGTTTTTAAAACTTCCAAAAGCTAGAAACTAAGAAAACCTAAAATACATGAAAATAAAGAAAAACCTCTGAATCTGAGAGTAAATGGCACCCATGGGCCTGCTTTCACATAAGGGCTAATTGGATTAATATGTCACCTAGTCAATGTCACTGAATCATTGATAAAAGACAGAGAAAAGTCTAGATGGTGAGGCAGGGACCGGGTAGAAAGATAGCCACTTGGCAGAGAGGGCCAGTCTTATCCTCACTTGTCACCGGGCCTCCCAGGCACATCATGGGCACTCCCTGGGGCCCTGCGGGCTGTGAGAGGGACAGAAGAGGCTGGGCGACCCTGAGTTACTGCTTTTGTTTGGTGACTCTGCTGCAGGAGCCCCATCTCTGCCTGGGATTCATTCATCCTGGCGCTACTCATGACTGTTAATTGTCACAGCGCAGGGAGTGGCCTCATGAGTGCAGCCTCAGAGGGGAGACAATCCAGCCTCAGAGGGGAGACAATAACATGGAAACTTGGCCCACGTTGCTCCGGGAATCTGGAGGGGCCTGACTGGGCCACCCAGGGAGCAAGTGTGGAGCCCGGAGAGGGAAAGGCAGCGGGGCCTCTGGCTCAGGTGAGGGGGCCTGAGTGAGGCGTTCGGGCTTGAGTTCAAATGCAGCTTCGGAGAGGAGACTGGTGTTTCAGAGATGCATCTGGCTCCTAGTGCTGAAAGGATTTGAGAAGAAGAGTGGCTCTGCAGAGGACCTGGGGTGGCAGCAGTAGGTGTGAGGGACATGGATGGGTCTGAGAGGCACAGCAGGGGAGGACTGGCCGGGTATTCTGGGTTGTGGGTCAGGGGAAGGAGATGGATGTCAGCCACAGCTCAGAGCTGGAGTCCTCGTGAGCAGGTGTTGCAGCCTGGGTTCCCCAGGCGGAAGTCTCTGAGGCACAGATTCATTCCAGAGGCTGACTAGGAGGTTCTTATGGGATCAACGCCTGAGGGAGGGAAGATGAGAAGGATCTGGAAAAGGGGAAGGCTGAGCCTGGATGCAGCCTCAGCAGAGAGTCCATCTGACCCTACATGGATGATCCTGCAGAGCTGTGCCGATTTAGGCAACGGGGCTGGGCTTTATGTCCTCACGCTGTTCCGTCTTTGGATGAGGACCTCCCTGGGAAAAGAGTGGCCTTATGTGGGGTGGCTCCCTGCAGCCTGCAGAAGAAATCTCTGGAGACTGATAGCTGAGGGCTTTCTGGCACCAGCACTCCTGGCAGTTGGGGAACTAATCCCATCACTCCCGAGGGGGATCTGGGCGGGCCATCAACCAGGTCTACCACGTCAAGGAAATGTGGTAGGGCTCAGAAGAACAACAGGTCTGGGGGAGGTGATGAGTCCCATTTTGGACATGTTGGGTGTTCAGTGTTTAAGGGATAGGCAGGAGGGGTGTATAGGTGTATAGGGTCCACAGCTCTGGAGGAAGGTCAAGGGAGAAATACAGACTCAGCAAAACCAGAAAAGTGGAGTGGAAAACAGAGGAATCAGTGGGGCACTCCAAGTCAGGGAGAGATGAAACCTGAGATCACCATCTGGCAGCTGGTGCTCAGGGGGGCCTCACAGGAGGAGTCATCTGGATAAGATCAGCAAAAACCAGTGAGTTCAGGAATTCCCAACTCAGAGGTTTTGGGGTTGAGTGAAAGCCCTGATCACACTCACTGGGATAGAGCTCTCCATGCTGATGTACAAATCAGGGGGGCAATATGGACTGCTTGGGGAGCCCAGAAGGCAGGATGCTCCCCTGGGGTCATTCTCCCCTTCAGCTCACCCCATCTCCCATGCCTTCCCTTCTCTATCTCCCTCTACCCATCTTTTGAGGCTTTCCTCTCCCCTTCTCTCCTCCTCCCTCTGTCCTGGTCTCTCCTTCTCTCCCCCTGGACCACTAGAGGGCGGCAGCTGGCAATCCAGACCCTGATGTCCACCCTCCAAGCCTTTGCCTGAATTCTGCCTTCTGGTGGTGGTGGGCAGAGTAAGCACCTCAATTACTCTCAGGCCCTGGGGTCCCTCTCCTGGGTCAGGCTTGCACTCACAGGTCATGTGGGAAACACCATGTTCAATAGTAGGTAGGGCAGGAACTGCTTCTTTGCCCTGCTTTGCTGAAGCATAAAGCCCTGGTGCCATCTGTACCTGCTTTGGACAGATGGGGACATCCAGGCCCAGAGAAAGGCCAGGACCTCCTCTAGATCTCGGAATTGCTAATCACATCCCCTTCCCCTATCATGGAGCTATAGGTCCACAGAGCCTTTAAGAAATTGGGGCTGGATCTTGTTCCTACTGGTTGTGTCCTAGGGTGTTTTTGAAAGGATTTTTCCTGGAAATAACAGGCTCTAATACTGTGCAGGGTGTCCAAAGCGCAGTGCTGGTCCCTGGGCTGCTGTATTCCGCCTCACCTGGAAGCCTCGCCTGGGGCCTGGTTGCCCGAGTCTGTGAGGCCCATGGATTCCTGAAAGGTTTCTTGTGACCACAGCTCAGAGAGACTGTATCTGAGCAGTGTGCCCGGACCTGCATTTCTAAAGACACGTTTAGGTCAAGAAAAACTGGTTCTTCCAAGTGAGGAGAACAAAAATGGAATGACCTGGGAAGCGGCCCCTACAATAGTAGGTTGAGGACTAGAGAGCTTGCCCAGAGTCAGACCCCATCTGAAACCCCTGCCTCCTCCTGTTGCCCCTCACATATAGCACATAGGCCAGCTTCATAGCTGCAACCACGCTCTGATCGAGTGGAAGAGATAGGATAGCTTTAGCATCTTTCTTACCTGTTCTTTCTTATGCTCCTTCTGGGAAGGTCGAAAGCACAAGCCAGAGCTGTGCAGAAGGGTTAGGCTGGGGCTGGAATGGATAGACAGGGGGCTGGGCAGTCAGAAGGTTGAGGACTTGTTCTCTCAATCAGGTCAGGTTAGGGGTTCTGTGTAGCTGGGGTCAGGTATGAAAGAGAAGAGGGGTGGGGCCATCTGGAGGCTGTGAGAAGCAGTGATCAGGACCGCTGATAGGAGGCAAGAAAGGTCTGTGCTGTGTGCAAGGACCTAGTGAGAGCCTTGTTTACACTTCCCATTGGGCATGGGCCCTTCTGAGCTCACGGAGGGGCAGAGTGGGAAGGGCAACCATCCTGCCTAGACCAGGGACAACGCAGTGAGCCTCTGGTGAGATCCCAGGGTTTAATCAGTGATCAGAATGACTAGCCGAGCCTCTTCTAAACTGTTTCCGGCAGCATCCTTGGGGGCTCTGCCCAGGGACTCATTCGACTCCCAGCTTCTCCTGGACTCTTCTCCAGTTCTGTGTAGTGCTACAAGCTCTTTCCAAGTCACACGCCACCAGCCCAGGGGACCCTCTTGTGAAATCCCAGACTGATCATGGGTACCGATCCCTTGGCCCTTAGACTGACCTCTGGATTCAGAGCTTAGAGCAGGAGTTTGTTCATTCACACACTCTCTTGTTCAGACTTTTACTCATTTATTAGCTTATCTCTAATCTATTTATTTATTTGCTCATTCATTTATTCACTCACTTACTCTCTCCCTCATTCTCTCATCCCTCCGGAAAACATTTCCTGACCATTCTTGCTAGGCTCAACGGTAAAACGTATAGAAACAAATGAGACTTTTTCTGACCTTCTCGGGGCTCACCTGATGAGAGGGGGAGATGGAAAAGCCAAGTAAACAATTGGAAAATGAGAGAGAAGGTGGTAAGTGCCGTAGAGGATACAGAGGTAACTGAAGCTCAGAAGAGAGGAATCTCTGGAAGGGTCACCGATACGGCTGCTTCAGTCTTGACCTGCTCTACTGGGAGCGAGGTTCCCTGATGTGCATGGAGACTGGGGTCATCACTCAGCATGGCTGGAGAAACCAGCTGACTCTGGGGCCTGGGCCCCGGGCTGCCCCACTTTACACTTCAGTGTCCTCACCAGGGAGCAGGGTGGTATTGGATCAGCTCATCTCTAGGGCCCGTGACTTCAGTGGCTCAGTGCGGGGTACAGTTGTGTCTCATGGGGGATAGGTTAATATTTAGCTAGTTTTGGATAAAAACTTTGCATTTATGAACAGTCTTTTACATATCCACAGCACGGTATTTTCTGGGCACTCAGTGCACATTATGCAGCGAAGAAAGCCAAGGCCAGCAGATGGGGCTCTCTGGAAGCGAGGAATCATTGGGTCTGGTTTCAAGGTTTCAAGTGGCACGTTTGCTCTTCGGCTCTCCCAGCAGAGCAGAGGATTGACAGGAAGGCTGGCTCACAGAGCGGTGTAAGCACCCGTGGGAGCCTTGGGGATTTGGGGGAAAAAGAAACACAGGGGAAGATTGAGCTTCTTGGTGTTGGGAGGACGGAGACAGATTTCCCTTAAAGGCAACTGAACTCAGGCTTTGGGATTGACCCTCACTTGGAAAGTCTTTCCAAAGCTGTGCAGTGAATTGTTTTTTTAAATAAAAAAATCAAGGTAAAATTAACATAATATAAAATTTGCCATTTTAACCATTTTAAAGGTACAATTCAGTGGTTTTTAGTATATCTATAATATTGGGCAATCATCAGTATTATATTATTCTAAAATGTTTTCATTGCCCCGGAAAGAAACTTCATTCCCATTAATCAGTGATTCCCCATTAACTCTTCCCATCAACCCCTGGCAACCACTAATTCACTTTCTGTCCCTTGGATTGACCTATTCTGGACATTTCATAGAAATGCAGTGCCTGAGTGGCTCAGTAGGTTAAGCATCTGACTCTTGATATCAGCTCGTGATCTCATGATTCATGAGATCGAGCCCCTGCACTGGGCTCTGTGCTGACAGGTGATAGCATGGGGCCTGCTGGGATTCTTTCCCTCTCTCTCTCTCTCTCTCTCTCAGCTGGCAGGTGTGCATGTGCGCTGTCTCTCAAAATAAATGAATAAACATTAAAGAAATGCAGTCACATGATAATATGTGGCCTTCTGTGTCTGGCTACTTTCACTTAGCATAATGCTTTCAAGGTTCATCCATGTAATAGCATGTATTAGTACTCCATTCTTTTTATGGATGAATAATATTCCATTGTATGAATGTACCACATTTGATTTATCCATTCATCAGTTGATGGACATTTGGGTTGCTTTCACCTTTTGGCTATTAAGAACAATGTTGCGGGGCACCTGGGTGGCTCAGTCGGTTGGGCGGCCGACCGGCTCAGGTCATGACCTTGCGGTCCGTGAGTTCGAGCCCCGCGTCGGGCTCTGTGCTGACAGCTTGGAGCCTGGAGCCTGTTTCAGATTCTGTGTCTCCCTCTCTCTGACCCTCCCCCGTTCATGCTCTGTCTCTCTCTGTCTCAAAAACAAATAAACGTTAAAAAAAAATTAAAAAAAAAAAAAAGAACAATGTTGTTATAAAAGATTGTGTACAGGTTTTTGGGTGAATGTATGTTTTTAATTCTTATGGGTATATACCTGCAAATGGAATTGCTGGGTCATATGGTAACTTTATGTGTAAATTTTTGAGAAGTTGTTCATTGTTTCCACAGTAGCCACACTATTTTATATTCCTAACAACTGTGTGTGAGGGTTTACATTCCTCCGCATCCTCATTGACATTTCTTATTTTCTGTTTTTCAATTATAGCCATCTTAGCAAGTGTGAAAAACTATCCCATTGTGGTTTTGATTTGCATTTCCCCATTGACTAATGATGTTGGACATCTTTTCATGTGGTTGGTGGCTATTTGACTATCTTCTTTGGAGAAATGTATATTTAAATCCTTTGCCCATTTTTAAATTGGATTGTTTGTGGGGTTTTGTGGTTGTCGTTGTTGAGTTGTAAGAGTTCTTTATATATTCTGAATACTAGACTCTTGTCAGGTATAAGTTTGGCAAATATTTTTTCTCATTCTGTGGGTTGTCTTTTCACTTTTTTGACACTATCTGATGCACACAAGTTTTAAATTTTGATGAAGTCCAATTTATCTCTTTTTCCTTTGTAGCTTATGCTTTTGGTGGCATATTTAAGCAATCATTGTCTAGTCCAAGGTCATGAAGATTTGCAACTAAGTTTCCTGCTGAGTTTTATAGTTTGAGCTCTCATATTTAGGTCTTCAATCCATTCTGAATTAATTTTTATATATAATGTGAAATAGAGGTGCAAATTAATTCTTTTTCATGTAGATATCCCATGCCCTAGCAGCATTTGTGGTTGTCTTTTAAATTAGATTAGGAAAAATGTGGAGGTAAGAACAAAAAATACATCGTTAATATTGTGTTATATTTGTCTATGTTGATACTTTTACCAGTGTTCTTTATTTTTTTGTGTGGATTTAAGTTACTGCTTAGTGCCCTTTCTATTCAGCCTGAAAGACTCCCTTTAGCATTTCTTGGAGGGCAGGTCTGCTAGTGATGAATAATCTTAGTTTTTGCTTATCTCGGAATGTCTTCATTTTTTTTTTTTTTTTTAATTTTGAGGGGGTTTTAATGGGAATTGAATTTTTTGGTGAACTTTCCCTTCCACCCCCCCCCCCCCCCCCCCAGCACTTGAAGATGCCATGTCACTGTCTTCTGGCCTCCATGGTTTTTGATGGCAAATCAGCTGTTAATCTTGTTGAGGAATACTTATAAAAGATGAATTGCTTCTTTCTTGCTGTTTTCAAGATTCTCTCATGGTCTGACTTGATCATTTGATTATGAAGTGTCTGGGTATTTCTTTGAGTTTATTCCATTTGGAGTTGAATTTCTTGGATATGTAAATAAATGATCAAATTTGGGAAATTTACAGCCATTATTTCTTCAAATAGAAGTTAACATAACTTCATTCATCTCCATAGGATGATGGGACATGAGGGCTTTTGGCTTATTTTCATGAACACTTTTGTGGGAGAATCATCAGCCCCATTTTCCTCATGGGAAATGGAACCAATAAAGATTCCATTGAATGCACAGTGATATAAAACATGACTCTCTGGTTCTTGGGTGCTGAATTTCTTCCTAAGACATCCATTTGGCTGAGCTTCAGACTGGGTCCATCAGCTACCCCATCACTTCTGATGGCAGCACAGGGATGTCATATAGGCTCAACTCTGCTTCAGAGATTCCTTCCTCACAGGCAGGCCTGACCTTGGACCTGAAGACCACACTTGTCAGATTCTGGGAGGGCAGTTGGATTTGCTAATTGAAGCCCAAAGAACTTCAGAGTCTCTAGTTCCATTCAGGAAGAGCTTTGAGGTGAGCCCTTCCCTACTCATTCCTACTCATCATCCTCTTCCCTCCCATTCCTGGCTGGTCTCAGCTCCTCAGCCTGGCATTTAGGGTCCTCCTCTTTAGACACCCTACTTGACAAGATGAGTCATTCAAAACAATCTTTATGTTCTCATAATGTTCTTCAGCTCACAGGTACATCCATATCTTTGTAGTAAAGAATTTAACTTTGCCCAAAGAGAGGTCTGGCCCTTGCCCTCAGCTTCTGGGAGGTAATCTCCAAGCCCTTGGAATGTTATGTTTGATTGCAGGGTCTTCATTTGCCTGGGGGCCTTGGGCCAGCCATATAGTAACAATGTGATTTTTGGATGGAGGCTTTGGGTCATAAAATATCAGCTTGATCTCCTGAGGGGCTGGAAACTGAATTCAGCCACATGAGCAGTCAACCATGTCTATGTGATAGAACCCCAATAAAGAGTGGACACCAAGGCTCAGGTGAGCTTCCCTGGTTGGCAATATGATATGCTTATTGTCATACTTTGATGCCTGGAGAATAACAATGTCCCGACTCCTCGGGGAGAAGAGAACTGGAAGCTCTGTGTTTGGAATTCTGTTGGATTCTGCCCTATGTCTTTTCTCCCTTGAGTGACCTTAATCTGGACCTGTAAGTGTAATAAAACATAACCTGAGTGTAAAAGCTTTTGGTGTGTTCTGTGAGTCTTCCTAGCAAATTATTGGACGTAAAGATAGTCTTGGAACCCTCCAAACTTGCTATTAGTGTTAGAGGTCAGGGTGGTCTTGTGGACTGTTCTCAGACATTGCAGTTGGCATCCACTAGCAACAGCCCCTGGAGAAGAAGAGGGTTGACATTTAAGTGTCTTAGTTACTACTTAGCTATTGCCAGGAAGGAAGCTGATTTTCTTTCCTGAGCTTCCAGGACTCTATCCTTTTTTATCTTCATTCCCTCCAATTCTTGTAGCTCCTTTTTTTTTCCCCCCTTAATTACTTCTCTGTCCTTTTGTCTTTCTTCGTACTGTGTAGGAATCTTGGAGGACCTCCTTCTGAATTTTGGAGGGCCCCCTCTTCAGGGATTTTCTCAAGAAGATGTCTCTACATTTTCTGAGGACCTATGTCAAGTAGGCTTCCATGAATCAAGGGGAGGAGGTAAGATGGACACCCCAGGAACCAGTGACATCTGTCAAGAGCTTTATTAATACACACGCACACGAGATCCAAGTAGCCCATATGGCTGACTTGAGCTAGGTCAGTCTGGGAGATCACAGGTGCCTTTCTGCTCACTTTGGGTGTCAGCATCTTTACTCTAAATGCTAGTGAGTTCCACTGACCTTTCTACAACAATACTAGTAGAGGTTCTATAACCCAAGATTTTAAAAGTGTAAGGGAAAGGGGTGCCTAGGTGGATCAGTTGAGCATCTGATTCTTGATTTCAGCTCAGGTCATGATCCTGGGTTCATGGGATCAAGCCCCGTCTCAGGCTCTGCACTGAGCATGGAGCCTGTTTAAGATTCCCTCTCTCTCAGGGTGCCTGGGTGGCTCGGTCGGTTGGGCGTCCGACTTCGGCTCAGGTCATGATCTCGCGGTCCGTGAGTTTGAGCCCTGCGTCGGGCTCTGTGCTGACAGCTCGGAGCCTGGAGCCTGTTTCAGATTCTGTGTCTCCCTCTCTCTCTGCCCCTCCCCTGTTCATGCTCTGTCTCTCTCTGTCTCAAAAATAAATAAACGTTAAAAAAAAAAAAGATTCCCTCTCTCTCTTTCTCTTTTTCTCCCTTTGCCCCTCTCTCCTGCTCATGCACGTTATCTATCTAAAATATAAAAAAATAAAAAAATCAAAATCAAAATATAAGGGAGAGTTAACAAAAAAGTTATAAACTATATCCTAAAATGAACATTATTCATAAATCAATGAAATATATATTTAAAATATATATTCATATATATATGTATATATATATAAAACTAGGGAACTAATGAAACTCTTAGCCAGATAGTATTGGCTAATGTTTAAGGAAAGCCTACTGCATTTCACCTACTATTCTAGCTACTTTGATTGGACTATGCTATTTAATCTTTACAGTAACACTATGTGGTGGGTATTGTAATTAACTGACAGATGAGTAGGGTGAAGTTCAGAGATCTTGTCCAACGTCACACAACTATGAGGGACTAAACCTGGGATTTGAATGCAGGATCCCATTCCACACCCTGTACTGTGCTTCTAACCACGTGGTCCTTTCCTTGTAGGGGTAAAGCTCTGTTCTGAACTATTTGAATCTTCTTTGATTGTCTTGATTCTTCCTTAAAGCAGGACTCATGCAATTTTAATTGGAATCCTGATAAAACAGGGGTTTTATTGCTTGGCTGATAAAACTATTGCAGAGACTTTTTTAGGTTCCTGATGTGTAATTGCTCTGCATTCTTATTGTTGGCACAGAGCACCCGTCCAACTGTTATTCCTCACATAGTGCTGTGGAATTGGGCAGCAGGGATTTCTACTAAAATCCCTCTTTCCTTGATCTTTTCCTTGATCCCTGGGTTACACTGGCAAACAGCTCCTGTATACTGTCTATACTGGAGTTTGAGTTGGACAGGGACCAGTCAATCAGTGAAGGCTCTGTGCCTGCTGAATGCCATGCCCTGGCTGTCTGGTCTCCGGTTCTGACTTCATCAAGTGCTGTAATCATTAACCCCTGCAGGAAGCCCGCAAGACAGACGAGAGTATCTGCTTCTGCTCAGCTAGACACAGTGACTGTTGAAGCCCTGAGATGGAGAGAAGTCAGGAAAGAAATGGTGGTGAGGGGGTGGCAGGACGGGAGCCAGGTGGTGAGGGGCTAAGGCTGAGGAGGGAGATTGGTTTGTGGAGTGCCGTGTCCCTGATGGCTGGCTGTATGATTGGCTCTGGCGTCTTCATGTCACCACAGGGGGTCTTGGTCTACATGGGCAGCCCTGGAGCCAGTCTTGTGGTCTGGGCAGGCTGTGGCCTCCTGGCCATGATGGGTGCCCTGTGCTATGCTGAGCTGAGTGCCCTGGTTCCCAAATCTGGAGGGGAGTATGCCTACATCCTGCAAATCTTTGGCTCTTTGCCAGCCTTCCTGGTTATCTACACATTTGTGTTGCTGGTCAGACCAGCTGCCATTGCTGCCGTCTCCCTGAGCTTCGCTGAGTATGCCGTGACCCCCTTTTACCCTGGCTGCTCCTCGATGCCCCAGGCTGTGCTCAAGGGTGTGGCTGCCTCCTGCATCCTGCTGCTGACGCTGGTCAACTGTTGGAGCTCACGGCTGGCCACCATGCTGGTGAACGTGTGCGCCGTCGCCAAAGTGTTCTCGTTGCTGGTCATCGTGGTGGGTGGGGCCGTGGTGCTGGCCCAGGGCCGGGGCCACACGGAAACCTTTTTGCTTGCCTTCCACAACACAACACAGCAGGCTGGGCGCATTGGCATGGCCTTTTACCAGGGCATGTGGTCCTTCGATGGCTGGAATAACGTCAACTATGTGGTGGAAGAGCTCAAGAATCCGAAGGTGAGTCCATAATACTTCTTCAGAGGGTGAAATCTCCAAACATTAGCTGTTCCAATTATTGTTATTTGAACTGACTAAAACCATGAGAAATCAGCTGAAAATGGGGGTACCCTTTTTGAAGTCATGAATGCCAGCCCACTGTCTACCTTAAGTAGTTTATGGAATTAGAGGAATAATAACTTCCCAAGTAAGCACAGAAATTTATAGGATCACACTCATGGTCTCATTTGCCTGGCAAGGTCGGTATTATCAACACCATTTTTCACATGGGAAAACTGAGGCTTAGAAAGGGGGAAGTGATTGTGAGGTCATACCACTAGCAAGAGGCCGTGCTTGATGACTCAGCTTGTTATCTGTCTTGATAGCTGAAACATTTGGACTCTTCAGTTACTATGGAAATTAACTCTTTGCTATAAATATATTTGCTTAGGTTGCTATTTGTTTTCTTTTTTTCCTGCAGGAGCCTTTAATTTTCAGAGGGTGAGAACTGAGTCTTTTCCTCTACATCCTCGGGGCTGGCTCAGGGGCCATTACATGTCTCACCTCTCAGCAGAGGCTCCCTGGAGGGGGGTTTGGGAGAATCTGGGGGGAGAAGAGGAGCTTGGAGACTGAAGTCCCAGAGCACAGAGAGACCGGGGTGAGAGCCAGAAGTCCTGGGACCTAGTTTTTATTCTTGCATGTAATTCCTCGTGCTTTAGTTCCTCCCTATCAACGGGATCATAATAGCTGCCCCACCTACCGCGCAGGGCTTGAAGGTATTAACTGTTATTAACTGGCGTAATCACTTGTGGATGGAGTGCCATAAACAGCTGTAATTTCAGGTGAATGGTTACTGTGTGTCCATGGTGGCTCTGGGTGAGGCCGGGGCTGCCAGGCAGGGGCACGGGCTCATTCAGTTCACAGGGCTAGACTCCTCTCTCTCTGAATCCAGGCTCTGGGCTCGGAGCTGGTCCAGGGAAAGAGCAAGGGGGTCCAAAGGTGACAAGCTCCCATGCCATAGAGCATGGATTAGCAAATTTTTTTCCATAAAGGATTAAAAAGCTAACATTTTAGGTTTTGTGGGTCACGACTCCTCTGTCACGATCACTCAACTCTGTTGCAAATAGCCGTAGGCCACAAATAAGGGTGGCTGTGCCTCCCTAAGAGTTTATTTACAAAAACAAGCAGTGGCTGGTTTTGGTCCACAGGCTGTAGTTTGCTGACCTCTGAATTTTTTTAAACAAATTTTTTAATGTTTATTTATATTTGAGTGAGAGAGAGAGAGAGTGTGTGTGTGCATGAATGGGGGAGGGGCAGAGAGAGAGGGAGACACAGAATCCAAAGCAGGCTCCAGGCTCCAAGCTGTCAGCATAGAGCCTGACAAGGGGCTTGAACTCACGAGCTGTGAGATCATGACCTGAACCGAAGTCCGACACTTAACCGACTGAGCCGCCTAGGCACCCCTGCATTTTTGACAAATGTGGGTTTCTTTCTTTCTTTTTTTAATGTTTATTTATTATTGAGAGAGAGACACAGAGTGTGAGCAGGGGAGGAGTAGAGAGAGGGGTAGACAGAATCTGAAGTAGGTTCCAGGCTCTGAGCTGTCAGCACAGAGCCCGACGCGGGGCTCGAACTCACAAACTGTGAGATCATGACCTGAGCCGAAGTCGGTGGCTTAATCAACTGAGCCATCCAGGCACCCCGACAAATGTGGGTTTCAAGCAAAAACAAAGCCATGCCTCTGAATGATGGACAATTGAAATTATGACTCTAAGTCTGAGCTCTGAAGCACATGTTAAGTGTATCTTTGTTTCACACTCTTTTTCAAGAAACGGCAGATCCTATGCCAAACCTGGGCCAGCGTTATGCCCATGTGCCCTGGAATTTGAGTAAAGAGTTAAGGTGTTTGAGAATGAAACCAGGAAATCTCACTGTTCTTGTGGCACAACCTGGGGCTTGGCTGTCATAGCTCATTAGCTGGCCGGTGGGCTGTCCAAGAGGAGTCGAATTCAAAAGCATGTCAGATCCCTTCCCTGTGACTTGGCATGTGGCTGGGTCATGCATGGTGGGTGCTTGCCTGCTGAGGGCACCCCACAGCAAGGCCTGCAGTAGGAGGAATCCAGGACTCTGCTCCATTGCCCATCTTTGCTACACGTGGCCTCTTCTTGGCCCAGGCAGAACACACTTTCAGGACTGGGAAGATGAGGAATTAGCCGCCACGCTGAAACAGTGGTTGGGGCCATTTCCTTTGCCTCCAGATCCTCAGATTTGAGAGCTGGAGGGAACCCGAGAGAACCTACTGTCTGTGAGAGTCCATTGCTGTCCTACTGGCTTCACTTGCATGCATTTGTCACATGACCTGCTAGGTCTGCTGACCAGGTTGCCCAGGACTGGAGACTTCCTAGGGATATGGGGCTTCTGGTGTTAAAAGCGGGAAAGTCTCAGGCAAGCTGGGGCGAATTGGTCACTCTCCCCGGCCCCTGCCCTTAGAGGATGGGACAGAGGCTTGGATATAATAAAGCTTGCTGAGGTGCTGTCTCCACTTGCTGCTGGAACTCACGAGTCAGAACAGTCCAGCAGTCCTGTGAGAGGAGGGCTGGAGCTGAGCCTTGAAGGGCTGATGTGGTTTGTGGCAAAACAGCCGTGTAGAGGCAGTGTGAACAGGAACACAGAGACCAGAAAGAACTGGGCATCTCTGTGTCTCAAGGAAGTTTGAGTAGGGCAGAAGACAGGCCCTGAGATCAATACTCTGCCCTCAGTGCCCCCTTCCTCCTGTGCTTGCCTCCAAAGTTTTCTGTGGCAGATCTCAGGCTGGCAGAAAGCTCTGGAAATTGCCTTATTATTATTTTTTAAATATTTATTTACGTTTGAGAGAGAGTAAGAGCGAGCCGGGGTGGGGGCAGAGAGAAAGGGAGAGAGAGAATCCCAAGCAGGCTCTGCACTTTAGTGCAGAGCCTGATGTGGGGCTTGAACTCACAAACTGTGAGATCATGACCTGAGCTGAGCTCAGTAGTTGGATCCTTAACCGACTGAGACACCCAGGTACCCTTGGAAATTGCTTTTTATATAATGTTGAAGAAGAGAAGATGTGCTAACCAGGGGCAGATGCTAAAATGGGGGAGGGTCCTACCTAGTGGTGGACCAGGAGGTGTGTGTGGGACTGTGGTTCAGCCCTCCCAGGGACAGCTCTGTGCCAAGTCTGGAGAAGACCTCCCTGCCAACAGAATGACCTCTTCTGTGCTTCATTTCATGTTGTAAGTGTCAGTAGCAGCAATACCAGGTTCTGGGGTCCTGTTTGGTACTGAGGGGAGAGGCTCTGGGCTCATCAGTGCTTGCCTGCCCCTCAAGAGGTAAGCCAAAGGACATCTAGAGAAAGTCCTGCGTGACGCGGGGGGGGGGGGGGGGCGTGGACATGCGTTTACTGCTTTGAGGTGTAGATGTCTATCCAGGGTGGCCCAAGCCTGGGAAATGTTTTTTGTTTTTGTTTTTAATTTTTTAATGTTTATTTATTTTTGAGAGAGAGAGAGACAGAGAGAGACAGAGACAGAGAGAGAGAGAGAGAATGTGAGCAGAGGAAGGGTGGAGAGAGAGGGAGACAGAATCTGAAGCAGGCTCCAGGCTCTGAGCTGTTAGCACAGAGCCCGATGTGGGGCTCGAACCCACGAACTGCAAGATCATGACCTGAGCTGAAGCCGGACGCTTAACCTACTGAGCCACCCAGGTGTTCCTTTGGGGAATGTTGAATGGAGTTCTGTGGGTTCAGAGGGAGACCCCTTCCTTCCATTTGCTCCTGGCTCCAGAATGATGTCCAGGGCTGGGGGGGGGGGGGCGGTGGGAGGGTGGCCAGGCGGTGAAGTGGGAGGGAGTACACTCTGTTTTACCCAGTTTTCATTTATTCCTCCATTTTTACTGGACGCCTGCTCAGTACCTTTATTGAAAGACCGAGGGTCAGAGTGGCACAATGCCTCCATAGGATAAGCTGCTCTGTGTGCCCACAGCCCTTATGTCCAGGCCCTTCCTTTTCCTTACTCTGTGCTGATCCTCATACCTTGCAGGGAGGCAGAGCAGTGAGAAGTCCCATTTTACAGATCCCCAATGACCCCCAATTTCCAGTTGAGGAGCCTGAGGGTCAGAGTGGAACCCCTGGCAGAAATGGCCTTCAGTCTGGGTGGGCCTGAGTCCTGGAGACCCAGAAAATAGGCAGGGTTGTCATGGTGGTCTTGGAATATTACAGCTGGAAAGATTGATGAATAGCCAAGAATGAAGATCTTTAACTTCCTTGTCCCTTCTCTGTGCTCTGTTCTCGTGGGTGCCCCCACTCCTCTCAGGCCCTCTGTATCTCCACTGCTCAGACTGGTTCCTGCCCCTCACGGCCTCCCAGCACATCTGTTGTTTGTGGATCCAGGCCATGGACTGTGAGCACGTGGAAGAGGGGCACACAGCCTGAGTGGCCCCCAGGGCCTGACATACTCCCTGAGGCCAGGATGAGCTCAGCACTGCACTGACGAGCCTGTTCTGGGGGCCTGAGAAGGAACTCACCACCTAACACGTGGCTTCTTCTTCTGGACTCTGCAGCAGAACCTGGTGTGGGCAGTGATGATCGCCATCCCCCTGGTCACCAGCTTGTACCTCCTGGTCAACATCAGTTACCTGCTAGTGTTGTCGCCCAACGAGATCCTTTCCTCTGATGCTATGGCTGTGAGCTGGGGGTGAGTGAGTCAAGTCAGTGTTCCTTGGCCACTGGGCAGACATCAGGTTTAGGGAAGGATAGTGTCCTGTGTATATTTCAAGTTGCCTCTGGATGTTTTGCTTGCTCTGTTTCCTTGCTGTTGTCTTCCAGTTTGCTGCTGGAGTTCCTTCCCTTGACCCTCTGTTGTCCTAGGAACCAGGTGCTGGGGGCCTGGGCCTGGCTGGTACCGTTGGCTGTCGTACTCTCGACATTTGGCTCTGCCAATGGGATGTTCTTCGGTGGAAGTCGTGTGTGCTATGTGGCTGCGAGAGAAGGCCACATGGTGAGAGATGGGGTCTGGGCTGGCCAAGGTGGTGGGGGCTGCAGGAGGGCTAAGCTTTCTCCTGCCTGAGCTTAGCACTTAGCCCAAGCCAGGACTCCCCCTACAAGACATAGCCTTCTTCTCTTCTTTAAAAAAAAAGAAAAAAAATTTTTTTTTAGTGTTTATTTTTGAGACAGAGAGACAGCATGAGTTGGGGAGGGGCAGAGAGAGACTGAAGCAGGCTCCAGGCTCTGAGCTGTCAGCACAAAGCCTAATGCAGGGCTTAAACTCACGAACCGTGAGATCATGACCTGAGCTGAAGTCAGACATTTAACTGACTGAGCCACCCAGGCACCTTAGCCCTCTTTTCTTCTGAGAATGAGACTCAAGCATCCCAAGCATCTCCATTTAAACTCCAGTCCTTTGACTTCCAGGTTTTGGGAGTCACCATACTGGATCACATTGTGGAGTCTGTAGGTGATGGGGATGTTTGTGTAGGGCAAACGGTGTGGGGGCAGCGGGGCAGAGCCACAGGAGCAGAGCCGAGCTGGTGAGTACGCTCAGGGCCCCTCCCCCTGGGGACTCTGTCCCTCTGGTACCTTTCGCAGCAATGATGCTGAACAACAACTCCAAGATCTAGGGGGCTGACAACAGCAAATGCTTCATGATGCTCATCGGTCCCTGGGTCTATCGTGGCTCTGCTTCAGCCTGGGGTTCGTGTTCAGATTTTCTCATTCAGGTCTCTGAGTCTGTTCTTGTCTCAGGGACCCAGGCCAAAGCATATTTTTTGCCTAAAGCAGGTGGCAGGGGTTCAAGAGACCAAGCCAAGCCACACAGGTATATTTCGAGCCTCTGCCATGTTACCCCTGCTCACATTTCATTGGCCAAGCCCAGAGTCAATGGATGGGGAAGTACCTAGTATTTCTCCTACAGAGGTGGGAGAGGGAGGACTATTTGCTGAGTACTTATACAGTCTACTACCATAATCCATGATCCTATTCCATGCTCCATCCATAACCATCCCACCCTCTTCTCCCCCATCCTCTGTCTTCCCGCCCCTGGTCCCTCTTCCTGTTGGGGATGAGCAATAGAAAGTTGGACAACCTGGCCAGGCACGTGGGTCAGCTCCCTACACTCTAGCCCACGTCCTAAGCTTTTTGGGTCTCTGGAGTGATCGGCCTCCCAAGCTGTACGCTGGGCCTGCTTTCACCCCAGGTGAACCACAGAGACCTGCATCTTGAAGCTGTGGGGACTGGGGACTATTAGGTTGGGCACACTGGTGTCCAGAGTGAGTTTGGCAGGGGAAGAGAGCTGGGAACTTCCCAGGGCAGAAACCTACTGCGCCTCCCTTGGCGGGGCGGCTGCCTGACACCTGGCTTTGCTCCCAGCCCCAACTTCTGTCCATGGTTCATGTGCATCGCCTCACACCAACTCCGGCCCTGATGTTTACCACGGCAGTGGCTTTGGTCCTGGTCATCCCAGGAAGCTTCAGCACCATCGTGAACTTCTTGAGGCAAGTGAGACTGTCCTCCCGTGCTGGGTATCTCATGGCCCCTTTGTGCGTATACTCACATACACTCATATGTATATGGAAGCCCCCTATGTGTGCACACTCACACACATGCATGTGTGTATATAAATACGTGTGTGCACACTTCTGGAAGCCCCTATGTGTAACTATCGCATATATGCCTGTTTATATACATAAAGATATGCATGCACACTTCTGGAAACCTGAGCTCAGGGCTCTTGCACATGCACACACATTTCAGCCATTCTCTCCCAGTTATGTTTCCAAAATTAAATGTGGCTCCCTCCTCTCTTGTCCTATTTCCAAAAATTCAATGAGACAAATGTTTCACCAAGAGGCAGACAAGTTAAAGGCTTGTGTTGTCTTTGTCATTTTTTATTCTTCCTCGTTCCTTTATTCTGTCGCTGAGATCACGTTAAAGCTATCTTCAGGCTTTACTCACCACGACTGGTAGCCCTTGGCTGTGGTGTGATTTTCCCTTTGTAGTCTGATCTGTGCTCAGGACTCTGACCCAGCATATCTTTATTGAACCTAGGGCAGACCCACAACCAAGCTGGGTAGGTATAATCAGAGATTGCATCAAAATGGAGACATATTCTGACCCCCTTTATTGCCTTGCCTGGGGCAGAAATGATGGACTGTCGTGCCATTCAGTTGTGGTTTTATGACCTCATCTGAAACAGGTTTCGTGGGCACATCCTTACACTTACAGGCAAGTGTGGCGTCTGGATGCCGAGGGAGCTCTCAGAGCAATTTCTCAGGCATCGCGTGTTCTCTTCTTCATTGTCATAAGTATAATTAATCTTCTGGAACAGGATATACAATGCTTGATGTGACTTTCTTCAGAACATTAAGTAACAGATCTGGTTTTCTTTTTATCTTTTTCCCATGAGAAAGGATAAAATCGTTATATGATGAGAATAATATCAAACTGTGGTGAACCCAGGGTTTCTTTGGGCTGAGATTGGGGAATGTGACTGAGTGTTCCGGCACAGAGTGAGAATGTTGGGGATGATCTATCCCAACAAGGACCTCATGTCTCCCAGTCTTGACTGCCTCAAGAGATGGCCTGGTCTGGATCCAATCTCCCGGATCAGATGAGGCTTCCATCGGACCTGTATCAGCCACTCAACTAACCACACTGGGGAAGGCAGAGGCCAGGCACTTGTCTGGGTGTTCAGTGACCTATCCTGTCACCGACTCTAAAGTAGGAGCATCTGCTATGAGTGTGCTGGTCCCTGAGGAGAGCACAGGCTTCCTTGACATTTCACCAGACTCCTGTTTTTAGACACACAAATGCTCCTCCCTCTCTTTGAAAATTGTCCTTTTCTGTCTAGTCAGGGGCAGTCAAACAAGGCCCAATATGAAGCCAAGTGGGTGCCTGGGCTTGTATGTGTGAGTCACTTTGTGACTGGAGATGAAGGAGGCAAGAATACCCTCCATTGCATTCCTGTTCTTGGTGCCCCAGCCTTGCCTTCTTCTTTCCTAAGTCTGCATAGACAAGGACAATTGGGGGTAGCTGAAAGGCCCCTGATGAGCTTGCACTTCTGTCCCAGGTTTGCGACTAGTAGGCCAGCCCCTCTTGCAGGCCCACCCAGGGAAGGGCCTCAGAGTAAGTGGCTCATGTTTGCCTCTTAGCTTCCTTGGCTGGATCACCTATGGAACCACCATTGGCTGTCTCTTGTACTTGCGGATAAAGAAGAAGAATCTTCCTCGACCTTACAAGGTAGAGTCTGGAATAAACATTGGGCTTTTTGCAACCCTAGGCTGTTGCATGAAGCAGATCGTTGGACCATAGCCCCATTTGGGGCCTGGAGAAAGAATGTAAGAAAGGATGTCATATTTGGTAGACAATTTCTATATTTCCTGGGGGTGAGGACATCTGGATCACAAGGCATCGATTCTGCTTACTGGGGACTCATTTCTCCTCTGGAGGACCCTGAGGGAGAACAACAGGAGACCAATGCAGAGAGGATGCACACATATAGTAGGAGGATTAATCCTCACATAGCATAGAGAGGATTAGCCTGGGTCCCAAAGCCCCTGATCCTTGGATGGCCCCTTGTAACCTGGCAGGCAGCTTCCCTGGCCAGGCAAGGTAGGATGGCAGTGACTGGAAGAGAGGAGCTGGTGCCAGGTGAAAGCAACAGGCAGGCAGGCAGGAGGGACAGAGCCCAAGGGCCACATACAATATCCCGTGCCTCTCCATCATCCAGGTCCCTGTGTCCATTGCAGGTCCCCACCATCATCCCTGTCATCATGCTCCTTGCTTCTCTCTACCTGGTGCTGGCGCCCATTATCGACCACCCCCAGACTGAGTTCCTGTACATCTTCCTGTTCCTGCTCAGTGGCATCCCGGTCTATTTCCTGTTTGTCTATTTCCAGTGCCAGCCCAGGTGTTTGCAGATGGCCACCCTGTATCTCCAGCTGCTCCTGGAAGTTGCTCCAACCACTAAAAATGTTGACTAAAGGACTGGACAGTTGTGCACTGCCCTCCTTGCTGCAGACACCTCTATCCCCACACAAGTGGCCTTGCGAGTTTCTCTGTAGGCTGACTCTGCATAATTTTAATGAGCAACTGGAATGCTAAATACAGCTGTTGTGAAGTTTTGGGGGTATCCAGCCAGGACAGCATCCCTCCTTCTCTAAGAACTGCTCCTTCAGTGAAGGTGGATCTCACAGCCACATTGGTATTACATGGCTGCCTCTCTGGGTATGGTTTTTTGATATTCCAGGTGGGGAGCATGAAATACATTCCCTCCTTTGGGGATTTTGGAGTTAGAATTCTTATGGTTGCCTAATCTGAGGAATTGTAAGTCCTGGGCTGTATGTGGAACCATCTTCCATTATGGGGGCAGAGAAGCAGAGAAAGCTCCCGTGCAGAGAAGGATGAAGATACACAGTGAAATGGTGTGAGAATTATGTGGTCCCTGAGAGCTGGGGAAACGACCTGAGTAGACAGCAGCCTGGGTCCCTGGCTGTTTTATAGTTCTGGTCTCTGACCTTCTGTAGCCCAACTGCCATCTAGCCGTCCTTCCTCCTTTTTGATCATCAAGGACAACCTGATGCCTTATAATAAATTTCCAATTTCGGCTCAGGTGAGTTTGAGTGAGTTCTCATTTCCTGCAAATGGAAAACCTTTGGGTCTGACAAACCTTGTTCAGGGAAATATGATACTTTAGTTCCTGTTTATTTATTTTTTATTTTTTTATTTAAAAAAAATTTTTTTTAACGTTTATTATTTTTGGGACAGAGAGAGACAGAGCATGAACGGGGGAGGGGCAGAGAGAGAGGGAGACACAGAATCGGAAACAGGCTCCAGGCTCCGAGCCATCAGCCCAGAGCCATCAGCCCAGAGCCATCAGCCCAGAGCCATCAGCCCAGAGCCTGACGCGGGGCTCGAACTCATGGACCGCGAGATCGTGACCTGGCTGAAGTCGGACGCTTAAGCGACTGCGCCACCCAGGCGCCCCATTTAGTTCCTGTTTAAAACCACCAACTGGCTTGAACAGGGAAAGAAGTAAGAGACAGATCCCTGGGAGGGAGGGATTTTATTGGCTTTGGGTAAAAGGGAGGGCAGTCAAATTTCTAGAAGAAAGGATGAAAAGTTAGAACAGACCCCGGAAGGCTAATGTGGTTCCAGGGGGCAGAGAGAGCTGGCTGCCCAGGTGAGAATATGGGATAGGAAGGATGACGACAATGCCTAGAAAGGCTAGGGGTGCAGTTTGTGAGTCCATGGGGGAGGGACTGGAAAAAAGGAGGGCAGGGAACATTGCTCAGCACCTCTCCTCTTGCAGCTGCACCTAGACAACTGTGTAGGGCTTTCCTTTTATTGCACAGACATAGAATAGGATCCCACAAGCTCTTTCTGTTAAGTTTTCTTCTCCCATCAACCAATTCTCCTTTTTTCTGACACCAACTGGGTATCCAATGATTCCGTTCATTTCTGACACAGTTAATGCAGATCCCCAAAGCTAAAGGGCTCAGGCACAAGGTGCAGACACCAGTCACAACCATTGGGTCCCTCGGTCACCCATGCTTCTGCCCAACTTGGTTACAGTCCCTCCCTTTATGGTCGATCACTTGCTAGAATGACCCACTGGACTCTGGAAAACACTTTACTATCAGTAGTTCATTACAAAGGACATAACTCAGGAGGGTCCAGTGGGAGTCATGCATAGGGCAAGGCATGGGGGAAGGCGTGTGGCACTTCTGTACTCTCTTTGGGTGTGTCACCCTCCTGACACCTTGATGTGTTTGCCAACCTGGAAATTCTCTAAAATCTGTCATTTAGAGGTTTTTATGGAGGTTCCATGAGGTAGGTGGATTAATCATTGGCCCTGGTGATTGAATTCGATCTGTAGCCCCTTGGCCCTCCCCAAAAGTCAGGGGTGGAGGTGGAGTTGAAAGTCCCAACCCTCTCATCTGTCTTGGATTTTCTGGAGATCAGCCCCCTTCCAGAAGCTCTCTGGGGTCCCCACTCACCAGTCATCTCATTAGCATACAAAAGATATCCATCACTCCAGAGATTCCAAGGCTTTGGGAGTTGTGTGCCAGGAACTGGGGACAAAGACTTAATATTTATTTTTTGTGATACCACACTTCTGAATTGTGAACTCTTTATCAGTGCTGTTCCTGAAATTCTAGGAGAATCTTCATATCCTTCCCCCCAGCAGCACAGCCTACTTTAGAGAAAAGAAAATTACGAGAAGTTGATTTTATCCCATTCCTTGTTAAAGGAGGCCATGGATAAGGCTGAAAGTCCCCAGGAAAAGTACTGAACACCTTGAACAGGTATTAGTTCTTTCTGATATGAAACACTGGGCTCCAGAAGCAAATGGTCCAGAAAGAATTCTTAAGATGTCTTTGGTGCAAAAAACGTGGTTGGTTGTATTAAAGCACAGGGACAGGACCCATGGGCAGAAAGAACTGCACTGGGGTTATGAAGAATGATTGATTATATACTTTCAAGTTGGGAGGGGGTTAGGGATAGTGTAAGTCTCTAAGGAATTTGGAAGCAAGATTTCCAAGACCTTGAGGGGTCATTTACTACTGTTTAATAAAAACTTAGACTTCAGATGTATATCAGTGGGCCATATATTTGGAGGATGATTGTTAACACATATCTTGTGGGGTGGGGGTGGGATTGGTGGGGGGAGTGGAGAGTTAGAGATAAAGGAAGTTTCCAAGGGATTTTCCCATGTTAAAGAAGACTTACAGGATCCTGAACTTCAGGCTAATGTCAAGCTAAGGTTTCCTTAAAAAAAATTTTTTTTTAAACATTTATTTATTTTTGAGACAGAGAGAGAGAGACAGAGCATGAACAGGGGAGGGTCAGAGAGAGAGGGAGACACAGAATCCGAAACAGGCTCCAGGCTCCGAGCTGTCAGCACAGAGCCTGACACGGGGCTCGAACTCACGGACTGTGAGATCATCACCTGAGCTGAAGTCGGACGCTCAATGGACTAAGCCACCGAGGTGCCCCGCTAAGGTTTCCTTTAGCCTCTAGCAAAGTATTAACATTGAGGCAGCTGAGTTCCTAGAGGAAGGTCACTCTGTCTGTCCCAGGTAATTGTCAATGGGCTGCAAGTTGTAAGGAAATTTAACTTTTGCCCCATACTTCTTTTGCCTTTGTTTTCCATATCACTTTCCTCTTCTGGGTCCCATCAAACTGTGCCTTTGTTTCTCATGAACCTCACTGGGCCATGCACCCTAGTGCTTGGTTGTGTGTTGTGCTCTTTCCTGGGCTTTGGGTTTGGTGAGGGTAAAGGTTAGTTCTTAGACATGTTTGTCCATCCCTCGTTTCCTCTCATGCTCCTGAGCTCCTTGCTGACCAATAACGTTTGGTGAATCAAAATAATGAAATAGCTGTTGAATGATGAGGATGTGTATGACATTTCTGTTTTTTAGCATTTGCATGCATGGCTGTCTTCCCCATAGTGCCTGCTCTGCCCTGGGATCCCAGGCTTTGTCCTGGGAAGGTTCTCTAAGGAGGAAGGATACCTCCCAAGTCTTGAGAAGTCCTGTCCACCTGGAAGTGGATGCATGCCTAGGGGTGGAAAGCAGAGAGGGGGCTGAACTACCACAGGCTTGGCCTTGGGTCGTGCACTCCAGTTAGGCCACGTTTCAGTTTGTGACTCAGTCTTCCCATCCTTCCCCCAATCAACTGGCTTTTGGCTCACAGTCCTGTTGTGATGGTGCAAAGAGTCCTCAAAGCCAGAGTCTGAGAAGGCAGCTTCCTTCTCCTTGCAATTTCCCAGGACTTCTTCCCTGAGCTTCTGTTCTGCCCTGGACCCCTTCCTGGGCCCCCAGAATAATAGGGGAATGATCTTAGATGGAAATAGGAGATTTTTTTTTTTTTTGTAATTAAAAAAATTTTTTAATGTTTATTTATTTTTGACAGAGAGAGAGAGGGAGGGGCAGAGAGAGAGGGAGATACAAAATCCAAAGTAGGCTCCAAGCTCTGAGTTGTCAGCACAGAGTCCCACTTGGGGCTCGAACTCATGAACTGTGAGATCATGACCTGAGCCGAAGTCAGACGCCCAACTGACTGAGCCACCCAAGTGCCCTGGAAATCTGAGATTTCTTTAGAGATGAGAATATTGGACTTCCTTGCTCTGAGTCATGAGCATGATTTCTTCCGTTGTTACTTATCTTCTATAATCAGAGATGGCATAGTAATTGTCATGATGCTGGCCTTTGGATTGGGAAAAAAAAATGTTGTGAGTCTTGGGGCCCAGGGTCGGAGTCCTTGCTGTTCCCTCTAGAGAAGCAATAAGTTCCAGGAAATGTGTGGGGCAGATGTTGGCTGAGTTCCTGGGGGGTGGCGTGGGGGTGGGGTGGAGACAGGGCAGTGTTCTTTAACCCTAGGTCAACCCAAAAGCATCTGGATGTTTCAGTTTGGGGCAGAGCATGGCTACTCCCCATCATAAGCACTCAATTCTTTGAACTTCCTTTTGGCCATTTACACTGTCTTCTGCTGAATATTGGGAATGGGGGAACTTGAATCTCATAGAATAACCCATACAAATGAATGTTGTGGTTAAAACTTCAAACATTACAAAGGGTATAAAGTGAAAGTCAACATTTCTTACTCCACACTCCCCATTTCCAGTGGAATCAGTTTCTTTGCTTACTTCCAGAAAGCTTCTGCACATGGTAGAGTCCACTGCTTCTTTGCTCATTAGAGAAATCACAACCTGTTCAGTTCTACCTGTTGATGGGAAGCAGTTCTCTTCTCATGTCTCCATCCCCAGACCAGGGGTCCAGGTCCTTTACTATGGTAGTCATGCCTACTGTTCACTATCTATTGCTAGCTCTCCTTGTGACCACATGGTGGACTGCATTTTCCTGTCCCCTTGGAATTAGATGTGACCACAAGACTTGTGTTGGCCAATAAAATGTGGGTTGAAATGATGTATGTTCCTTCTAGGGTAAAGCTTCAAGAGCCAGTGCACCATTTCCTGCATTTTTCATTTCCATTTCTGTTTTGGTAACTGGAAGTGTTCTGTTAGCCTGGGTCCTGATATAACAACGATATGGAGGAGGGCCAGCCCCCAGCCAACCCTATGTGGGCATGTAGTGTGTGCATAGTTAACTTTTATTGTTTAAACTATTGAGATTGGGGGATGTTTATTACTGCAGCATAACCTAGCCCATACTAACTGTTTATCCCTCCTCTGTTCATGAGTCGTACGAGTACCCGGGACTGCTGACCAATTAAGATGCACCTCAATTTGAGAGGTGCCAAGGAAACCACACTTGATGTGAACTCATCCTTTCCCTGGCCTCCTGGACAGCTCTCTTTCTCCCTCTCATGTTAGTGATTCCTCATCTGTCTTCCCAGTCCTTCTCCTCCTGGCTACCCCCCCACCCCTTGCCCTTGTTTTGTCCCTTTCTTCCCATAGTCACAGTCTTATTTTGCCTCTGGGGGAAGAAAAGCTGGTTCTGCAAATACACCTAAAAGAAATTTTGTCTTGTGAGGGCTTTTGGATCTTTGTTCCTGCTTAGGTGTGCACTGAAGAAAGAAAAAACTGTCCAGCCCAGCCCTTGGGTACCTGTAATAAAGACAGAAGGAGATAAATACACATGCAAAAGCCAGCAGATTATTTCTTTGAGATATAGGCCCCATGCACAGATAAGCACATACTAACACCATCCCTTTTAAAATAGCAATGGGTACTATAGATTTTTCTAAAAATTCCTTAACAGTTAATGTAGGAGAAATATTTTACATAATACTTTTTATATTAATATATCTCTTTCTTGTTTAAAAAATTTTTTTTAATGTTTATTTATTTTTGAGAGAGGGAGAGAGAGAGACAGAGCTCAAGAGGGGAAGGGCGAGAGAGAGAGGGAGACACAGCATCTGAAGCAGGCTCCAGGCTCTGAGCTGTCAGCACAGAGCCTGATGTGGAGCTCAAACTCATGAACTGTGAGATCATGACCTGAGCTGAAGTCAGAAGCTTAAGCGGCTGAGCCACACAGGTGACCCTTGTTTTTTTTAATTAAAACATTTTTAAAAATGTTATTTTTGTGAGATAGAGAGAGAAAGAGAGAGACAGAATGAGAGACAGAGCACGAGATGGGGAGGAGCAGACAGATAGATGGAGACACAGAATTCAAAGCAGGTTCCAGGCCCTGAGCTGTCAGCACAGAGCCTGATGTGGGGCTCGAACTGAGCCATGAGATCATGACCTGAGCCGAAGTTGGACATTTAACTGACTGAGCCACCCAGGAGCCCCATTTTTTTTTTTTTATTTGAGAGAGAGAGAGAGAGTGTGTGTGTGAGCAGGGGAGAGGGGCTTCAGAAGAGAGAGTGAGGGAGAGAATCTTAAGCAGTCTCCATCTCAGTGCAGAGCCCAACGTGGGGCTCGATCCCAAGACCTTGGGATCATGACCTGAGCTGAAATCAAGAGTCGGGTATTCAATCAACCGAGCCACCCAAGCACCCCCTTAACACATTTCTTTTTAATAGATGTTTAGTATTATTGGCCTAATGTTCATGGATATTCAGTTGTTTCTACTTTATCATATTACAAGTAAAGCTAGAAGGACCACCTTGCTCTATAAGAAAGTGATGATCCAGAAACAGACACCCTCTTTGTTCCCAAATCATCATTGTTCTCCTGGGTCTCCAGCTTGCTGACTACAGATTTGGGAACTTCTCAGCATATATATTTATTATTATTCTTCATATATATTCACATATATATGAGAGAGAGACTTATTAGAACATATAGGAAATGTATATCTCCTATTTGTTTTTTTTAATTAAAAATTTTTTGAATGTTTATTTTTGAGAGAGAGAGAGAGAGAGAGACAGAGTGTGAGTGGGGGAGGGGCAGAGAGAGAGAAAGAGAGAGACAGAATCCAAAGCAGGCCCCAGGTTCTGGGCTGTCAGCACAGAGCCCAATGTGGGGCTTGAACCCATGAACTGTGAGATCATGACCTGAGCCAAAGTTGGATGCTTAACCAACTGAGCCACCCAGGCACCCTTCTCCTATTTGTCATACAGATATTTGTTGCAGATATATGTATCTCCTATTTGTTCCTCTCTGGAGAACCCTGACTGATACCATGTCACCTTGGACCTTATGAGAAATGCACATTTTCTTGGGCCCTAATGAAACCAATTGGATCATAGCTCTTGGCATGGGGCTCATCAGTCTGGATTTTAACAAACCTTCCAGGAAGTTCAAGATGGTCATCAAAGGTTGAAAGCTGTTGCTCTAAAAACAAACACTGGGGGCAGAAGACAGTGCTCCAGGCCCTTGACTGACTTCTTTCATGTGCTCCTGGGTTCCTTGTGGGTTCCACTGGACATTCAGTTTGGCTTGATTATCCTAGAAGTGGGTCTGAGACATTTGGGCTTACAAATATCCCGATTGGCAAAGGCAGAGAAAGCCAACCATCAGCTGACTGCAATCTGGAGGCCCAGGGAAGCCGGTGGTGCAGTGCTAGTCCAGACCTGAAGGTCTGAGCAACAGGAAATCCTAGTTCAAGTCCAGAGTCCTGAGAACCAGGTGATGTCTACAGAAGAAGATGTCTGTCTCAGCTCCAGAAAAGAGCAAATTTGCCTCTCCTCCATGCTTTTGTTCCATTTAAACCCTTGATAGGGGTGCCTGGCTGGCTCAGTCGGTAGAGCAAGCAACTCTTGATCTCAGGGTTGTGAGTTCAAGTCCCATGTTGGGCATGGAGCCTAGTTAAAAAAAAATAAGTAAAATAAACTCTGGACAGATTGGATAAACTCTGCCACATTGGTGAGGAGGATCTCCTTCACTCAGTCACTGATTCAAATGCTAATCTCTTCTGGAAACACCCTCACAGACACATTCAGAAATACTGTTTTACCAGCTTCTGGATGTCCCTTAGCCCAGGCAAGTTGACACATAAAATGAATTATCATGGGCACCCACTGCTGGGCTCTGCTCCTCTCTACTCCGTTTACCCTGTTTCTGAAAGTTTCCATCGCCTTCTTGCAGGAACCTCGTATTCCTGTTGGTTCTATCTCACACTGGAGCTTTTTTGAACAAGTGTCTTCACCTTCTGCGACTCAGTTTCCTCATCTATAAGACAAGGAGGTTAAGTCTTGCTCCACAGGGCAGTGGTAAGGGGGGGGGGACTGTGTAAGTGTTTAGAAGGTTCTGGGGACTGAGTACATGTTCACTCCATTCTGCTGGCCACTTCCATCAGGGCATGATGTCTCAGCAGAGGGGTGGGGAAGGCCGGCTGGGCCGAGCAGACCCAGGCTGCAGCCACAGGCATCCCTGCCCCGAGGGCTGTATGGTCCAGTAGATGCTATTGTGATGAAGGGATCTGTGGGGGGAAAAGATGCCATGTAGGGTTTGTGGCCGGTCTCAGAAGGCAGGATCACGGTGCAGACCTTTGGGACTCTGGAGCAAGGCCATGCCCTCCGGGGTCAAGAACTAAATGCCTTTTGAAAAACATTTTCTGGCATGCTTCTGGGCCCCAGAACAGATGGAATGCCTGAGCACAGGACACCAAGTGACCATGCAGCCCTACTACCTGTCATGAACCGAGTCCTGTCAGAGCCGCCATTCATAAGGTGGAACAGACCCCATAACAATCCACGGTGGGATGGAAGAGGTGCATGTGGCACCAAGTGTGAGCAGCACCAGAGGGCACAGCAAGCGGGGAGCCCAGAAACCCTATGGCCCCTACCGCGGTGCACCAGTGCCCTCCCTCACCAACCGCTCATGGCTGTAGGGAGGGTCCTAAGTGACGCTCAACCCTCGGAGGGAAGACGAAGAGGCCCAAGCTCGCTGCATGGGTAGGTTCCCTTGGTTCTTTGGGTGTAAGCTGAAAATGGATGGCGGCTGCACTCCAACCTCTAAACAATCAGTTTAGGCATAAAGGAAATAGCTTTTCATTCATTCATTTTCTCATTTGTTTTTTTTAATTAAAAAAAATTTTTAACGTTTATTTATTTTTGAAAAACAGAGAGACAGAGGTGAGTGGGGGAGAGGTAGAGAGAGAGGGAGACACAGAATCTGAAGCAGGCTCCAGGCTCTGAGCTGTCAGCACAGAGCCCGAGGAAGGGCTCAAACCCACAAACCACAAGATCATGACCTGAGCCGAAGTCGGATGCTTAACCAACTAGCCACCCAGGCGCCCTTCCTACCTTTTTTTTCCTTTTTTTTAAAAAAATTTATTTATTTATTTTGAGAGAGAGAGACAGAGAGACAGAGAGACAGAGAGAGCACGTGAATAGGAGAGGGACAGAGAGAGAGAGAGAACCCTAAGCAGGCTCTGCACTTTCAGTGCAGATGTGGGGCTTGAACTCATGAGCTGTGAACTCATGACCTGAGCTGAAACCAGGAGTCGGACACTTAACTGACTGAGCCACCCAGGTGCCCCTGTACACAAATTTCATCCATTCATCTTCTCTCTCGTAAAACATCTGTGGTTTGGCCCTGGTCCCTCTGCCTCTTCCAGTAGGACTTGACACTTTTATCTGTCTTCTCTCTAGCGCTTCTCCAGCATTCTCTTTACACCAGACCCTTCCCATCAACATTGAAAAATGCTGATGTCTCAGGGCGCCTGCGTTGGCTCAGTCCGTAAGCGTCTGACTTCAGCTCAGGTCATGATCTTGCAGTTTGTGAGTCCGAGCCCTGTGTGGGGCTCTGGGCTGACAGCTCAGAGTCTGGAGCCTGCTTTGGATTCTGTCTCCCTCTCTCTCTGCCTGCCCCTCCCCTGCTCACACTCTCTCTCTCTCTCTCTCTCTCAAAAATAAATAAATACTAAAAAAAAAAGAATTAAAAAAAATGCTTGTCTCTTTCATCTTACTTAAACATTCCCAGAAGAAAAAAGAAAACAACAAAAAAGAGAAAACAGAACTCCACTTCTCCCCGTATCTGTTTCCCGTCTCTCTTCCCTTCCTTACAGACAGACTTCTTAAAACAATGGACACCTGCCGTCTCAGTTTCTCATCTCCCTGGTGCCCCTCCAGCCAGGCCTCCATGGCTGTCACTCTGTCACTCGGTCATGTTGGTCGTGTCGCTTCTATCTGTGTCCCTGCCACAGCCTGATGCAGGCCACCCTCACCTCCTTCCTGAGCTCTGTGATAGCCTCCCAACTTCTTTTCTTCTTTCTTTCTTTCTTTCTTTCTTTCTTTCTTTCTTTCTTCCTCTCTCTTCCTTTTTCTTTCTCTCTTTCTCTCTCTCTCTTTCTCTGTCTCTCTCTCTCATTCTTTCTCTCTTTCTCTCTCTCTTTCTTTCCTTCTTTCCAACTTCTTTTCAAGTAACAATTTTTGTTCCTTGGGTCCATCTGCACATAGTGACCGGGATGATCTTTTAAGAGCATAAATCTCAGTATTTCACACGCTGCATTAGTGTGCCAGAGGTGCTGTTACAAAACACCACAGACCGAGTGACTTAAACAACAGAAGTGTGTTTTTTTTCATAGTCCTGGATCAAGATCTTGGCAGGTTTGGTTTCCAGGGAGGATTGTCCCCTTGACTTGCTGCATATCTCACGTGGCCTCTCCTCTGGGCATGTGCTCTCCCGGTGTCTCTTCCTCCTCGTATAAGATCACCAGTTCTGTCGGATTGGGGCTCCACCGGAATGACCTCATTCACCCTTAATTACCTCCTCAGGCCCTGTCTCCAAATACAGTCATATTGTGTGGGTAAAGCTGCAACATACGAATTTGCAGGGGAAACAAGTTCAGTCCGGGACAGACCAAAGCGCTCTACACGGTCTAGAAGGTTCCGTGTGGTCTGGCTTTTGCTTGTTCTCCAGTCCTATCTGCTCAGCCGTCCCCCTTTCCCTGTGTATTTCTCAGTTCCTCTCTAGGACCTTAGTACACACTGTTTCTTCTGCTTGAAATATCCTTCTGCCACCCTTCCCCACCCTTAGCCTATGTAATCTCCTTAGTCCTCAAAAACTAGCTCGCGTGTCTTCCTCAAGGACTTCCTTCCGACTTGGTCCTGGTGAGGGCCTCCACTTACATTTTCTCCCTGCACGCCTTGCTTCTCCTGTGGCACTTAGTACCATCGTAATTAAATCTCTGACTGTGTAATTCATTGTTTGATGCCTCTTTCCTTTCTACAGAATCAAAGCTCTGAGAGAATAGGCAACAGACATATCCCATTCACTGTCATATCCCCAGCAGCTAGCATAATGCACAGTACCCACGAGGTGCTTAAAAAATAGTCATTCAAAGAACTAATTCACAAAAGTTAAAGGTAGACTCCTTATTGGACCTTCAGGTAAAGAGAAGAATCAGCAACATCAGTAATTTTAAAACTCTATTCCTCTGTGAACCTGTCTCTAGCCAGGAAAGCCAGGCTGATGGGAATTGCATCGTGCTGACCTATTGTGGAAATTGCACACAAGACTCTAGCTAAAATCTCTGTGGTCATTGTTACGTTTCCATCTCTGCCCAAGTTGCCCAGTTATGGGAGATTGTTTTCGAAGATGGCTGAAGCAATTCATCCCATGCTCCTTTCCAATGGGCCAGGACTTTGCGGACCCTTCTAACAAGAGTGTCAACCTGTCCTCCCCTTAACTCTGGACTGGCCTTATGACTTGCTTTGGCCAATAGAACTGGGCAGAAGTGATGTTATATTGTCAGCCTTGCCTGCAAGAGTCCTTACAGCATCCACTTTGACTCTCCTGGAATGCTGCCCAACCCACCATGTACGGAAGCTGGGTTAGCCTATTGGAGGCCGAGAGACCAAGTGGAGGGGAATCAAGGGGACTCAGCTGACAGCCAGCACCAACTTCCAGACATGTGAGTAGGACCCTCTTAAGCTTACTTCCTGCCCAGCTGATCCTTTACCTGACACTAACTGCCTGAGCAAGCCCAGGAGAGACCAGCAGAGGAACCCACGTGATTGGGAGAACAACAAATCTTTACTGGGTGGCTTATTACCCAGAAATGGCTGAGTGGAACATCAGCCCTCCTGACTTCCACATGTTGATCCCATTTCCTTTTCTCTAAACAGTCATGCCCTCCCTTCTGACTCTCTCACTGTCACACTCAGTGTGAGTCATGAGAACACTCCAGAATGTCACTATTTCCAACTATAAATCCAAAAGCGAAAACAGACAAGATAAGTGATTCACAGCAGCATCTATATGTGTGTCTTTCACAGAGTCCAGATGAAAGGGCGTTGTCAGGAACCATATTCTTGGAAAGATGGCCACTTTCACTCACCTAGGACACGGGGCTCCCAAGGTGGAAGCTGGAGGCAGGGTCGTTGTGCCCATTTCACATGCCCTTGGCTACAATTTCTAAACTTGAAATGCAACCTAGGTTTTTTGTCATATGAAAAGCTCCTTCCTGTGACAAAGGTCCGTATCTTAGAAACTCTTCTGTGTGTACACACTGGCCTATCCCGTTGGCCAGTGCATCGGTCATTGCTGGTGTTGAAAAAAAAAAAAAATCAACTGATGGGGCTCCTGGGTGGTTCAGCTGGTTGAGCCTCCGATTCTTGATTCTGGCCTAGGTCATGATCCCACGGTCATGGGATTGAGCCCCACGTCCAGCTCTGCCACGAGTGTGGAACCTCTCTCTCTCTCTCTCTCTCTCTCTCTCTCCCTCTGTCCCCCTCCCCTGCTCATGTACACACACTCTCTCTCAAAAGAAAATTCAACGGAATAAATTTAAAAATTTTTGTTTGTTTATTTTGAGAGAGAGAGAGAGACAGAGCACAAGCAGGGGAGGAGCAGAGAGAGAGACACACACACACACAGGATCTGAAGCTGGCTCCAGGCTCTGAGCCTGATGCGAGGCTTGAACCCAGGAGCTGTGAGATCGTGACCTGAGCTGAAGCCGGACGCTTAATCGACTGAGCCACCCAGGCGCCCCTCAACTGAGTAAATTTAAAGATCTAATTTGTTTTTTCAACAGTTCATGAGTTGAGAGGCACCTGGGTGGCTCAGTTGATTGAGCATCTGACTTCAGCTCAGGTCATGATCTCATGGTTCATGAGTTTGAGCCTCACATCAGGCTGGCTGCTGTCAGTGCAGAGCCTGCTTCAGATCCTTTGTCCCCCTCTTTCTCTGACCCTCCCCTACTCAGGCATGCGTGCGCGCTCTCTCTCTCTCTTTCAAAAATAAATAAATATTTAAAAAAAAACCCAGAGGTGCTTGTGTGGCTCAGTAAGTTTAAGCATCCAACTCTTGGTTTCAGCTCAGGTCATGATCTCATGGTTTGTGGGCTTGAGCCCCACATCAGGCTCTATGCTGACAGTGTGAAGACTACTTGGGATTCTCTCTCCCTCTCTTTCTGTCCCTCACTTGCTTGTGCTCTCTTTCTCTCAAAATAAATAAATAAACTTAAAAAAACTTTTTTAATATAAAAAAACAAAAACAAAAAAACAGTTCACGAATTGGGTGGCATCCCATCTGGCAAACAGGAAAACAGCTCTGAAAGGCTGCACAAAAATGAAAGGCTTTTATAGGCATAAGGGGGCAGGAAAAGGAAGTTTCTAGCAAAGAGTGGATTGTTTCGGGCAAGGTGACCTCCCTATGGGGGATGGAAAGGGTCTGTGGAGCAGATTGCTTCACTAGTGCTAACCAGGTAATTCCAGAACAACTTAAAGGTTACATTCCTGGGAGAGGCTGAAACTACATTTAGGTTAGTTGTTAAGTGTTGATGTGCTGACATGAGGCTTAGCACAAGTGACTCCATTTGGGGCTGTTGTCTCTCTCTTTTGAATAATTGTATCAGAAAAACCTTGGAAATAACCCAAATGCCCAAGAACAGAGGATGCATAAATATTCACAAAATGGAATACCACATAGATAATGTGAATGAGCAAGAACTATATGTACTGGGCACCTGCTGGCTCAGTAGGTAAAGCATGTGACTCTTCATCTCAGGGTTGTGAGTTCAAGCCCCACAGTGGGTGTGGAGCCTACTTAAAAAAAAAAAAATCTCAAATCTCAAAAACCGTATCATCAAGTAAAAACAGCAAGTTGCAGGAGTGCCTGGGTGGCTCAGTCAGTTAAGCGTCTGACTCTCGATTTTGGCTCAGGTCATGATCTCGCAGTTTGTGGGATCGAGCCCCACGTCAGGCTCTGTGCTGACAGCATGGAGCCTGCTTGGAATTCTCTCTGTGCCACTCTCCCTGACTCTCTCTCCCTCTCTCTCAAAATAAATAAACTTAAAAAACACAAAAACCTCAGCAAGTTGCAGAAGTTATGCAAAGTATGACATTATTTGTATAAAAGCTTAAAACATGTGAAACACTCCCATATATCTTTAGGACACATTCACGTGTAATAAACGAATAAATATATTCATGGAGATACTAAACAACATATATAAGAGAGGGAGGCTATGGAGCAGGATTGGGGAGGGGTGCACAGTAGTTTCTTCTGTACCAAAATGATTTAAAATGTATGTGGGGGGGCGCCTGGGTGGCGCAGTCGGTTAAGCGTCCGACTTCAGCCAGGTCACGATCTCGCGGTCCGTGAGTTCGAGCCCCGCGTCAGGCTCTGGGCTGATGGCTCAGAGCCTGGAGCCTGTTTCCGATTCTGTGTCTCCCTCTCTCTCTGCCCCTCCCCCGTTCATGCTCTGTCTCTCTCTGTCCCAAAAATAAATAAACGTTGAAAAAAAAAAATTAAAAAAAAAAATAAAATAAAATGTATGTGGGAAATACAAAGATTGGCAAGGCTGGGTGGCAGGTATTCGTCTTTATATTTTTCTTATGCTTGAACCATTATGCAATAAAAATATAAAAGCCTCCGTCCTTCACTCTCCTGACCAGCCGGTTCTATCTTTACCGTAGTCTGATCTCTTCCACATGGGCTTCCCGGCAGCACTCCTGCCACCACGTGGGGTAAAGTAATACAGCATAAAGAGGCCCATGGCAGGCTTAGTTTTATTTTATGACAATAGAGCTTTAAGTCAGGGCAAGTTTCAGAGAGAAAGAGAATTGCCTCCAGGGAGGGCTGTTTTCCCAGTGTGGGCTCAAGAAATGTTTAGAGAAGGGTGACTGGTTTGGGCAGGACTTCCTGTCCCAGCCATGCTCTGCGAGTCCTGCCAGCCTCTCATGAGCCATGGCAGCCACGGGATGTAAAGTACAAGGTCAAAGCTTGATGGAGACATCAGGAAGTGTCTACTTGAGCAGACACTGCCTGGGTGGAGAAGCTCATCCAGAGGCCTGCTTCTGGAAGGGAGGGCGTGGGTCACTGAGGAGGGAAAGGAGGATGAGGGGACATTTGGGAAACATACTTCGGGGAAGGGAGTGAACAAAATGGTATTTGCAGCCCAAGAGTTCCAGAGCCACTTCTGTGTGTGGTCTGGGCAACTGTAAAACCCTTGACCTGGACGAGCCTAGAAATAGCAATGAGTTTTCATGCTCCTCTAAACCACTGTGGTAGCTGGTAGCTGGCCACCAGCACAGACTGCTCGATGGAATTTGGTTTTGACATTTACTGGCAGTGCAACCCCAGGCAGGTTATCTAAACTCTCTAATCTCTGTTTCCTTATCTCGACGTGGTGGGGATAATAATAGTGCAACACAAATAAAACTGGCTGGCTCAGTTCTAGCTCAGTTCTGGGTTGCTTCTAGAAGATACATAGTTCCCGCTCAAAAATTTTTTTGAAAAGTAATGTAAATATGTATATAAATCTCCCAAAGTGACAAAGGGGAGCTATAGTACAAAACATGTAATTAGAAATTCCTAAACATCTTTACCCAGCAAATTCCCCAGAGCCCTGTCCTCATGGCTGCCTCTCCCCAAATTCTCTCTCATCTCCACTTCTCTCTTGACCACTTCTTTGGCCTTTGGACAACTTGCTTTTTTTTCTGAGAGAAGCTTCCGGGCCTTCAAAAATATAAGTCAACTCAGCCTTTCAGTCCTTTTGATTCTCCTTCCCGCTAATGATCATAGGAAAGAGCCTGTGGTCCAGCAGGCAAACTCAGAATCCTCTAGAAAGGGGCGAGTGGGAGGTGCCAACTGAATAGGCTGTGAATATTGATGCCTTTTGTCCCTGTCACAATAGCATCTTGCTCGGGCTTGTCGTAAGATTAGATGAAATAATGCACGTCAAGAATTTAACAGTAACCGATGCAAAGTCCCCAAACCGTTCGTTATGATACCGACTGTTATAGTCACCATTGGCGTCATTATTCCTAGGGACTTCTTTACTTTGTTTAAATTTCAAGAACATGGGGCAAAAGTTCAAAAGGAAGTTCTGAGTTCAACTGTGGTCAAGAGGTTGCGGGGCATTCCCCACGTGAGATGTGCCCCCACAAGCGCCTCTCCTTGTGCACCTCTCCACAAGCACCGGGGACATTGCTGTAGTTGATTCAGAGATGGGAGGGACTGTTGGGCAGTCCTCTCATGACTCTGGGAGCCCACCGAAGGGCCCTGACCTTCCCCAGGCCTCCCCTTAGGTGCTGGCCAGGATCCAGGGTGTTCCACATTCTCTGCTCCCTATGGCCTCCCCGGGGCAGCTCACAATCCACTCCACCTGGAATACCTTGGTAGCGGTGCCTCTGCAGAGGGGCCTCATCCTGCGGCCATCTGACTGTCCCGTCCTGAAGAACTGGCAGGCCTGCAAGGGCAAGGTGAGACCATCCCTGGAGTAGTGACCTGACCTCAGGAATGTCCCTTAAGAAGGGCCTCAGCAGAGCACTGTGTGTCAGAGCCAGGCTCCCTGGAAGGCAGCCAGAGCCTGCGGAGATGGGTTATAGGGACCAGAACTACCTAGATACGAGCAGACTTGGAGAGGGAGTCATTTTCCAAGAACTGAAGGGCTGTCCTATGACAAGGGAGCAGATCCTGTGTTACCTTAGACACAGCTTCCGGGAGCTACGAGAGGGGTCTTCTCCCCTCAGGGCAGTCTAAGTGAGGAATTGTTGTTCTCCTGCCCTGTCAGTGGGGAACTGTGTGTGCACCTGCTCATGGGAGGGGGCGGGACAAGCAGAAGCTGGATGACCCCTCAGGAAGGTCAGCTAACGGTTTTCCAATATGTAGCATGTGTCAGGCACCATGCACCCCAATGTCTACAGCAGTGCTATCAACAATAGCCAAATGTCCATCAGCTGATGAACGGATAAGGATGTGGTGCATAAATACAATGGAACACTACTTGGCCATCAAAGAGAATAAAACCTTGCCATTTCCAACAACAAGGATGGAACTGGAGGGTATTATGCTAAGTGCAATAAGTCAGTCAGAGAAAGACAGATATCATATGCTTATATGCTTTCACTCATATGTGGAATTTGAGAAACTGAACAGATGAACATAGGGGAAGGGACAGAAAAATAAGATAAAAACAGAGAAGGAGGCAAACCATGAGAGACTCTTCGATACAGAGAACAAACTGAGGGTTGCTGGAGGGGCGTTAAATGGGTGACAAGCATTAAGGAGGGCACTTTTTGGGATGAGCACTTGGGTGTTCTATGTAGCAGATGAATCATTGGGTTCTACTCCTGAAGCCAAGACTACACTGTATGTTAACCAATTTGAAAATAAATTATAAACAAATAAAATAAATAAAATTAAAAAAATACTTTATGTGGCTGAGACTGTTGGTCAGGAGTCCAGTTCTCTTCCATATGGATTTGTCTACATGGAAGATTGAACATCCTGAAAACATGGCAGCCAGGTTCCAAGAAGAAGCTTCCAAGAAGAAGCAAGCCCCAGTGTAAAATCACTCACTAAGCTGCAACCTGCATCATTCTTGCTGATGTCCCATTGGCTTAATCTAGTCACATGGCCAAACTCAGATTCCTCATGGGAGGGGACCATACAAGCAGATGAACACTAGGGGGTGTGGTTCATAGAAGGCCACCAAAGTGCCAACATACCACTTAGTTCAAGCCTTCTCTGAACTCCTCAGGCCCCTCCCCTGTGCCCAGTTGTTGTAGCACTTACCACACTAGACTGACTGTTGTACTGTATTGCCACTCATATTTATGGACTGGAGCTCCTTTGAGAACAGGCAATCTACCTGATTCCTCCTGTATCCCACTGGTGGCACCCAGTATGTTTGCAGAATAAATGATCGAATGAGAGTGGCGGCTGCCATTACTTCATAGCTGCCAGATTCAGGCCCTGCCTCTACCTCTTAGAGACATCGGAGGTTCAACAGCTGTAAGATGTCACATATGCTAAGTCCCTAAGTAAGCTCCATAAAGCATGGCAGCGATGTCCTAAACCAAGATCCTGGCACACAGGAAGCAACTAACACATGTCAGTGGAATTAATGAAGGAGTGAATGAGGGACTGAACTTTGTAGGCATATCACTGAGATTTCCAAACTATAGATGGATCAACTTCTTTCTTCAGCATATGTTGTGACCAAGCTGAGTAGCAATCACACAGCTCCACACTTCAAAGATGAAGCAGTTCCAAGAGAGTTGTCTAAAAGAGAGATTTTTCTCATGTCTCCCTTTTTTTTAAAGTTTATTTATTTATTTTGAGAGAGAGAGCGAGCAGGAGCAGGGGAGGGGCAGAGAGACAGGAGAGACAGAATCCCAGGCAACCTCCAGGCTGTCAGGGCAGAGCCTGATGCGGGGCTCAATCTCATGAACCCTGAGACTGTGACCTGAGCCAAAATCAAGAGCCATACCCTTAACCGACTGAGCCTCCTGGGCACCCCTCCATGCTCTCCTTTCTGATTGAGGATCCTCAAGAGGAACAGCTTTGTTTGTGGCTGGAGAGGAAGCAGAGGCCCAGGGATGGCGGGATGAAACATATCCATCACTGCCTCCTCACGATTGTATTGTCTGCTCCCCAGAGTCTGGTTCTGAGCAGGGGCTCCTAATATAGGCTCTGTCTCATGCTATAAATAGCCGCAGGCACATCTTCACTGGAGCCACGTCGGAGTGTGGAAAGCCATTGTGAACTGAACTCCTCCCTATTGCAAAATTCTGACATCATAAGATAACACAAGAAGTGAATCATCTCTGTATAAATACTTTGATTAGATCATTTGCTTTCAAGACTGGAAACAGGGAAGAGAAAAAACTTGGTGTTATTGTCCTCTGGATGTTACAAAAGGGTAACATTCCCTCCTCCCCCAACTGAATGCTAATTACCCCTCAGTTGTGAGAGCAACTTATTCTTCTTTAAAAAATTTTTTTTAATGTTTATTTTTGAGAGAGATAGAGTATGACTGGGGGACGGGCAGAGAGAGAGGGAGACACAGAATCTGAAGCAGGCTCCAGGCTCTGAGCTGTCAGCACAGAGCCCTATGCAGGGCTTGAACCTATGAGCCCTGAGATCATGACTTCACCTGAAGTCAGATGATGCTTAACTGACTGAGCCACCCAGGCGCCCCGTAGAATAACTTATTCTTTTTTTTTTTAATTTTTTTTAATGTTTATTTATTTTTGAGACAGAGAGAGACAGAGCATGAATGGGGGAGGGTCACAGAGAGGGAGACACAGAATCAGAAGCAGACTCAGTGTGGAGCCTGATGGATGTGGAGCTCGGTCCCACGACCCTGGGATCGTAACCTGAGCTGAGATCAAGAGTCAGATGCTTAACTGACTGAGCCAGCCAGGTGCTCCTAGAATAACTTATTATTTAAAAAAATTTTTTTTATGTCTTTATTTTATTTTGAGAGACAGAGTGCAAGTGGGGGGGAGAGGCAGAGAGAGAAGGAGACACAGAATCTGAAGCAGACTCCAGGCTCTGAGCTGTCAGCATAGAGCCCGGCCTGGGGCTCAAACTCACAGACTGTGAGATCATGACTTGAGCTGAAGCTGGATGCTTTAACCGACTGAGCCACCCAGGCTTCCCTAGAATAACTATTCTTATGTAAGACCACATTTCCCTAGATTCTATACTTTGGCATATTTTGTCGTTTTGACCTCAGTTTAAGCAATTCAAAGAAAAGGTCTTGGATAATAAAATTAAATAAAAATGAGTTTTTGCTTTATACATTTTTTTTCCACTTTATGAAAGGATTAATGATATTATTTTCTTTAGGTGAGCTCCTTTGATTCATTAAAAATGAAATGTATCTAGTCGGGACTCACAAACTGGTTCTGGCCAAATCCAGCCTGCTTTGCTTGGGCCTTTTCTGGGCAATGCAGTGGTTTGCTTTTCAATTCTGGACTTTGATAACTTAGTACAGCAAGTTCTCCGGGTGCCCTCCAAGGCCCCACCACTGCCCAGTGTCTTACACACAGTTATGTGACCTGCTGGACCCCTGTGGACACCTGAGTTTCCAGTCTTGCAGTTTTGCATCTCATGGGGAAACTGAGACCCAGAAAGGAGGGTCTGCCCCAAGCTGAGCAGCTAGGAACTGGGAGCCGGGAAAAGCAGGTCTCCAGCCTCCTGGTGTGAGGCTCCCCTCCCTTTGGTTTACTGAGTCCCCACACCACTTTCCTATAGGTTTTGCTAAAGTAACAATGTATGTATGTGCTTTTGCTAATGTAACAGTGTATGTGCCCTCCCAGCATAGGGCACAGACCTGGCCAGCATTTGCCAGGGTGGATTTTGTCATGTGGGCAGTAGATAATGGCAAGTTCTCCTGACCTTCCTCCTTCCTTTCTGCCCTCCCTTTTTCAGGGTGAGGCAAACCTCACAATGCTGTTACTATCAGGCAAATCTCATGCATAGAAGGAGGAACATGTTTCTACTTGTCCTGTTGCTACTTCCCCCTTCTCCTCAAATGGCTCTGATTAGAAACTTTGTCCGCACAATAGGTACACAGTCAATGTTTTAGCTGGTGCAAAGAGGTATTTCTTTCTTCTGGAAAAATCCTACTTGGTTGTCAAGGCCCTGCTCAAATGTGACTTCCTGTGTGAAGTCACCTCCACCTTTCATTTAGGTATTAGTGATGTCTCAACCCCCAGTGGGGTGTGTGTGTATCTTTACATGTTGGTTCTGTGCCCTACTTATCCTTTGTGTCCTTCCTTACCCTTCTGTAGTCCCCTCTTCAATCCGTGCTTGCTGAATTGAACTGAGAGGATTGAGGTTTGATAGGAGAGTTCCAGAGAATAATCTACAGCCTCTATTTTACTACCAAAATTGGAAAAGAACTAGATGTTGATTCTCTTTGTTGGAAAGGAAAATATGTCATCATGCAGAAAGGCCAAACAGCTCTATTGTTCAAGAAAACACCTCCCAGTGTTGGGATGAGAGTTGGACACATTAGGGAGGGCGCTGCTGATTTACAGGGGGTAGATGAAAGGCACTGGGGGTGCCTGGCCTGGAGAGCAGTGACAGAGAGGGGGACAGGGAGGCTCCAGATTGTCCCAACCACAGTGTTCAGCTGCCTGGGCCCTATGAAACAAAACCCAGCAGCGGGTTTAGCACAAATAAAAGGAAAGCATACCCATAGGAAGATTAACAGGTTTCAGGGGGCTCATACAAAAGTGACTCCCTGAGATGATGCATGAGGGAGTAGCTAGGGAGACACATGGACTTGTAGACATTTTAGGGCAGAGCCATCCAATACATGTGTAACGTGAGCCACACGTGTCATTTAGAATTTTCTGTGGGGTGCCTGGGTGGTTCAGTCAATTAAGCGTCCAACTTCGGCTCCGGTCATGATCTCACGGTTTGTGAGTTCGAGCCCTGCACCTGCCTTGTGCTGACAGCTCGGAGCCTGGAGCCTGCTTCGGATTCTGTGTCTCCCCTCTTTCCACCCCTCCCTCACTTGTGCTCTGTTTCTCTCTCAAAAATAAATAAACATTATGGAGCACCTGGGTGGCTCAGTCGGGTAAGCATCTGACTTCGTCTCAGGCCATGATCCTGAGCTTCGTTGGTTCGGGCCCCACATGGGGCTCTGTGCTGACAGCTCAGAGCCTGGAGCCTGCTTCAGATTCTGTGTCTGTCTCTCTGCCCTTCCCCTGCTTGCACTCTGTCTGTCTCCCCAAAATAAATAAACATTAAAAAAAATTAGGGGTGCCTGAGTGGCTCAGTCAGTTGGGTGTCTGACTCTTGGTTTCAGCTCATGGTTTGTGAGATCGGGCCCCGCATTGGGCTCTGCACTGACAGTGCAGGGCTGGCTCGGGATTCTCTCTCTCCTTCTCTCTCTGCCTCTCCCTTGCTCGTGCTCCCTGTCTCTTTCTCTCTCAAAATAAATAAATAAATAAATAAATAATAAATAAATAAATTTAAATAAAAATTTAAAATGCTCTGGTTGTCACATTAAAAAACCATAAAAAAGAGGTGAATTATTTTGAATTATATATCCAAGTATATCCAACATATTAAATCTAATATATTAAAAATATATTCAGTTATCTAAAATATATCATTTCAATATGTAATTAATATAAAAATTATTAATGGACTATTTTACATGTTTTTCAATCTGAGACTTCAAATTCTAGTTTTTATTTTATAGTTACAGCCCATCTTAATTCAGGTGCTAAATTTTCATTGAAAATACTCAGTCTGTATTTAGAGTTTATAAAATTTCCAGTAGGGAAAAGTAGATTCACATAGCTAAGTTGTTTCAAACATATGTAAAAGTTTCCCAGTAGCTGAATTAAATATCAGTTTTATCTTTTTATTTTTTTGTGGTCCATATGAGAATTCACTTAATTCTCTCTTTTTTCATTGTTATTGAGCTATAATTGACACAAAACATTGGGTAAGTTTTAGGTGTACACGTTTAAAGTGTTGATGTGATACCTTCCATATTGCAAAATGATTACCACCATAGCCACACCTCCATCATGTCACATAATTACCATTTCTTTTTTGTGGTGATGGCATTTATTATCTACTCTCTTAGCAACTTTCAAGTATTAATGCTGTATTTTTAACTACAGTTACCACACGCCTTAGATCCCTAGAACTTACTCATCTAGTAACTGGAAGTTTGTACTGTCTGATCAAGATCTACCCATTTCCTCCACCCCGAATATCAGTTTTTCAATTTCAAGTTCAATTAATTAAAATCAGATAACATTAAAAACCTAGCGCAGCAGCATGAGCAGCATTTCAAATGTCCAACAGCCACATGTGGCCAGTGGCTACTGGATTGGACAGTGCAGTTTAAGGGTGATTAGGAGGTGGTCCATTGCCCACTGCCTACTCGCCTTGACCTGGCCCTAGGCTAGACAGATGGGTGTCTTATCAGTGTTCAGTGCCCACATTCTGAAGTTTAACAGTTTAGCTATGGTGGTTCTGTGAGCCCAGCCTTCCCTGTATTAGGCCTGGGTCGCACTGGGTCACAATCCCAGGGCAGGACTGGGATGTTTTACCCAGTAAAAGCTGTTGCTTTTACCTGAGACCTCAGAAAGCGGCTCGAAGGCTCAGCTCTGTAACTCATGGCTGAATGTGCTCAAAAGGACCAGACGGGACCACTTTGGTTTTCCCATATTGCGGGACCACTTTGGTTTTCCCATATTGCAATAGCATGTGTAGTTCTAGAAGAGCCTTTCCCTTTTCAGAACTCATTGCACTGACATGGAAGGTTGACAATTTTTCTAGAGACTTGAAGCTACTCCTCAAGTTGGAAAAAAAATTAAAAAATCAAATGCTGTCAGGAATGTCTATGGCATTGTTGATTCCCAGTAAATGTTTGCTGGCAAATAAGCATAACTTCTAATTACACCAGAATATCCAACAACTGCTTTCTTAACTAGGGGGAAAAAAGAAGATGGTTTTGTGGTTGAAGTTGTTTTACATTTCTGTGTATTACATGTAGGGCAAAAGAGATCCATTTTTTATGCAAATTAGCAAAATTCCATAGCTTTATGTCTCTTTCTTTGAATCTCTTTTAAAGTTTTTTTAAAAGCTTATTTTTAATTCTGTGTGTGTGTGTGTGTGAGAGAGAGAGAGAGACAGAGAGAGAGAGAGAGAGAGAGAGAGCATGAGCAAGTGCAGGAGAGGGGCAAAGAGAAAGAGAGGATCCCAAGCAGGCTCTGAGAACTCTGTGTGGAGCTCGATGTGGACGCCATCCCTCGAAACATGAGATCAGGACCCGGGCCAAAATCAAGAGTGGGACACTTAACTGACTGAGCCACCTAGGTGCCCTTCTTGGAATCTCCTTCAGAAGTTACTATTTATGGGGTTCCTGGGTGGCTCAGTTGGTTAAGCGGTTAAGTGTCCCACTCTTGATCTAGGCTCAGGTCATGATTCTAGGCTTGCGGGATCGAGACTCATGTGGGGCTCAGCAGCGTGGGACAGCATGGAGTCTGCTCAAGATTCTCTCTCTCTGTCTCTGTCTGCCTCTTTCCCCCGATCCCTCTCCCCTGCTCACACATGTGCGCTGTCTTTCTCACTCTCTAAAATTCAAAAAAAAAAAGTTTATTTAGGAAGGAATTAATTTCTTTTTTTACATTAAAAATTTATTGTTTGTTTTAGAGAGAGAGAGAGCGAGAGAGAGCACGTGTGAGCGGGGGAGAGGGGCAGAGGCAGAAAGAGACAATCTTAAGCAGGCTTCATGCTCAGCACAGAGCCAGCCACAGGATGCAATCCCAGGACCCTGGGGTCATGACCTGAACCAAAATAAAAAATTCGATGTTTAACTGACCCAGGCACCCCATGGAAGGAATTAATTTCTTAAGTGTATATGACAATAGTTAATATGTGTGTATAAGTATATCTGTGATGAATTCCTAAAGAATCTACTTGTAAAACACATACCATAGATATACACATATATAGTACTATATACACATGTAAGGTTCTTTAAGCGGGGGGGAAAAAAAAAAACCCATTAAGATTGCCACAAGGTGGCACTAAAATCTAATGAACATTCCAGTCTCTGGTCTTGTCTGAGAGCAGTTGGGGGGTGATTTAAAGGATCTGTAGGAAATGCTGGACAAAAAAGAAAACCAAACAAATTAAACTGAAGATTGGAGAAAGATTAACATCTCCCTTTGTCTGAGGGATAATTTCCCTCTCTCACTGGTGTGGCATCTGCCATACAGTGGATCTATATGTTAATAAAACTAATTTTTAAAATGAATTCTTCTTCTGGAGGAATCCTCGCCCTTGCCGGCAATGGGAGTGTCCGGTGAAGGGAGAAGGGAGGCAGGGAGGAGTCTGTTTGACACATCACCTAGTTTGGAAAAGTTTATCTTGTGAGTGGTGGAGTCTTTGAAGTAGTCAGTCTCCACAGAATTTGTCGACGTCTCTGGGACGTAAAAATGAATACCACGAAGAGAAGTAGCTGCAGAGCACGGATTTTTCTATTTGTTTACTTTGGCATATTTACCAACTGAGTATTTTTAGAAATTATTGCGATATTGAAATTCAGGCTTGGAACACTCATATATTATGTCTGAGAATCAGGAAATGAGTGAATTGAATCCTTCTTCCTGATTCTTTGTATTTCAGTTTTTTAAAAAATACATGGCACAAAGCTTTAATTGTTTGATATTTTCTTAATATTTGAAGCTTAAGAGCATAGCCAAGGTTCCCAAGCTATATTAAGACAAAGAAAAGCCATGTAAACAATACAGCTATAAACAGTTTTGACTAAAACAAGAAAAAATAAGATTTTTTTAACAGGCAAAAGAAAGAAAGGAAGAAGAAAAATTTGCTGATGGGAGCCCTAAACCAATGATCAAAAAACCCCTCCTTTTCTCCCGTGGGATCCTACTGAGCAAAAATTACTTGTTGACAATTTAGTCCCTTAAATCTGGAAAACAAGAACAGTGGAGCTTATCCAGTATGAGGGAAGCCCTTTGGGGCATTTGAATATGTTCCCTATGGGACAGGCTCTAGGGGTTAGGGCACTACTGTCTTATTTGACTTGTTATATCTGTGGTGTTCATGTAGAGACCCAGACCTCAAAATATAGATCATAGGAGAAAACACCACAGCTTGGTGACAGCTGGCTGCATGGGTTCGGTTGGATGGTTGTTAAGGGGGAGTCTGGAGTCTGAGGTAGGAGACCCCCAGAAAGTTCTGAGCATTTGGGTGAATTCTCAACAGTCATTTAGTGATTCTTGCATAGGGCCAGGCATTGTGGTAGGTCTTCAAGATGCTGAGAGAAGATGGAATTTTGGCTCTCTACCAGCTTCCATCTTAGACAGGGAGGCAGAAACCTGAGGCCATAACTTCGTCCTGATGTGTGGGTCTCTCCTTTGCTGAAAAACTAATAAGCATCCCACTGCCTCTAAAATGGATATGCCCCAATCTGTTCAGTTGGTACTTTAGCCCTCCATGATTAGCCTCCACCTGAGTTTCGACTCTCTCTCCATCAAGTGCAGTCGCACTAAGCTATTCCCTGTTCTTAGAGTATGTCTTCCTCCTTCCTACCTCTCTCCTTTTTTAAGGCTTTGCCTCCTTCGAGGAAGCCCTCCCTCTGTCCCCACCCCTCCCTCTTCTGTCCTGTGAAATTCTTTGCCTTAGGTCCTTTTAGATCAGAGTTTGGGATAGATGAATCAAGTCCTGGTGTGTAGGAGGAGACCTAGCACCCTACCAGAGACTAACTTGCTGGGTCCTCACCTGCAAGTCCTCTGTCTGCCCCTCTCTGTCCCGTGTCTCAGGCCTCATCCTCTTCTTGCCTAATGGGATGGGAGGTTGTTGGATTTTATTGTACTGTTTACTTCTGACAGTTCTCAGCCTTACTACCAGGACCCGAATTCATCATGCAACCCCTGGCTGAGGCTGCCTTTTGCTGCCTGGTAACTTCCTCCAAGTGAACATAAAGTCCTGCACCCAGCCTCAATCTTCCTTTTTCACGGGTCTCTCCTTTCCTAATCCTCACCTAGAGATGGGGGTGTGTGTGTAGGGGGTGGGGCAGGAAGAGGGTAAGCGATAGGACTTGAAGAGCTAGAAGCTAGGCCCAGGACCACCCAGCTCACAGTCAGCTTTTGGTCTCTGGGTCCAAACCTAGGGCTGTCCCAGGGAAGAGTGCCAGGGTGGGGGGGGGGGGGGGGGGTTGGGAGTGGCGGAGTAGGTGAGGGAAAGGGCCGCTTCTAAGGGAAAAGAAAAAAACCTTGCTTGGAAACAAACGTGTGTGTGTGTGTGTGTGTGTGTGTGTGTGTGTGTGAGCGCGCGTGTGTTTATTTAAAAACAAAACCGCTTAAAGGAGCCGCTCCCTCCCCCACAGGGCCGGCCACCGCTGGGAGTTTGCAAGGAAGCGGGACGATTTTGAGCCAACGCCCCACAAAGTGCAGCCTCTCTCGGATCCGCTCGCCCAGGCCCCGCAGGCTCCCGGCCGCCAGCTCCGGGCCCGGGCTGGCTGCGAACAGGACGCGGGAAAGAGGAGGGGGGGAACGCTGGTGCGGCCAGAGCCCCGCAGCGACAGCGGAGGCGCAGACTCCCCAGTCGCCGCCTCTCCCAGCCCCGCGGCCTGGGCCGTCAATCAAGCTCGGCCGGCCCCGCCCCTGGGCTGCAGCGGATGGCCAATCAGAGTCAAGCTCCGCAGCGATGAGCTCAGTCGGCTCGCTTCCCATTGGGCGGCTATATTAAGAAAGTGGCCAAACTCTTTAAATAGCGGGAGCTAGGGCCGCAGCCCGCATCTGCCACCGCAGTCTGCCTGTAGTCAGTGCTCTCTTGTACCCCGGGCGACACCTATAGAAACTGGGGAAGGGACCCGGCCGGCTCCGCTGCTCGAGCCACCGTTTGCGCACAAAGGCACCGACCCCGGGCCCGGGGCGAGAAGAGCGGCCACCGCCCCGGAGCAGCGCGGAGACCCACGGCGCGCCCTATGCCCCCGCGCCCCCGCCACGGCAGCCTGAGCGCACCGAGAGAACGCGCCACCGCGGGGCCCGGGTGCAGCTAGCGACCCTCGCCCCCAGCGCGCAGCCCGAGGTGAGCAGTGAGCGGCGAGCGGGACGGCAGCGAGGCGTTCGCGGGCCCCCTCCTGCTGCCCGGGCCCGGCCCGCTCATGGCGGCCATCCGCAAGAAGCTGGTGGTGGTGGGCGACGGCGCGTGCGGCAAGACGTGCCTGCTGATCGTGTTCAGTAAGGACGAGTTCCCCGAGGTGTACGTGCCCACGGTCTTCGAGAACTATGTGGCCGATATCGAGGTGGACGGCAAGCAGGTGGAGCTGGCGCTGTGGGACACGGCGGGCCAGGAGGACTACGACCGCCTGCGGCCGCTCTCCTACCCAGACACCGATGTGATCCTCATGTGCTTCTCAGTGGACAGCCCCGATTCGCTAGAGAACATCCCCGAGAAGTGGGTGCCCGAGGTGAAGCACTTCTGCCCCAACGTGCCCATCATCCTGGTGGCCAACAAGAAAGACCTGCGCAGCGACGAGCACGTCCGCACGGAGCTGGCCCGCATGAAGCAGGAACCCGTGCGCACGGATGACGGCCGCGCCATGGCCGTGCGCATCCAAGCCTACGACTACCTCGAGTGCTCCGCCAAGACCAAGGAGGGCGTGCGCGAGGTCTTCGAGACCGCCACGCGCGCCGCGCTGCAGAAGCGCTACGGCTCCCAGAACGGCTGCATCAACTGCTGCAAGGTGCTATGAGGGCCGCGCCCGCCCTGCCTGCCCCTGCCGGCGCGGCTCCCCCCTCTCGGGCTCGACCCTCCCCCTCCACACCGAGCCCGAAGAAGGGGAGACCTGCGCCCCCCAAGGACCCCACCGGACTGCCTGACCTCTGCCTTTCGGCCCGGCAGCTGTGACCCGGCGGCTCTGGGATCGCCGTGGGAGGCACCGGGCGCCCCCTTTCCAGTGTCTGTGTGCGTCGGGCTGTGTTGCACAGGCCCGGGCGCCCCGCTGAGTGCCAAGGGTCCCCTGGACACCCCTTTCTGAAGAGCCGAGCCTCTTCGGAGTGTGTGGCTGTGTGTTTGTTCGATTCCCCCGCCCCACTTTCACCCACCCCCGCCTCTGATCCCGGGAGAAGAGCTTGGCGCCGGGGTGCAGCCGCGCCCCATCAGATGCGCGCCCGGAACCAGCGAGCGCCTGCTGTCCCTTGTCTGTAACATAGACCGCGGGAACTGCGGGAGGGGAGGGCTGGGGAGGATGGGGTGTTATATAAATATAGATATAATTTTATTTTCGAAGGTAGGATGGTGTTATTTAATGGTGGTGGTGGGTGGAGTGACAGGGCGCCAGAACAGCTCCGGCCCACCTTGGGTCGGGCGCCCATCCAAGCATGAACAGGACTTGGCAATCTTTCCAACCCCTGGGGAAGACTTTTGCAACAGCCTTGGGGCTGAGAGGACACAGCTTCCAGACTCACGTCTCCTGCGGGCCAGCCCCAGGCGAACCCCTCACTAGCCCTGGGCTGGAGGAGGGAGAGAGGGCTTTGGGTCGTTTTTTTTGCCATAAGCGAACTTTGTGCCTGTCATACAAGTGGAAATTGTTCATTCCAAGAAACTGATGTTATTTGATTTATTTAAAAGCTAAAATTGCTGGGTTTTTTTTGAAAGAATTCTTTGCACAATTGTTTTATTGTTTGACACTTAATGCACTTGTCATTTGCATAAGACAGTAGCATTCTGACCACCCTTGTACGCCGTAACCTCATTTACTTCTGATGTTTTTTTTTTTTAAAGATGATGATGACTTTTAAACAGAAGAAAAAAAAAAAACCACTAATTATTGTTTCAGTTTTCTTGAAAAAAAAAGTGGCAACACTGTTTTGCGATTTTATTTGTGCAGGTATGCGCACTATTTTGATAAAAGGGCAGTAACAAGTATTGGGACCTATTTAACCCCCCCTCCTTTTTTTTTCTTCACAAGGCAGTCTTTAAAGCTATGTGAAATTTTCTCTGCATCTCTGTACAGAGAATGAACCTACCCCTACCCCTAGTCTCTCCTTTCTCCCCCTCCCTTCCCCACCCAGTGGTACTTCTACTAAATTGTTGTCTTGTTTTTTTATTTTTTAAATAAACTGACAAATGACAAAGTGGTGAGCTTATGATGTTTACATAAAAGTTCTATAAGCTGTGTATACAGTTTTTTTATGTAAAATATTAAAAAGACTATGATGATGACATTTATAAAATGGCTTCTGTGATTTAATAGCGTGTGGGGGCAAGGAGAGACTTCTAGGCAAGATCCTTCTTGCCGCCACTCTTTCCCCCATGGTGTTTGGAGTAAATGAGGCCGAAATCCTTTGGGGATGTGTGGGGGGTTGGGTGGCACGGGAGACCAGTTGCTCCTGTCCCCATCCCAGAGGAAGATGAGTGGGGGACCCAAGCACCCAGTGCCAAAGTCTCTGACTAATGCATACTGTCTGCCTATAACACCGTGTCTAAGTCCGTGGGTTCTTACTCCTTGAAACTTGAAAGGTTGTCATTCGTGCATGTTAAATTAGGTAACCTTTTTGTGTTTGTCACAGATGTGGGGCCGAGGTCTCTAGCTAGGAGGCTGGTTACCGGGTTCCCTTCACATCCTCAAGGGGTTCCACAGTACCCCAGATTGCAGGTTGTTACCTGTAGGTTGTTACCTTTCTAGCTGGAGCTCCTAGGTGGAAGGGGAGAGCCCAAATCAGGACCTGATTCTTCTTTCATCAAACTTTTGTCTCGGTGTGTGTCTATACAGAACCTAGAATGCTGTATTCTAAGTTCAGAGAATGGCCACATCAAGGACAGAACACTGGATGTTTGGGATGGCTGTGATTTAAAGCTGGGGCAGCCACATTGTGAGATTTAATCAGGATGAGCTCCAAATTCAGACACTTAGCCAACTGCAGGGGGTCTCAGAAGCAGCTAGGCAGGGCAGAGTGATACTTGGAGACCACGCCAAAATCCTGCTCCAGGCATGATGGCTCAAATCTGCCAGCTCTCAGCAGTTTCTAGGGAATGTGGCTGATAGTGTTCACCTCTCCCAGCTACCTAAGATGTGCGGTTTTTGTTTTGGGAATCCGCACTTTCTGACTTTCCAGCCCTTAGCTGCTCTCCCTATCTCCCTGCACACCCAGGGCTGAGACCAAGGAGTTTCTTTTTGAAGTCATTTGCTTGAAAGCTTGAGGCTTCTGTTCCCTGTCTTTCCAGACACCCAGGGTCTTTTGTTGTGTGAGGCAAACCTGGTCGCTGGTGACCTTTCACCCACTTAAATGTGTCCAGAACAGGGCCTCCTGCACAGCCAGGCCCATACGCCAACAGAGGGGAATTGTCTGGGCTTCTCCAAGTGCAGAGTGGGAGATGGTCCACCCAGGCTGGCTTCTTCTATGAGCCACTGCCCCCCCCCTTTCCTTGGCCCCCCAGCCCCACTCACCTACATCCCCAGAGCCTACTGTTTCTTCCTTGCTTAAAGACAAAACTTCCCATTGAAAAACAAAGTGTTGATTTGCAGGTTTTACAGCTAGCAAATCGTTCTGTACCAGGGAGTGCAGGACTCTGGAGAAGAGCTCAGGCTTGGGCTCAATGCCCAGGACTCAGCTTTGTAATCAGCCAAGAGCCCGGAGACCCACCCAGCCCTCTGAAAGGGCCTTTTCTGAGTTTCCTGCCTGCTCAAATCTGCCTGGTAGCTAAAAGCTGTCTGGTTTTTTAATTTTTTTATTATTATTATTTTTTTTTATTTTGGGAAGACAACCACCCAGATGACGCATGGCAGCCTGAGTTATGCTTGTTTTAAAATGCATGGCATTTAATAATCCTGCCGGAACACACTCTTCTTGCTGCATTAGGATCCAACTGGAAAATATAAAGATGAATTGCTGTAGGCTGGAAAATCAATTAGGAAAAAGAGGTAAAACATCTGGTGTTACTCTTAGGATATGAAAATTCATTTTGCACATTTAAAATAAATGTGCTGAGTTCATTTAATTGCCTGTTGAGCTGTTTCGTAGAGAATAGTGGGGTGTTTCATTGATCCCGGGCATTTCATAGCAAGGGGCACTGGCTTGGGTTCTCGTTTAATCTTAATTTTAAACCAATCTGGATTGTATTTCTAAGTTCTTTTTCACATGTGTGTACTTCTTTTTCAGTGTACTTAGAATGGTGGTTTTCAAACCTAACCATGCATCAGAATCGCATGGAGGGCTGGTTAAAACACAGATGGCTAGGCCTAGCCCCCCGAGTTTCTGATCCAGCGGGCCTGAGGTGGGGACCCCAAATTTGAATTTCTAGCAAGGTCCTAAGTGATGCTGATGCCGTGAGTCTGGGGCCCTCAGTTTGAGAACCACTGACTCAAAATGAGGGAGAGTCCTTGTCAATGCACAGAGGAGGGGGTCATCTGGTAGGAGAGTAGATGGAATTCCTCGGACTTAGGGGGTCGCACCCCGACCCCTCGCAGTCCCAACTTCCTTACCCCAGAGAGTCCAGCACTTTCTGAAACCTTCCCTTCTGAGATGAACCACACATAACCCCTATCTTCTCTACATTCTTGGGCGAAGGGGGCTTTCATGCCCTTCTAGAGATTTATTTCTGCCACTTCTGAATTCAGAATGCAGCAGCTCTCTGTAATTCATCCAGCACTGGCACCTACTTTGTCAGCTCTGCTGAGATGAGAGAGAGAGATACAAAAGCAAATAGGGCAAAGTCTTTGCCCTGGTGGGCTGGGCAGTTCCAGGAATACATTCACTAAGGCACTGAAGACAGTGTGCTCAAATGGAGGCATTAGGCCCAGGGCACAACAGGAGCCTGGGAAGTTGGGGAGGGCTTCTTGGAGGAGGGGACATTTGAACTGAGTCTTAAAGCAGGATGGAGTGATGTGTAGGTGGGAGATACAGCTTCTTTGTATTACTGTGGGGCCTGGCCTCTGGGGAATAAAGCTCTCTTGGGTGGGAACCACCTTCCACTTTTAGGCCCTCTGGCATATATTTCTTCAGTCAAGAAAAATGATGTTACCCAGCCAAGTCAAACACAGCCTCTCCCCTGCCTTCCCTGTCCACACACAGGCCAGTAGAGAAGGTTGGTGATGATGACGGTTTCATTGTTTTCTCTGTGCCTTCCAGGGAGGCGGGGCGGATACAGGGACTGGCTTTGTGGTCACTGTGCTCCTGGGAAACACACAGCCTGGGCTCAAGGAGGCTGGAATACCACAAAGGGACCTTGTCCTCTGGCCCACTGGGGGACAGTCCCTTACCACTTTACTTGGCCCATCTTCTGGCTGAAGGGAGAACCTGAGCAGTCAGGCTGTCCCTCCCGGCCCCAACTCTCAGCAGGCCCCTTTTCTGGCCTGAGAGATAAGAGTCTGGAAGACCCAGTTCATTCCTTCCGGCCCATTCTTTTAGCCATAAGTATTTCCTGTATGAGGAAGAGACTCTGTGCCTAGCATCATGCCAGGAGCTTGGGACCCAGTAGACAAATGGGCAAGTATCTTCTGTCCCCTCATAGGGCTTTCCGTCTAGTTAGTGTGTCTGAAAGATGTAATAATAATGATGCTGATGAGAGCTAATATTTATTGGCTCAGCATTGGGCCCTATTCTAAGCCCTTCATCTGTATCATTTTATTTAGTCTCTGTATTAGTTATCTGTTGTTGCATAACAGATTATCTCAAAACTTAGTGGCTAAGAATAGCATTTATTATCTCACAGTTTTTGTGAGTCAGGAATCCAGATACAGCTTAGCTGGGTCCTCTGGCTCAGGGTCTCTGCTAAAACTCTAACTAAGATATTGGCTGGGGCTGGATTCTTCTCAAGGCTCCCCTGGAGAATCTGGCCCACTCACTTGGTTGCTGGCAGGATTCAGTTCTCATTGGCTGAGGCCACATATTCAACTCCTCGCCAGTAGGCCTCTCCATAGGGCATTCACAACATGGAAGCTTGCTTCATCAGTGCAAGTGAGAGAGAAGATCCAGGGAGAGAGCGAGTGTAGGCAAGACCAACCTAATCTTGGAAGTGACATCCCATTACTTTTGCTGTATTCTATTTATTAGAAACAAGTAACTGAGTCCAGCACGTACTCAGTGGGAGCATATTACCTAAGGACAAGCATACCAGAAGGTGGGACCATGGGGGACCATTTAGAAGCAGTACACCATAATCTCTATGACAAGTCTCAGGTAAATAGTGTTATCCTCGCTTCCTGGTGGGATAACTGAACCGTACGAGGTTAGACAACTTGCTCATGGTCACAGAACACATACAGATTTGAACCCAGGCAGTCTGGCTCCAGGACAATGACCTTACATACATGGTGGGAGGATGATTTGAGAAAAATAACCCTGACTGCAGTGTGGAGGATGGTTTGGAACAGGGAAAGCCAGAGGCAAGAAGGGCAGCCAGGAAGACTTTTTTCCTGGTCTAGGTAGAGATGAGAAGGACTGAACCAAGGCTCTGACGTGGGGAGGAGAGGGCAGATTGGAAAGGCATTCAGGAGGTAGAAGGTATGGGAATCTGAGTGGGAGGCACCATGCTGACCCCTAGGATTCTGATGTGGGTGATGCTGAGGATGCTGATGCCATTATTTAAGGCAAGAGTAAACAGAGGACAGGCAGATTTGGAGGCAGGGCTCTGGAAGGACATGTTGACTATGGTTTTATATATAGTGAGTATGGGGTACCACTGTGCTCATTCTCCTCACCTTCCTTCTCACACTACCGTCTTGTACTTTCTGTAGAGTTGGACCAGTGTGTGCTGCTCTGGTCATGGCGAAGGTCACAGCTTTTATGGATGAGAAAAATCTCCCCTGAAGGGAGGAGACATTCATCAGATCACCCTCCTTGGAAGAAGCAAGTGCTGGGATAGGTCTTAGAAAGTTAGGCAACAGGGGAAGGGGGCTCCTTCATCTCCCTGAGGACCTGCTGTAGGTGATTTTAAGGTCTTGCTGGGTGAGGGGAGGAGACGTTTGCTCTAGGTGAGTGGCCAGGGTAGACAGAGACCCTATGAGGGCCATTCATGTTCTGTGGGCTTCAGGAGTAACCATACTCAATGGCCAGTTGCAAGTTATGCCCGGTAAATAACAAATTCCCTTCTGTTCTTTTGGAACCTTCAGTAAAATCTTGCTAAATGTTCCAGCCTGGCTTTATTTAGCTCTGCTGTGGAGATTTAAGGGAAGACTATCATCCATGCCTGGGCAATAAGTTCACTTATTGATTTTTGAGAAAGAGACAGAGAGAAAGAGAGCATGAGCATGAGTGGGAGAGGAGCAGAGAGAGAAAATCCCAAGAAGGCTCTGCCCTGTCAGCATGGATGGAGCTCGATGTGGGGCTCAAACTCATGAACCATGAGATCATGATCTGAGCTGAAATCAAGAGTTAGATGCTTAATCGCCTGAGCCACCCAGGTACCCCACTTTTTTTTTTTCAAGTTTATTTATTTTTGATAGAATGAGCATGACTGGGGAAGGGGCAGAGAGAGAGGGAGGGTTGAGAAGCAGCACTTCTGAGGGGCTTCCATCATGGTGGTTTCATCCGGAATCAGAACAGGTATCCTTGGGATAAAAATATTCTGGGATAAGATTCGTGGTTGTGATGGTCATCTGTCCTTCTCTACATGGATCAGTTTCCTCACTGCTAGCCACAAGTCAGGACGCCTATGTGGCACTGATGGCACATAGTTGGATGGGTTTATGGCTCAGCTGAGCATAGAGGGAGCCATCAGAGAATAGGTGGCAGCAGAAGTGTTGGAGAAGGGATAAGATGCCCTGGGAAGAGTATGTAGAGGGAGAGGAGACTGTAAACTAGATCAGAAGCTCCACGATGAGCCTAGAGGCCATGCCTGCTCCATCACCGCTGAGTCTCTAATGCCCAATACGGTGCTTGGCACATACTAGAACCTCAATAAGCTGCAGAATGAATTAATTAATTAAAGAAGAGAAAGAGATTTTGGGAGCACGCACTTCTAAGAGACCCAAAGAAGTGGCAGAGGCTTGCAACAGCTGCTGTGGAGAATAAGGGGAAGCATTGTTAAAGAATGGCTGGGCTACATGGAGGGTCCAGCAGTCCTTAGGTGCTGGGAAAGAAAAAAGCAGGGAAATTGCTCTGTTTTGACATGAGATACATGTAACGCAGCAGTGACAGGTAACCAAATATTTTCATCTTGGGGGCTGAGTCGAGGGCAGTTAAGAGAGTGTTCCTAGACGGCAGGGCCTTGGGCCCTGACAGAACCAACTGAGAGAAGGTGCCTGGCCCAACAAGCTCCCTGGGGAAATACTCCCAGTGATCCTGGGATGAGCAAGCAGTAGAGAAGCACATTTCCAGGGCTCTAGGCCACCCTCCCCAGGGCCACCAGAGTGGCGGGGTGGGCACAATTACTGTCACTTTGGGCTGAGGAAGCTGGGTGGTTTTGGACTCTGGGTTGGGAGCTTGGCATGACTGGTCCATGTTTTCTATTTGAGAAGTCGTGATCTGAAAGCACAATTCTAAGGGCTATGGAACCAGGCCTTGGGCTTTTATGACTCTCTGACCTCTGTCCCCTGGCTGTCATTTGGAGCTATTTTCCGTTTCTCTTGAATCCTGAGAGGGGAAGAAACAAATGTTACTAGGAGCAAGTTTCTCATCACTTTGTTAATGATTGATTTCATTTCATTCCAGAACTTGTTTGACCTTTGGATAAACAATTGAAACCTTCTGGAGACACCTAAAAGGAATGTAGGAATGCATTTGCTATTTAATGGTAGAAAGATTATAAATGGGACTCTGACAGAATAAAAAGTATTATTTATAGGAGTGCTAACAAAAAGTCACTTGTAACATACACATTCTTCAGCAATGGCCAAATAAGGGAAAGTGTGATATCTGGTCACATAACCAAGCTGACTCTGTAAATGAGAGTCTCCGTCTCCCCATCCCCCTTTCTCAAGCCTGAGCAAAAATTTCTTCTAAGGAAGTCTAGAATTGTGGGACAAATGGAGATCCTGACCACACACACAAGATAACACTGACAGAAATTAGCCAGCCTGGATTTTCAGAAGGTGTGTTAAGCTGTGCCAGAGGAGAACTGTTCAAAGTTTTTACTTCCTGGGTAATGGTAGAAATCATAGACGGTATAGTTGGTTACCTGCCAAACTGGAAAGAACAAACAAAGATGAACTGCAAGGAAGGCATGAACAACTCAAAGGGGAAAGGGGCACTAATTGGGTTTAGAAAGGCACGCGTTGTCCAGCAGGCTGAGGTGATCCAGCCTCCTTCCCTGACATGGTGACAAACTAGAAAGCAGCCTCACCAGTTAGTCCAGAAAATTCAGAAGGCTCAGCACCATTGTAAAGTGGGATGCAGAGGAGGCCCTGGAAATGGCTTCAGCCAGGGCCACGGACCCACCTGGGCATGTGTAACCCTCTCTTCCTCAGCTGGATGTTGGAAGAGATTGAAGCTCATGGAGCTGGCCCAGGACCTCAACAAAGATGGCAGGAGGAGAGCCCCCCTCTGTCCCACTCTGTTGTTATCTCCCCCAGCAGGACAGGGAGTATGTTTAGTGGGAAAATCTAGGATTATAGGCAGAAGCCCCAGCTCTGTCTACACTCTGCATGCATTTTTGGGCCAATTACTTTTACTCTCCATCGCCTCAGATTTTCTATTTGTAGAGTGGAAATAATTTTGGAGATTAAATAAGATCAACCCAAGCATTCGGCACAGAGCCCAGCTCATCCTAAGTCCTCAACAAATCTTGGTTACCTTCCCTCTAGGGTGTTCATCTTAGCACCTGAAGCACAAAGTAGAAGCGGAATAAATTTTGCTGGATAAATGAGTGTATAATAACTCTTTTGTTTGTCAAGGACTTTTTCAACTGTAAGCTCCTCAATTATCACATCATACTCATTTTTGCAACCCCAGCGTCTAGGGTAGGGTCTGGTACATATAGGCGCTTGGTAACCACTAAGTTATTGAATAATAGCTTGAGTTCAGAGGGTCCTTGATAAATTGGGGATTCTCAGGATTGCATAGGATCAATTGCCACTCAGGAAGGAAGTACCCACCAGTTGGGTCCCAGAGGATGTGGTAGCAGGAGCTGAATCCCCTGAGCGCTGAGGGGAAGGGGGTCTGGGGACCAGCAGGCTTTCTCCCTTGGAGCATGGTGCTCTCAGCAGGGGCTGGATGGGCAGTGTACAAGTTTGTTGACCCATCGACACAGAGTGAGGAGCAGGGTGGCTGGGGCAGAGAGCCAGGGAGAGCCTGCCTAGTTTACCTCGCTGACATGGCCACAGATGGAAGGAGAGTTGGTAACTTTTACAGGTGAACAAGTGCCAGGAAAAACACTGACGACTCCTAAGTGATCAAGAAATGTGCTTGAAAGATCTAGCCATTAGTACTGTGTGTGCAAGACCCAGGACTCAGCTGCTGCATTTGTAACCTGAGAAAGCAAGTCCCTGCCTTTTTTATGAGCTCAGCAAAACCAGCAGACCCCACCATGGAAAGGGAAAACAAAGAAATGAGGACATTTGATCAGTTGCCCACAGTGCCTCTGAGAGCACGAGCCCAGAGCTCTGTTTCTGCAGGAATGTACCAAACGCACTACCAGTGAGCTGGTAATCGCTTTAAGTCTGGGCAAACTGGTTCTCCTGGCACAAGGTGGGAACTGAGCTTAATTAGACTGCAGGATTTGACTGGAGGAAAGGCCTTTGTTCCAGGTTGGCTCCAGTTTTTGTTTTGTTTTGTTTTTACTTTCTTGTTAAATAAGAACAAAAATTGTATTGTCGGGGCAGGAGCACAGGGCAGGGGTTTGGTATGGAAATTCTCATTCAGAGGTAAACTCCCCACATTTCAGATTTTTCAGAAAGCCGACCCTGAACTCGAGTTTCTGGTAATGCCTGACCTTCACGGGATCTGGGGCGGTATCCTGGGGAGGGCTGGCCGCTGTATGGAGACTTGGCTGGCTCACTTTGGCAGGTTTTCTCCAAGTGACTTGGAAATGGATGCCTGAATCGACTCTACGGTGCCCAATTCCAAATTCTGAGGAGTCTGGGCCACACTTGGGGGTCTGTGGCCTGGCGGCCTCCACGTCTGGGGAGATTGTGCTGTGGTGGTCAGTGGTGGAAAATGAAGTCAGGCATGGTCACTTGGCTTATCTTGTTTGGAGGCAGAAAGTCTGATTTCAGGGTTTGGGCTGGAAGCAGGGAGCTGGGATGGATTCCTGAGGGGGCTTTGGAATCATCTTCTTCAAACCACACGAAGATTTGTCAGGCCCCTCCTTGGCAATGGGCCAGGGGTTAAAACATCATTTGAGTTCAAGGAAATCTGAATTTGCCTCCTGGAGGGAGTGGACCAGTCTAGCAGATCCTGGTAGTCCAGGAATTGGAGAGCTAGAGGTTCAACTGGTCAGAGCCACCAGGAATGGGGTCCAGGCCCTAAGGAAAAGCTTTCTGGGCTCCCTCTTGGACAGACATTCTAAGATCTATGACTGGGATTTGATCTAGCTCCCATCTGGGCCTCTGGGCCTGGTAATTAGTATGGTTCCCCTATCATCAGCAGCCCTGCAATGCCTGTGTGCGGCTGGGGTGGGGTGCTAGGGCTAGAACAGGGTGATGAGGTAGGTTTGGGGTGAGCACAGGAGGATGGGCTCAGGGCTCGGAGACAAGGGCATCTGAGAGCTCTTCCTAAGGAATGGCCAGGGACTTCTCTCTTCTGGGGACACCTCCTGTCTTTCCTTATACACAATCACTGTGCCTTTAAGAGATAAAGCCCATCTTGATCCAGCTCATCCTAGGTGTGCTGCTTGGGGCCCAGATCTGGTGGGAGGAGGAAGACGTGAAGGCATACCCTCTTTCACTTGCTGCCTAAAATGAAGCTCTTGTGACCTCCCCCCCCCAACCCCCCTTGTCTGTCACCTTACCCAGCTCTCACCAACCGTTCACAGCAAGGCTAGCTGGAAAGCATCAGGACCATGCTTGGGAAATCACCCAATGGCTGCCGGGTCCATTCCACACTTACTGTGTGTCAGGCCTGTGTGAGCAGGTTGCAGCGGGGGTGGTGGTGAACAGGAGAGCACCCGAGATAAACTCCCCATCCCTGGGAACTCTCTGCGGTAATTCTCCTTTCAACATCTGGGTATTTCACTAAGCAGAAGAGGGGGCAGGGCTGTCACAACTAGAATCCTCCAGTATTTTCTTCCTGAGAATAAACATGGTGTTTGAAAGGCAAGAGTCTTCCCATTTCTTATGAGTAGTGGCTGCTTCTCTGGGCCTTTGGGGCTTAGCTCGCTGTTGTATTTACTGCAGGCCTTGGAGTAAATATCACTTCCAGTGGGAGGCCTTCTCTTGACCTCGCACAACCGAGTGGATAGCCCTTCTGTGTGTTCTCTGGCACCTTACCTTACCCTTATCTCAACGCTTATCCACTGTATTTCTTTAAAAAAATTTTTTTAAATGTTTTCTCATTTTTTGAGACAGAGATGGAGACAGAGTGTGAGTGGGGGAGGGGCAGAGAGAGAGGGGGAGACACAGAATCCTTAGCAGGCTCCAGGCTCTGAGCTGTCAGCACAGAGCCTGACGTGGGGCTCCAACTCACAAACTGCGAGATAGTGACCTGAGCCGAAGTCGGACACCCAACCGACCAAGACACCCAGGCGCCCCTTATCCACTGTGTTTCAAAAACCACCCACGAGCCCGTGCATTCCTGAGGGCTGAGACTGTGTCAGCGTGCTGGCTGGGACACAAAAGGTGTTCAGTGTGCTTCTGGTGAGTGGCTAAGTTAATGGTCAAGTCTGTGTGGTGCCTCGAGGGCAGAACCAACAGAAGTTCAAGAGGCAGATTTTGGCTCAAAAGAAGAAAGAATACTGTAGCAATGAGAACAGTCCGAAAGGTCATGAGTCAAAGGTCATGAGCTCTCTGTCACTGAACATGATCATGTCACAGCAGGATAACTCTGGTCCAAAACGTTATAGGATGTTTCAAGTATCAGGTGGATGGAGCTCTTGAGAGGCAAGACCAGCTGAGGATGTTCCCAAGTGCGGGGTAGGAAGAGGACAAGGGAAGGGGGCCTGGAGTTGGCTACGGATGCTCCTTGGAGAGGTCCCCATGAAGAGACAAGGCTGAGTTTTGTTCCCACGGAATCTTCAAAGCAGAGCTCAAAGGTCATCTGCCTTTCCTGACTTCCTCACTCTCCTTCTTCTGCTCAAAACACATTATTCCTGCCTTTATTACCATCCTCATCTCTCTTTAGTGGAGTCTTTAATTAATTACACGGCTCTCATCTAAAATGTGATCGCTTGGAGTCCAAGGACCCATCTTTAATTATTCGTACCCCCAGGCATCTAGACCTGGGCCTGGCACAAGCACTGAGCAAACTTTCGTGGAACGACAGACTAAATGAGGGCCTTTGTGTAAGACCAAGAGCTCATGGTCCTGCCTTGGAGGGAAAATAGCATATGTGAAGAAATTCAAGGAATAATTTCGTAACTAACTGTGTGACTCTGAGGGACAGTTGTTTCATGAAGGAGCTACTGCAGAGTCTGCTGGCCTGCAAGCCATCTCTGATAGGTTTGGCGGAAGGACTGAAACAAGATGTTTCTTCCTCTGCTCGAATGTAAGTGCCATGAAGGCACAGCCTTTGATCACTGCAGGTGCCTGGCACCAGCTTGGTGGTCCATAAATATCTACAGAATGGAAGCATTTTAGTTGCTGTTATTTGTTTTCTTAAAGCAGATGGAAATGGTGTTGATGATTCATTTGTCCTCAAACTGTGAATGTGAAGTCCAATGGGAAGGATTTGCCCAGAATCAGAAAATCCCCACAGCCAGAGCTGGCTTCATGGGCGCATGATGCTGTCACCATCTTGAAATTCTCCATTTTTTAACAAGGAGCCCATGCTTTCATTTTATGCTGGGCCCACAAGTTATGTAGCTGATTCTGCCCACACAAGAGGACACTGTCAATCCATAGCAGAAGCTGTGGGAGCTTCTGCCATGGGACTAGCAGAAGCAAGGAAGAATCTTTGGCTCTGGAAACCCTCCTGACATAGTGACTTGCCTCGTGGCCTCTGGGCTGCTCACTAGGGCTCACGGGCTCCTGCCTGATCTGAATCTGCAGCTGTTTCTTCTGCTTAGCTCCATCTGACCTGAAGTGACTTCAGGGAGTGGCAGGGCAGCCACAGTCAATGACCTCACACCTTTTGTCACTGCCAGCATGCCGTCACTGGTGTGGGGAGGGCTCTCTCCCTACCAGCTGGACACTTGTCTGGCACATTTTGTAAACAGTGGTCTCAGCAGCATGGTTCTCACATGAACCTTCTCCACTGCAACCCTTTCAAGGAATTTAGAGCATTTTGCTGGCTTGGTTGGAAAACATCAAGTGGTACCCCTAGGGTACCTTTTGCTGATGCCAATCATTTTCTAATTCTTTAGGGCTGAATTCAAGGAATCTTCTAGCTAAGAATGAGCTTACAGAAAATGGGAGCACCTACTCAGGGTGGGGGTGATTTTTCTCTCCCTCTGGTTCAAGGACTTTGATCTTGGTGGGTTGGGGCACCTCCTGCCCCGCCTGGGGCCCAAAGCCCTGTTCATTTCTCTTAGGGAGACCACCAAGTTTTCATGCCTATAGGGTAGTGGGTGGCAGAGTTGTAAGGGAGAGCACCTTTCTGTCCCAGGGGTCTGGACCCCTGTGTGTCTGACAGTATGGACCAGTCACCGGTAGAGTCACATTCAATCCTGAGAAAAGCCACCTTCCTCTGCCCCAGGACACAAGATAGGTAGGATGGCTGGGCTTTGGAAAAGGGACTCCCAAAGCCATACCCATGCTGCCCAGCTCCTATTGCTGTTTCTTGCTACTCTGGGATGGAGCCCAGTGGGGCTCATAATCTCACAGAAAGCAGAGCTTCTGCGAGTTTTCGGATTTATTCAGGTGTTAGTGAGCATTCATGAATGTGTCCCTGGCATTGTTCTTCCCTGAACTCTTCCGGCTCAGACAGATCTCACTAACAGATAGGTGCACATCAGGCTTTTGAAGGTAGCCCAGAGTAGTTCTTAACCTTTGCTACCACTTTTTGGAAAACAAAAAATGAGAATTCAAGTTGATGAATAGAAACAGAAGGTGGGGGTGCCTGAGCGGCTCAGTCTGTTGAGCAACCGACTTCAGCTCAGGTCATGATCTCACAGTTTGTGAGTTTGAGCCCTGCATTGGGCTCTCTGCTGTCAGTGCAGAGCCTGCTTTGGATCCCCCCGCCCCTCTTCCGCATGCTTTCTCTCTCAAAAATGAATAAATATTTTTAAAAATTAAAAAAAGAAAAAGATCTAAAAAAATTGTTTAAAAAAAAAGATTCTTACAACATCAAAATTGATGTTATTGTTAGATAACATCAAAATTGATGTTATTATTTTTTCTACAAAATAGTATTTTTTAATGTTTATTTATTTTTGAGGACGGGGAGGGGCAAAGAGAAAGGGAGACAGAGGATCCAAAGTGGGCTGTGCACTGATGCAGGGCTCGAACCCACAAACTGAGATCATGACCTGAGTTAAAGTTGGACACTCAAACGACCGAGCCACTCTGGTGTCCCAATAGTGTTGTTTTTAATTTCTATACACTACTGGATGTGGGAGGGAGGCCAGAGGTCATTCAACCCAACCCCATCATTTTAAAGACAGATAACTGAGGTCCATGGGGGCTGGGGGGCTGCCCAAGATCACACAGCTCATTTGGAGCAGAAGTAAGAACCCAGGCCGCCCTGTCCTTCTCTCTCTCCAACATAAAGTTCTCAAGATACTTTAGTTATTAATTACACATTCACAGTTAAGGACCTGAGGAGTAACTGAAAGGGCATATGTTTTCAGTGCACTGGCAATAGCCTCAGTAGGTTTTATGGCTGTTTGTTCTGTCATTTCATCAACCATTCATCCCGACTCCTCACTGAGCAACTGCCTTGGGCCAGGCCCTGTGCTCAGTACTAGGAATATCATGTAGAATCAGATATGGTTTGAGTCCTCAGGGGCAAGTTGTACTAGGGAGTCTGTGTGTGGACATATGCGCCCCCAGCTAGAAGCTCCCTCCACAGTATCCTTTACAGGACATCACTTTGCCTTAGTATCAGCACACTCCAGTTAGAAAACCTGCTTTGAGAGATCTGGTTCAGAGACTTTGAAAGTCAGAGGAGTGAGTAATCCCAGAGGCCCATCAGGTGGACGTGACTTTTTCAGCTTTATTTTAAGCCAAAGCTGGATTGCTGGATCTGAGCATGCTGTCCAATCGGCTGATGGAGGCATCTGTGTAAATGACTAGACATGAGCACATGTGAAATCTCTCTCTCGCTCTCTCTCTCTCATACACACATACCACACGGTGTCAGATGAGAAAAAGGAGACCCAGAGCAGTTTAACCACTTGCCTAACTAGCTAATTAGTTAATCCAGACAGCTAGGGGATTCCTTAAACTTTCTGTTCATTCAGGAACTGAAAAATGGGATGGAGTTTCCCTTAGAAATGACTTCATCTGGGGGCGCCTGGGTGGCTCAGTTGGTTAAGCGTCCGACTTCGGCTCAGGTCATGGTCTCACAGTCCGTGAGTTTGAGCCCCGCGTCAGGCTCTGTGCTGACAGCTCAGAGCCTGGAGCCTGTTTCAGATTCTGTGTCTCCCTCTCTCTCTGACCCTCCCCTGTTCATGCTCTGTTTCTGTCTCAAAAATAAACGTTAAAAAAATTTTTTTAAAAAGAAATGACTTCATCTGAAATGTCACTGCTTCTAAGATGACATCTTGGAAAGGCATCAAGGTGGTCATGGTCTCCTGTGGTGCCCTAGAATCTCGGGAAGTCACTGCTATTGTGGACAATTTGAAGTGGCTACAAGTCTAGAAGTCAAACCGTACTGTCCCCGATGCCAGTTGCTCCCTGTGACAAAGGCCTGAGACATCTCAGCTGGGGCTGGGGCAGGTGTTGGGCAAGCCCTCCCCCCGCCCCCTTTTAGCCCAAGGAGTCCCTGGGAGCTTGCAGGGTGGCAGGAAGGATCAAGGATGTGTTCAAAGCCTGTGCCCCCACCGCAAGATGTTTGGTTTAAGTATGGGATTATTGTTCTCCCTTCAAAGCCCGTGATAAAAGCTGCTCAGGACTGCCCTGCAGGGGCAGGAGGCTTTGATGCTGCAGGAAGGCCAGGACCCTGCCTCCTTCTGTAAGTAACTCAGCCCATCCACACACTCAGAACTGAGGGCTTCTTGAGTGGGAGAGACCTCAAGTGGACTGAGTCCAACTTCCCATGGATGGGTTCTTTCCAGAATATTCTGCCCCTGTTTGCTTTCTTCCAGAGACAGGACATGTGCTCCTTTTTGAAAACTCCATCTACAAGAGCTTTGGACAGGGCTGATCGTCTTGTAGGAAAAGGCCACCTTTCCTTCCCGTAATGTCTATCTAGGGGTCCCAGCCCCGTGGTCTGAGGGCTAACCCTGCTCTCTGTGGTCCTGCTGCCCTATGGAGGTGTGAGTCTGGTGTCCACTGTGCTCAGGGCCAGTCATCCGAAGGTCACTTCTTGGCCATTCTTCCCAGACGTGGTTGAGAAGCACAGGGGCTCCTGAAAGGGCGAGCTTCAGGATTCTGGAGAACCAAAAGCCAACAACTCCAGTTGCACACTGACCACAGCGGAGCTAAGTAGGGCAACAGCCTCAGAGGCTTCTCAGCAACATGGATCATGGAAGCCACAGACTATTGGGGATTCCCTACCTGTTGCCTTGAAAGCTTCGCCCTATGTACATAAGCCTTCTTCCCCCAGGGGCTTAGTTAGCCACCCCAAAGCTGGGCTCTGTTCATCTCTGAGTCTTACTGTCTCAACATAACTTCTAGCTGGAGGCAGAGAATTTTCTTGCTGTTTTGGAAACAGCTGGAGTACAAACCACCTCCAGCCTTGGGCTCCAGCCTGGGGACTCAGAACCTCAGGCTCAGTCAGCACCGTGTTCTGGACATACATCCGCACAGGGCTGATGGTCACAGGAGCCCATGGGTGGGCGAGCAGTGGGAGCAGACATAGATCTGTGGGCAGGGGCCCCCAGGTCATGTCACGCCAGCCTCCATCATTAACCATGGGCCCTCTGGCTTGTGTCCGGAGAAGAGGCCCAAGACGAGGCTGGGCTGGGTGGCAGTGTAGCTGGGGGAGCTGGGAGAGTGTGACCCCTGATGCTCCAGAGGTGACCCTGGAGGACTGGGCAGGGTTTGCCTGGACCGCTCCTTAATGAGCCCACCCAGGCACATGGCTCGTCCCATTCACCTCTTCAGCAACATTTATTTTCAGCAGAGTCATCCTAGCGAAAATGATTCTTCCACTGCCTGCCTAACTGAACGAGCAAAACCCCTGGGGGTTATTTGGACAAGAGTATAAACGATCTCAGGAATGTGACCTGACCTAGTAAGTACAGGAAAAATGAAGGAAAGCGTCTTCAAGGTCTTTGGGGATTAAGTGGTAGTAGGCATTAGGGGTGTGTGGGGGACTCTGGAAGGGGGTCCTGTTTCTCGTGCACCAATGGGGGCACTATCTCAAAGCAGGAGGAACCAGAGGGAGCTCGCCTGTTCTGCTGGAGAAGCTGGGCAGGCCCTGTGCACTTAGGAAGCTGCTGTTACACTTCCCTTCAACACAGGGTAATGACCGAGAATTAATGTTTGTGTTTGGGGAATGTGCTTGGTGTGTGCGCGCGCGTGTGTGTGTGCATGAGAGAGAGAGAGAGAGAGAGAGAGAGAGAGAGAGGGCTCGAGTGACCTGATCATTACCCATCTAGTGACCTGAGAGAAGGCGGAGACTGTCTGCCCTATACACGGGTGGGGAGACCCAGAAAAGACCCAGATGCCGTGCCCCAGAGCCCAAGTGTCACGTGAATTATGCTGCTGATCAGCAGCCCAAGTTGAATGATCCTGTCAGGCCAACAATGGCACTGGGCTGGAACTACACTAAATAATTCAGACTGGGAAGCAGACTGCCAGGGATTGTGGTTTCACCCAGATTACCTAACCAGAGAAGAAACTAGAAGGGGCAGATCATCCTGGGGTCAGACCACTTTGTGTCTGCTCAGTGAGGTGACTGGAGGTTTTCCCCAAGTAGGGAGGGAGGTTCACTCTGTAGACATCGAACTACGGAGTTGCTCTCAGGGAAAGTCATAGATCTGAGCACAGTTCTGTGCAGCCTTGGGTCTGTGTGGAGAGGGAAAGACCTCCTGAACTGAGCCTCTGCCTTAGGGTGACGATCCTCCCCCAACTGGGGGACTCTTCTTGGTAGCAACCGCTCTGTCTAGATCCCAGCCACTGTGGGCTCAAGGCTGCAATCACCGCGTCTGTTTCCTGAGGGCAGAGACATGGACTACTGGTGGATGGGCCCTGCCCAAGCTCTGGGTGTCTGTAGGCCTCCATGGGCCACCCATGGTCAGAGCCAGAGCAGAGCAAACTGAGTCACTGTGCAGCCTGGAGAACTGGGTCCAGGGCTCCTTGATGGCTTTATTTCCCAACTTTTATCCCCAGCTTCTAGAACTGAGGCTAGTACAGAGTAGACCCTCTGTATAGCTTTGCTCAGTGGATTTACCAAATAATATAAAATAAGCCAACTTCTTTACCTCAGTAAGCACAGCTCAGACATCATACTTTCTTTCTCCTTTAAAAAATTTTTTTAAATGTTTTTATTTATTTTTGAGAGAGTGAGAGAGAGAGAGAGGCAGAGCAAGTGGGGGAGGGGCCAAGAGAGAGAGGGAGACACAGAATCCGAAGCAGGTTCCAGGCTCCGAGCTGTCAGCACAGAGCCCGATGTGGGGCTTGAACTCACGAGCTGTGAGATCATGACCTGAGCTGAACTTGGATGTTTAACCGACTAAGCCACCCAGGCACCCCTCTTTTTTCTTTTCTATTTTTCTTTTTTGATATCATAGGCTTTCTTTGATGATTTCTAAAATGGTAGAGCCCTGGAATAACCATCATTAGTTAATAATGTGGATGAACATTAATTATATCATCATAGAACACTAGTTATATTGTGACCTTCTCATTTTTGCCTCAAATCTATTTTATTTGTTGGTAAATAAGAATCATTATATAGGAGAACTGGGTCCAGGGCTTTTTTATTTTTTACTTTATTTTTATTTTTACTTCATAATTCTTTTTTAGAGCTCTGTACATGTTTGCATGTGACTGTGGCATTTGATCTTTGCAACAGTCTTGGGCGATAGGAAGGTTGGTGCGGTTTTGTTACTCCCATTTTCCTGCTACACATATTGAGTCTGAATGTATCCCAGACCTGAGATTCCACCTGATGCTTTTCCATCACCCTCAACGGGGAGGCCGGGCCATCAGAGTGTGTAATCCTCCTTTTGTCCCACCAAATGGGAGGCGGCATTCAATCGGGTCCTCATGTTATAAGGCAGATGCAGGCCCCGAACAACCCTGCAATTACCAGGGAGAGGGTGTAATTTGGGGAACTCAGCCTGGGTGGGCTTTGTTCTGGAAATCTCCCTTGTGATTAACTCTACTCTTATCAGACAGGATTATGTGTGGGAAACAGAAGCAGTCGGTTCTGACTCTGGCTCAGAGTCAGGCTGCACTCCATGTGCCCTGGGGGGACACCGTGGCTTCTGTGTCAGAGGCCTCTCTCCTTGAGCTGAGTGTGAGAGTTGCCAACTGAAGCGCAGGTATGACGGTCCCCGTAGGGACCCCTGCACACCCTGGTCCTGAAGTGACCCCCGAGTCCTGGTGGTGGCCACTCCTCTTCCTCCCCAGGTCCCGGGCAGTGCTCCAGCCCTGCGTGGAGTCTGGTCTGAACCTGCCACTCTGCCTCCATCACCAGCAGCTAGTTGCTGTTGGAGGATGTTCGAGTGCCAGACCTGATGTGCGGAGCTGTGACTCCAAATGGGAATCTCAGTTCAGATGGCTGTTTCACCTCTGATTTTCACCAAAATGTGCTGTCCTGTTCTGTCCCAGTTTTCTAACCTGTAAAATGGGTGTCTGGGCCACGGCCGTGTGGTATTCTTGTAGGGTAGCGTGGAGACCGACACTCAGTGACCTGCTCTGTGCTCCATATTTATCTTATTTATTCTTCAAAACCACCCTCTGGGTAGATATTCATGCCCCCGTTTTATAGTTGTAGAAATTTATACATGGAGAGATTTAGTGATCTGTGGGAAGAAAAACAGAGCAACCCTGGACATTTGGAAGCTGCCCTTCTATTCACAGCCAGCCTGTGCTCCCCTGTTGGACATAAACGATCTCACAGGACACCAGCCTCACACAAGGGCACCCTGATCCAGGGTAACATGGAGCCAATGAGGCTGCTTCATTTTGTGTGAGCACAGGGAAAAAGTCACTATGACACCCCAAAAATCTGATACCCCCTCAAATGAGTGCCTGCAACCTCTTTACAGCTGTATCCTCGTCACAGCTCTTCTTATGGGAAGATTGGACACTTGCCCCCCCTTTGTAACAACATCCAGTTGAAAGCAAACTCCCTCTTCTTCGACCTCCCCCAAACCGCCCAACCAGGCTCAGATAGGTTTTTTTCTAACACCCTCTCACTGAGATGCCCCTCGTATGTGTTCCTCTTTACTGCAATGAGTAATAAACCCAGCTTGTTTCACTGTAGGTGTGATCTTGTGGTCTTCTCGGAGGGTGTTGAGCCTTGGCCAGGATCCCATGGTTGAGGAAGGATGAAGACAGGATTCAAACTGAAGACTCAGGCTTTTCTGATCAGAGCCTGTGTATTACCATGTGGGCCCTTCTGTCTGGGAGAGCAGTGAAAATGACTGATCTCAGCACAGGACAGTGCTCCAAACCCCCAAGGGAAGCTCCCAGTCAGACGGAGGCTCAGAGCTCGGCATCCACTCATGGTAGCCTTGACTGTGGTGTTACACTCTAAACTTCCCATATGCTCAGAAATCACCCCAGCTAGATAGCTTTCTACTTGCTTAGTGTTTGAAAGTGGAAATAGTGAGCCAAACACCCCTAATCTGTCATGTGGTCACACCCATTGACCAGGCACAAGGATCCCTTAGCCTGTAGAGTGATTGCCCCACCCACCCCTACGGCCCAGCTTCTTGGTGCCTGGCACATGGAGCCTTCCATGTGTTTTCTTGGCAAGGACATCTGAAACCCCTTTCCCAGTATTGTCCTTTGTTCCTGGTGATGTCTCTATAGCAGTGTCCTTGGTCCCGGCAGGGCACTGGCTTGAGATTTAAGGACTAGCCATTCCCACAGACCTTCTGGAGCCCAAAGGTCCATGTACCCAATGGCTCATGACCCAGACTTTGGCATAGCTCCCACCTGAGAGCATCTGGCACCAACACCAGGGGAGCATCCTTGTTGTCACAGCTGCTGAAATAACGACAATTACTGTGGCCACCCGGTGCCAGCACTGTTTGTAGTGATTGTTTTGTGCCAAGACATTCTTTATACTTCTGGTTTCTTCATTAAAAAACCCTATAAGGTGGATACTATTACTCCCATTTTACTGACAAAGAAACAGAGACTCAGAAAGTTTGATACTAACCTAAGCTGACAGACTGTAAGAGGCAGAACCAAGATTTGGGTCCAGATCTGTCTCCAAACAACTCTACTTCTTCCCCTCTCTGGTGTCTGACTACCTGATTACATGCACCCAGGTAGTTGTTGCACTTACCATTCAAGCCTGTGGTGGATGCTGTTCTCTGCCACGATACCCACTCAGGACAGGAAGACTCATCCCCCAGTTGCTGGGGCTGCTGTGGCTGCTGTGGCTGCTGTGGCTGCTGACCTCCCTGGGGATTGCCATTCACCGGAGACAGATGTCTTGTCCGGGCTTATGCCTCTTCTAGGGGACGGGTCACATCCAGTGACAGGTCAATGGGGGCAGGTATAAAAAGCCTGACCCTTTTCCCATCTGGGGAAACTCTGAGGGGCCATCCGAACTTCATAGTTCCCTGTGGGGTCACCTGAGGCCTTGTGATTGCGGTGCTGCCCACCTTCTCCTTCTCCCAATCCCGCCTCCTTCCTTCTCCCATAGACGGTCATCTGGAAGGCACTCCTTAGGAAACTTCCTGCACAGTGTTCTCTGTCACAGTCTGCTTTCTGGGGAGTGCAACAAGGATGTTTTGCAAGATTAGCTGGGGCTTGCAGATTTACCCAATGGCTCTGTCAGCAGCTGCAATGTCTGGAGGAGGGTGGTTCCCCCAGCAGGAAGGACAGCCATTCCTGTGTCCCTGGCATCAGTCAGCCAAGCTGAAGGCAGAGGACCTATTCAATGAACTCTAGGGCCTCACCTGTTTCCAAGAAGTTCTCTGCCACAAGGCTCTGCTAAATAAGTGTTTAGCAAGAAAGCCCAGAGCTAACCCTTTCTTTAAAAAACAATCCAGGGCCGCCTGGCTGGCTCAGTCGGTTAAGCATCCGACTCTGACTCTTGGTTTTAGCTCAGGTCATGATCTCACGGTTCTTGACTTTGAGCCCTGCATCAGGCTCTGCTCTGCCGGTGCAGAGCCTGCTTGGAATTCTCTCTCTGCTCCTCCTCTGCCCGCACTGTCTTTCTTCCCCAAAATAAATAAATAAACTTAAAAAAATATTCAAAAAATTCAGATTACAGGGGCTGATAGTCTGAGTTTATTTTTAAGGTAAATTAAGGTAATTCACTTTTATAGTTTAACCTCTAAAACAGATTAAGTCATTTATAATGCCTTGACTAGGGAAAACAGCATGGTAACAAAGATATTATTACCTGATTCTCCAAATTCATCATTTATTTAGTTCTCTAGGCCAACCTCTGGGCTAGGGTTAGGGAGGCAGAGATCTAAAAAAAAAAAAAAAAAAGATACACACATGATTTTCTTTAAGTTTATTGATTTATTTTGAGGGAGACAGAGACAGCATGAGTGGGGGAGAAGCAGAGAGAGAGAGAGAGAGAGAGAGAGAGTCAGAGAATCCCAAGCCGGTTCTGCACTGTCAGTGCAGAGGCCTGTCGTTGGAGCTCAAACATGAAACCGTGAGATCGTGACTTGAGCAGACACCAAGAGTTGGATGCCTAACCGACTAAACCACACAGGCGCCCCCCATGTCTGCATCTTGAGCTTACCATCTAGTAGATGAGGCTGACTGACATCAAAGCAGTTATAATAAAAAATATGATAATGATAGTTTCAAGGGTTCAGACTCTGGTTTAGAATATTGAATGAAAAAAAAATGGACATTATATTTCCATATTTAATTCAATGAAAACTAGGAAGAGACAAATCAGAAGCTCTGTCATCCAGAGCGATTCCAAAGAGGAGTATAATTTAGGAATTTGCTCATCTTTTTCACTAGCTCCAGACCTCACTCAGCTGAACCTCAAGGGGTTGGGGCTGCCCAAAACCTTTACAGAAAACTTCTTGAGCATAATTGTGTATAACCTGTGGCCATCTGCCAAAGTCTTAAGAGTTATTGCACTAAAATTGTAGTTGATTATATCTCTTTCCTACTCAAAAAAATGTGTAATGCTTCCTTTTCCACCCTCACTGCCTCCTGGATAAAGTTCAACCCTTCTTCCTCCATTATTCCCTAGAAAACTTTCCTTTGTGGTCCAGTTGGTCCACTCATTGGATCCCAAACTGAGGAGACCTTGCAGATAGTTCTGGTCTCCTTGCCTTTGCTCATGCTCATCCCCTTTCTTGGAACATCGTCCTCACTTCTCTCAACAAGCCTATTTAGTGCACATGTCCCAGGCCAGCCACCATTTTACCTCCTCTATAAAGTCTTCCCTTGAAGTGACCTCTAACCTCTGAGAGGTCTTGTATTGTTCCTCAGTAGGATAATAAAGCCCTGTGATGCTGTGGTGGCCCTTCATTGTGGCCTTGACCTGTTATTTTACTGTGTTCTGTCACTCAGTGTTCCTCGAGTCTATAAGGTCCCTAGCAAGACTATGACCTAACATGGAAGGGTCAGTTTGTGTCCCAAGAAGTGTCCTAGAGGACCCTTTGGGAGGACACTTTGCATGTCCTCCATGATGTGATTTATAGGACCAAGCTAGAAATGAGAAAAGTTGCTCCCTTTGTCTCTTTATGAAGATTTGGCACATTTGGTGCTCCAAATATTGAACAGAACCAAGGCAGCTACTTTGGGGAAAAGGGGTATTATTTTTCACTGGTGAGAATAGATTAACCCAACTTCCTTTTCTTTTTAAGAAAAACCATAAATCAAAAAGGAAAAAAAAAAAACCTCTATGTGACCCTGTCTTGGTTCTCTGGGAACAGCCTAATCTGGCCTCAATCCCAAAAGGGGGGGAAAAACAATTTTTCAAAATGCTACTGGGCCTACACATTTGAGTTCAGTTCAGGTTTTTAGAAAAATGAACTATGATTCATGTGCGCATGCACGTGTGTGTATGTGCGTGTGTAATGGTACCTGCCTCTGTGTAGCCTGTGTGCTGATGTGTGTGTGTCCAAATATCTGGTTATGCTGCTCTTGAACTTTCCCTGAGTTGAAAACAGGCCTGGAATGGTGCAGGGGGAGCGCTGGGTGGTCCACTGGACGCCAGGATCCAATGCTCTCACCAGAATCCAACCCTGTGAACACCCTGATCTCCGACTCTCAGCCCGAGATAAAGAAGCATCTGCTGTCTGAACCACCCAGGCTGTGGTGCTCTGTTACGGCAGCCCGAGCTGACCAGGTATGACTTTAGGACCTGAATGCTGGGAAGTGGAGACTGGGTTCAGGAATGAGTTCCTGCTGTGGGGAGGTGGAAGCTTGGTGGGGGGATCAGAACGCTCCCAGACTCACGTCTCCCTGGGCTGGCTGAGACAGGTAACTTCCTCAGACAATCTGCTTCGGAGGAAGCAGTGATTTCGGGTCCAGACGTGCACTTTAGCTCCCACTGTGTAATTAGAGGATGTACAGCAATGGGCAGCTGGGCCCGTGGCGGGCCTGGCACTCAGATCGCGGTCTGTGGTAATGCTTGGTCCATGTCTGGCTACGTAGTGGCTCAGCTGAACTCGGGTTCCTTCCCTCCCTGTCGGAGGGGATGCATGTTCTTACAATCTTCCTCCAGGGAAGGTGGACTGGGGGGAGAAATAACTGAGTCCCCAGGGTTACCGTGAGACCTGTCTCAGCCTCCCTTCATCCAGGAGTCTTCCCCATCCTTTCCAGTCACCCCCGCCCATTGTTCTTGCACAGCTGAATTTCTTTTTCTTTCTGTCTTTTTAAATGGAGCAGATGTATATTTTCTTTGTTTTTGTTTTATTTATTTTGAGAGAGAGAGAGAGACAGACAGCATGAGCAGGTGAAAGAGAGAGACTCCCAAGCAGGCTCTGCACTGTCAATGTGGAGCCCAATGTGGGGCTTGAACTCATAAACTACAAGATACAGACCTGAGCCAAAACCAAGAGATTGGATGCTTAAGTGACTGAGCCACCCAGGTGCCCCACTACATAGCTGAATCTCTGGCTGATGAGTCTGTCCGGCCTGAAGAGCCCGGGACCAGAGCCTCCTGGCTGTGGTGGGTTTGGTCCCATGCGACTTCAGAGAATTGACTTGGTCTCCAACGTGGGGTCGTGGAAAGACGTTGTTTGGACAGGACCATCAGTAAGGAGCCTGGGTGGCCCTAAGCCTGGAGGAGTCCCACAGCCTGGAGGGGAGGCCTTTGTGGGATTTCTGACCTGAGTGAAGGTGTCAGTCCCCAAGCCCCCTACCCCAAGCTACAAAACCCTGTGCTCTGTGGAAATGATCTCCACCTTCTCTTTGTATACCTCCACCGCGAAGGCATTTTCTATAGCTCTGCCAGTGTAAGCAGGCTGTGTCGGGCTGCCTTTGAGAGACTAAATGGAGGTGGGGAAGACTGAGAAGAGGGAGAGAAAGATAATGGAGGGAGGTTCTAGAAACCTAGATGGTGATATTCAAGAAGTATCTGGCCCAAGGCCGGGGTGGTGGACACTTGGGCTGCCCTCCGCGTTGTGCTTTTGAGGTGGTGGTTTGGATGCCCCATATTCTGTACCTTCTAGGAAATGGGAGACCCTCAGGAATCTGGCCATCAGCCCAGGGGCTGCGGCCTGTCAGCCTCTCTCCTGTCTCCTCTCAGCCCAGCGGCCCCACCAGGCTTCCTCACAAACACCCATTCCCTGCTCCCTATTTGCCCCTGCCCCGGGAGGGGGGCACACTCAGAGGGACCATCCTGCCCAGAACTCTCCCCTGTGCGAGGGAGGGACTTATGCAGATCCGAGAGTCGGCTCCTCCAAGCTGCAAAGAGGTGTTGTCAGATTTGGCTGCCCTTTATTTTATTTATTTATTTTTAAAGTTTATTTATTTATTTATGTATTTATTTATTTAATTTTGAGAGAGAGAGCGCGCGCAAGCGCGCGTGCGCACGTGCCGTTGTGTACTTTCACGTGGCGGAGGGGTAGAGAAGGAAGGGGAGAGAATCGCCAGCAGGCTATGCGCTCAGCACAGAGCCCGAGTGGTGCTCAGTCTCACGACTTTCTATCACGACCTGAGTCAATACAAAGATTTGGTTGCACTTTAAAATGCTTGGTACAGGGGCACCTGTCTGGCTCAGTGGGTAGTGCATGATCTTGATCTCAGGGTCGTGAGTTGCAGCCCCATGTTAGAGGTAGAATTCACTTAAACAAAACAAAACAAAACAAAACAAAACAAAACAAAACAAAACAAAACAA
>NW_024412419.1:16136133-16235245 GCF_014898765.1 Herpailurus yagouaroundi
AAAACAAAACAAAACAAAACAAAACAAAACAAAACAAAACAAAACAAGACTAGAATGCTTGGCGCAGCTTTTGCTGTCAGGTGGTCCCAGCGGGCTTCTTCAAACTGCCCCTCACCCTGTGTTTTGTATAGCTAAGGAGACAGAGGTTGAGAGAGGCCAAGGGTTCTGCCCGGGGTCACGTATTAGGGTGGGAGCTCCCTGGCCCTGGGGTTCCTGGGCTGGATGAAGGGCTTGTTGCTGCCGTGGAGGGGCGTTTTGCTATGATGGGCCTTCCTACAGGCTTCCAGGCCACCTTTTGGCTGTGTGGCTGGCCCAGCTAGGTCGGCGTGTGCGGTGGGGCCTGGGGAGGGGCTGCTGGTGCAGCATTCACAACAGCATCTCACAGCCAATCTGTTTGCTCAGGGCCTCTGCCTGGCGTCGGGGTCCAGGGACAGAGTGGCAAGGATTCTGCAGTTTTCATCCATCCCCTCCTGAGTGTGAGTTGTGGGTCCCCTGTGACCTGGGGGCTCAGGAAGCCTGCAAAATACTTGTGAAATTGGAAAGGGGCAGCACAATTGGGGGTGGAGCCCTGGGCAGTGAGGGCCAGTGGGGCCCTGCTCTGTCTCGATTAGTCTTGCAGCCTGTATCTCCTCCACTGCACCCCGAGTTTCCCACTCGCTTGTTGAGGGGTTGAGTGGATGCCTGAAGGCCTGACACTGGGCTGCAGGACTGTGCCTTCTTTGTCTCTCACATCCTTGTAAGACTTCCAGGCAACAGTCTGAGCAAACCAAGGAGAGCCCTAGCCCTTTTTCTTACTTCTCTGAGGACAAAATTTGTAGGCCAAGGGGAAACCCAATTACTGTGCCCTTTTGTCTCTTTTGAATTACTTCCTAATCTATCTATTAAAAAACAACCTCAAGCAGGATCCTGAATAAATGGGCTTTAAGCAAGGGAATTATCGATGTGATTCATTCTCCCTCAGGGCAGATGTGCAATTTATCTTTCAGCAAAGCACACAGTGACTTAACAAATTGAGCCTAAGAACAATGGCCATCAGCCCGACCATCCCCAGGAGAAAGAATCAGCATTCTGAGTCAGTGCCGGGGCTCTGACCCCATTAGGGCCTTCTCTGGGGGAGCTCCTATAATGGTGACATCTTAACTAAATTGGGCCCCGAGAGCGGGCAGGCCTGGTAAGGGGGCACAGGGCACAGCCAGGGGCTGAGCAGAGCTGGGCAGGGGACGAACCCCTCCTTCCCTCCTTCCCTCCTTCTCCTGGAGCCAGGAGGGGCTGCGCCTCAGGAGCCTGTGCAGGTTGGCCCAACCTCTCCCATCTCCCTCACTTCACCCCCCCCTCACCCAGTCGCCTTCCAGATTGCTGCCAGGAGGATGCCTCCCCACCCCTGCACACCCCCCCCCCCCCCCCCCCCCTCTGGGTGGGCCCCCCCCTGTTTTTGCATTGCCCTCTGTACAGTTGAGGGGGCTGAAGGGATGGGGGGGCAGGGTGGGGTAGGGGTCAAGGGGTAGCATTCTAGAGGTGGGCACTACGTGGCCCTTGGCCCCATGGCAGCTGCTGCCCTACTCCACACCCCCCGAATCACAGGCTGGAACAGGGCCAGGGACGTGGGACTGAACCCATTTTTCTTTTTTCTTTCCAGAGATGGCAGTAATTGTTCCTCCCCAGCCTGATGTGGGAGAAGGCTGAGTTTTGCTCTGGACTTGTCTGCACACTCCTGGCCTTCGCCCCTCACCCGGGACAGGCCTGGTCAGGTCTGCCAGGCCCCGGGAGCTTTGCTTGCTGGCCCAGGGCCTCACCCAGTGCACGCTGCTCTGCCCTGGGCCCTGCTTTCCTGAGGCCCAGCAGCCAGGGGCCTGTGGTACTACCAGCTGAATTCCAAGTAAACTTTCCCAGAATCACAGAATCTCTTGGAAACGGAACCCCTTGGCAATGCAAAGCATTCTCAGAACCAAGGAATTACAGAAAAATAGAACCTCAAGTTTGGAAAAGATTCTTCAGGTAATCTACCTTCTTTCCAGCACAGTGGCCTCATCTGCCTTCTTGTCTCCTGCTGTCTCCTTGAAAGGAAGCTTGTCCTTGTGGGAGATCTTCCCAGTGCCTCTCTCCTCCCTGGATCCGTGGGTGTCTCCACTTTGCAGTTCCTTTGCAGTTCCCAGCATCTGCGACCTGTGAAACACTAGCAAAAGCAAAGTGTGTGGGATTCTGTGTGGAGGCTGGGAAAAGCCCTGTATTGCTCTCTGTGTCTTTCTTCCTGCAGCATTGATGCAGACAGGTTTGTGTTGAGATGACAGAACCGCGATCAGAGCCACCAGGGTCATCAAGACTTTGTGTAGAGGACAGTGCCCTGGAGACGCCTGAGCTACAGCAGACTTTGCGTGAAGGAGAGATAAACTTGGTGAGATTTGGGGGCCATTTGCTACCCCAGTATAACGTAGCCTGTCCTAGCTGTGGTGTTGTGATTTATAATAAGAAGTATATGTATTTGATCTTCGTCCCTGTTTCTGGCACAGAGTCCCCAAATTCCTTGGAATTTCCTAAGTGGTTTGAGCCCTAAAGATGTCTTTTGTTGTGTTGATGAGGTGACTTTTGGGCCACACCTAGGATTAGGGGCTGGTTGCCAGTGGAGCCAACCTGAATACAGGACTGAGACTTTCAGTCCTATCCTCCAGCCTTCTGGGTGGAGGGAAGGACTTGAGATTGAGGTCAGTCACTAATGGCCAATGATGTAATCAATAAGGCCTATGTAATGAAGCCTCCATAACCGGGCCCCCCCCCCCCCCACGGCAAATGGGGTTCAGAGAGCTTATGAGTTGGTGAACACATGGAGGTTCAGGGAGAGTGGCACTCTTGGAGAGCCTGGTGCCTCTGTACCCCTCCCCCACCCATGCCCTATGCATCTTTTCCATTTGGCTGTTCCTGAGTTATATCCTTTTGTAATAAACAGGTGATCTAGTAAGTAAAATGTTTGAGTTCTGTGAGCCACTCTCCCGGATTAATTGGACACGAAGAGGGGGTCATTGAAACCTCAAATCTATAGCTTGTCAGTCAGAAGCATAGGTGACAACGTGGGGTGGCAGCTGGTGTCTGAAGGTGCGGTGGGCGCAGTCCTGTAGGGCTGAGCCCTACACGTGGAATCCGATCCTGTCTTCGGGTAGATAGTATCAGAATTGAGCAGACTTGCAGGACACCCAACTGGTATCCGAGCATTGTTTGTTCGTGGTAGGGAAAATCTACCCTACTTCGGAAGTGGTACCTAGCCTGTGTTCCAAACTTCCCGGAACAGGAATTCACCATGACCATGGATTTTGGGTTCATTGCTGAGCAGCTGTCAGGTGGAGAATTCCTTTTTCCCCCAAACTGAAATCTGTTTCCTCAAAGCTCCCTGGTTGCCCACCCCAAGTAGGTGAAATCCATCTTGACAGTTTCTTGTAGTCCTTTGGGGCTCTCTTTTCTCCCTATGCCAGTGACTCCCGCTCTTTAATGTGAATCATTTGGAGGGCTTATTAAAGTGTGGTTTCGGGGCGCCTGGGTGGCACAGTCGGTTAAGCGTCCGACTTCAGCCAGGTCACGATCTTGCGGTCAGTGAGTTCGAGCCCCGCGTCGGGCTCTGGGCTGATGGCTCAGAGCCTGGAGCCTGTTTCCGATTCTGTGTCTCCCTCTCTCTCTGCCCCTCCCCCGTTCATGCTCTGTCTCTCTCTGTCCCAAAAATAAATAAAAAACGTTGAAAAAAAAATTAAAAAAAAATAAATAAAGTGTGGTTTCCTGGGCTCCACCCCCAGTTTCTGATTCAGTAGGTTTGGGGCAGGACCTGGGAATTTGCATTTTTAAATTTTTTTAATGCATTTATTTAGACAGAGAGACAGAGCACAAGTGGGGAGGGGCAGAGAGAGAAGGAGACACAGAATCCGAAGCAGGCTCCAGGCTCCGAGCTGTCAGCAACAGAGCCCGACGCAGGGCTCGAACTCACAAACCACAAGATTGTGACCTGAGCCGAAGTCTGATGCTTAACTGACTGAGCCACCCAGGTGCCCCAAGGAATTTGCATTTAAAAAAAAAAATTTTTTTTTCAACGTTTATTTATTTGCACTTTTAATAAATTCCCAGGACTGTTGCTGCTGGTGGTCTGGGGACCACACTTTGAGAATAACTCTCTGGGCCTTCTGTTAGATCTCCCCAGGAGCTTGCCAGCCCATATTGGTCATGGCTGCAGACGTACCCTGCCACACCCTGCAAAATTAGAGCCCTCTACTTTGATCCTCCCCTATTGGGCTGGAATGGTCCGAGCCTGGTTCTGTCCTTTCTTTGAGCTGTGTGACTTCCTGGGCAGGGCTCATGGTATATTCATATCTATGGCCCTCAACCTGACACCAGCCAGTCACAGCAGTCAGTAGGCGCTCAGTGAACACTTACTGAGTGGATGAAATGCATTATATTCACCTCTGAAATCTCTCACTAATCTTCAGGCTCTTTGTACAGAACCCCCCCCCCCCCCCCCCGCCGCCATGGAATTCAAACTGCCCGCCCTGTAGACATTGGGGTCCCTGCCAGCTTATAGGTGTGTTGAAGAGGGAATGGTGGGTAGGGAGTGTGTACCAAGATGTCTTTTAGTAGAAGAATGGAAACATAAACTGTGATCCATCCAGACAATGGAATACTCTTCAACACTAAAAAGACATGAGCTATCAAGTCATGAAAAGACATGGCAGAACCCTAAGTGCATATTATCAAGTGAAAAAAAATCTGAAAAGGCTGTATACTGTATGATTCCAACTCTGTGACATTCTGGAATGGAAAAACCGTGGAGACAGTAAAAAGATCAGTGGTTGCCAGTGTTTGGGATGGAGATGCAATGAATAGGCAAAGCACAGAGGATTTTTAGGGCAGCAAAAATACTGTGTATGATACTGTAATAGTGGATACATGTCATTATACATCTGTCAAAACCCATAGAATGTACAACACCAAGAGTGAACCCTGGACTTTGGGTGGTAATGATGTGTCATCAGTTGTAACCAATGGGTCATTCTGGTGGAGGACATTGGTGGTGGGGAGGCTGTACCTGTCTGTGTGGGGGCAAGGGTGCATGAGAACTCTGCACCTTCCTCTTAATTTTGCTATGAATCTAAGGCTGCTCTAAAAAATAGTCTATGAAAAGAAAGAAGAGGGAGTGTGCCTCATCCTCTCTCCAGAAGCTCTAATCCTAGGGCCTGGTGGGGGATGCCCTAGCTATTCCTGTAAAGTCTCAGCTTGGCAAGCCTGCTCCTGCCGTGGGATCTGCAGATGACTTTCCCCATGCTCACGCAGGCCAATTCTGACCTTGGAGAAGTATTGGGCTGTCTCAACTTTTGCGAACACAGACAGGCTAGCTCATGCTTGGCTGCTTTGCAGATGGTGTGGGCTGTGACTTTCTGGGGGGCCTGCTGGGCCAGATCTTTAGTTTCTCTGTCCCACATCGATGCACTAAGTCTTAGGGCGCCACCTCCTGTATCATGTGCCTTGGTGGGGCTCATGGAAACAAGGCGGTCAAAGCTGAGGACCATGATTCCACTCCTGCTGGGTGCCAGCTCTCAGAGAGCCCTGGATGGGCTGAATGACGAACAGCCTGTCAAACTTGGCTCCTGAGGATGGAAAGCTCTGAGGCTGACTCTGGGGCGTCCCATTCTGTCCCCAGGAGAGTGCTGACCTTGCTGGAAGTTAGTGAAACCCTAACCCAGCTCCATAGTTCTGGAAACCAGGCCCATCGTGGAGGGACCCTTCCAAATTCCAAATGCTTACTTATGATTTGTAGAGAAATAGGCAACCATATCCAGAGGCTTCTCTTTGGTCAGCACTGCTCTCTCAGGTTGGGTTCTCACTGTGGTGGGTGACAGATGCTGACCCCAGGCTCTATGTGTTCAGCTCCAGCTTTGTTCTTTCCTCTCACCCTCCACTTCCTCCTCCTTCTCCTCTCCTTTCTATTTTAAAATGTTTATTCTGAAAACAGTTAAACATGGGAAAATTGAGAGAGTGCTATAATAGACCTCTCATACCTAGTATCTAAATGTAACAGCTATTCACATTTTGCTATATTTGCTTCATCTATGTCTTGCTTAAGTATTTTGTTTGTTTGTTTGTTTGTTTGTTTGTTTTTAAGTATGCTCCATGGCCAGAGTGGAGCTCAATGCAAAGCTTGAGCTCCCAGTCCTGAGATCAAGACCTGAGCTGACATAACAGAAGCTTAACTAACTGAGCCACCGGGTGCCCCTTGCTTAAGTATTTTATTTTTTTTAATGTTTATTTCTGAGAGAGAAGAGAGAGAGAGAGAGAGATGGAGTATGAGCAGAAGAGAGGCAGAGAGAGAGGCAGACACAGAATCTGACACTGGCTCCAGGCTCCGTGCTGTCAACACAGAGCCCGACGCAGGGCTGGAACCCACGAACCGCGAGATCATGACCTGAGCTGAAGTTGGACACTTAACCGACTGAGCCACCCAGGTGCCCCTACTCAAGTATTTTAAAGCAAACTACTGACATGTATCTTGCCCTGAATACATCAGTCAGCATCTCTAAAAAAATAAGAGGAGTTTTCTACATAACCAAAATATCATTGGTGCACCCATAGAAATGAGCAATTCTCTAATATCACCTGACAGTCTGTTTTCAAATTTCTGCAATTGTCACAAAAATGTCTTTTGTGGTTGGTTTGCTTAAACCAGAATTCAAGTGGGTCCACGAGATGCATTAGGTCATTATGTCTCTTGGGTCTCTTTTAAACTGGGACTATACCATCCTTCCTGCAGTATAGACAGGTTGAAGAAACCAGGTCCAGTTGCGCAGATCATACCCAGTCTCCACACCTGTGGTTTCCCAGGCAGGGGTGGCGGGAGAGGGGCCCTGCTTCTTCGCTAGTGGGCCCTGGGAGTCCCTGCAGGCATCTTACTGAGGAGGAGGAGGAACCGGATTGCTCGTGGCTCGAAGTGTTTCTGCTTTGAAGCCCAGAAGCTTGGAGAAGCTGTCCCTCCTTTGGGAGCCACTGTGACAAGCAGAGGGTCTGGGGGGGATGGCCCAGCATGAGAATAAAGGCTTTAAGACACTTATGGTCACAGCAATCCCCTCAGGGAGGGAAGAATCACATAGAGTCTCTGGGAAGGACCCTTTGAAGATGAAGGTCAATGACTCAAAGCTTGTCAGGGCCAGGCGCTCTGGTATCTCTGATCCCTCCGTGAGGGTGGGGCCTGGCCAGGGCCCAGCAGCCTTCTGCCCACACACTGTCCCCTTTGATGGGGTGCTGACCGTGCCCTTCACCTCTCTCAGGGTCCACTCCCCCAGAGCAGCTTTTCTTCTGTCTCCAGTGATGCAGCAGCTGTTGTCATTCACGCACAGCTGCTGTGGCAGCAGCTGTGACGTTGTCCAGAGCCCTTCCCGCTGTCTTGTGCCCTGGTCCTGCCTGTCCCAGCTCTCTGGGTGGCTGCAGGTCTGTGGAGCACATTCACTACAAACAAACAACTTCTGAGAGCAGTGTGGCTCCCTCACCGTGAGAGGCTAGGCATGACCTGCCCAGGTGTAAGTTCAGGAGGAATTTGTAAATCAATTGTGTACATGAGGAGATAGCATTTCCCCCTCATTAGATGGGAAAAATTACTACCCCTCCCTCCCCAAGTTTATTTATTTTGGGAGAGAGAGAGTGGATGCACATTTATTTTGAGAGAGAGAGAGGCAGAGAGAGAATCCCAATGCAGGGTTTGATCCCTCGAATCGTGAGATCATGACCTGAGCCGAAATCAAGAGCTGGATTCTCAACCGACTGAGCCACCCAGGTGCCCTGGGAAAAATTACCTTAAAAGTTGATAATATTGGGGCACCAGGGTGGCTCAGTCCGTTAAACATGTGACTTCGGCTTAGATCATGATCTCACGGTTCATGAGTTTGAGCCCCACAACGGACTCTGTGCTGACGTTTCAGAGCCTGGAGCCTGCTTCAGATTCTGTGTCTCCCTCTGTCTCTGCCCTTCCCCCTCTCATGCACACTGTCTGTCTGTCTCTCTCTCAAAAATAAATAAATAAACATTAAAAAAAAGTTGATCATGTCCATTGTTGCCAAGGGTGTGGGGAACAGTCTCTTGTTCTCTTGGTAGAATATAAATTGTTTTGGAAAATAAATTAGCAATATCTATCAATAATGAAAATGTACATGGTTTTTCATTCATTCTTTCCTTCAACAAATGTTTGTTGAGTCCCTACTATGAGCCAGACACTATTCCAGGTGTTGGGAATATAGCAGTAAATCAGACACATGAAGTGTCTCCTACCATGAAACTTATATTTTGGTGGGAAAAACAGATAATACACAAATAAGTCCACACTGTAATTAATAGTGAGTGGCTTTGAGTAAAAATAGGAGGGCAAGGAGATTGAATGTGGGTGAGTTGTGGCTCTTTCAATCCTTTGGCCCAGGAATTCCATTCCTAGGAAACACAGAAATGCTTACACTTGTACACAAAGAGATACAAGCACAAATGTTCATAAAACAAGAAATTGGAAACACCTAAATGCCTAATAATAGAGAAGATGCTACATGAATTGTCCAACCACACAAACGGATCATCTGCAGCCACTGAAAGAATGAGACAGCTCCATGTGGACTGAAGACAGATCGTTAAGCATAAGCCGGATGTTATGAATGATATACATAGTAGGACCCATGTCAGTAAAATAACGCATATGTTTGTGAATGCGTAGAAAAAAGGTCTATTATAAAATAGGTCTAAAATAAAATTCCTTGGGGTAAGGAAAACCAAAACACAATGATCAGAAATAGATACTCCACATCACAGCACAGATGCCTTTCCAAGGGATTTTGAGATCCCAGTCGAGGAAGTGAAATGGCTCCTCAGGTTTGTCAAATCGACTCTGACCTGCAGCTTTTGATCCTGAGGGAGAAAGGGAAGTGAAATGAGCATTTGCTCCCAAATCCAAAACTCCCAGCAGCCTCTGCTGGCCCCAAATCACAGAGTTAAGAGGTCAGAAAAGGGGCAGGAAGAGAGGGTCCTGCTTCTACTGAACAGGGTGCAGGGCCACGAGTTCCACGTGGTCTCTGTAGGGGAGGAGTTTCCACCACCATCTAGAGGTGAGGAAACTGAGGTGCAGGAAGTTAAGCGGCTCGGCCAGGGTCACAGAGCAGCTGGGCAAAAGGTGGGGTTTGAAGGTACATCTGCTGAGGTTCAGAGTCTGGTGTCGACGGTGATGGTCTGGGCCACTCTTCGATGACCCCTCCCTGCAATAAGGGCACAGCTGTGGGCAAGTCCCTCTCCTGCTCTGATGGGAAATGAGGACCCTCCGATCAAGCCGGTTGTGGCCCGTCCCTAAGCCCAGCGCCAAAGGAGGCCACCACCTTCTGGGCCCCTACGTCCTGTCCCCTGGGAAATCAGGCACCTGTACTTGCTACATCCTGCAGCCACTGTTGTGGTCACAGCTGCGAAATGGTAGTGATAGCGGTAACAGCAATAGTTAACATGGAACCGTAAACGTAGCTCCTACAATGCGAGGCATTGCTCTAAGTGCTTTGCAAACATTCGTTCACCCAACCCTTTTTTAGTTGGCATCATCCCCCTTCTCCAGATGACAAAACTGAGGCACGAAGCATCTAACAACAGACCTAAAGTCACACAGCCTAAAAGGGAGAGACCGGATCTAATTTCTAGTAATCTTCAGAGCCCATGCTCTTGACTTCTCTTGTACTGACTCCTCCAAAGCTAGTTAACACATGTATCCTTATTGTGTGCCGGGCATTGTAAGTACCTTAAGTATATTAACATATTAGTTTTTCTGAGACAATCTTAAGAGATAGGTTCTATTAAGTATCCCCATTTTACAGATAAGGAAACTAAGTGCAGAGAAGTTAAGTCACTTGCCCAAAGTCACACACTGCATGTAAATGTAAAAGGTGGGATTTGAGCCACACATTTTGGCTCCTCCTGAGTTTGTGCTCTTAAACATCTCTAGCACCTCTAATGCTCTCAACAGGCATTTTCTATTTCTAGAGGACTGCAAATCCCCATGGGATATTGCGGCATTCATAGGAGCAAGAACAACTGGTAATTCCTGGTCTCTGGTCTCCTCTTGCGGTTGAGAGGCTGGTTGTGTCCCGCTAGCAGTGACCTGCTGTGCTGGGAAGGACAGACTAATCCCTTTGCTGTCCAGCTAACGCCCCTCCCCGCGGTTACAAGCCAGCAGGCGTGGGGAGGGGCTGGGGCTCCAGGATGAGTGGGCGAATTCGAGATCTGGAGCCGTGTGGTGGGGAGGGGGGCATTCAGGAGACCTACACAGAGCTGCCCTCACTCCCTCACTTCCCATTCCCTTCCTTCCTCATCAGGATGGAAAGATGAAAGCAATTCGGAGGCAATGTAGCAGAAGTGTCCCTCCAGCTCTGCTTCTGTCCTGGCAGAATGGGGCAGGCCTAGCCTGCCGCTGCGTCACGTTCTAGTGCTGGTCTCCCGCTGGGAGACAGAGAGGGGGCCAGGGCGCCAACCCGTGCTCCCGGGTCACCAGGAAGCTCAGGGAGGTCTCACGTGGTGCCTGGTGGAGAAGCAGGCCGCTGCCAGGCAGCTTTGTGCATTTGGTGGCTTCACTGGAAACTCGTCAAACAGTTGGCAGAAACACTTCCCTCCTCCAGTGACGGGAGCTCACACTTGGGGAGGCACTGAATTGCTCTGAAATGTGATAGCATCGCCTGTCAATTTCTGCACACAGAATGCTGTTTTTTTACAGCGAGAATATTTGTCTTGGCCTTCTGGAACTTTATGGGCTTCCAGGCCAAGGATCCCCGCTCCCTGGGGCAAGGTTTGGGTGGTGGGTAGGGTATAAGAGGGCAGGGCAATGTAGGGAGAGGTAGTGGAGAGCTCAGGGGAGCAGCTACTCTGTGCTCAGCTTGTGGTAGGGGTGGGGAGGGCTCTGCAGACATTCCTGAGCCCGGCAGGCAGGCAGGCAGGGAGCGGCAGCAGCAGGCACAGCTGCTAAGACAGCAGCTGCAGAGCCCCAGAATGGGTCTGAGCGTGGCCTCTCCCTCCTTGGGTCTGGCAGACAACCTCCTGTCCACCCCCCAGCTACATTGCGGGCTGTGGTTGGCAGGGGCAGGCACTCGGCCCTCCCCCTGCAGTTTTGAGCAGATGCAGGGATGGGGGGGTGCGGGTGGAGGGTGTCTGAGGAGGTGAAGGACAATGGTGCTGTGGCTGGTGTTCACAGGGTCTGAAAGGAAGACCTGGGCACAGTGTTGGTGCATTTGTGATTGAGGCCTAATTTCCTTCTATGGGGGGTGCGTGCGGCGTTGAGGTGGAAGCTGCGTGCTGAGGAGACACTGAGAAGTTTTGAGCAGGGTCAGGGCAAGGTCAGGGGGCAGATCTCCCTGCAGGGTGGCCGGAATCTGGATGGAGTGCACACACTGGAGTCGGTGACCCAGGTGGGAGGCCATAGGGACCAGACAAGGAATGATGTAGAAATGGCCTGAGGGCAGCAATGGAAGATTCGGTCTTCCATTGTCTCCCCTCTATCCTCAGCCCTGGTGCGACAATGCTCAAGGCTGTCCCCTCCCTTAACGGTAGACTCCCAAGGGTCCTGGAGAACACCTGGGTTATGAAGTGGAAGTGACTCTCGGGAAAGGTGAGGATCCTTCCTGCCCAACACCCTGAAGCTCTGGGATGATGGAGGGTCTATCTGAGTGAGTCATTCTTGGGCGCTGGGTGGGTCCTTGCTCTCAGCCTCTGCTCCTGCTGTCCCAAGACTTCCACAGACGTCCTTTATCGGGCCATCAGCATTGGCAGCTCATGGATTTAAACACGTTTGGTGTGCTTTCATCTTTTGTGGGGTTTTCCCCACGATTTATGCTCAATTTATCTCATTTTTAGCTGGTGGGAGGTTTTTGGGGTTTTTTTTTTTAAGTTTATTTATTCATTTTGAGAGAGAAAGAGAGGAACACATGAGCAAGGGAGGGGCAGAGACAGAGAGGGAGAGAGGGAATCCCAAGCAGGCTCTGCCCTGTGAGCACAGAGCCTGATGTGGAGCTCAAACCCACAAACCGCAAGATCATGACCTGAACGAAAATCAAGAGTCAGACACTCAACCTCCTCAGCCACCCAGGTGCCCCAGCTGGTGGGAGCTTATTCAAGTTAGCTGTTGAGTCTTTCAATAATTTTAGCTTTGGGGCGCCTGGGTGGCACAGTCGGTTAAGCGTCCGACTTCAGCCAGGTCACGATCTCGCGGTCCGTGAGTTCGAGCCCCGCGTCGGGCTCTGGGCTGATGGCTCAGAGCCTGGAGCCTGTTTCCGATTCTGTGTCTCCTGCTCTCTCTGCCCCTCCCCCGTTCATGCTCTGTCTCTTTCTGTCCCAAAAATAAATAAACGTTGAAAAAAAAATTAAAAAAAAATAATTTTAGCTTTGGTATGACAAGAAGCTTTCTGCCCTTGTACATTTCCTTCTGCAGACCCAGACTCAGTCATTTCTCCAAGTGGCCCTCATGACTATTAGTGGGAAATGGCATTCCCAGACCACAGTCAAGGTATATTTGTATTCTTCCTTTCTTAGATAAACAATACAGAATACAAACCCAGTAATGCACCCAGCATTTTCACTTACCCTTATGGCTGACATGTTACTCAATAGCAGTGGATGGAGATTCATTCTTTTTTTTTTTTTTTTTTTGAGATTCATTCTTGTTACAGCTGCCTAATACTGCATTTGGTAGATGTACTTAAAAAAAATTTTTTTAACGTTTATTTATTGTTGAAACAGAAAGAGACGGAGCATGAGATGGGAGAGGCAGAGAGAGAGAGAGAGGGGGAGAGAGAAAGGAGACACAGAATCTGAAGCAGGCTCCAGATTCTGAGGTGTCAGCACAGAGCCCAATGTGGGGTTTGAACCCACCAACTGAGAGATCATGACCTGAGCTGAAGTCATCACTAACAAACTGAGCCACCCAGGCGCCCCTGGTAGATGTACTTTCAACAAGCCCCTTACTGGAGAATATCTGATTGGTTCCAGTCTCTCACTATGACAAATTATCCTGCAACGGAGAGCCTTGTGCATGTGTCTTTTTGCGTCTTTGGAAGAGGTCCCTGAGTGGGATTGCTCTAACAAAAGGTAAACGCATGTGGAATCTTTGTGACTCTTGCCCTCCATGGAGTTGTAAAGTTTGAAAATACCACGGTCTCTCCAAAATGGTGTGATGTCAAACATTTAGACTTTTGCTAATGTCTTAATAGGTAAGGAGTGGCATTTTAGGGTAGTTTAAGTGTGTGTCTCTGATAAGTAGGATTCAGTAGTTTTTTGAAATATATATATTTAAGAGCCATTCTGCCCATTTGAAAATGAGATTTTTGGTCCCTTTCTCCTTTAGTTTTAGAAGTTCCTTATTTATTAGGATATTAACCTTCTCTTTTATATAAGTGGCAAATATTTTTTATAGTTTTGTATTTGCCTTTTTACTTTGTTTATGGTGGGTATTGGTCACTTGAATTTTTTGTTTTGTTTTTTCAAAGATCATGACTTCATACCTAAGATCACAAAGATGGACTTCAGGGGGTTTGAACCCCTTGTGCAAATAAATCCCTAATGCAAATTTTGGAGTGAATGAGCATATATGCATTTTTCTGAGGAAAGACTCTGTTCTCTCAGATCCCTGTTGTTTAAGAGCTTACCTCTACATTCTAGAAATCTAAGACTCCTTGCTTTTAAGCTTTGGCAAATGTCCTGCCTCTGTCATCTCAGACATCAGTTTCTCCACTGCACAGCGACAGGACTGGGCCAATGGCCCATTACAGCTCTCCCCACACTGGCTGGGGACCCAGAGTCCGGACCTGCCCGGGCTCCCCCTGTGACATCCTCCAAATCCGACTCCTCTTGGCCTTTTGGTGGGAGGCACCACCCTCACTTGCTAAATACAAGACCAGTCCTCACCAATCACCAATCATCCTCACGGGGGTGGGGGGAGGGGACCCCCCAAGGAGACCTAGGCCTGGGATGAGTCACTTTCCTACTGGGAAAGGTCTCCCTGATTAGCCATGAATGTTGCCAGAAATTCAAGGTAAACAAAGGGTCTATAAGACAGGTCATACACAAATTACTGGCCCAGAGTGGAGAGAATTTGGCACCCAGGAATACAATAGCCAGCAGGGGTTAATGAATAATTAGACATTAATTCTTTGTGAATGGAAATGAATGATACTTCACTTGGAGAAGGAGGCAAGCTGCCTGTGGAATGAATGAGCTGTTCTTGCCTCTCAAGGCTTAATCTTCTAGTGGCGCTGGGGCGATGGGGAGCAGAATAAAGGTTTTCAAAAGTCTCCACAATGTTGCAAAAGCCTCCAGATCTGAAGTCCCTCAGAAAGAACAACCCACAAATCCTTGAATTGTTCTTCTGCTTACTCTTCACTTAGGGCCTGTCGATGTCTCTCCAGGGAGAAGAGGTCTGCTATTCCAGGAATCACAATGACCACCCACCGACAAGGGATCAGACCCATTTAGACATTGGCCATCACTGAGAGTCTCCAAACCCAAAAGGCCAGTTGTCTATCCCTGCAGACACACAAAGCTGGGGGCTCGGGTGACAAGCCCGCTCTTCTCTGGACCCTGGGCCTCTGGCACAGAGCTCCTAGTGGCTTTGGGATCTGGATTGAGGCTGCCCTGGGCAGAACTGGCCGCGTAGCCTGGCTTCCTGGCATTCACTGGGAACAGGCTGGGAATTAGAGAGGCAACGGACTGTGGTCCAGCAGTCAGCATGGGCAGGGCACAGGGTGACCACTCAGCAAAGGTTTGTGGATGAATGAGAGGGTGGGGGCATGCGGGGTGCACAGGAGCCCCAAAACTGTCCGTTAAGCAGGGCAGTGGAAAGTGTGGTCCAGTGCTTCCTCCGCTATACAGAAAGTGCCCCTGCATTTTCCAGAGTGATTACCATAGTCCTTGTCCCCAAATCTATGAAAGTTGATCTCCCTAGATATTAAGCCCTATCCACCCACCCCCATGTCTCAACAGCCCTTGGCCATTTTCAAAAAGGGGCATCAATCAGGCCATGAGAGCCACAGCCCTGTTCAGGCCTCCTGGTTCTAAGTCCCGAGCTCTGCCTGGCCGACACCTCCCTGTTTTCCTCGTCCTACACCTTGTGGTACCTTAACATTCAAAATCACCCAGCAACTTTGCCAACAGGAGCTATGTGTTGTGTCGTGGGGGCTAGCCCGGGCCTAGGCACTCACTGCTGCTCTCACTGAGCCCCTTTAGAAACACTTTCCAAAAAAAATTTAGGGGCGCCTGGGTGGCTCAGCCGGTTGAGCAGCTGACTTCAGCTCAGGTCATGATCTTGCAGTTTGTGAGTTCCAGCCCCGCGTTGGGCTCTGTGCTGACAGCTCAGAGCCTGGAGCCTGCTTCTGATTCTGTGTCTCCTTCTCTCTCTGCCCTTCCCCACTCGTGTTCTGTCTCTCTCTGTCTCTCAAGAAGTGAATAAATGTTTAAAAAAAAAAAAAAAAGAAACACTCTTCACTGCCACAGCTGTCATCCGCACAGTGGGGGCACTCTGGGGCTCCCTGAGTGTGCTCCCTGCTCTCTCTGCCCCCGGTGGCCTCCCAGGCCTGCTCAGGCTCACAAAGGGCTCCCAGGCAGGTCTCTGCAGGGCCTACTTTCTGTCTGCCCTTAGGGCTCCTCATGCTCCTGGCTGTCTCTGGTGTTGGGCCACCTCCTCCTGCAGGGGTCACAGATGTAAAGGCCGAAGAGCAGACTTGTGCCGTGGGGATAGGGCAGGGTGGGTGCTGGACCTAGAAGACCTACCTTTACACCAGAGCTGCTTCTGCCCAGCTCCATGACCTTGGCTGGTCAAGGGAGAGGGCGAGACATGGTCTGGCTGCCTAAGCAGCCCAGTCAATTGACTTCCCTGAGATGTGTCTGCCTCAGATGTAGGATGTGATAACAATTCGTTCCTCACTGAATTTTAGTAGAAGTAGATATAAAAATTAATTATGGGCAAGTTGCTGATGAAAATCAGGATAACTCCTGTTGTCTGCATTCTGGTCTCAGTCTTCATTTAGCATCTATGCTCTTATTATGACTTTTGGCATCTGTCTTCACTCGGTCGTATCCTTCCTCCCCACAGAAGATGAGGACCCTTTTCTGTGATGCTGACTCTTGCTGAGGCTCTGACACCCAGGCTGTTGGCTGCAGGGTGAGCTGGTGGGTAAGTTTGCTTTTGGAGCTCCTAGTTGATACCCCTGTTCTGGTTCACCCTGCTTTCCCTCTTCCCGCTATAATAGTGAAGGGAGGGTCTACTCAGGGCAAAACAGGTGCAATCTGGAATACTGAGTCTTCCTCAGCAGACTCTGGCCAAATGCAAACCCTGGAGATGGGCCACTCCGGGTCCGGGCTGGGATCTCGGGAGACAGGCTTGCTCTGGCAGGAAACCTCTCGTTGGCAACCAACTCAGACACCAGTGGCCCAAACAAAGTGGTTCCAGAGGAGAGAGGGGCGCCCAGGTCCAGACTAGCCTGGTGGGGAGGCTTGCTGGGGGGACAAGGCCCTGACAAAGCTAAGCCAGCTTTGTTTCATCTCTCTAACCAGGCCTTCCAAACATCAGCAAATGTGTTTGTGGCTCCATCCTGCCCATTCTCTCAGAGGATGGCATGAGATCAGTAAAGATGAAAAAGGTCAGCAACGCTCAGTGGTGGGGAGTCTTGGGAAAGGGACCCTTTTCTACACTCTTGTTGGAAGTAGAAATCAGCTTGACCCAGAATAGACAGGTTAGCAATAGATAGCAAAATTTAAAATGTCCACCCTTTTACACAGTGGCTCCAATTCCAGAAATATACCCACAATGACATAAATATAAAGAAATCCACTCAACATTATCCTTGTTAATAATTACCAACAAGCTAAATGTCAATAGGCAAATAGCAGAGAATTTCAGTAATAATGGGCTGATGACACACCCACTAAAAAGGGTACACAGAAAAAGTCTGGAAAAAGTGGAAAAAATGTACAAAATAATGTGTATAGTAGAGTGTACAGAATAATATGTGTAGCATATTCTAATGTGTATATATATGTGTATATATATATTATATACACATATACATAGAAAAGTACACAAATAATGATACAAATACCATGCTTAGAGAGACATCTAGTAGGATGTAAACCACAATGCTAATAGTATGCAGTATATAACAGTATGTAGCATATACACTATACAATATCTAACAGTCTGCAGTACATAACAATAAAAGCATATAACAGTACACAATAGTATAGAGTATATAACAGGATACAGTACATAATGGTATACATTGTATAACATTTACAGTATATAATATAGTACATATATAATACAGTACATACATAATATAATACATACATAATACAGCATACAGTATATAATAGTGTGTAGTATTAATAGTATATAGTGTATCACAGTAATGTATCATACTATATAGTATATAGTACATAACAGTATACAGTGTTTAACAGTATACAGTATAGAAGAGCATGCAGTATATAACAGTATACCGTGTGTATAGATCACAGTATACAGTATGTAACAATATATAGTCTACAGCATACCCCAATGTATACTAAAATGTTAATAGTCATTACTCCCCATAGTGATATTTTAGTGATTTAAAAAATTTTCTTCTGTATTGATTTAGTTTTATGAAAGGCAGTAGAGTGTACTGGTTTGATATCAGGCTGTGGGACCAGCTTGCCAGGGCTCACATCCCAGCTCTATCGATTATGAGCTATGCAGTCTCAGGAAAGTTAACTCCTCTGCGCCTCAGTTTCCTCATCTATAACATAGAGATAATAATTATACCTACTTCACAGGCCTGTTGTGAGGATAAATGAGTAGGTTCTGACACATGCGGAGGGTCCAGTAACTGTTAGTTACTGGACTTCATTCAGCAATACTTAGTATGCAAGGCACTGTTTTATTAGTTTTTCACTTATGAAATTGAAAAAAGAACCCAATACAGCTATTTTGGTTTTTTCTTTCTCTTTTTTCTTTCTTTCTTTCTTTCTTTCTTTCTTTCTTTCTTTCTTTCAAGGCAGCAGAACCTAAAGAAATGGAGAAACATACTGCATTCATGGGTTAAAAAACTCAGCATAATAAGGATGTGATTCCCTTCATACACCTATTGATCTATAGGTTAAATGTAATTTCTATTCAATTTCCAGAGAAGTTTCTTGCAGACATAAACACATTTACTCTAAATTTTATCTGGAAATGCACGAGATCTAGAATAGCTAAAGTAATCTTGAAAAAGAAGGATAAGGTGGGAGGAAGGACTCTACTCCATACTGAGGCTTATTCCATAGCTACAGTCATCAAGATGGTGTGACATTGGCCAGGGATGGACCCCAAATGAATAGAGAACACAGACACGGACACCCAAATATGCTCAGCTGCTGTTTGCAAACGTGGAAAAGCAATTCATGGATGCAGGAGAGTCTTTTCAACCAATGGTGCTGGAGCAGTCTGTCTATCCACAGGCTAAAGAGTGAACTTGAACCTCAAACTCACACCTTATATACAAAATGGATTGTGGACTTGAATGTAGCATGTGAATCTACAAGACTTTTAGGAAAAAGAAATAGAGTAGATGTTTGTGATCTGCAGCCAAGCAAAGAGTTCTTAGACTTGACAACAAAAGCATGGTCCGCAAAAGGAAAGATTGATAAAGCAGACCTCACCAAAATTAAAACTCTTGCTCTACGAAACACTCTATTAAGGTGAAAAAACCCTACAAATTAGGAGAAAATATTTGCAAACTACGTATACAAAGAAAGACTAATATTTAGGCTTAGGGAACTCTTAAATTTCAATAGTTAAATCCACAAAAAAGCAAGCCCCATAAACTATCTGATTAGGAAATGGATGAAAGACATGAAGAGACGTTTCAGAGAAGAGGACACAGAGGTGGGAAGCACATGAAAAGACGTGCATCATCATTAGCCAGCAGGGAAATGCAAATGAAAATACGATGAGCCATCACGACCTATCAGAATGGCTGGAATGACCAATAGTGACAGCTGGTGACACAGCTAGAAAGGGGCCTCCCAGTGCCCAGCCAGCGCTGTTTGGAAGCCAGCACCGGGAGGATTCAGTCCAGGGAGCACACACCTCGGAGTCTGGAAGAGTCCGCCCCGCGGCCTCCACCAGCACTGCCACACACAGTGACGAGCCAGCCGGGGTCATGCTGCCCTCAGTCCGGCTTGAAGCCGGGCTCTCTGCTCCACCTCTCTGGACAACTCAGGACAAACTGTTTCTAAAATCAATTTATTTTGAATTCCCAGCCTGGTAACTTAGTCCAGGATTCCATGGAGGAGGGGCGGGAGGGGGGTGGGCAAGTGACTGCTTTGCTTTCTTTGTCTCAATTTCCATTCATGCTATTTATGAAATAAATCATACTGTTTTAAATAGATAAACAATTTTAAATACTCTTTTAACCTATTTTCAATCCAATAAAATAATAGCAGTTACTGTTCGGATGCTTGTATGTGTGCCAGGCCCTGAGCTAAGTCCTTTATATGTACGACCTAACAGAAGAGTGAGTAGGTAGATTCATCTTTTTGCAAATGGGGAAACAGGTTCAGAGAAATTAAGTCACGTTCCTGAGGTCACACAGCTCCCAGGGGGCAGCATCAAGACGTGAACCCAGCCACACGTCATTCTAAAGCCTCCCCATCCGTGCTGCCTCCCAACAAAACAGGTTAAATGCCAGTGTCACTGTTATTAGCTCAGGACGGGCTTCTTGCTGGAACAAGCAACCCCACATTTCAGTGGTTAACATGTTATTCTGCTGGTTGGAACTTAGTTTCATGGGCCTCACCTAACTGCAAAGGAGGGTGGGAAATGTGGTCCCACTGTGTGCTCAGGACACAGGACTTGGTTAACACACAGTAGTGGCTCAGCCAAATCCACCTCCAGGGATATTTTTCTCTTCACCAGAACTCACGTCCAAAGTCAATGTCTCATCAGGGTGCAAACCAGCCAATCTTTACAAAATGCCACAAACAGAAAATCCCCACTTCATGTTCCTGGTATAAAGCCAGGGCAAGACACAATTCTCCGTGCAGAAATTTAGAGAATAGATTTTCAGGTCCCTTTGTCCTGCGTCCTTTCTTGTCCTAACACTGAGAACTTTTGCTGGCCAGCCTGGGCTGAAGGCTGGGCTGGAGGCCGGGCAGGGGTAAAAGGAGCCTCCGGCACCCCTTCCAGCCCGGGGTTCTGGGCTCATGCAGGCTGAACAGGAGCCGCTCCCCTCACCACCCACTGCCTCTGGTCCCCTAGCTTGACTTTGCCGGGCAACACGTGTGAGCAGCCCGGACCAGCTGGACATTGGCACGGACCTCACAGAACCACCCACGCCTTCTGTGCCCTCCCCATCAGCCAAGAGCACACGCTGGTCTAACCTGAGCGAAGGCCTCCAGCTGCCCAGGCAGAGGCTCCCCGAGTTCTTTGCCGCTGCCTCCCCTGCCTTTGTCTTTCTGACCCGCCAAGTCAGCCTCTTGCGCAGACAACTCAAGTCTAACAGACATCAGGAATTTGCACTAATTCAATTAAGCAATTAGCCTGTCAAGAGGTAGGAACTGCCTGGACTATACCTTCCGTTGAATGGAGCGGACTCTGCCTGAGCTTCTGCTGTTTGGGCTTCAAAAGGCAGTTAGGAGCTTGCCCCGGGGACCGTGCCTGCCTCGCCTCAAGGTTGTAAACCAGAAACAATGAGCTGTCTTTGAGGATTATCTGGCTCATATATTTTATCGGGTACACGGGTGGCACAGCTAGGTGCCAGGAGACTGAGCTCCAGGGCTGGCTCAGTCATGGGCTTTTTGTGAATTTGAACAAATCCTTTCTGGCTTGGGGCCTCAGTTTCCTCACCTGTAAAATGGGAGTGCGTAATGTTCGGTCTTCCCACTGACAAGGTTGTTGTGGGATAACCTAGGGGGAGATTCTAATAGGTAACCAACGTATACAGACAGAAGCCTTGATGTCATGACTGTCCATGTGGCAGACTGTTGGATGGATGACCCAACAACATTTCCCATCCCCCTTCCCTGGCCACATTCAGGTCTCAAGGCTGACAAGGCAGCGTCCTCGTTTCCTTAGCCTCCGGAGGAGCATGGCTGCGCGTGGCCACATGACACGGCATTAGCCACGGAACAAAGGGGAAATGTGCTGGAGGCTTCTGGGAGGACTTCAGCTCTTCTGATTGGAAAACGACAGAGAAGAAAGGGGCTGGTCTGGCTTCTTCCTTTTTGCTTCTTTCTACCTTGAGCTCTGAAGGCATGCCAAGAGCTGTGGTGGCATCTTGGCACCATGAAGAGATTTAGGGCCTATCCTAATCAAGTATGGCCCATCTTCAAAGACCCTTTTCCTAATGAGGTCACATTCTGAGGCTCTGGGTAGCCATGAATTTTGGGAGGATGCTGTTTAACCCACTACAACTCCCCACCCCCATTCCCTGAACTAATCAACCAGCAAGTTCTAGTAACCTGACCCCCTAAGTATATTCTGGACCTGGCCACTTCTTACTATAGCAATTCAACTACCCTACCCCGAGGCCCATCAGCACTTACCTATCATGACACCTTGTGCCTATAGCAACTCTCTTAGGCAGGGAAGGCAGATGGGGGGGCCTCAGCCTGCCTCAGTGGAAGGTAAAATCTTCTTTAGGGCTCACAGTTCTAGAGGTTGTGATGCTCTCTGCTCCTGGTGCCCCCCCCCCCCAGGCCATGTGACTCCTCCGTGGCCATGTCGTGAGAGGTGACAGCAGCACAGAGAGTGCTGTACCCTCAGCGATGACGAGATCAAGGAGGGAGAGGCAGAACCTGACTCCAGCCCAATCAGAGAGGCTAGAGCTGGGCAGATGTCCTAGATGCAGGCACAGCTGGCTGCCTCTTGGGTGTGGACTCGGAATCTGGGTTGGCGGGAGAGGACAGGTAGTGTGGGAAGGTGTCCCAGGTCTGTCCTGCCTGGAGCCTTGACAAGAGAGATGAGAAGCCATGGGCCCTCTAGGGGGGTCTACAGATAGAGGCCTGTCCTTCCAGAAATGGACTAAGTTTCTGGGCTCCCCAGAGCTTCTTCTGTGCCCTGCTGGTGGCAAAGGTCCTGACACTTGATGGAGGGACAAGGGTCCGAGGCTGCAGAGTGCTGACCGGCCACAGATGATTCAAAGGAGATGGGCCAGCCTCTGAATGCAAGGAGAGGCCTTGCAAGTGGGCAGGCTGGGTGGTGGGTGGGCTGATACAGGCCACAAAGCATTGATTAAGCGCCTGCCGTCTGCTTTGTGGGTTCGCGGGTTTGTGGGTTGGTAGGAGCACAGTAGGGCGCACGTCAGCATGTCCCCACAGAGGAATGAGGAGGCAGGAGTGGGGAGGTGGGTGCTGGGGGATGGGAACCAATGCAGGCAGAATCTCAGAGGGCTGAGTGTGTGCCTGCTGTTAACCCCCAGCAGCAGACAGTCCCTGGTGGCCATTTATGCTATGGAGGCTGCTACAGCCCCCAGTCACCGGGACCCAACCGAATGTATTAGAGAGGGGACAGGCCCTTCGTTTTTAAGGATGTTCCCACCTGGAGGCAGAGGACCGTCAGAAATGACTATGGGGGTCCTTCTGTGATTCTAAAACTAGACAACCTCAAGCTCTCTGGGTCTCTGCCTTCCCAACCTTCCCCCCACCTTCCTTGGACAAAGGAGTCATGGTGGGATCTGAGGCCCATTCTTAGAAAGCTGAAAATAATATGAAACAGAGTTCCTGTTTTAAAGAGAAACACTTTCCTAAGTGGACCTTTCAAAAATTTTGGTTTGCAACCTATTTAAGGAAATATCAAACAGCCCCCCCCCAAACACAGCTTGCGGGAGGAGGCCATTTCCCACCCCACCCCACTCACCCCATGTCCCCACCCCAGGTGGTTGGAACATTTTCTGCAGCTGCACTGGCTTCTCAGAGGTACATCCTGGCAAATGCCATGGGCCGGCCTCCTCAGCCAGGCAATCCCGTCCTCCCAGCCCACTGCCTGTCCTCTGGCTGGGTCAGAATCGGCAGCAGGGCCCCTGTTGGGGACTCTAGGGAGGGCTGAAAACCCCTGCAGTGGCCTCCAGGAGGATTGTAGCCTCCAGACTGTGTTGACCTGGGACCTTGATTCAGCTCTTCTGGCTTAGACCCCATACAATCGTCTTTTGCACTGCATGCTTCATAGGAAATGAGTGAATGAAAGAGAGAAAAGTAAGAAGGAACATTCTACTGACTTACTTTCTTAAGTCTTTGCCATCTCCATCGCCAGACTCAATTTTGAAATTCCAGAAGGAAAAGAAGAAATGAAACATGTCACATCTCAGACCGTTCCCACAGGGACTCATTTCAGAAGCTGGGTTTCGTCCTTTTTAAAAAAAACAGAATCAATACCATCTTTCATGAAATCAATATTTTGTTCCTCTTCAGCTTCAGCCCAGGTCCACCCTTGCTGGCTCTGTGCAGAATCAGAGAAGAGAGCCAACGAGCAGCTCTCATCACAGACAGGGCGGGAATGTCAGGGCAGAGCAGAGAGGGGGCTTTTGGGAGGGCAAGAAGTTGGAGGGACCCTCTGTTTTCTTCAGGAGAGGCCACCACCATTAATAAACCCCTCCCCACCAGCTTGCAGGCCCTCAACCCACCCAATAAGGTCAAACACCAAACACCGGAGGTCCTCATTCTCTTGGAGCATCCTGGCCACTGGATTCCAGAATGAACCCTGGTATCCTGCAGAGACATTTGGGTCTTTCCTTCAGCCCCACTATAGGGGTAGATCAGTGGACAGCACAGGCAATGGTTTATGACATTCATTCCAATGTCTCAATGTTTTGGGAGGATGAGGAAACTCAAACATCTGTGCCGTGTATACCATTCCTTTAATGATCTAATAGATGGTGGAGTATACTTAGAATATGTGCATGGCTGGAGCACTTATCTTGGATTTGGAAAATTAAACACACTTAGGTTCATTTATTTCCCCCATTACCTTTAATAGCTTCATAGAACGAGAGAAATGTAGCTCCAACAGGGACACTCCATTCTACTCATCCATGCATTGAGTGTCCTCTACTACATTACTGAAGAGCTAAGGCTTGAGCTGTGTCTGAAGATAAGACATTTTTCCAGAAAGACAAGGAGAATAGTGTCCTGTGCAAAGGAGCATAGCAGCCAACAAGTCTGGTCTACATGGGATCCAGCAATTAATTCAATGCTGCTGGGGCACATGGAGCCTGTGGGATGGCAGGGGCTAGTGGGAGAGGTAAAGGTCAAGGTCTCGTAAACTACCCTGAGAAGTCCAGACGCTATTCTCGTGTGCATGGGAGCCCCTGAAATGATTTAAGGGGGGAAAGAAGCTTGAGATCAACATTTTTTAAATTAACTATAATTTATTGTGAGATTGGTTTCCATACAACACCCAGTGCTCATCCCAACAAGTGTCCTCCTCAATGCCTATCACTCATATTCCCCTCTCCCCCACCCCCATCAACCCTCAGTCCATTCTCAGTATTTAAGAGTCTCTTATGGTTTGCCTCCCTCCTTCTCTGTAACTTTTTTTTCCCTTCCCCTCCGCCATGGTCTTCTGTTAAGTTTCTCAGGATCCACATATGAGTGAAAACACATGGCATCTGTCTTTCTCTGCCTGACTTATTTCACTTAGCATAATACCCTCCAGTTCCATTCACATTTCTGCAAATGGCCAGCTTTCATTCTTTCTCATTGCCAAGTAGTATTCCACTGTGTATATAAACCAAAATTTCTTTATCCATTCATCAGTTGATGGACATTTAGGCTCTTTCCATAATTTGGCTATTGTTGAAAGTGCTGCTATAAACATTGGGGTACAAGTGCCCCTATGCATCAGCACTCCTGTATCTGTTGGGTAAATTCCTAGCAGTGTTATTGCTGGGTCATAGGGTAGATCTATTTTTAATTTTTTGAGGAACCTCCACACTGTTTTCCAGAGTAGCTGCACCAGTTCGCATTCCCACTAGCAGTGCAAGAGGGTTCCCGTTTCTCCACATCCTCTCCAGCATCTATAGTCTCCTGATTTGTTCATTTTAGCCGCTCTGACTGGCATGAGGTGGTATTGAGATTGACATTTTACAAGGAATCTTAAATCCTCCACCCAGGAGCACATCTGCGATGGTCCCCTTTCTCCAATGGCTGAAAATCCTTTTCAGATCATAAACTAGACTATCCCTTTCCAGATGGCAAATGGTGACTTATTAATCCCCCATGGGGGAAGAGCCCCTCTCTGGCCTATATCCCTGGCAGGGCCTGGATGTCGGGCCATCTAAGCAGAAGCCACAGAGAGGGGGCCCTGCCTGAACGCCCTTGTTGACTGCTGTAGCTAAGTATGTTGTCTTGGCAAAGAGGGTCCCCAGGATGATCTCGAATGTGTGCAGGCCCCAGGGAGAAAGCGCTGTCTCCATTCTTGGGCCATTGAATTGGTTGAGTTTGGACTTTGCCAGGATAGAAAGTGAAGAGGAAGAGAAGGAAGGACAAAAGTGGCTCTGGACACTGGGGTGCCCACAGAGTGAGTGATGCCCTTCCTGTCCCAGCCTCACCTCTGTGGACTCCAAGATCCTGGAACTTTCCCTAGAGGGGTTGCAGAGCCCCAGAAGAAAGCCTTTCTGCTTCCAGAGCTATGGACCCCCATGAGCACTTAGCCCACATGACTGCCGCCATCTGTCAGTCCAGAGGCTGGGGCTGGTGCCAGTTCCTGTATCCAGGGGCCCAACACAATGCTGGCTGCAGACAGGACATCTGGTGGGAGTTTGCTAAGTGTTGGATGGAAACAGGCTCCCTCCTCCTCAGCCTGAGCCCTGGGTCTCTGAGATCCCCTTAGACTACAGGGCACAGCTCTGGAAGCTCCCTGTGTTTGGAGGCTTTGAACCTGTGAGTCACCACTAGGCCAAGAGCCACTTTTTCCAAGTCCCACATTCTTGCCATGATGTCCACTCATGCTCCTTTGTTTTCCCCTTCTTTCTACTGCCAGAACATTTCTGTGTTTTACTAGGAGGGAGACGTTCCTGTCCTTTCTACTCCCTGCCCCCTCTACCAACTTCCCTTTTTAGATGGTAAATTTATTCCTTGAGATTCCTGGGGACCTGGCCAGGAGCTGACAAGTCCTGTCCCTGCCTCCACCCCTTGGCCACAGTCCTGGGGGAGCCAGGATTTGATGGGCTCCCCAGGGATCAGCAGCATCAGGCTCCAGCAGGACTTGGAGCCTAGTTGGTTTTATCCCACCCAAGACAGAAGCCCAAGCCCATGGCTTTCTCACCCAGATTCTGGAGCCAAGCTCAGTGTCACTGTAAGTAGCAATTGCACTGATAAAAACACCCTCCTGTGAAAGCTGGCAGATAGGCATGGGAAATCGTAGTGGCAGTGGCTTGAAAGATCAAAGTCAGATGTGTCTTTTTGGGGGGAGGCAAGACCAGGTTTCAAAGGGTTTTGAGGGGGATGAATTAATCCTGCCTTTATTTTGCTGGAATCAGTTCTTTCATTCTGGGCCAGTGGTGCCCTCTCCTCCTTAAAGGGGTGATTCCTCAGATGCAGAGAAAGCCTTGTTTCCTTACCACGAGAGAGTTCAACCCTGAATGGGACACTCTCCCTACCCGCCAGGAAGAGGCAAGGCTTGATGACACAGCACGTGGATAGAGCCTATGCTATGGCTGTCCCATGGAGAGTGGTTGACAACTCCTCACAGCGATGCTGTGACCTGCTACTTCTTATCCAAGGTGAGGCCAAGTCTGATTTCCCCTGTTGCCAGTGGAATAACTCAAGGCCAAGTTCTGATCCTGATCTCACTCCCTGGGGCCAATGTTGGCTATTCACCCCACTTGGGATAGTGTTCACTTTCCTGCCAAGGGTCCACAGTCCCTGGGGATAGATGTCAATGAGAGGTCAATGAGATGGCATTGAGGAACAAGCCAACAGAGCAAGGTCGAAACTATAGTCGAGGTAATAAGAGGACAGGATGTATAGCAAGAGGGTGGCCTTTGGTGTGAGATGGGACTGAGTTTCAGTTCTGGCTCTGCCACCAAAGTAGCTATGGGACCTCGGGCAAACCCCCTCACCTCCTGAGTCAACTCTTGACCATCATGGTCTTTGATGCCATTTACTATGTACTATGTGCCCAGAAACTATTACCTCATGTAATTCTCATAACGACCCTATGAATAGATATTCTTCCTATTTTGAAGATAATGAAATGAGGTTCTGGGAGATTACTAAACTCACCCAAGACCAATTTAGTTGGTAAGTAGTTAAGAAGGGATTTCAATCTGACTCTGATTCCAAAGATGTGTGTAATAGGTTAAATTGTTTCTCCCTGCGCCTGGGTGGCTCAGTTGGTTAAGTGTATGACTTCAGCTCAGGTCATGATTTTGCGGTCCGTTAGTTTGAGTCCCATGTGTGGCTCTGTGCTGACAGCTCAGAGCCTGGAGCCTGCTTCGGATTCTGTCTCCCTCTATCTCTGCCCCTCCCCCACTTGCTCTCTCTCTCTCTCTCTCTCTCTCTCTTTAAAAAAATAATAAACATTAAACAAAATTAAATAGTGGCTCCCAAGAAGACATGCCTCATCCATAGCCCCAGAACTTAGGACTTTGATCTTACTTAGGAAAAAGGTCTTTAGAGATGTAATTAAGTTATGGCTTGAGATGAGATTGTCATGGATTATCTAGGTGGGACTTAAATTCAACGACAAGTGTCCTAGAAGAGACAGGAGAGGAGAAGACACAGAGAAGAGATGGTCATATAAAGACGGTTTGGAATGATGTGGCCACAAGCCAAGGAACCCCTGGGGTCACCAGAAGCTGGAAGAGGCAAGGACAGATCCTCCCTGAGAGCCTTTGAAAGGGGTACAGCCCTCCCAACATCCTGATTTTGTTTTTGTTTTTTTTTAATTTTTTAAATGTTTATTTATTTTTGAGAGAAAGAGACAGAGCGTGAGCGGGAGAGGGGCAGAGAGAGAGGGAGACACAGTGTGAAACAAGCTTCAGGCTCTGAGCTGTAAGCACAGAGCCGGAAGCCAGGCTCGAACTCGTGAGTGGTGAGATCATGACCTAAACTGAAGTCGGATGCTTAACCAAGACTGAGCCACCCAGGCGCCCCCCAACATCCTGATTTTGAATTCAGGCCTCCAGAACTATGAGAGAATAAATTTCTGCTGTTCTAAGACATTCAGTCTGTGGTTATCTGCTACAGCAGTGCTAAGGCATTCATACACTACAATGTATGCAATGCATTTTATTGCTATAAGCTACATGAAAACTACGTGCTGGAGCAAACAGCAGTGGAAAAGTGCACAAGGACTCCTAGGTCCTTCCAGACCAGCTGCACTCATTTGACCCCAGCCCCAGGCAGCACGTCCAAGTGGCCTTGAACCACCTTGTTTGGGAAGCTGCTCTTGGCAAAGACAGACTGATTCCCACAGACTGAGGGGGCTCAGCCCAGGCCAAGTGCTCTCTCCTCCGGGCAGCTCTCCTGCTTTTGTGCTGCCCACGACTCAGGCTGCTTCTGGTTTGAGTCCCACTCTCACTGACGGAGGTGCAGAGGCGGGAGCCCTGGCCAGCCATCTGGGGGTGGGGGCGGGGGTGGGGAACAGCACAAGCAGGACTGGAGCCCCCAGGTTATTGAGGAATCTGACTGAGTCACCTCCTTTGCTCAGAAACATCCTGTGTCTCCTCACTGCCTCCAGAATCAAGTCCAGACTCCTGAGCCTGGACTCCCAGGTGCTTCACCATCTAGCCCCAGGCCGCTGCCAGATTCCCAGACCCTGGGGATCCCAGAGGCTGACCCAGCTCCGTGAGGCCTGGCTTTGTACCTGAGACACCGGGCTGCGTATCTGCACCCCCATCACTCAGCAGGAGCACAGATCTCTGTCCATGAAGCCAGAGGAGCTGACCTGACACGCCCTCCCCGGGGGCTCCTCCTCCACTCCTGCCCACCTTGCAAATTAAAAAAAGAAAAAAATTTTTTTTAATGTTTATTTTTGAGAGAGAGAGAGAGAGAGAGAGAGAGAGAGAGAGAGTAAGTGAGGGAGGGGCAGAGAGAGAGCTGGAGACACAGAATCCAAAGCAGGTTCCAGGCTCTGAGCTGTCAGCACAGAGCCTGACGCGGGGTTCGAACCCACGAATTGCAAGGCCATGACCTGAGTGAAGTTGGACGCTCAGCTGACTGAGCCACCCAGGTGCCCCCACCTTGCAAATTCTTGAGAACACTGTGCCCTGTGCGACACCCACAGTAACTGCGTGGGTCAGCACCCAGCAGTGACACTGGGGATGTAAGCCCCCACAGACCCCACAATTTAGACAGATGGCTCCTAGCTACCTCCCAGCAGAGTCTCACAGCCCTTGGTTACTGTCAAAGGAACCTGTAAAACTCAGGAAATAACATAAAGGTGCCTCCTGAAAAGTCTGTGGGATGCTGTTCTGCCTGAGATGACAAACACAATGTGCCATGTTTGCAAGCAAACATCGTCATAATAGCTTTCCGTTTAGTAAGAGCACAGGATGTAGAGATTCTGCCTTCCTTCCCAGAGGTGACATCGCTAATGCAATCAGCCGAGAAGGTTTTACAGTTCTGGGCCCCCTGGGCGGAACGACCAGGCTCCTGAGGGAGAACAGCCCCCTCTGGCAATCACACTGACACCAGACAGCCCGATGCCACAAGGGACAAGATGCGCAAGAAAGGAAATACTACAGCTGACCCAATCCCTAATGAGTGAGCATGATCCAAGACCCTGAGACCCTCACCCTGAGTTTTCACCCTTTAAAAACCCTTGCTTGTGAGCCATCGAGGAGGTGGGAACTTTTGAGCACTAGCTCTGTTCTCCTGAGTGGCATCACACCAGGAAATAGCCCATCCTTCTTCGCTGCAAAACCTCGGTGTCAGTTATTATTGGCTTGCTGCGCCATCAGGTGGAAGGACTCCCGTTTGGTTTGGGTACAGTGATTGCTCAATGTTTGCTGATGTGACTTGAGTTGAATGGATTTCAGGGATCCTCCTCAGACTGAGAGTGATTCCTCTCCTTCTTGAAGGTTTACTCTGCTCCTGTGTTTGTAGCTTCTCTGCTCCCCACTCTTTTTTTTTTTTTTTGATTTTTAAAAAATGTTTACTTATTTTTGAGAGGGGTGGGAGGGGCAGAGAGAGAGGGAGACACAAAATCCAAAGCAGGCTCTAGGCTCCGAGCTGTCAACACGGAGCCCGATGCGGGAACTCATGGACCGTGAGATTATGACCTGAGCTGAAGTCAGACACTCAACCAACTGAGCCACCCAGGTGCCCCTACACTTATTCTTGCCCTTGAACTTGATCTAGCCACAGCTCACCAAATCCTGCTTTTCAGTGGGCACTTTAGGTAGACCACTGTGTACAGCAGGGCAGGCTGAGTATTGTCAGTCCTGGGGGGCACCATTCACTGAGGCCGTGATGTGAGTGGGACCCTCTGGAGATATACGAGGTGGTGGCCCTGTTTCTAGGTGCCTTCTGTCTCCAGATGCTGGTCCTGGCTCAGGAGGCTCAGACTCTGCTTTTCTTTGCTGGTGCTTTTATCTTGCATCTCTGAACACAGCCAGGGCTTCCTCCTGGGGCTGCAGAATCTCCCGATCACAGAATCAGATGGGTCCTGAACCAGGTCACCCACGAGCTGCCCACGTGCCGTGCCTTGTGCCTCAGTAAGGCAACACATAATGTCTGGTCCTAACTGGGGCACTTTTAGAGGAAAAAGGAGCCCTGAGGTATTATTATAGCAGGACAACAGGTGTAAGCCATGACCTTCCCTGACAAGCCAGGGTTCCAACCCAGTCCTGCCTGATGCCACAGACTGCAACATCTCCACTACTCAGCGGAGTACACAGCCCAGGAGTGGCCACTGGTGGATAGAAGGGAAAGGCAGGCCCAAAGCAGGGAGAGGTCTCCAGGGAGGGGTCCTGGGGGCCCTGGAAGGGGACCGTCGCTTTGGCTCTCTGTGTCCTCCACGCTGTCCCCATCCTCGGCTGATTTCTGTGAGCTGGACCAGCCTAGGCCAAGAGCACTGGCACAAAAAGCCTTTGGCCGGAGGTCAGGGCCCTGGGAGTTAGTCCTGGCTCCGTGTAAGTGGAGCCAGCCACTTCCCTGGCCTGGGCCTCAGGTTATCCCTTTTATAAATCAGTCATAATCCCTGCCCTGCCGGACTCACAGGAGGCTCAAGAAGCCTCCGGGGGAAGATGTGGCCGAGGGGTTTTGTGCCCTGCAAGATGTGGCCCCTGTTCCAGCTCGGTACTCGTGCTCGTATTCTCCCTGAGTCTCTGCGGCAGGGACGAACAGGCCCAGGGGCACTTCCCCCGCTCTCAACCACCACCCTCACCACATGTTTCCATTGCAGACCTAACCCTGAGCACATCTCCCTGAAGGGTGGGTGGGTGGGTGGGGGCGGGGGAAAAAACGTCTATGACATTCCTTCCTCAAAGCATTCTGGATGCAGTGGAATAATACAGGAGCTGGGGTCTATCCAACAGCAAGAATGCAAGAAATTGAGAAGCATCTACCGGTGAGGAGGAAGCAGGCATGGAGGTGTGGGCCAGCAGTCAGGATGCACGGGAGGCATGGAGACCTGCTGTGTGTCACCAGGGAGGAGGCTCATGGTAGCTGGGGCCCTGGAAAACATAATGGTGGCCGCAGTGAAGGTGTCCAAGCTTCCACTCCTCCCCAGAGACACACTACGCCCGCCCTGGTTACCTGGGATCTCACGCCCTATGTGTACACGATGTGGAGCCAGAAGAGGCAGGTGGAAGGTTCTGGAAGGAACCTGCCTCATCCAGGGTGGGCATGTGGGCCTGAATGGGGGGCTGTCACCGGCTCCTAGAAGGACATTTGAATGGACCAGAGCAGGAGAAGGGCTGGGGGGAGGCTGAGGTCAGCAGCACCCGTCAGTTTCTGATAATTTTAGCCACCTGGGGAGGAGGTCAGTGGTTCTTTATCTGAGACAATTGTCTTCGGTTTAAACGAGCCCCCAGGGAGGCTCTCATGGGGGGACAGGAAAGCCGGCAGAGGTGGGGAGGCCTCAGGAGGTCGACAATGGGCGGTTGGCTGACTTCTCCCCAGGAAGGAGCAGCCCCAGATCCGGGTGGCAGGGAGATAATCACATCCCAAGGAGGTCCAGGAGGTCACTCTCTGATCTGGAAGCGGCAAGGGAATGGATCACGGGAACGGAAATACGGAAAGCTCAGCCAGAGTTAGCAGAGAAGTCCAGCTGGAATCAATTGTTAGCTCATCCACTTGGGGACTTTCCACAGGACAAAACAAATGTTCTTCACATAGAAGACAGGGGTCAGGGGACCTTAGGACACGGAGAGTTTTCTGTTACCCCGCTGCCCTGTGGCCTCTCTGTGTGACCTTGGAAAAGGCTCCTGGACACCAACTTCCTCAGCTGGGGGGGTGGGTGCTGGGGCTGAGGACTCAGCAGGATAGGGGGCTCTTAGCAGATGTACCCACTAGGTACCTCTTCAGATGGGCGGTGTCTGCCAGGACATTAGTTTGTTTAAATGAAGGTGTTCCAACCTGTCAGACTCTGGCTGCCCTCAGCGACCCTACGCCATGGTTAATACCTCAGTTTCAGTTCACCCGGCCCTGGCAACCACAGGGCTCACGATGGCTGACAGGCATCCCCCTCTTCTCCGAGGAAGCGTGGTGGTGGCCAGACTCAGGAATGCCCTGCAGGGCACATCTGGGCACTGTGTCACCCAGCAGGTCGGAACGGCCCCACTGACTATCCAAATACTGTGCCAGGGATGTGGGCCAGGGAGAGGCCCCCGGGAGAGTCCCATGAGAGGACCCAGCTAGTAAGGGGCAGAACTAGAGTTTGGATCCAGATCTGCCTGGCCTCAGAGTCCATTCTCTTTCCCCGAAGGAGTATTACGGGAGACTCACAGGGGCTGACGCTTGTTACTGGGGGTTTCCCGATGCCTCAAGCTCATGGCCAGGACAGTCATGTTATTGGTTCAAATGAAGCCTAGGGGTTCTATACGGATTCCATCTCATGGTAAAGCAGGACCATGCAGTTGATAACACGTGGCCTTCAGAGCCAGAAAAATCCAACTCTGCCTGTCACCTGCTTGCTATGTGACCTTGGGCCAGTCACTTAACCTTTCTGAGGTTTGTGTTCCTCGGTTGGTAAAAATCAGTAATAATATCTACCTCTTCCAGTTACCCTGAGAATCACATGAGCTGTATTTATAAAATGATTGGAATAGCTTCTGGCACACAGTAAGTTTTCCAAAAAGTTAGCTCTTATTTTAATGATATCTTCTCCCCTGCCATGACTGGGGCTAAGTACAGTTTGACTGGGACGTACATGTATGTATTCGTATACCCGTCCACACATTGAAGCCATGTCAGAATCCTGTGGGTGACTCATTCCTTCCTTTTGTTAAAAGAGAAGAAGCCCCTGACCCATTTCATGTGGTTGCTTTGAAGGATAGCTAATAAATGTGCTCCTAAAAACCTCTGTTAAATGTCAAATCCTTAAAGACATCATTCAAGGAGAGGAGGGTTTCTTCAAGGTTGCACATTCAGCTGGGGACAGAGAAAATAAGAGGTCTCAAAGTTGAAAATGTGTGTTGTAATTTACTTCAAAAACTTTACAGAAAAAGAATGAGAACAAAAATGTATGAGCCTCTCACTACACTGCTCTAAACCTGACTTCTGGTCCTTATGGGAGCCTGTGTCTAGGAGGGTAGACTTAGCATACACGCACTGGAATGTCAAGAATTGATCGGTCTGGGGCTCATATGGATCCTCCCTGGGAGCTCTGAGACACTGAGGCAGAAAACCAGAGTACTGCTTGTATCCCTGGGCACCCCTGGGGAACGTCGTGAAGGGGCTTTGAGATCAATGTCGAAGCCCCTGGGATTTTGGTGTGACATAGATATTTTTTTAATATTTATTTATTTTGGGGAGAACACAAGCAGAGGAGGGAAAGAGAGAGGGAGACGGAGGATCCAAAGTGGGCCCCGCGCTGACGGGCTGGACAGCAGCAAGCCCAATGTGTGGCTCGAACTGACGAACTGTGAGATGATGACCCGAGCCAAAGTCGGACGCTCAGCCGACTGAGTCAGCCAGGCAGCCCTTGGTGTGACATCTTTTAAAGAGGGAGACCTCCCCACACCCTGAGGAGGTAGCAGTTGGACAGGGAACTCACCTTCAGTAGAAAGAGCATCCTGGAACTGTGCCTTGTGAGATCAAAGGCTCCCGGCTTATGGGACTGGGCTCTGCACAGTCTCCCCTCAACCAGAGGAGCTGCTGAAATTGGCTCATGTAGCCCAGGGCCACCACACCCCGGCCAGTCTGCATCCGGATTTGTTAATTTCATATTACTTTATGCCCCCACTTCCCTGGATCCCGGAGAAAATAGTTAACGTGTTGGAGCCCTTATGACATAGCAGGCATGGTTTCAAGTACTTTCCATGAATTTAGCTCACTTAAACCCAACGATTGCTCTACAGGCATCTCATCATCCCCTTTTCTAGCTATGCACACTGAAACGGGGTGGACAATGTTGCACACAATGTGTGTGCAACAGGACTGGGGCCTGGCCCAGCTCTCGGGCTGTTCCGTGATAATGCGGAGTCCTCGCCTACTGGCACTTTCAGTGTCTCAGAGGCTGTTCTAAGGCACTAATCTACTGAATCCTCTTAACAACCCAGTGAAGCAGGTGTTATCTTTACCATCCCCACTGCACCCATGTGGAAACAGGGCACAAAATGGTCTAGAGTTTGCCCATAGCCACCCTGTCCAGAAGCGTCCACTAGAACCTGTGCACTCAACCACCATACCCTGCTCCCTGGAGGGCTGCCCTTTCCCTGCTGCCCCCTACCCCACCCCTCCTCTTGTTACCTAGGGTTCCATGGCAATGACTCAGATTGGCTCCACCACCCTCTGCTGTTGGGCATTTGGGTGGCCCACAGGGCCCATGCCTCCTTCCTCGTGTGGCTTCCCAGCACAGGCTCTAGAGACTTTTCTGGTGGGGGCCAGCGGAAAGCTGGGAGGCGTCAGGATGCTAAGGAAAGACACATGTCTGATCTATTATTAAAAACAGTCTACCCTCATGCAGCCTCTCAAGGTCCCAAGAGAGGAAGAGAGCCTCAGGACGGCGGAGGCTCCTCCTAGCTCTTCCGGGATGGCCGAGGCAAAGGCCTGATCATCATTTATGTTCCTGCCATCATCCTAGAAAACATGACCAGCAGAGTTTTATAGGCTGTGTGCACCCCAGCTCCTGCAGCATTCAACTGGGCATTCAACTGGGCATTCATAAGTGGGCATTCAACTGGGTCCAGGATCCAGATTGTGGCTCTGGCTTTGCCTAGGGGATACCAGGGCCAGAGGTAGGTTGAGCTGAGCCCAGACTTTCCCAAGGTCACATTGTTGCCTTGATCCCCTTGGCCTGAAGCTTAGGACTCATTCTTCCCCCGACTAATGTTTTGGAGGTCAAGATGAGACGGATGCACCTTGGGTTCTGTCCTAACTCTGCTAGTACATCTCTGGGGATTAATTTCTCCTCTATAAAATGTGAGGGCTGTTAAATATACTAGAGTGCAAGATTCTCTCCTATTTCCCAAAGTGTGTTCCATGGAACAAGGCATTGCTTGAACCAGGGGTTCCATAGTCAAATAAGTTTGAGAAACACTGTGTATCTTGGTCCACTCTTAGAAATCTTCAATGCATGTCAACACATGCTTTAAGAAGACCCCCTTTAAAGTCACCTATTTAGCCTGACTTAACCCCGCATCTCCAATATTTACTCACCAATGGAACACTTAATTTATAAACTTAAGATCTATTAAGCCTTCTGCAAGAGTATGGACAGTAGGTGCCTTGGTGAAACCTACTTGTTCTGGCATCAGGCCTATGCCATGGTCCTCTGCAGGCAAAGAGGTGAAGGAGACAGCCCTGCCTCCAGCAGCATGAGGCCCAGTAGAGGAGTGGGCACCCACAATCTAGCCTAAGAGCCAGAAGGGAATTCTGGGAAGGAGACTCAAACATTTCCATCCAGGCATCAGGGAAGGCTTCCTAGAGGAGGAGGCCTGAGAGTGAGGCCTGGTGATGGCATGGTGAGGTTGGCTGGATGAAGACATGGGTGTCTTGGTCTCACAGTCTGAAGATGGTGTGGGAGAAGGGAGGACAGGGCTCCGTGTCTCCTCTGTGATCTTGAGTATCCTGACTCTGAACCTACAAACTCAAGTCAGCAAATCAAAAGCCTTCCAGCTAAATGGCTCAGGCTCCTTAGAAGACAAATGGACGCCCATCTTCTGTGACTCGATTCACTCCAAATAGCTCATTGGTGTTCCTTCTAGCCACATGAAATTTTATTCTTTAGAAGAGTCCTCTCTGTCCTCTCTGTCCCCTTTACATTCTGGTGATATTTTAGTGCTTCTAAAGCAGTAGGACCTCATGAGTCCAACTCTGACAGGGAAGAAGGTGAGGGACTGATGTTTCAGGTGTATAGGACTCTTGTTCATTCATTCTTTTCATTTTTCAATTAAACAGATGTTTATTGAGCACCTGCTCTCTTGTTTATCCATTCCTTTATTTGTTTCAGTCAAGAAGCATTTACTGAGTCCCTACTATATTCCAGGTGTCATGCTAGGTGCTAGGGATCCAGAGTGGCATCGACCCCGTTCTTTCCCTTAAGGAAGCCCAGAGTCGTAGGCCTCAGAAAGGCAGCGCTCTCGTAATATAACTGTGAAGCTTCCCCGCGTCATAAATAGAACACGTGTGAGAAGCTGCTACGTCACAGTGTAAAAGCTGGCAATCTAGGATGTTAGGTACAGGGACTGAGAAGGGCACAAGCATCATGGGCTCAGAGACAGCTCTTGGAAGCGGAGTGAAAAAGTAGTCCAGGCAGAGGGAGCAGCTTGTGCAAAGGCACCGTGGCCCAAAGAGCTGAAGGCGGAGACCTAGAGTTGACGTCAGAAGCTACACAGGACCCGTCATGTAGTGCCTCTTGAGCCATGTTAAGGAGTTTGACCTTTGTCTTGAGGGCTAGTAATAGAGAGCGGACTTGCTAAAATGTATGTTTTTAGGAAGATCTCTCTGGTTGTGAGTGAAGTGTAGGGGCTGGCAGGACAGTGTTGCCAGAAGGGAGGGATACTCCTACCTAACGAGGGCCCAGCACAGCAGGGGAGCATCGAGGCTGGGTTTGGAGGAGACCTCTAAGGCAGATCGGGGCAGCTGTGCTGTGGAAATCCTGGGGGTCCCTTCTCTGGGACAGGCTCTGTCCCCTGCCCAGTGCACCTGCCAGGCAGTGAGGGGAGTGAGGGCACAATTCCCATGACATGGCACCAACAGCAGACACAGAAGCTCTCGGGGCATCTCCGGGGGGACATGTTTCTTTGAGAAAGCAGACAGTTTCTGCTGCAGGACAATCCCTTCACAGTATCCAGGCAATTATTTCTTATCTCACCAAGTAAGGGGCCCATGTGGAAATGAGTCCCATCCTTCTGTTCACATTTTATGTTGCTGTTTATTCTGAACAGGAAAAGGGCAGAAAATAGAACTGTTTTCAGATGAATACCAATTAGAGGGTTTTTTCCTTTTATTTCTGAGTGGTGGGAAGAGGGAGAAAGTGGGGGAAAGGGGCCTCTTCTCTAGGGCTGTTCAGGTGGGAGCAGGCACGCCTCAGGGCATGTGCTTGGGGACTGGCCCCCTGCACCTGCCTGAGAAGGATCTGAGAGCACAAACAAGCCAGAGCCTAGAAAATGCCTTAGCCCCGACGTGACAGCCCTTCTCAAGGTTGTTCCCTTCGTGAGATTGCTGACAGCAGGCCCTTGATAGAACTGGAGGCAGTTCAGGCCTATAGAGTCCCCTAGGGACTGGAACAGGACTGGAACAAGAGAAGGCAATGGGGCACCGACTCGCCCGGCAGGTTGCCTGGTGTCCTGAGTGAGCATTGGATTAAAAACAGGGGACCCAGGCTCTGGCCTCTATGCTGCCTACTGTGTGCGGCTGACTAACTATGTTCTCTTCCAGGCTTCAGTCTCTCCCTCTGTAGAGTAGCTCTTCTGCCCTCGACAAATGCCCTGGAAAAAGTAATACAGCTCCCTGACTCCCACACACCCAAAGAAAACACATAACAATACCCTCGAGAGTGAATGGGCCCGGAGTCTAGGTTGGACACTGTGAGGGTGGCACGCTTGTTGGAGGGCCCGGTGTGGTCTCTGTGCCGTGGTTTTGCTGCAATCCACATCTCCCTAGAAACCGCAGGGACGTGGCCTGCGATGGGCCTTGACATCACCAGAGGCTTCAGAGGAGGGTTCCTGGAGCCTTGGAAGCTGGGATGGGAGTTGACAGGCCCTGGAGGGTAGGAGGTGGAGGCCCAGTGGGGACCGCCTGGCATCGGGGGCTGGAGGGAATCTCTTCCAAGGACTCGCTCTGTGTCCCTGGGCGCAGCCAGCTCTCTGAGCTTCAATTCCTTCATCAGTGTGATGGGGACAGTAAGTCTGGTGCACGTGCCTGGGGGAGACACAGGTGTGAGGACAGGGCGATCATGTTGACAGCATTCACTGCCACATACCTTGTGCCTAGTTGGCCTCCAGTAAACGTTTGTTTGTTGGATGAATAATGCATGTGAAATGCATAGTACAGTGACTGGCATAGAATCAAAAGCAAGCGTAGCTGCTGCCCTTGACCTGCTGCGCCCGCTCGGTGCCACCATTGCCCGCGGTGACAGTTACCGGCTTCGACGTTTTGCACACTCAGGGATCCGTGCTCAGCCCAGCCCTGTGGTCTTTTCAATTCAAACTTCATCAGAAAGGGATGTCTGTGCCCAGGTCACCACACCCTGTTCTCTGCCGGCTGCCAGAAGCCTCCATTGTTTGCCCCAGCGGTTGCTGGGGTGTGATGTGAAAGCTGTCTCCCCAAAGGAAGTAGGGGTCCCCGGGCCTCAGTCGGGGTCAGGTGCCTCTGCCCTGCCCTACTCTGGACCTGTCCTGCTCAGAGCAGGGCTGAACCAGTGCCACCTGGCTCCCCTCAGTGCCAGCCCGGCCTCAGCCACCACTCCCTGAGCTGTCGGATGTGAGGCTGTTGGCTGCCCCTTCTGGCTTGGACAGGAGTTCCCTTCATGCACCTGCTCCTTCCACACCCACACCAGCCCACCCAAAAGCCCAGCTGTGGTTTTAGGAGCATCCCAGGCCCATCCCCAGCCTCTGGCTGGCCGCTCTGGGATTTGTGTAGAATGCCCAGATTTCTGTCACTCACTCCACACTGACTGCTTAGCCTGGGCTCCTGGCAGCATTCTGGGCTGGAAAGGGAGAACTTTAGCAAGGCCCACGCACTCCCCTGGAACCTCCTCTACTCACTCTCCCCCAGGTGTCTGCACCCTGCCCGCTGTCCAGGATGCTAGAGGGCCCCTTTTCTCTCTAGAGCCCTCACCCAGCCCCCTACTGCCCTCCATTCACTCTCCTGCTCCCCTAGGAGAGCACTGATGGCCCCTGTGCCCCCAAGACACAGCCACATGTTAATTTGTTCATTCGTAGCACTTAACTCACCAGAAGCTCACTAGTCCTCTGTGAATAGGGCAGGGGTGGCCTGCAGGTTGTTGTGAGTCGGTTGGTCTGGTCTAGGACTCTTAGCCTCATGGGGAGGGGCAGGACGGGGTGGAGTCCACCTGGGAGCTCAGTTCCTGATGCCCAGGGTGTGGCCTGTCCTGGCTGGGCCTCCACCTGAGCCACCCCGAGGCTGGTTCTGCTACTGCCCTGCCAGGGCAAAGGCCTGAGGTTGGTGAGGCTGTGAACCTAGCTGGAGGGTCGTGACCGGAGAACATTTACTGAGCACCTACTGTGCGGTGTGGTGGGGGTGGGGGTGGGGGTGTAGTACCAGCTGTGGCTCCCGTGCGGCCCACCAGTGAGGATAGATAGGGAGGTAGGGGCTGTGTTGGGGCCACAAAAGGAGCCCTGGGGAATGAAGTGGGGGGTTGCCACTCCCATGTGGGCACTGGGAAGCCCTCATCTTGAACTCTGCATTGACTTTCAACCGGCAAAGATGAAGAAGGGCATTCCAGGTGAAGGGAACAGCATTGGTGAAGGCCAGAGATCAGAAGGGATGGCCATCTTGGGGGTGGTGAATAATCTGGGCTGTCATGGTGGGGGCTTGTGGGTAAGGAGGCTGGGAAATAGGGTAACCATCTGTCCTGGTTTCTGGGACTGAGATGTCTCCTAAGACATAAGACTTTCAGTGCTAGAACCAGTTCCAGGCAAACTGGGATGAGTTGGTCACTGTACTGGGAAAGTGAAATTGAGTTCTGATAGAAACAGACTTTGAATATATTAGTAAGAAGTTTTGGGGTTTTGTTCTCTGAGCCACGAGGAACTATAAAGGCTTTTTTTTTTTTTTTTTTTTTTTTTTATGAGAGGAAGGGGAGGAAGTATCTTCTATAATCAAGCCCATTGATCCCCACACTGATGGGAATATTTATCTCCATTTTTCAAATGAGGACACTGAGTGTAGGAGGAAGTTAGGTCACTGGTCCCAGGTCACAGCAAATAAGCAGTTGTTGATTCCAAAACTTGTGTTCTCAACCACTGAATCCTCTTTCTCAGGGTGAGGCTCTGGTAGCCAGGGACTGGGTATTGTGGCCTAACGTCGAGGCCGCCTGGGATCTCTCTGAAGATGGGAACTGAGGCCTCACTGACCCTTGGTGTCCCTGTCTGTGGCAAGCAGCTCCAGGGCCACTCAGCCTTCCTAGCTCTGTGCTTCTGTTGTCCTTCCCAGGCCTGGCTTCAGGGAACAGTATTGAAAGAATGGTGGGGACTGTGTTGGCCCCACTGTGACTGAGAGAGACCCTGAGGAGCTGACCACCTAGCAGCCCCTCTTGCAGCAAGGAACAGCATTACTAGGAGGACACAGGGTCCAGGAGGAGACCCTGTGGTGGGGAAGACTCTCTCCTGGCTGAGTAGGTAGCAGGTAGCACATTCTCTGCACCAGGGATCAGTGAGAATAGGCCCAGGTCCAGCTCTCTTCTGTCCAAGTCCAAGCTGCTTGAGATGTGGCAGCCTCTCCTCCCAGACAGCCAGGCACAGAAGCATTAGTGGGTGGCCCGAGGAGCCATCACCTAGAACCAGGAACTGGTGGGCTGGAGAGAAGCCGGGAATAGGAGGAAGGCCAGCCGGTGGAGCCAGGGCCTGGTGGCCCAGGAGCAGGTGTGGGGGGCGGGGGGGGGCAGCAAGCACGCCTGGTTGGAGGAAAGAGTGTCTGGACAGGTGGCTTGAGCCCAATGACAGGAGTGGTCAGCCAGGTCCTGATCACCCGAATCTAGGGCAGGAAGCCAGGCGTGTTGACGATCCATGCATGTTATAAGGTGGCAGAGGGTGATCTGAGTGGCACAGGGCCCTGGCACACATCTGGCTTTTAGGCCATCCTGTGTTCAACGTGCCCCTGGCCGTGGAGTTACACCAGGGAGCCAGCCTGCTGAGGAGGGCATCCCAAAGTCAAGGCTGCAGCAGTGATGCTTCCCCTGCATAGCCGCTGGGGCTTCTGGGCAGTGGAAACTTTGCATGGGGTGCTTTGTCGGGAGAGCCCCACATGGGCCCCCAGAAGAGATATGCTGGTGCAGGTGGCTTGGGCCTCAGTCAAAGGTCTCTTGGTGGATCTGTGGAAAGAGGCATCACAGGTGTCTCAGCCTTTGTTAGAGAGCCAAAGCAGGACTGTTTCCAAAGGAGAAGAGGGCCAGTGGGGGTATTTGACTCCTCTCCGTCCTTTGCAAGTACACAATTTGCTAAGGATCAAGGACAGGTGTCAACCATGGGCACCATGAGAGAGCAACCTCCATAGGCCTTTTTGTGCAGTTCTGGGGTCTAGAGCGCTGGTTCAGGTCAGAAACAATAAGGCCTCTTTCCTGGGCATGAGGTTGGGTTGGGGGACCCCTCAGAGCCTCTCAGGGGGAATCTAGGAGAGGAGAACAGGGGGTTATTGCTTCATGGTTGCCATTTTTGGGTGATGAACACGTTTTAGAAACTGAAATGATGATGGTTACATAACACTGTGAATGTAATTAATGCCACTGAATTGTACACTTATGGCCAAAATGGCAAATTTTATGCTGGATGTGTATATATTTTACCACAATTTAAAATAAGTTAAAAAAAAAATCAAGATGGAAGGAGACCAATGAAACAGGGTGACCCAATGCAAGGTGGTGACCTGGGTTCAGTCCTGGGGTAGAAAGAAAAAAAAAAAAAAGGACAGTTAATGTTTATTAAGGAAAACTTGGTGAAATTCGAAGAGTTTATAGCTGTGTTAATATTGTCCCAATGTTAATTTCTTAGTTGTGACAAATGTTCCATGGTTACGTAAGATGTTAACATTGGAGGAAGCTGGGTTGGGTGTATGGGAACTCTATGTACTCTCTTTGCAACTTGTCTGTAAACCTAAAATTATTTCAAAATACAAAGTTAAAAGGAACCAAAACAAAAGCCGGACCCGGACTACCAAGAATTGCTGGGGCCAGGCGTGGTGTTGGGCCTCTGGCTGTGCCGGGTTGGGGGGGAAGGCCAGGGTGGCCACAGCTGGCTCCCAGCGGAGGTGGGCCAGAGTGAGACAGAAGCAGGCAAGACGTGGGAGCTCTCCCAGTACCCTAGCCGCAGTGGGTTGTCTGTGAGCTTTGCTAGTTTTCTAGTGTTCCCTGCTCTCCACAGGGGGGGCTTTGTGTCTTCCCTGGGTGGGAGCATGGCCTTCCCCAGCCAGTGTGGGGGGCCTTGGGAACCTGTGTGGACACTGAAGCCTTGGTCTGGCTGTACCCCTCCCCCAGCCACAAGCTAAAGGCAAAGGCTGGGGCCCTGCCCCGGTGCTGCCCAGCTCCATCTAGATGCCACACTTAGGGCCTCTTCCCGAAGGCAGCCCTGCTTTCCATTTTGGTATCAGAGATGGCTCCCCGGTGCTTAGAGAATGAATTCCAGCTCTAATCCAGTTTTCTCCCAACACAAATCACTGCTGACCTGATAAACCAGTCAGGAGGTACCAGCCTCAGGGTCCTTGCTCATTCCTGGTTGTTGTTGTTGTCTTGACAATATTCAAATTCAGTTTTTCAAGGTCCACATCAAACTCCGTCCTCCCGATCTCTCATGGCATTTGTGACTGGCCTATCTAGAGTCTCTGATATGTTTTCACACTCAAGTCCCACGGGGCTGCCTGACTTCCTTTCTGTCTCCCCCGAGAGTCAGCCCAAGGCCTGGCACCAGGAGACCTGGTGAAGGAGTGGTGTAGGTTGAGGCATTTGTGGGACTCTGTCAGAAAATGCTCTCAGGCCTGGGTTCAGCCAAGCCCTGAAGGCATGAACAGTGCCCTGCCCTTGGGGTGCCTGTGACTCTTGATCTTGGGGTTGTAAGTTCGAGCCCCATATTGGGTGTAGAGATAACTTAAAAATAAAAATCTTAAAAAAAAATTAAAGAAGAAAACTAGAGTGCTCTGCACTCCTGCCCAGGTATTCGGCTACACCTGTGCCTCTGCTGGCCCCAGAAGCCCTGAATTGCCTCCTGGGACATGGCTCCAGGCTCCAGGGGGCCAGAGAGGAGCCATTGCACCAGGCTGATGGCTCAGACTTTTCAGATGGCCCTGATAATGCGTCCTGTCATTCTTGAATTGAATTGAATGGAGGCTGCCTTCAAGTGTGGAACTTCCCAGTGGTTGCAGGGAGGCTCAGGGTACAGGGACCTGCCTGCTGTGGCTGCCAGACTGGTCTGGTCAGCCTGTGCTGACCTCTGTTTCTCCCTCTGAGCCAGGCCTGGGGGGTGGGGGTTGGAGGTCCTGCCTGGAACTGGGGGGGGGGGGGGGGGCTGTGGCCCCCAGTGTATTGGCAGGACCTAAAGTAGAGTCCGGACCTCTTCAAAACATCCTCGACCCTCACCCAGCCCCCACACTACAAAATGTGGCTTCCTTCATCTCTATTTTGCCCTTGGAGGGACCACAGATATCCTGAAGGAGGCCCTGGTTGCAGATACTTCCTCTGTTGCCTCTGATCCTGCCATCCTCCCAGGTCCTGCTTTGGTCTCCCCATGCCAGATGCTCCCTGATACAAGGGGCTCCCAGAGACCCTGGGTGGTCTTCATATCCTCTGGTCCCACTACGAATGGCTCTGAGCTCAGCGCACAAGGGAGTGCAGGGCCGGGCTGAGCTGCTTCCGGCACCCTGGGTGTAGACAAATGAACAGCATGTGGGAGGTCCCCACTGGAGTCCAGCCCAGCCCAGGATGCTGCGGCTTGTCCCTGGGCCTCATCTTGGGAAGGCAGGTCCTGCAGCACAAGGCCCCAGTCCAGGCCCAGACCCGCCCTGCTGCTCTGGGCACAGCCTCTACTCTGAGCTCCATTCCCATAGGCTGGAGAGGGGGGTGAGCCCAGAACGTTCTGTGATTAAGGCTGTGGGTGTTGGCTGTGACTGTACGAAAAAGACCAGAGTGTTTCCAGTAAAACACTGAGTGATCTAGAAAGCAGTGACCATGCCCACCACATGTATTCTTAGAAATCCCAGAAAGCTCTTGACGAACTCAGTCTTGGAAACTGGGCTTTGGCAGAAGACAAGGGGGTCTGCGAGAGACAACCCCCCAGGGCCCTGCCCTGAGCCGAGAGCAGTTTTCGGGGAGGCCTGAGGGGCAGTCGGGGAGGGCTGTCTGCAGCATCCACGCTGTCCTGGAGCGTTGCGGTGACCTGGGGCCATCTCCCTGCCATTCAGCTGCCTTTCGGGCCCCAGAGTCCTCTGTTTGATAAGCATACCTGTGTCACATGCTCTCCTACCTTTTCGAGGGATTCCATCCAGCATTCCCCCTGCTGGGGTCTCTCTGGAGGCTCACGGGGTCATGGTTTAAAGCCCCTAAACTTTAATTCCTGGCCTTTGGCTTTGGGGAAGTGTGAATCAGACTACACCACCCTTGCTTATTCCTTCAGCAAGGGCTTGGGGTGGGGGGAGGGGAGGAGCCTGGGGGGCAGAGAGACTCTGACACTGTTCCGGGCCCCCCTGGTGAGCTCAAGGTGGCAAAGTCAAGTGTATAGGTAACTGTAGCAACAAGTGGGAAGGGACCAGAGAAGCCACCAAAGGTTTATACATGGTAAGGAAAGAGAGGTTTGGCACAGCTGTGTAGACTAGGGCAGGCTTCTTGGAGGAAGGGGCATTAGACTGAGACTTGAAAGATGGATTTTTTTTTTTTTTTTTTTATCTTGAGTATTGACAACAGGAGCAGGCAAGGTGAAGTGGGACGAGGCCCGGGACTGTGTCAAGCAGACCTGGTCCGGGTCCCATTCCCAAGGGCTGGTCCTTTTCTCCCTGAGCTTATTTCTCACCAGAAGAGGAAGAACACTGTGACGAAACCATGAAGTGACATGGGAGAAAACACCCAGCTGCAGGGGTGGGGGCGCCTATGGGCAGTGCCCCAGTTACGCTCACTAGTCCCGAAGGTGGTGATGACCTGGTGGGTGCTCCAGGTTACCTCCAGGCAGCTCTGGCTAGTCTGGTGGCACCGGTTGGCAGGGAATCATTAGATACCAAGCACCCTCTCATAGAGTAAGCTCAAGAACACTGCCGTGGAAGAGGTAAATATTGTCACTGTCCAGAGCCATGGGGGGTGGGGGGGACCAGCACTGTCTGTGTGTCAGTGAACACAGCCTGGAGAGCTCCACACCCGCGCCTCTCTCCACGGGGAAGGGAAGCCGAGGCCTGCGCCCAGTCACGCGGGGCACCAGAGGGGTTCGCAACGGGTCTCCGTCCTAACGTGGCTCCAGTCCTCCTCCTGACAAAAGACCCCTCCCTGTGTCATGGCTGGAGGCAACCCCGAGCCAATATGTCCATCAGGAGGAACAACTTACATCCAGCAAAAAGACATCTGTTCACACTTTTCTCCTCAGATCTAGCTGCGCATTCGAGGCCTTCTGCGCATCGAAGTGGCCCGGGGCCTGGCCTCCTGGGATGAGGCACAGCATCGAGGAGCGCAGAAGCCTTTTGCCGTCCCTGATAACCGGGCCCAAACCATTGCTTCAATCCACAAGCAGCTGTGGAACAGCAAACGGGGGCATCCTTGAGTTCATTACCACGTGGTTTCCAGGCAACCGTTGGCCAGGCCAGCTCTGGGTCCTGACACCCAGTTGCAGGCGAACGTTGAGAGACTGGGGGGAATCGAGGGAGGGGGGCTCTGACAGGGTCTTACTTCCCGCAGGATGACAGCGAGGTGGGCTTTGCCTGCCAGCTGTGGTGTAGAAACTCTCGCGGGCACAAAGCATCGAGGATTTGACCACCGCCGTTCCTTCCGGGGCAGCGATGGGGCTACAGATCGCCTACTCTAACTCCCCTGTATGAGGGAGGAAACTGAGGCCCAGGGAGAGCGGCAGGGGCCAGGAGCGGGGACGAGGAGCCTGGGGCCTGAACTGAGAGGAGTTTAGAAAACCTCTAACCTGGGTTTGTGGTGGCACGGGGTGAGGGAGGGGGTGGGGTGGCTGTAAAAGGGCAGCGGGAGCGGTCCTTGTGGTGATGCAACCTTCTGTACCTTGACCGCGTTGTCAGTGTTTCAAAGCCCTGGTTGTGGTATTGCAGGATAGTTATGCAAGATGTGACATGGGGAGAAACAGGGGAAAAGAAGACGCAGGATGTCTCTGTATTTTTCTTTCTTCCTTTCTTTCTTTGTTTTTCTTTCTTTTCCCTTTTTCCCTTTCTTTCTTTCTTTCTTTCTTTCTTTCTTTCATTTTTTGAGAGAGAGAGAAAGACAGAGTGCGAGCAGGGGAGGGGCAGAGAGAAAGGGAGACACAGAATCCGAAGCAGGCTCCAGGCTCTCAGCTGTCAGCACAGAGCCTGATGTGGGGCTCAAACTCATAAAATGCGAGATCATGACCTGAGCTGAAGTCAGACACTCAACCGACTGTATTATTATTTCTTGTAACTGCATGTGAATCTACAGTGATGTCAAAACAAAAAGTGTAATTAGAAAAAAGAAAGGAGGAGAAAACTTCAGAGCTGGATACACACAGAGGTCGGAGGGGCAGAGGAGCCAGTCCACAGTGGACGGCTGAGCTGGGTGAAAAAGGCCTGTGCCCAGCACACCTCTAGGGGACAGTGCGCCATGGTGCTCAGCTGGGCTTGCTCTGTGAGCAGTGGCGTCCGGGCCCAACAGAGTGAGTGTCAAAGAGCGAGGCAGAGCTGAGAGGGTGGCCGAGGGTGGGTGCTGCAGGAGGAAGGGTGAGGAAGCCACTGAAGACCCTTCATGACTGGTGAGAAGGCGTGTGGGGCAGTTGGGGGAGGGGTAGTGTCTGCTCTGCTGCCCAGTGTGGAAAAGCACTGTGATTGCAATCAGAAAGTGAGTCGCCAGCCGTCCGAGGACAGGAGGACCGAGGGCTCTGGGATATCTCTGAACCAACAGCTATTTACATTTCCACAGGGAAGAATTTAGGTCAGATGCCCAAAAGGCAGGGCTTGGTGGCAGAAAGTGCTATCAGAGGGTATTTAATGAGCCATTGGGCTGTGCAGCCTGCAGCTGGGTCAGAAGCATGCGGACTTGCTCCTTGTGTCTGCAGTTCAACGCCACTGAGCACCCACAAGGTAGCAGGCACTGGAGGAGACTCGTTTACACCGACACCCCTTCCTCGGCCCGGGGCTGGTGACATAGAGAGCAGAGAGATGACTTTAGTAGCAGATGAGATTGAGTCTGCCAAAGGGACTGACAAGGGCTGGGAGCTCTGTTCAATGGCACAAGGTCTGTGGTTTGCAAATGCCTATTCATAAATGCCCTAGACAGAGCCCAGTCACTGAGGTTCCCTTCTGCACACTAAATCAGTGTTCCTGAGGCTCATGTGCCTGGGAAACCCTCCCACATCTTCAGACCTCAATTCTGTTCCCCTTAAGACCCCCACTCTATCTAACACTTCATGTTCCAGCCCAGGCAGGGAAGGCAGCATTCTCTGAGGGTGCTTGCCGCTGACCGTGATGCTGCTGGAGGAGCCCCTGTCCACCGGGCAGGGAGGCTGACGGGGCCGAGGACCCTTGTACCCAGACCCTGCCCGACATTCTGAAACCAGGCCTGCAAACTTGCCATCGGCCCTGCTGGGCTTGACTTGTGCCTGCTGCTCAGGCAGTTCTGGGGGACAAAGCAGACGGGAGGTGGAGGTGGAAAGACCCACATGCTGCCCTACATAGCTCCTGGCCACACTGATGCCATGTGAACTCATCTCACAAAGCCAGAGATAATTAGATAGTGGGTGGGCACCCGACCCATCTGGGCTGCAGGCTGGTGGGAATGTTGACATGGGGAGTTCTTTTTGAAGGAGAAGGAGGTTCGACCCCTGTGTTCCATAGGCTGGGGGCGTAGATGGATCAGGGAAACCTCCTGCAGGGGAAGGAGAGGAAGGGCGAACGGACCGGGCGTGCACCTGGTGTGTTGTACAGGATACGCCAGGAGGGTTCCACTTAACTTCCTTGATGGTCTCCTGGTCCACCTCATCACTAAGGAGGCAGCGTCACCTCCAATTCAGATGATGGAAGCAAGGCCAGAGAAGATAAAGGACCGCCCAGGCGCTCTGAGCCAGTTGCCAGAAGAAACCTGCTTCTCAGCTGTATTGTACCCAGGCCAGCTCCTACGGGCTGGAAAGGAGAGAGCTCCCCGGAGGAGGCATGGAAAGGCAGCTGGGAAGAAGGCTGCAGTCCGACTGCAGAAAGCCTCAGAAGTCAGAGCAGGAGACTCCCGCAGTGATGTCGGCTAAACGCTCCACAGTTCACTCATGACGGAAAGCCTGGGTCCTCCACAGCAACCCTCCCTTTGCTGCTGACTCTGGCTTTGCTTCTGGAGGGAGCTTGTGGTGCAAGGCGTGAGCACGGGCTGGGACTCCACTCTGGGCTCTGGCCCCGTAGCTGGGTGGCCTGAGCAGATGCCCGAAGCTCTCTGATCCTCTGTTTTGTCCCTATAGCGGGATCTAATAATACACTGCCAGCTGCCGCAAGCATTGGAGGTACTGTACGCAGAGTGCTGGGTACACGAGCACGCGCAGCAATAAGGAGCTATTAATATTGTGTCAGCTGCTGGAGGCTCCGCTTCTTCCTCAGGGTCCCTGTTTCAATCACCCGATCACCTCCACAGGGATTGTTCAACCCTTGTTAATGCTGCGGGATGGAGGTGAATCTCCCAAGGATTCAGACGGGGCCCTGGGGTCTGGGAGATGCCCTGAACATAAGGAAACTGAGCAGTGGCCCTAATCCTGCATCTCACACGTCTTCCACAGCATCCGAGAGGAGCTGCCGATGTGGACAGCTGGTCCCGCAGCGCTCCCCCTCAGAGGGGCTATTAGCTGGGTTATGCATCCATTTGTAATGAAATGGAAGTGTTTTGATTTCTCTAGGAAGCCGGATTTTCTCCCCGATCCTTGCTGCTTTCATCCTTGGACATGAAACGGCTTGTTCTAATCTCATATGAAGGGGCAGCAGTTATAAGGCGCCCATGAAATTTGATCACCAACTTGGCTCCCAGGCGGCAGCTTTGATCGCTGGGAGGGAGCAAGGCGTCCCCTGCTTGGCGCTAATAGCCCCATGCATTATTGAAGAGCCACGTTTCGGTGGCAGACACGTTCAGGGAGATACCCAGATTGCAGGCTGGAGCGTCAGCTGCTGGCCTCGCTCCGCGGTGACGGAGCTCTGTAATCGGGCAGAGCCACTAAAAATAGGCTGTCTGTGCAACTCACCCCACCCTTGCCACAGACTAGTTGGGGGCAGCTGATGTGGAACGTGCAGATAAGGCAAAACCACCACTTTCCAATTCTCTTAATGGCTGTCCCTCTGATCCAAATGTCTGAGGAATGAGCAGCTGCCCAGGGAATTTCCTTCGGTGGGTGCACATCTGATCCCTCAGCTGAATATGGGCTGGGCTGTGGCCTGTGGTCTCTACCCTTGGAGGAAGACACAGATCCCTAGGCTTTGAGATCTGGGGCAAGGCAAAGGTTGGGACTTAATTATTCCCGAGATTTTGCTGGAAACACTAAGGGGAGTTGGGCAGGCTCACCCTACTCATCCTCACTTACTGTTTGAGGTAGATAACCTGGTCAACCCCTCTTTCGTTCCCTCAAAACCTATTGCTTCATTATCTACAATGTGCCAGGCACTGAAGCTGTAACAGTGAACAAGGGCAGATGCGGTTCTCAGCTGTGGTAGATGGCCTTCAAGTGACTCCTGGATTCATGTACTCACATAGCCCCGTCCCACACTGATTAGGCCCAACCTGTGTAATCAGTAGAATATTATGGAAACGATGCAGTGAGGGGTCTACAGCAATTTCATAGGAGACATTGCGGCTTCGGCCTTGTTCTCTCGGATCATTTGTTCTCCGAGAGGAGCCGGCTGCCACGTTGTGAGGATACAGACTGCCCTATGGAGAGGTCCAGCAGCCATCTTGGAAGCGGATCTTCTAGCCCCAGTCAAGCCTTTGGAGGACAGCCACCCTGGCTGACACCCTTGTGAGAGAGCTTGACTCAGAATCACCCAGCTAAGGTGCCCTCAAATTTCTGACCAATAGGAACTGTGAGATAATAAATGTTTGCTATTATAAGCTGCTACGTTTTGGGGGAATCTGTGGCAATACGATAGCTGATGCACTGGTCTTCGGAGACTATCACGGTCTGGTTGGGAATTACATAGTGATTACTTCCACCAATAGCTATAAAATGGCAACTATGAAAGATGCTATATGTGCCTCCCTGAGGGGGGACTGACCTAACTGGAGAGGTCAGAGAAGGCTTCTGGAAGGGAGTGGTGACTGACCTGAGGCTAAAAGGCAAGTACAGGTAAAGTAGGTAAAGCAGGCGAGGAAGGGCACTCCAGGTAGAGAAGCAGCTTGAGCCAAGGCCCTGAGCTGAAAGGGAGCCCAAGGCACAGGAATTTCAGGGAAGCCAAGGAGGTGAAGGGCAGTGAGGGAGGGAGGCACACAAGTGGATGAGAAGGCAGATGGGGCTTCTACCACTGAAGGGTTTGCTCCTCAGCCTAAATGCCATGGATATCCCCGAAGGGGTTTTACAAAAACAAGTAACATGCTCAGATCTGTTTTTGGAAGGTTCTGTTAGTGCTGGTGGAGACTGGTTAGCAGATTTTAGTAGATGGGGCTGTGGCAGGAGCCCAGGAAGGGGATGGGATATCTAGAACCATTAATGGTTGGTGTTAATGAACGTAGAGAGAGGTGGACACGTTGAGAGATACTCATGAGGTTGAATTGAGGGTATTTGTGATAAAATAGCCATGGGGGTGATGGCAAGGGAGGTGCCTGGGAGGAGTTCTAGTTCATACAACAATCATGGATGATCTGGGGGTTGAACTGGTACGAGAGATTCAGAAAAGCGCACCTAATGGGGCAGGGGGCTACGTGACACTGACATTCTGTCCAGGAAGTGCCCAGCGGTCTCAAGGGCACAGGTCCACCCACCACCTGCTTCTGGGCATGGCCCTGTCCTATCAGAGCTCACAGTCTAGGGGAGCAGATGGTACCCCTGCAGGAAGCACTGAGGGACTAGGAGATCAGTTTGCTTCTTCCAAAGGGCGGATGTGTCAAAACAAGATCTAGGGCAATGGCCCCTGTGGGGCCCTGACATTTTTTCCAGGGTGCCTGGGGATAAAATTATTTTCATAACTGTACTAAGACATTCTTTGCTTTTTTTTCCTCTCATTCTTTCATATGATAAAGGGGAGTGTCCCAGAATCCATGTGGCATACCATCTTGCTGGGGACTGAATGTAGAAGCAGATATAATCATCTAGCTGTCCATTAAACCAGACCACTAAAGACAATTCCACTCTTGTCACTACTGTTTTAGAAAACACAGTAATTTTTCATAAAAATATACATGTTAAGACATAATAGATTTATTATTGTTTTTAAATAAATTAGTACATAATTTAAACATTTCTCAGCTTGGGGCACCTGGGTGGCTCAGTCAGTTGAGTGTCTGCCTTTGGCTCAGGTCATGATCTCATGATTTGTGGATTCGAGCCCTGCATCAAGCTCACTGCTGTCAGTGCAGAACCGGTTTTGGATCCTCTCTCCACCTCCCTCTCCGCCCCTCCCCAGGCTCTCTCTCAAAAATAAACATTAAAAAATTTTTTTAAAAATTTCTCAGCTTTAGGGCTCCCTGGGTGGCTTAGTTGGTTGAGTGTCTGACTCTTGATTTTGGCTCAAGTCATGATCTCGTGGTTCATGGGTTCGAGCCCTACATTAGGCTCTGTGCTCATGGAGCTGCTTTGGATTCTCTCTCTCTCTGCCCCTCCCCAACTCATGTTCTCTCTCTCTCTCTCTCTCTCTCTCTCTCTCTCTCTCTCTCTCAAAATAAATAAATAAACTTAACATTTTTTCTCAGCTTTAATTTCTATCAATAGCTAGCACCCATCTAAACAGAAGCTTTTATGGGTCCTCAATAATTTTTAAAAGTATAAAATAGGGGTCCAGAGACCCAAAAATTTGAGAATTGCTGATGTGGAACAAGGAGGTCCTTTAACAACCGGGGTCCTTTTCAGGCCCCTCTTTCATCAGTAGCTGAGTCGTTAACAAGATATCACAGTACAGTTATGTTGGAAACGTGTACTTTGGACATGAATGGCTGTAGTGATCAGGGAAAGCCCCCCTACCACCTCCATCCATGGTGTTCATGACCGTTTGCCCTGGTTGCAACACAAACCAAAGGATAACTTGTGGTTTGTAGGCTGAAAATGCCCTGTGGAAGGCAGATGTTAGGAGGACCTAAACTCCTGTAAACTAAGGGCGTACTTAAGAGCGCCTGTTTTCTAAATCCTAGCTCATCTTCTCTACCTTCTCTATGTCCCCTATGCTTACCTGTTAATTAGAATATAGACACTGATCTTTCTAAAAACACTTTGGTCCTATTTCTCCCTGATTAGAAATCCTTCAGGGGCACCTGGTGGCTCAGTTGGTTAAGCATCCGACTCTTGATTTCGATTTAGGGCATCATCTCACGCTTTGTGAGTTCGAGCCCCACATCAGGCTCTGTGCTGACAGGGTAGAGCCTGCTTGGGATTCTCCCTTTCTCTCTGCCCCTTTCCCCTCCCTCACTTTCACACGTGCTTTCTCAAAATAAATGAATAAACATTAAATAAATAAAAAGAAATCCTTCAACTATTCCAAATCAACTTGGGGAATTAAATCCTAAAACATTATTAAATCATGCAAGGCCCTTTGTGATCTGGCCCCTCCCAGCATCAGTACTTCCCACCAGCCTCAATCAGATACTGGAAGTTTCCTGAAACACCAGGGTCTCTCTTGCTTTGACACTTTGTTGATGTGGTGTCCACTCTACACCCCACTTGTGCCCGAAATGCCTGGCTTCCTTCCTTGCTTCCTCTGCTCCTGTAAGATTCAGCTTAGAAGCATCTTATCTGGGGAGCTCCACAGACCATGCTACCAAGACCTCTAGAATGTTGTATTCCCTGTATTCCCTGTCCCATCGGCTCCAGGGCTGAGGCCTCGCCTGTGTGAATCAAAATGTGTTTGTTTATAGGCAGCGTCCATTCTCACTGGTCATATTCTCATTCTGAGTGCTTAATGTCCGTACCATTCTGGTTGTTAAATATATTTAAGACCACCCCTTCCAAAGGTCTTGAAAGAAAGCTTTCAGTAAATATTTGTTGAACAAATAAATGAAATGAACAATGTGATCTGTCTTCAAAGTCACAGAGTGATTTTGTTTAAGGACCCCACCCTGCAGGTTCCCAACCTCAGAGCTGGTCATTAAGGTCCTTCTACTGTACCACCAGCCTGGCATTTGAAACATCCTGCACTGCCCTAAAGTCTGAGAACCTCAGTCAATTGGTAGTTTTCTCTGAACCACACAATAGCAAATAATCAGAGCTTGAACTCCTTTATTTTTTTCTATTTTTTTATGTTAACTTATTTTTGAGAGAGAGAGGGAGAGAGAGACAGAGTGTGAGTGGAAAAGGTGCAGAGAGAGAGAGGGAGAGACAGAATCTGAAGCAGGGCCCAGGCTCTGAGCTGTCAGCACAGAGCCCGATGTAGGGCTTGAACCCACAAACTGCGTGATTATGACCTGAGCTGAAGTTGGACACTTACCTGAGTCACCCAGGTGTCCCAGCTTGAACTCCTTTACTAGACCATCTCTTTCTAACATGCTAGACCTTCACACACTTGCACCATTAGAAGAAGGGAAACCCCCTGCCCTGTAAGGAAATGCACTCTACGGTTTCTCAAGGAGGTCAGCAGACATCCTTGGTCCAGACGGATCATTACGGAGGCCTTGCACTTTGTGACTGTAATTTAACAGCTCACACTATAGGTGAGGCTCCTAACTGAATGAACTGGAAAGTGTTCAATTTCTTGAAATAATCATGCACTAGAGTCAATATCTTTTCATAAATTGCTCAGAAGAATTTTACCCTAATCCAATCCAATCACTACCTCTATGTTGGAACACCTAATAAAATGCCAGTGGCTCTGGATTTGGACACTATTATTGTTCATGAAACCCACACTCTAGGGTCATCCCCGACCCAGGGAAGAGTATAAAATTATCATTTGTACGTGGATGGGCCATCTGGGGTATAAACAGGCATGCCCCCACACAGAGAAAGCACAGACTCCTTTCCCTGGCAGTTAAGATCTTTTATGCTCTCCCCTCCAGCCTTGTCTAACCAAGTCCACTCATGCCAACAGTCTAAGGCCAAGCCCATCTGCTTCAGGGACCCTGCCATCCTGGTATGACACCATACTGGGGTGAGTGTGCCTATACGAACACATTCTCAATGCGTTGAGAGGCCTAGTGAAGACTTGGTCACCAGTTAAATAACTAAAAGAACAGAGTAGTTAAACTGGTAAGGTTAAGATCAGAAATACCGAAACTGGCACCAAACGCTGTTTGTTTGGTTGTTTATGGCCGGTGGATGGCAAATAAACAATTTGATGCATTGTAGCCTCATTTTTTTCATTCATTTGACAAATGTTTACTTAATGCCTGCTAATGTGCTAGGCTCTGTGTGGGTGCAAGCCCCCACACATCACACACACACACACACACACACACACACACACTTTTCCTTGGAAAAACATGGAATGCAACTTCACAGGAATTATCACAGTGCCAAAAATTCTCCAAGAAAGAATAAGAAAGAAGCCTTATTCTGCCCATTTCTCTACAGACAGCTGAGTCAGCCTGGAATCCATGGTCTCCCTGAGGTCTACCCTCTGGGTCTGGGAGTGAAAGAGGTGCCTGTGTCAGTCTCTGAGTGTGGCTCAAAGGCCAGGATCTGCACACTCCAAGTGTGGTCAGACTGTCAGGCTGCCAGGCTGGCCAGGTGGGCAATGCCACAGGATAGCAGGCATGCTCTATTGGCAGCTGAGATCTAGTCTGGGAGCTGCCCACCTGCTCAGCCAGCTCCTCTGTGGCTGTCTAGAAGAAAAAAAGAAAAAAAGAAAGCCAAGGAAAGCACAGTCTTGGATGATCGATGGGCTGTGTGTGTCTTTCTCTTGCTCCCGTGGATTTTTCCCGTAGGAAAGAAGGGGCTTATCTCTCATTTTTAATTGATTTTAATGTGGCTCAGCCAGGCTAGATCCGATCCCAACTCCTCCGTGGCCTTCGATGAATGTGTGAGGAGCCGTCTGAATGTTAATAAGACAGGTTGAGACAACCAGAGAGTAACGAGGCTGCTATGTGTCTGTAAGACCTCCTTTGCGGCTGTTGGGGCTGAGCCGCCAGTGCGGACCAATCTATGGATTGCAGGGGTGGTGTGGATATGGGGCTGGGGGTAGTTTGATCTCTAGCTGATGCAAGGGAATATACATGTGCAGTTGTAAATCCAGCCTGAAGGGCTTCTAACTCAATCCACTGCAAGGGTTGAAGCTCTAGCTAGCCTACCTCTCAAAACATTGGCCACCCTCTTCCTGCCAATTCCCCTCTGAAAAGCCTTTGCAGTTAACTATAGCATACTCTGTACCTTCTGACATTGAGGATTCTCTCCTCACTTCCTATATTGTCCCTCCTCACCACCAAGCCTTGCTGGGCCCTACCTCCCTGAATAAACTTGGGCCGATTGCTAAGCTCTTCTGGTCCTCAGAGTTCTCCTCTCAAATGGGGATAACAGCATTCACCCACAGGGCATTTGAGGTGGCAGAGAAGTTAAGGCAGGTAAAGTGCACGGCACTGTGCTCAGAGCAATAAATACTCAGATGTTATTTCTTTTCCGCCCAACCCCCCTCTTCACCAGGCCAATTGCATCAAGAGATGCAAACAAAATAATTGGAAACAGGAGGAGGGCTGAAGTGGTATTCTGTGGTGATAGACTTGGGCTCCTGTTGTAACCACATGATAGGATAGCTAATTGATAAACGCCCTGTCCTGTTTTCTTGGCTGGAAAGAGATAATAGGCACCTTACAGGAGAGGTTCTCAAGCTTAGCTGCTAGAGGAGAAATCCCTAGGGAGATGTTTAACAACCAGCGCTGGGGCTTATGACCCAGAGTCTGACTCAAGTGGCCAGGGTGGGCCAGGCATTGACAGAGGTTGTAGAGGTCGGTGAGGTTGAGATGGGGTGGGGAAAAAGAACTTATTCCACAAATCAGGGGCCCCTTCTCACCTATGTATTCTACCTGATGTTCCTCTGCAGGCTTCTTCCTGTGTCACTGCAGTCATCCTAGGTGAAATGCAGTGCTCCCTTGGGGGCCCCCATAAGCCCAGGTGGCAGGTGCATGGATGGAGGAGGGGGCATCTGTCTCTCCATGTTCCTTATTCTCCATCTCCTTCCTGGGTTTCAATGTAGACAGCTGATGCAGCCCACATTAAATATATGCTTATCATTTTCTCGTACAGACTCCAACACCCAAAGGCTGGTTTCCCAATATTATATAAGCTCTGGAACCCCCTTTCCCAGAGATACCCCCACCTTCTAATCCTCCATTTACATATAAATGTGGCCAAAGCCAGACTCACTGAAACAGACATATTTACAGATATCTCATTAATAACTGAAGTGTCTGGGATTCTCTCCAGTTGCGGCTATCGGGTGAGCCGTCATGGTTTTGTGGATGCTGGTAGAAAACACAAGCTTCCTGAGTCAGGGATGAAGGACGGCTTGCTGCTAACAGCAATCACAGTCACCAGAGTAACCGCACTTTGGTGCCAGTTCTCTGAGCTCTTGGTGCCCCAGGGTGACGTGACGAGGATTAATGACACCCCACATGCCGTGGGTTGCAGGGGAAGGAGGAGCTCTGAGCTAGGGACAGCGGCATCTGCCAGTAAGCGGGGGATGTGTCTGCCCTTTGCTCGGGAGGGAGATGCTAATTCTATCTACCAAGGCTGTTTGCTCTACAATAGTCTTGAAAAGACAATCCAGAACAAAGGGCATCGGCACTCACTTTGCAAGACGCGCAGAAACATGAGATCCGTGGAGAATTACCTCCTGACACTTATGTTCTCAGATAGGCATCCCTACCATCTGACACACTCCCAGCATGCATTCACACAAGCATCAACTCACTCCAGCGTGCCTAGAAATCCACACAGTGTCACACGCGTGTCACTGATCTACAACATCCACAGAGCCTGGGAAATACTTGGGCAGGTTTGGAATAGCGCCTTTCTTCCTTGTTTACTGAGAATGCTAGCTGGGGTCTCCAGCTGGAATATATTCACCACATTTACCTTAAAGTGATCCTTCTGGCACAGGAATTTGATTGTACTTAAAACACACCTCCTGTGGGATGTGGTTCCAGCTTTCTAACGTGGCCTGTTGCCCTGTGGCCTCCTAGCTTCCTTCTCCCCAGCCCAGCACCCTGTGCTTCAGCCTCATTGTTCCTGTCTGCCCTGTGCCCTCCGGTGTCCCTGTACCCACCCCTGACATGCGCCCCCTCTCAGCCTGAGATTGGGTACAAATCACGGGTCTGCAAGTGAACCCTTCTTTACCCTACACTCTCACCTCATTCGTGTTTGTGCCCAGTGTCCCACTAAGCTCACTGTGGTTTAATCGCCATTTGTTTTCTTGGCTTGCTCCCCATTCTAGGCTGGGAGCTGCTCTAAACCAAGGCCCTTCTTTGACTCCCCTTTTCCTGCTACCCTCCCCACTCCTTGACACACACAGCTCCGGGTGGAAACAGTGTAGGACAGTGACCCCCTCCCTTCCCCACCAACACACACACAGCAGCACTAGGGAACTTTCTCAATTTCCTACTGTGATTTCAAAAGATGCTGATCTCTGTCAGCTGCATTAATGAATCACAGCCCAAGAGGCGCCAACCTTCCTAAAAATATCTGAGAACCCTTGGTGCAGAGAGAGCCTGCAAAGGCGAATATATCCTGACGGAGCCAGCCAGCCCTGCTCTGACTGTCCAGGCCATCTCCCAGAGCCCCCCTTCTCCACGGCCCCATCCTTACCTGCTCTGAGCCCCAAAAACCTGAACTGGTAGGTGCAGAGCCACCTCCAGGAGAACCTTCAGTTCACTCCCACATAATGGATGGGGAAACTAAGGCCCAGAGGGGGAAGCGTCAGAGGCTGAGGCCTCCTGGTTCCCAGAGAAGGGCCCTGCAGTTTGCTGTCCCTCTGGTCAGCAGCCCTGCTGGGGGTAGGGAGGAAGCAGGCTCCTCTGTCTAGGGCCCCGGCTGGTCCCTGGTTGTGATGGGGCCTCAGCCACCTCACAGATCCAGGAAAGAGCTCTTAGACAGAAGCAGGTCACCAGGGTCAGGAGAGGAGTAGGGGAGGTCACACAAGGCCATGATGAAACTGTCTTCTTCTAGCAGGTTCATGTTTCTCAACAGGGGAGACAGAACGGCTCCCAAGGTGGAGGGTGGTAGGAATAGACTTAGACCTGCTCTAGAAAGAATGGAGTCCATTCTTGTGGAGATTCCTGCACTAGAGTTTTCCTGGCACTCTCCCTGGCCACCTCCTGTCACAGAGTCCTGAGGGTTGTCACTGGCAGCTACAACTTTGCTTCTCCACGTGTGGTCCCAGGACCAGCAGCAGCAGCACCTGGGGGCTTCCTGTAAGTGCACGACCTCGGGCCCTGCCCTGGACCAGTTGGATCAAATCCCCAAGCGGTCCTTCTGCCCATTAGAGTTTTAGAAGCACTGGCCTATGGAACCACTTAGCAGCAGGCCTCACCTGGCAGTGATACCTCCGGTTAATGGCACATGAACACTATTATTAATTAGCAGAGAGGGGGCTGGGGGTCTGGAATAGGAAAGGAGGGGTCCCTAGGATGGAGAATCCATGTGAAAACTAGAAACTGCTGTGCAGCAACTCTGGAGAAATTAGGTTCACAGGATGATTAAATCTGGGGAAAAGAAAGGGTGAGAGATTTTCTCCTGCCCTCTTTCTAAGGCTAGGAGTTCCTCTGCAGTCTCGCTCATGGCTGCTTTCCAGTCCCAGCCTGGGCTCCCACCCTGACGGGGAGCTCACCACCACTCAGGCAGTCCATTGCAGGGGGACAGCTGTGGCCCTGGGGAGGCCTCCCTGACAGGGAGCAGACCCACTTCCGTGTCCTGTGCTCCAGCCCTTGGTCCCCGGGTGCTGCCGGTCACCAGGTCTGTTCCTCCTTTGATCCTCAACATTCCACCACTTTGCTCTTCCTCTAGTTCCAGAAATAGTCGGTTTGTGGAGAGTTTTTTTTTTTTTTTTTGAGAGAGAGAGAGAGAAAGAACACACAAGCAAGCAGGAGCAGGAGAGGGGGCAGAGAGAGAGAATCTTGAGCAGGATCTATGCCCAGTGCAGAGCCCGATGGGGGGCTTGAACCTACCAACAGTGAGACCATGACCTGAGCTAAAATCAAGAGTTGGCTGCTTAACTAACTGAGCCACCCAGGTGCCCCTAACCTGTTGCCTAATTGGTCCCAAACCCCTAGTCTCTCCTACAATCTACCATCTACATGAACAGCAGAGAGATCTTTCTGAACGTAAATGCTATCATAGAAACCTGCTTGTTGGAAATTCTTCAGTCAAACCCCAGGCCTGTGGCACCAAATTCAGTCTCTTTAGTGGGGCCCACAAGGCTCTCAGGAAAGGGTTTTGTGGGTGGAGGGGACTCTATGGGCTTTGAGGCCAGACCTGCTTGGATCCAAATCCTAGGGTTCTCCGCAGCCCTTTCTCATTCCTCTCTCCACCGCCTTTTCTCCCTTCCAGGAAGACAACACCACCACCACCTCTGAAATCTCTTGTGCTCCCCTGGAGCCCTGCTTCCCTCTCCCAAACGTCCTTGCCATTGTTAAGGATCGGGTCCCCAAACCCCTTTTGAGTCTTGCAAAGTTCTCAGCTACGGAGATGGACATCAACGGAGTCTCCTGCCCAGTTACTGCTGTAGAAGGATGTGTTCTGTCCCGGGGTCCCCAGCTTTCTGGAGGAGGCAGATAGCAATGCTTATGGGAGGTGGCTGGTTCTCCTCTGGTTTTTAAAAGTCAAACCAATTTCCCTTGTGTTTGGTCTGCCAGGACTTCCATAACAAAGTACTACAGACTGCATGGCTTAACCGCGGTTTATTTTCTTGCAGTTTTGAGTCCCCCAACAAGGCCTGGTAGGGCCAGTTTCTGGTAAAAGCCCTCTTCCCAGCTTCAAACGCCCACTTTCCTCACATCCTCACATGATGGAGAGAGAGCCAGAGAGGTCTCTGGTGACTCTTTTTATAAGGACACTAATCCTATTAGATCAGGGCTCCGCCCTTGTGATGAGTTCATTTAACCTTAATTACTTACAGCGGTGATGGTGACCATGGTCTCCATCCTAATTGTGCACCTGAGTGTGTTGTGTACTCTGTGTACACAGCCTAGCAGGTGTCTATTCCCAGTCAGCCAATTTTTACAGCTAATCCGGCTCTATTTGTGGACACCTCTCTAGACTCTGTACAGCCCATCGTAGTGTTCACACCTGGCTGCCGCCTGAGATTCCAGTGAATTCTCAGTCCACAGAGCTCTAGTATCTGGAGCCAGTAGAGAGGGAGGCAGGGCCAGGGCCCAGGTCCATGAGGCAGAGGAGACAACGCAGGGACATTGTTCTGGTCCCACCCTGTCCCTGACTCAGGCCGGTTCTGATCTCTCTCTGAACCCTCTCCCTGTCTGACAGCCTCTATGGGCCCTCTGAGCTGGCTCATTCTACACCTGTGTTGACAAAGGGAAACCACTGTTCGCATGTGGCCATTTAAATTTAAACTAACTAAAGTTAAACAAAATTTAAAAATCCAGCTTTTCAAGGGCACCTGGGTGGCACAGTCCATTAGAGCATATGACTTCAGCTAACGTCATGATCTCATGGTTTGTTGGTTCGAGCCCCACCTGGGCTCTGTGCTGACAAACTCAAAGCCTGGAGCCTGTTTCAGATTCTGTCTCATTCGCTCTCTGCCCCTCCCCCGCTCATGCTCTGTTCGTCTCTCTCTCTCAAAAATAAATAATAAACATTAAAAAATTTTTAAAAATCCAGCTCTCCAATTATACTAGCCACATTTCATGTGTTTGACTGCCACACGTGGCTAGTGACTATGGTATCGGGCAGTACAAATATAGAACATTTCCATCATCACAGAAAGTCCTAGCAGGCAGGGCTGCTCCACTGCTCAGTGAATTTGAATGAGCCTCAGAATCACCTGGATTCTTGTTAAAATGTGGCCTCAGCCTCAGAGGCTGGTGGAGGGTCAGGTTCTTCATCTGCAACAAGTGGTCTGGCTGAGCCCTGCATCTCGGGTAGCAAATCCCTACGGTGCTGCTCTGAGTGGTCAGGCTTCAGCAGCATCAGCACCACGTGGGAGCATGTGGCAGACGCAGGGTCTCAGGACCTGCCCCAGAAACACTGGGGGTTGGGCCCAGGAATCTGTATCCACTGCCCCCCCCCCCCCCCCGGTCAGTCATCTGCACGTCTCGGTTTGAGACCTCTGATCTAGAAGGCAGAGTCCATCAGGGTTTCCATGAAGTAGCTGCTCAAGTTCAACACGTCCTAGAACATGTCCTGCTCTGTCCAAACTTGCTACCCCTAAGCATGGACACGAAGCCTCGTGTCATGTGCGTCAGAGCTCCATCTTGCTCTCTGGGGACTCAGGACAGGGATGGCAGCAGACCCAGCCTCTGTCCATGCTTTGGAGCTCTCTCTGGATCTTGGACTCTCACCAATTCCTGGTGGCCAGGAATCCTCTGTGGGTGGATACAGGGCTGCAGTGTCCAGCCAAGGACAGGTGCTCACTTTTGAACCTTCACGATAGAGGGAGGACAGGCCTCTCTCACCGGCTCAGTCAGTGAACAGAAAGGCCTCCGTGCCAGCCACACGCGGGGCTTAAAGTGGGGGCTCAGGATTCTGAATGCTACTGGCCTGCAAATATCGCACACTCTCCTATGGCCCACATCTGTCCGTGGCTGCCCCCCCGGGTCACAGCTTGCTCTCAGCACTGCCAGGACTGTGCCTCCACCAGGCTGCCCAGACGTTTCCGAAGCCGCTGCTCCCTGCCATTCCTGCTCACTCGCCACACAGTCTAGGGATCCCTCCGAACACCCTGGCCCCTGCTGGTCCCACCTCCACAATTACCCATCTTGGCAGAGTGTACCTCTCTGCCCATAGCACGCCCTGACCCAGGGGTGCCCAGGAGTCTGCCTTTGGAGCTTGACCCCCGCAGGCATCTGCACCCTGAGACACATCTGGAATGGGCAGCAGTGGGCACCTGTTCCCTGCCTCGGGCAGGCCAGCTATGCCCCAACGGACACTCCCAGCATTCCCTGCAGCTAATACCAGCAGGTATAGAGCTGGAGGATGAGTGTAGGACCTCTGACCCTGCTCCACCTGCACTGATCAAGACCTTCCTGGGACAAGCCAAGGCCACCAAGCAGGCCAGAGCAGGAAGTTCTGTCACTCCTCTCAGAATATAGAGGGAGAAAGCACAGCCCAGAGAGAGCCAGAGACCTGCTGGGGACACACAGAGCTCTGGATGCTGAGCCAGGGCTCACCGGCCAAGGCTTTGTGGGAACGGCCATCACCTGTGGACAGAAGCTCTGGGCTAGTTATCTCCCAGGTGCAGTGGTTATGAGGATCCCCATTTTACTAATGAAGAAATGAACTTGTCAAGGTCATGCAGCTAGCAAATTTCCTCTTGGTGATCTGAGCCCCCAGGGCTGGACGTGACCTGTTTCCCGGGACAGGGACACTCTGTAGCTCTATACTTAGCAGCTCTGCCAACCGCACCCCCCCCCCCCCCCCGCCCGCTGACTGGAAGCTCCCCCTAGAGGAGGTGACCAGACGACTTCTCCCTGTGGTTGAGTTGAAGCTGTTTCCCTGAGGCTGTTATGTGCCCCTCACTTTTTGTGGCCCTCACTGCACCTGCTTAGGGCTCTCGAAGTCACAGACGGCACCTGAGCTGACTTCCTACCTGGACCGGCCTCTGCACTGCCCGGGGATTGGGAGCATGTGGACCAGAGCAGGACACCCCTGCAGCTCCCTGAGTGTCCACCCCAGCTGCCTGAGCTCCGAGGCCCCGGGAGATGCCGAAGTCACACTGGACCTCTTGTGCCCCTGGCTCCTGGTCCAGGATGACGAGGTGGAGCGGGCTCCCCCCAGGCATGTTGGCACCCTAGCCTGGGTGTCTCTCCCTCAGCAGCAGCCACATGCAGCAGGGAGGTCTGCAGGGGCTGTTTCAGGTCTCCCTGTCCTCTTCCTGGGAACCTTGCTGCCCCCCTGCCCCGCCAGCCCCTGAGGACAGGGACTGTGTTTCTTCTGCCCTGTCTTCCTCTCAGAACTTCCCAATACCAGGAATTCACAATTATTGGGTGGTGTATGGGACAGAAACCACCTCTTGATAGCATTATCTGGTGAGTATTGCTAGCCCATTTTACAGATGAGAAAACTAAGATTTGGAGAGCTGATGTCACTGGGAGAAGGCCACTTCTTTAGTGAGAAGCAGGGCTGGGATTCAAACCCAGCAACTGGGTTCACGTTTTTCTCAACAGTCCAAACTGCATCCTGCTAAGGTGCTACTTCTGCAATGAGGGGTAGAAGCTTGGAGCCCTCAACCCAATCCCCACTAGACTGCCCGAGGCCAGGCTGAGCAGGCACCAGTAGGCAGGAGTTTCAAGGGCTCTCTGCCTGCGAGGTGACGGGGGGGGGGGGGGGGGGGCCAACAGCCCCCCCCCCCCCCCCCCCCCCCCCCCCCCCCCCCCCCCGGTTTTGTGGGGCGCGGCGGGGGGGGGGGGGGGGGGGGGGGGGGGGGGGGGCCACCAAGAGGACCTCTGCCCCTCCCCCCACCCCCACCCTCACCCCAGCTGCTCAGCTGGGCCAGACGGTGGGGCTGGAGGAAGGCTGGCCGGCTGGCAGCCAAACAAAGGGGTCTTCAGGCAGACGCTTCCTCACTGCACAAAGCCCTACTTCCCCCCCAGACACAGATCTCGGCCACAAGGACCCCAGAGAATGCCTGGAATGTCCCGGGGCCAGACAGCCTCCTGCAGAGAGGCGAGCTGGCTTTGTGTTCAGTTTGCCCTGGTGACTGACCCCAAGTTAGAAAGGTCACTCCCTGACCTGTGACCCTGCCTTCTCAGTCTGTCTCTGGGGGAGCCCAGGCTTCCCTCCTGGGAACCCCAGTGTCCCTTCCATGACAGTGGCACCTGGCCCCAAGTTTGCAGCACCTCTGGGAGGGAGAAGAGGGAGAGCTGACTGGTGGGAGCCCAGAGAGACTGGCTCCAGGAGGGTTAGGGTCCAGGAGGTCGGACTCTACTCTGAACTGGAGTCCCCCTCCTCTGCAGTGTGGAGGCTCCCTGGGAGGCGGCAGATCCAGACTGCACTTCTGCTGTTCCTCCAGGGCCGGCTCTTCTGTGCCACAGAGCCCTCCCTGTGGCCGTACCCGCTGGCTCCCCCAGACCTACCCCACGGGTATGCAGCTAGCGAGGGACATGGACAATACACCCAAAACGAAGGGAGTCCTAGAGCATGAGGCGCACTTCCAAGAAAGAGGAGCGGCGCTGGGTATGTGGGAGGGGGTTACCATCTCAATCGGTGTGGTCAGGAGGTCTGAAAAGAAGTTTGAGCAGGCTTGGAAGGAGGTGAGCCTTGTAGGGGAAGAGAATTCCAGAAAAAAGGAAGCTTGTTCGGGGCCCAGCAAGAAGAGCCATGTCAGCAGGGGAGGCTCCTAGGAGCCGAGGCAGGAGGTGATGGGGGGGAAGAGTGAGGGCCGGGGTGGTGCCAGGCCTCAGTGCTCATGCCTCAGTGCTCATGGGTGCCCTTGTGGGATTGTGAGCCAAGGAGCACTGGGATTTAACGTGGCCTTCTGCTGCCCGTGCAGATGGCCTGGGGGCGATGGAGAACACAGGGATCACACCCCGAGGCTCCCAGTCCTGGCCTGGCCACCCTACACACATCTCTGATTTTCCCACAGCAGCCGTGTCCTGGGGCCTGGGGCCTGGGGCCTCGCAGTTGCCAGGACTACGTCCATTCTACACTCAGCAGACAAAGCACTGTGCCAGAGGACAGGACAGGACCTAGAGCCATAGCACACTGTGTCTTTCCCATAGAGCCCCCTGCTGATGGCAGACGGGCCCAGGCAGCCCCTCCTAGTCCTGAGCCCCGGAGCTGAGGACACACCACACCCTCTCCACGTCTGGCTCAGCGCCTGCCTGCCTGCTTCCCGAGAGGCCTTAGAGCTTGGCCTCCCCTCTGGCCTATGACCCGAGGGCCCCAGCACCCACCGCCAAAGGCACAGGCAGGCCTGGTCCCGTAGTTGGGAGATAGACCATCACCCTAGGGTCAGTGGAGTCAAGAGGGGTGTCAGGGACCCACGGGGCCAGAAGTGGCTTTGTTGATGAGGTTCTCGGTAGACTGAGAGGGCCAACCCAGCCTACTCAGCTCAACTGGGACTTGTCCAACATAGCAGAATGAATGGACATCCAAAGGAAGGAGAAAGGAGGCCCCTGTTCGCCCAACCCCAAAAGCCAGAGACACATTTTCAGCTTGCCTGTGACTCATTCTTCCTCAGCAGAAAACTGTTTTTTCCTTCAAAATCACAGACTTCCACCTTCAGACAATAATGTGTTCTCAGGAAGTTACACGTTTTGTTTTTCTGTGCAAGCTGCCGGGCCGGGGGGTGGTGGTGGTATTTGTTTTCGAAACGTTTTATTGTCACGGAGTCTGAGGGCCATGACGCCCCTCAGACCCCCTGACCTCTAAACAGAATGGCCCTATTTGGTAAATACAAATACAGGACATGTAGCTAAATTTGAATATCAAATGAACAAATACTTTTTTAGTCTAAGTATGTTCCATGTGGTATACAGGATGTAAGCAAAAAAAAATGTTCATGTATCTGAAATTTATTTATTTATTTATTTTTAATTTTTTTTTTAACGTTTATTTATTTTTGAGACAGAGAGAGACAGAGCATGAATGGGGGAGGGTCAGAGAGAGGGAGACACAGACTCTGAAACAGGCTCCAGGCTCTGAGCGGTCAGCACAGAGCCCAACGCGGGGCTCGAACTCACGGACAGCGAGATTGTGACCTGAGCCGAAGTCGGCCGCTTAACCGACTGAGCCACCCAGGCACCCCCATGTATCTGAAATTTAAATTAAACTTCTACTTCACTTAGCCACCCCCCCTAAGGCCACTGAGCATGCCATTCCTGGCCATCAGCTGACAGGGTCCACGGTCCCCCAACCACTGTGTGGGTCCCTGGAGGTGGGCACTGGGGCCCTCAGGTGGGCCAAGCTCTAATGCAGTTACGAAGCTGAAGCCCACACATCTCTAAACGTTGCCTTGCTCCCCATTTGCCCCCGCCTCTCCTTCTCTCTGACAGAAGGTGCTGCCCCCTGCCCCTGACAGTCTTCCTCCCTGAGGTCAGGGCCTTCAACCTGGTCCTTAAGGAGGAGCTGTGCCCTGGCCCCAGCACCTGCCCAGAGCTTTCTGGCCTCAACCTGAGGGAGGCTGTCCCCACCCAAGACAGTCCTCCACTGTTGCTTCCTGGCCACAGACTCCTCCAGGGCTCTTGGCTCCCCAGAGCTGGGCCTCTAACCCCCAGCACCTCTCTGTAGGGTAGTGTTTGAAAGGGGAGGCTTTTCCCTCTTTGCTGGCTGAGGCATCAGAATCCGGAGTCCTGGTTCCACTTTAAAACATTACATCTTAACTGTTGAGGTATGTATTTTTCCAGCTTTATGGAGCCCTAGAACAGATGAAAAACCTTTCTTCCATTCTACCACCTCCAAAAGATTGTCTGCAGGTCACTGACCCCGAGCTGTTTGGCTCACTTAGCGGGAAACACCCTCTGGACATCTGCTCTTGGCAAGGCCCAGCTTGGTCTCAGTTGGATAAAGACATGAAGAGGCTCCAGTGTGGCCTCAAGGAGCCGAGGATGACAGGAGAGAGATGGGCAAATGTCTCATCACCTTACGATGATTCCAGGCTTGCCATGGCAGGTGTTTGGGGGCAACCTAAACTGAGAAAGCAGGGTGGGCCTCCCAGAGGAGGCAAAGCCTGAACTGAATCCCCAGAGGTTAGTAAGATTCTGCTGGGGAAGGAGAAAAGAAACAGTGTTTCAGAAAGAGGAGCAAGGTGAGCAGAGACCTGGAAGCTTCGGGGTGAGTGGCTCTCTGAGTGAGAGTGTTCGGGGGAGGTGAGGTCCGGACAGGCAGCAGGGCAGGATTTTACTCTAAGGTCCCATAGGAGGGCTGGGAAGGATCACAGAATTCCAAGAGGGACCCAAGCTCACCCGAGCCATGATAGGAACAGTACGGACCCTGGGGAGGGTTCAGGTTCTAGAAGTAGGACCCCATCTTCTTCACTCCTCACTCCCTTGTGGCCCACACCTTGCATGCAGGAGGGGCCCAACATTTGCTAAGGGAACTTGGGTCTGAACAGACAGAAATCTCTGCTCCTTAATAAAGACAAAGACAAAAACTAAGGCCTGACTCTGGACACAGCTGTTCCTCAGCCCTTCACATCAGAAGTTCCTCATTCAGGCTGCACCCCTTTTTCTCAGGCCTTCCCCTTCCCCTGCTCCCTCTGTGTTTTTCCACTGCTGGGCCCAGGCCCCCTACTCTCCTGGCACTGCCTGAGCCTTGGGGTCACCCATGGACTTCCAGACTCCCGGAGCCTAGGCCTGCCCGGCAGGCCCCAGCCCTTTTCCCATTTCTTCCTGCTGAACACTCCCCACATTGTTCGCCTTTGTGTCCTTTTTCCTGTGCCTGAGCTATTCTAACTTTATTGCCTTGGTTCTCTCCAAGGGTCACTTGCCAAGCCGGGACTGGCGCCACAGATTGGAGAAAACAGAGTCCCGCAAACCCCCAGGACCTCCTCCTGCTGGCGAAGACAGCAGAGACCCTCCCAGCCTGCTTCCTCCCCTCCGACCATCCCAGGCCTTGCAGGACCCTCGTTCTGGCCCACAGGGACTGCTGTGATCCCGCCCTGGGCCCATCTTCACTGGATCTTCCGAGAGAGGCTTTCCCTGGAGGCAGCCTGAGTGTCCCCTGGGGCAGTGAACCCCGTGAAGACCCTGGGTCCCCAGACAAGGCCGATGGCTGACCCTAATGACAGCAGGCACCGATTCATCAACTTGCAATGGAGCCTTCCCAGTGCCACTCCTGGGAGGCTGGGACAGAGCTCACACCATTAAGTCATGTGGTCCTGTCAGCACATCTCTGTGGTAGGCCGGAACAGCTGAGGGGAAGGGGGTGCACATGTGCCAACACTTCCCGGATGCCAGCGTGCCTGCTCTGTCCTCACTTTACTTCTGAGGAATTTAGGCTCTGGAGGGGTTCAGAGCTGACAAAGCCACGGCTGGCCCTGAGACCTGGACTTCTGGGTTCACACCCAGTGCTCTTTCCGCCCCGTGTCAAGGGCTGAATTGGTCCTGAAGCTGGCTCTGTGGGGGGGAAGCGCAAAGCCCAGGGAGAGGCTGGGAAACATGGTTCGGGCCTGACTCCGCCGCCAACTTCTTACGTGGTTCCCGTCAGGCTCTCATTGTGCTCAGCTGCCTCCTTCCAGTTCCGAGCACCAAGGTTTCTGGGTTGGGGCCACTTTCCTCTGACTGACCTCCCTTTGACTGGACTCCAGTCAGGCTCTTCTGAGCTCTCCTCTCAACCAGGCCCTGGCTTTTCGGCTTCCATGTTTGTCTCTGCATTGTCCAACTTAGCAAGGATCCTACCAAATCAGCTTTTCCAGAACGCCCCATCATCTGTATCTGACCACCCTTCACATCTGGGGTTCCCATCCCCCACTTTCCCCAGGTGGTGTGACCACTCTGGCCTGCCTTCAGCAGGAACCCTGTAGGGTTGGTATAGCCAGAATCCCCTGCCTGACTCCTGGTGTTTCCTCTTAGAACTTTTCCAGCCCCACCCAGCCCCTGCTTCTTGGCTATAATTCCCTCTTTTTCTTGTACTCAGAGTTGAGCCCAGTCTCTCTCCCCTACTGCAACCTCCCATTGCTATGGTCCCTGTACCTATTGTGACTGTCCCTCTGAGTAAAGTCTGCCTTACCATTCTATAACAAGTATTGTAATAACTGTTTTCTGACTTCTGTTCCAATCAGAATCCCCTCCCACTGCCCTGTGCCACCCATGACCCAGGCCGTGGGGCTAAAAAGACTCCTGATTCAGGTCTTGGTGTAGCCCTAAGGTTTTGAAGTGATTTCCTCACATCCTCCTCTGCGCTATACCTGTGATTTAGAACTCTAGGTCCCTTACAAGAAAGACAGCATGATGTTGTGAAAAAACCAAGGACCTTTTTCTCTAACCACCTGGCAAGTGGGTGAACAGGCCCCTCCCTCTCGATGTGGGGGAAGGGAAAGTTTGGCAGCCAGATACTTGGGAGAGGGGAAATCTTGTCTCAGGCCCCTGGGCTTCTGTTAGCTTTGGGCCTGGGAGCCATGCCCTGGGGTTCTGTGGAAGAAAGGCCAGCAGATCCATGATCTTGTCTGGCCTTCCCCCACCTCATCCTTCACACAGAAAAACCCTCTCCTCCTCAACTTTGAGACCTCCCCTACTCCCACCCACAGTGCCTTGGGTCTCTCTAGGAGGTGTGTTCTTTCTTTTTAAAAAATTTTTTTAAGTTTATTTATTTATTTTGAGAGCGCGAGTATGCACACAAGTTGGGGAGAGGCAGAGAGAAGGAAAGACAGAATCCCAGGCAGGCTCAGCACCATCAGCACACAGCCCTATGTGGGGTTCGAACTCACAAACCATGAGATCATGATCTGAGCTGAGATCAAGAGTCAGATGCTTAACTGACTGTGCCACCCAGGTGCCCCTATAATTTGTTCTTTCAAGGGAGACCCCAAAGCCCCTGATTCATTCATTTTAATCCTGAAACCCCACATCATTTGGCAGGTTGTGACTCGCCTTTTGTAGACTGAAAATCTAAGATTCAGAGGTTCCTAAAAAAGGAATAGCTCAGGGTAGACCAGCAGTTCTAAAGAAGCGCTTCTGGAGGCTTAACCAAATCTACAACTCCCAGCTGTTAAAAGGCTTTCGCCTTTCTGTTCAGAAATTGGCTTAAATTATGTTCCTTTTTCTGGTCTGCAAGTTACAAAACCAAGAAATTTTCTCATAAAAATAACAAATACCCAAGCCAGAGTCCGGAGAGCCTCCAATCAGAGCCAGTAAGTTCAGGCTTCTCAGGGGACCCTGCATTTTCACCCCTACTGGAGCAGGGAGAGCTGAGGGCTTTGCTGCCCTGGTCCGAGGCAGTTTTTAAGGAGACAGAACTGAGCAGGAAGACCAGTGTCAGAAATCAAAGCATGCCCGCCCCTCGACAGGGTTTTGAATGCCAGAGACTGCAAAGCCAGATCCTTCCCGTGCCTGTTGCCCTCAAAAATCCAGAAAGATGTCCTGTTCACAGCAGGGAAAACAATTGCACTGATTAATTGTGCTTCTGTTGATGTCTCCATTCTCCAGACTTCTGAGTGTGTTCCAGTGAGGCCATCTGCCAGATGGAAGTGTTGTCACACACAGCTTCTTGGTGCAAACTGCAAGGCTTGTTGAGTCTCCAGCAAGCCTGTTAGAATTCCTTTTACTAAATGGCCATAATCAAAGAACAAGCTCTTAGTTATCTAGCAATGAGCTTTAGAAATAGATGAGCACGCAAAATCACAATTTATGAGTTCAGCAGTTTTTCTTTTGCTGCTAAAAATATTAGCCCGTGAAAATCTTACAGTGTTGGAAGAGATACAGTCAATTTGCTAATTGTGTCTAAGAGGTTGATCTGTCACTACCTTCTTCCCACCACTGCAAAGGGCTCTAGGCTCAGGGAGCAGGGCTGAGCGGGTCTGGGAGAGGGAATGTGGGAGATCTCATTCTCAGGCCCCAAAGGGCCTGGACATCAGCAGGAAGAGACGAGTACTATCTGGCTGGAAAAGCTATAGCCAGGGAGATTGGTCAGCCTAGGTCAATAAGGGGATTATGGCCTGGCCAGTCCCACGCAGCTGGCACTTGGGGCAGGTGGTGCTGGATAAGGCTGACCTCCTGGCCACCTCTCCAGTCTGCTTCCTTATGCGGCTGACTCCATGTTGGGAAGCTCAAGGGTACCCGGCAATCCCCTTCAGGCCAACCTTGTCCCTGGATGAGTGCAGCTGGCCCCACTGAGCTGAACGGGAAAGAAGCTGGGGTACTGGGTTCGAGACTCAGCTCCAAGTGTTCACTATGCTGGAGGTCCCAGGCCTCTTGGAACGTCAACCCCTCATCTCTGTAACGGGATGCTAATATTAGCCTTGCTTGGTTTTTTGCCAGGATTAGATGAGAACATGGAGGGGGTGGTAGTTGTTATTACTGGCATAAAAAGAGCCATTTCCTAGCTCATTAATGTGGAAAATGTAAACGTCTGGATGCCTAAGGACAAAGGCCCCACTGGCCCTTTCCGTACTCCCTCCTGGCTCCCAGATTGTTGAGAGTTTGTTCTGGTTGTTTTGGGACTTCCAGAACAATGGGTCCTGGGGGTTGGTTCTGCAGCTATTCACACCCCCAAAGGATGCATTTGCTGAGCTGAGGTCACATTCCAAGGGTCAGGGGACCTGGGAGGATGTTTACCTGGCTCAGTCCTGCAGCCTAGTGAGCCAAGCTGGGGGTCAAGAAGCACAGGGACACTACCATGTCAACCATGCAGCTGAGATACCTAGCTCAAAGCCTCCTGTGCTTATTTTAAGTTATCAGCTGACTCTTAAAGTCAGAAAAGGCCAAGAAGTGCCAACTCCTCCAGCTTCTTCCAGCTCTGGCACCCCAAGGTGCTCTCTGGTCTCAACACAGCCTCTAGCTCCCGGGCTCCACAGCAACCTAGCCACACACCACATCCACCTTGTGGGTCCCCAAAGGCAGTGAGCCCCTCTTTAAGCATCCTTGGAGACCTCACTGTAGGGTCAGGTGAGGGGCAGGGCATTAGGGAGGAAGCCAAGCATCTCCTCCCTCCTGTGTTCTCTAGGCTCAGACCTCAAAGCACCTGCAATATTTGTCCACCGGCCTGGCATCCACAGGTCTGAGCTCTTCCATAGCTGTAGAGGGGCGCCTGGGGGGCTCAGTCTGTTAAGCGTCCTACTCTTGATTTCGGCCCAGGTCATGATCTCATGGTTTCATGAGTTCGAGCCCCGCATCAGGATCTGTGCTGATGGTGCGGAGCCTGCTTGGGATTCTCTGTCTCCCTCTCTCTCTGTCCCTCCCCTGCTTGCACTCTCTCACTCCCAAAATAAATAAATAAACATTAAAAAAAAAGAAATAGACCTATACAACAAGGGTGATGTCCGAGAAGCTCCTCACAGGCTATTTGTTTGGGGGGTTGGTGCTCAAGTCTATCCCATCCCATCCTTTTTCTGGCCAGGCTTCTCTCCCTCAATCTTTGCTCATGTTCTTCCTTCCACCCGGACTCTGCCTGTCCCTTCCTCCTTCCTGTCCTCTGAGAACCAGCCTGACCTCACCTTCCCCAATAAGACTTCCCCACACAGACCCTCCTTCCACTGGAGCCACAGCACTGGCATCCCATTTTCTAGGCTTCGTATGGGACCTCCCTGAGACTCAGACCTGATTCTAGAGGCTCTGCCATTTGCTGGCCAAGTGCTCTTCCCTCTAAAGTGGGGGCAGTATTATCTATTGCACAGTGTTGCGAGTGCCTGGCACACAGCAGGTGCCGACAATTATTGCTGCCCCCCGACATTCTGCAAGAGAGGGAGGATTGAGTGTTTCCCTCAGTGTGAGTCCAGGGCATGTGCCACAATCCAGGGACTTTTAATTCCACCACAGGAATGGAAGATGACCCCATCACACCGAGTCTATGCCGTTCTCGGGTCTTCCCTGCCTTCTGGGAAGCAGAACTTATTACCAGAGGGACAATGCAGGCTGAAGTTTCTGTTTCTGTTCTGCATGGAGTCATTGCTTTTATGAACCAAAAGACACCCAGTCATATCCTTTTGTTCAGTGGAAAACAAGTGATAAGGTCAGAATTCCTCCTAATGGATCCTTTGCCATTGAGATGGCCAGGATGGGTGGTTTCTAGAAATTCCCAGCAGCAGTTTGTTTGGGGTCTACAGTCCCTGACCAGCCCCTTTGCCTGAAGGTCTAGCTCCAGATCTGACTGCTCCAGAGGAAGGCCAGGCCTGAACTCCTGCCTCATGCAAGTGTCCCCAAAGTTTGCCCTGTGGCAACACAGATTCCAGGGGACTTTGTGTGTAGGGTCCTATTCAGTCAGGCCATGGCCAGTCTGACTTTGGGAGCCTGTTTGGATGAGTGTCTTGTACACAGTAGGCACTCATAATAACATGGATTAGACTGAGGTTCTAAGGACCCTAATTTTGCGGAATAATCAAGCCCATAGGAGTACAGAGGAAGACAAAATTCTGGCAGCTGTCAACACAGCTGAGCCAGAGGGGGTGACATGGGGGGTGACTGATGGCTGAGCTACACCTTGGAGAAGGCAGTTAGGGGGCTGACAGAGGGGAGAAGAGAGCCTGATGGGTGGAAAAAAGTCAGCAGTGGAGACCCAGATGTGGGGTTGAGCACGAACTGTGTAGGGGCCACAAAGAGGCCAATAGGCTCGGAGCATAGGCTATATGTTAGAGAAGTGCCTTGTGCAAAAAGGGCCATGTCCCAGGGTCCTTAGTGGTAGAAGTGTCACAGGGCCCTAAGTAGGGGGGGGGCACCGGGTAGCAGTGGGCCTGGGGCTGTGTCTGGAAGGCTGAGTAATATCTTAAAGAAAGCTGGGGCTGGAGATTCCTGACCTGACTCCCTGGTGTGTCTGGAGGGGTCCAGAGTAGAGAGGACTGGAACCTGTATTTGGGCCCCACATAACCATGGGTGAGGTGAAGACAACAGATGTACAGATTTGAAGAAGACTGGGTATGCTGAGCTGGCGGAGAGGCTGCTGGGGCCAGGCGGGAGCATATCCGGTGCAGGAGAGGGCACGAATCTGGTGTTAGACACTTGAAGTAATCGCACGCATTTCTCTCTGCTCGCACCCCTGCGTCATGCACCTTGGGCTGTAAGTGGGTGTCATGCTGTGCCCACTGCTGACTCAGGGCAGGGAGCCCTGCAGTCATTGCAAACATTCCGGAGCCCAGACGCAGCCAAGCCCGTGATAAGTTCTGGAGAAAGGACAAGAGCTACACCTGCCGCTGAGTCGGGTTTACAGGGAGAGCAGGGCCAGGGCTGAGACTCAGGGCAGCCCAGTGCAGGCGGACATGGCACTGGGGACAATAAACGTTGATACTCTTTTAATGTTGGCTCAATATTTATGTGTGGGGAAAGGGCTGAGAGTTGAGTGGGAAGAAGGGAGAAAGGAGAATCCTTTTTGTGGACCTCAGCAGTTCAGCTCTGGCCCCACACACAGCCCATTCAGAAAGACCAAAAGCCTGCGGGCCCAGCCTCCTTAGAAAGTTCCCAACTGTCTATGGGGCTGAGGATGGGTCTTGGGGTTCTCACCTCCTCCCAAAGGTCTTGTTCAAGGCCTCCTTTGAAACCATGTTCTCCCCGAGAGAAATTCTAGTACATGCAATCTTCCCAGCTCCTTGCATTTCCCGTGAAACATCAGGGGCTTGAATATAGCTCCCATGTGGGCAGAGGGGGCATGGAGAAAAAAGACCCTCCAGGGGGAAGAAGGACCCATTTAGGAAGTGTGAAGGTGCTTCCCTGCCGCTGGAAGGTGGACTGGAGTAGAGATTGGCAGGAGCTGGAGCTGAGCAGGGACTAGAATGACTAAGGCCTTGGCGCTGAAGTTGAAATTACCAGGTTTTGAGCCTGAGGCAAGTGACGTCCTTAGAGCGTCTGCTCCTCCATGCAGGCAAGAGGCAGTCTGTCCCCGGCACTGAGGCTGGGGCGTGGGGGCGGGACAGGCCTTCCAGAGACTGTAATACAGGCCCGAACACACACACTGGCCATCTCAGAACCGCCGACGTGGCCTCTCACATCAAACCTCAGCAGTGTGACTCTTCAGATGCATGTTTTTGTGGCCGGGGGTGACCACAAACTTGCAAAAGCCATGGTAACATGTCCCATTTCTCATGATGCTCCGCCAGGCTGGGAACCTCTGATACAGAACACTCAGTGCTGCATCATTTCCCCTTAGGTAACTGGCTGGTCCCTGGCAAAGGGTACAGGAAGGAGGCTTGGGAGCAGTGCTCCTGAATCTTGGACAGAGGTGTAGGGCAGAGGTGGGAAGGCAGCCCACTGGGAACAGCTTCTCTTGCCCAGTGCCTGGCATCTGACCTGTGGCTCTGCAGCTGAGGGAAGCCCTCAGAGGAGGGCTGGGTGCGGTCTGCACAGGAGGGACCTTGGTATCAGTGGTTTCCGGGGTGGGGCCTGGGGCTCCCCACAGCTCTCCCCTGGGCCCTGTAGGCCTGGACTTCATCCCTACAATGTTTCTCTCCAGGTGGTCCTTGGAGCCATCATTGGTCCTGGTAACCAATCAGATGTGAAAGACCAGCAGAAGATGACAAGGACCCCATTCTTGGGCCTCAGACACACTGGGGTGGTTCTTTCCTTGGAGGCTCTGGCGGGTGGCCCCACTCATCACCTGTACCCAGAGGAAAGGTGGGCATTCCAAAGAACATGTTTGGGCTGTGAGCCTCTGGGAGGTGAACTAGAAGAGAAGCCCAGCCAAGAGCCTCTTCAAACTTTGGGGGAGTGAAGGGAAGAGAGGAGGCTACCGGTTACTGAGGGCCAGCTGTGAGCAAGGCAGCTGGCAGACGTAAGCTGGTGCATGCCCGCAACAGCCTTAGGAGCAGTGCCGCCATCCCATTTCATTGAGGAGGAAACTGAGGCTCAGAAAAGTAAAGTAACTTGGTCAAGGTCACACAATTAGTGGTTGTGTGGCTCTGTGACTCTGGAACCATGCTCTGTACCAACTGGGGTGAGGGGTGGGGTATCCTTTAAACAACAACAACCATTAACAGAAATGTCCAAGTTCCAAGAATTGAAGTGGCCTCAGTACCACATGGCTCTCTTTGTTTCTGAAATCTTGGTAGGATCCAGCCAAGTGGAAAGTCCGACCCTGGTTCCCTTCCCAGCCTCACAGGCCAAGCCAGGATCGGTGGCCACCCCAGCCCTTGACTTCCCGCCAATCCCAGGTTGACCCTCCCTGGGATGCTCCCTAATGCACTTGCCTGGGGTTTCTCTTGAGTTCAGGAAACTCCACAGGACACAGCTGAAGCTGGGCGGCCACCACACGCGTGCTGTGTCCAGAGAGAACAAAGTGGGGGTTTCCCTGGACTCCATGAGCACAGGGTCTCTTCTTCCTGGCTGGCTCTCTCTGCCCAGTGTCCACCCCCTCCCACCCCCCCCCCCCCCCCACCTCCAGGAACTCTCTCAAGGCCAGGGGACCGGGACTCTCAGCCATTAGTGGGCAGTGAGCTTCCCGGGGCTGGCCATTGACAGGGTTTCCCCAGAGCAGCCGATGAGATCATCTGCCATTTCAGGCCGGGCTGAGAGATCCTCAGGCACAACAAAGCAGGCCCAGGAGATATCCTGCATGACTCATCGGTGGGCCAAACACCAGGGGCTTCCGGCCCTCAGGAGAAAGCAGACACAGAGGACCATTGTTTGCCCCGGAAGCCCCCACTGGCACTGCAGGCTCAAAGGGGTCGTTTGTGTTTTTTCCCCTTCTCTGGGTGGGGGTGGGGGGGGGTAGGGGTCCACCAGGCGGCCTGGGTCCCTGCAACAGAAGGAAAGTCAGTATCCAGTCACCCACACATAAATCCCATAAGAATCCCATGAAAGTCCCCCTGATATGGGACTAGGACCAGGCCTGAGAGGCGGCTCTGATCACCCTTATGTAGGGCAGACGTTTTGCTCACACTCAGCGACACACAGACCCAAGGCTGGCACAGAAGACACAGGGCCTGGTGGCCTGAGCTGGGCAGAGCTGGGAATAAGGAGGACAGGGCTGAGCGACTGCCCCTGGGTATGGACCTGGGCACCCTTAGAAACCTCAAGGGGAAAAAAGCAAAATAACAAAAACAAAAACAACAACAAAAACCCAACAACAAAACTTTTTTTTTTTTTTTTTTTAAGGAATCAAAGGGTATAAAAGAATTCACAGGAAGCAAAATCCAGATGACTAACAAGTTCATGAAGAGGTTGTAAACCTCACTAGTTATCAGGGAAATGCAAATTAAAACAATGAGGTACTATGTTCTCCATGACATTGGCCAGAATTACCAAGACTGATACCAACAAGCACCAGCAGTGAGGGGAAGAGGGAGCCTTCAGGAGCCGCTTGTAGGAATGATCACCCGGTAGGCAAATAATGAGTTTTTATTGAGAATCAGTATGTAAACTCAGTGTGTATCAACCTCTGGACAGGAATCCTATTCCTGCACAGATAAACCCCAGAGTACTGGATGAGGCCCTAGGTAACACTCCCGAGGACCCCTCTCCAAGTAAGGGTCCCCCACCCACCCACCCACTCTCCAGGGTGCAGGCTTTCTTCAGAAAAACCTGGAACCCTGGAGAACAGGCCTCATGGAGGGTCCACACCTGCTGTCCTGCCTGGAACCGGCCACTGTCCAGCTGCTGAATCGGGCCCTTGGGGGCTTGGATTCAGAGCTCTGACCCTGAAGAAGGCAAGACACCCCACTCCCTTTCCAAGCTCCAGGTTGACATCTCAACCCTTCCAACTCAATATTAGCTTTCTATCTCTGGGTAACAAATGACCACAGACTTGGCAGCTTAAAGCACACCCCTTTATCATCTCATCTCACAGTTGCTGTGGGTCAGGGATCTGGGGATGGCTTAGCTGGGTCCTTTGCTCAGGGTCTCACAAGGCTGTAATCCAGGTGTCAGTGGGACAGCATTCTCATCTGGAGGCTCGACTGGGGAAGAATCTTCTCCTGAGTTCAGGCATTTCCTTGCAGCTTTAGGACAGAAGCCCAGCTCTTTCTGACTGTCCGCTGGAGGCCACCCCCGTGATGGGGACTTCCTGTGGTTCTTTGCCAGGTGAGCTTCCTTGACATGGCTGCTTATTCCATCAAGCTGGCAAGGATGGGCTCTCCACTCAGAGGGGGCCCAATCCCACGTTTAAAGGTTCTCATCCAATTAAGCCAGCCCTACACAGAATTATCTCTGTTTTGATTTACTCAAAATCAACTGATTTGAGATCTTAATGACCCCTGCAAAAATCCCTTCAACTTTGACATATTCCATGAGCTAAGAGCAAGTCATAGGTCCTGCCCACACCCAAGGGGAGGGAATTATGGACTGAATATAGGGCAGGAAAACATGGGGCCACTCCAGGGTCCGTCCACCACCTTTTCTGTCCCTTCCATAGGGGAAGGCTCCTCAATGGCTGAAGGGAGTTGAAGCCTCAGGCTGCACAGAACAGCACAGGATGGGACAGGGCAGGGTTGTGGGGGTGGGGGAGGGCTGACAAGGGTAGTACTGGGGTGCTTGCCCGCCTGAGATGTGGAGGTCGCTAGGAGAGAGGGATGGGTGGGAAAAGAGGTCCTGGAGAGGGCTGGCTTCTCAAGCAGCATAAATAAATGAGGAAGGGGTGGACACAGCAGGCACAGTGTGCTTTGCAGGGGTCCTGGGATGGCTACTGAATTTCTCCATTTCCAGGTGGGAAGGCCCCAGAGACAGGCACCTCTCCCTATACATGTCAGCCCCTTACATTGTAAACTCTTGCTCTGTCCCCACTGTCCTTGCCATCAGGGGACCCAACCCTCCTTCCCCTCAGCTTTAATGGGCACCTAAGAGGTAGGCTAAGGGGCAGATGGAAGGGTACTGTATGTACCCACAAAGGGACAATGGGAGGATTGTCAGCCTGCTGGGCTCAGCTCATCCTGCTCCAGGGAGGAACATTGTCAAATGGGAACAAGCACCCACTATGCTGGTCTCCTCCCACTGCTGGGTTCCGATCTGGGAAGGATCCTCTCAGAAGGTCAGAACCTGCAGTGACTGTCCTGGCAGCCCAGGCTTCAGGACTCCACATCCTCCTGAAAGACAAGGCTCAAGGCACTGGTGGCCCTGGGCAGGCATGAGCCCTTGAACCTGGGATCCTGACCAGGTGTCCTGCCCCTTTCCCTGCCCAGTTCCTAAGAAATTCTCCCCATCCTGCCTCTGCACCTTAACCACCTTGACCCTCTGTGCCTGCCAAGCTGTGGGCTGGATAGGGCACCTGCCTCCTCTGACCAGGCCAATGAGGAGTCCCAGCTCTGTGCCAGCTGGGACTGTGCCAGAGCAGGCCCTGGACCTCAAGCCTGCCTCAATTGCCCCTCACATTCTGGCCTACCTGCCACTCTCACCCTAAGCTGAGTGCTCCCAGGACCAGCTCTCCCACCCAGAACAAACATCCTCAGTAGCCCCCCAGCCTCTTCTCACACCTTAATCAAGCAAGGATTCTAGAACAAGGCATATGCAATCAAAGGTAGGGCCCTGGCACTATGGATAACCCCTCTGAGCTGTGCTGGCCATGGCACATGCTGTTCTGTTGTACTTGGCCTTCATATGCAAACCACAGAAACCAGCTTTGGCTAACTTACTTAGAAAAAGATTTTAACTGAAGAATATTGGGCCACTCATACTGGGCTATCAGGAAGGCTAAAGAACAAGGGAGATGAGCACGGTTGGACAGCATCCCCTTGGGGACAGTGTGCTAGTACCTGCCATCCCCAGATGGACGCCACTGGATTCTCTAGTCCTCTGAGCCTCTTTCTGAAGACTTGCATCCCTCTCTCCAGGTTCAAAGCCCCAGGAACAAGGGTCTTGCTGGTCGAGCACGAGTCCCAGCCACCACTCTGGCCAAGAAGTGAGGAGGGGACAGGAGCTCCACGTCATCTTCTATGGTGGGAGAAGGCAGGCTCCCCTTCCTTGGGAGTTGTCCAACGGAGGAAGGGAGAGGCCACCACATTCTCGGCCACCACTATCTCCCCTGTCTTGGCCATCGTGACACCTGGGGCCCAGCACTGCTGGTATGCACCAGACCATGCAATAGGGATTGAGGTCTCCCTGACTTGTCTCAGGGTGGCTGGAAGACAGGTCACTCTTTGGACCTTGTCAGCGCACTATTCCATATATGGTGACGGTGAGCAATGTACCTCGTTTAGTCCCAGAACTGGGTCCCCCACCAAGCTGCTCAGGTGTCTGTTTCAGGCCAAAGGTCCTGTGTTTCTAATTTGTGCTCCATTACTTGGGGTTTCTGACTCTGCGTATTTGGTACCTGGCTCACAGATTTAGGCTTAGCTAGTGTTTTGCTCCTCTAGCGAATGTCCACCCCCAGAGCCATCAAATGGAGGATTTATTTTGTGATTTTAAAAGATTCCCTATAAAATTGTTTGTGGCACTGAACAAGGACACAGAGATGTGTCCCCAGAGAATCCCTGGCCTAGGCTGGGACAGGCAGGGCTTGAGTAGCCTGCAGCTGCAACCTCCCACTTAAAAATAGCCAGTGTCCTGCAGGGCAGAGTGGAGATTCCCTGGCCCAGCCCAGCCAGCAGGACAAAGGCCGCTCTCTCTGTTCTGGATCTGGAGGCTTCTCTCCTCTCCCACTGCTCAGGGGATGGGCCTGGGGAGGCCTGGGGTGCCCGTCCCACCACGGTTTTACTTCCAGACTCCTGCCCCTGTGGATACAGCATGCTTGCTCCGGCGATCTGAATACTGGCCCTGAACATGGAATGAGGTCCCTGAGCATCCCCTCAACCCCACAACCATCTCCCAACACTGTAAAGCTCTGGGGGTCTGAAGGGGAGGAGCAGAGCCAAGACAGCCACTGTCCAGCTGCGACAGTGAGAGCTTATTCCTTCAGAGTCCAACCAGACCCGACTCGCAGCTCAGACACTCTGACATAGCAGAGGCCCTCTAGGGCTTGCTTCCAGACTCAGTCAGCTAGCTGCCCACCTTAGGATGAGGAATTTGTCCTCCAAGAGAGAGGATCAGATTGCACATTCCTGAGGCCTGAGTCACTCTGGTTCCGGCTTGGCTTCAGGAATGTGTTTATGCTAACGCTGGGAGGAGAGCTGAGAGCCTGAGACGGGGCTGCACACACAGTAGTTTATTCTGTGTCCGGCTGGCTTGGGGCAAGAGACGAGGGGCCCTCACAAAGACGAGGGGGACAAGGCTGCGACCTCTGGAGTTACTGAGATGCGGTTCTGTCTGGGGCCCAGAGGACTAGAGAAGGAAAGGGCCAGATTCAATCAGAAATCGGAGCCTTTCCTTTGTCCAGAGTTGGCTTTAATTTGATCCCATGAGACAAACAGTGGAGAGGGGCCCGTCCAAGCAGGGCTCCTTTCCAGTGACCCTGGGAAAGGGACTTGGTCCCTCACTACCTCCTTCCGGGAAGGACAACCTCCTAGAGGGCTTGGGGAGACTCTGGCTGCTCCTGGCTCCCTTTCAGAGTCATGGCTGTAAATTGCAGCCCCTAGCCCCTGTTTCATCCAGGGCTCTCTGTTGAGATGGTTCTTTTCTATCCCCAGCGTGGGCCACCCAGCAATGGAGAGAGCCCATACACAGCTCAGTAAATCGGCTGCTATCTCAGAGGGCAGATTCAGTCAGCCACTGTGCTAAGCCCTTTACTCTGTGTGGCCCTGTGCCCTGGTTTGCCTGGGACAGTCCTGAGTTGCTGGACAGTTATTAATAGCATCTCTTTTCCCTCTCAAAAGTGTCCTGGTTTGGAAGACAAGTATATCTTCACCCTAATTTTATAGATATTATTTTATTTAATCCCTACAATGCCCTACAAGAGGGGCACTGCTAATAGCCCCATTTTATGATGCAGAAACTAAGGCTTACAGAAGAGAAGTAACTTGGCCAAGGTCATCCAGTTAGAAGTGGCAGATCCGGAAACCATTAGGGACTTCAAAGCCCCTTGGCTTAGCCACAACATCAAACTTCCTCTCCTAAAATCCTTTGATGCTTTGAAGGACTGAGACTAGTATCTCCAAATAGTAGAGAAATAACAATTAAAGTCCTGGAGTTACCTTGGCTCCCTTCCCAGTCCCACACTTTGGCATGCTGTTCCCTTTTTGAGAGACAGCATGCACAACTCTGGTTTGCTCATGGGCAGCAGAAGCATCATAGTCATCAGACTAACGAGCATCATCCCGCCTACTGTGTGCCAGGAGTTGCATCTAATCCTCACACCAACCCTGCAAGCAGGATGTTACGGTCCTCCTTCCACAGAAAGGAAACTCCTCCGGGGTGTGCAGCCGTGAGGAGGCAGAGCTGGGGTCAGAACATGGCAATCCCACCTTTGAGCCAAGCAAACTCTCCACAGTGTGCCATTTGGGTTGCATGCACTACGGAAGGTCAGCAATGGGTTTTTGTTTGGGCTGCCAAGGGAATGAGGTTCCAATGGGCCCATGGCAGAGACAAATGGCTGACCCACATTATGGACCCAAAGACCCCTGAGGCATTTTAGCTACCAGGAAGCCAGGACCATCTTGCCCAAGAGCACAGCAATAAGCCCTGTGAGCTGATCTGAGGCCCATACACAGATGGTCTTCACTTGTAGATCCAGCACATTTAAAAGGTTTTTGGACAGCGTTTTCATTTCTCAAATGGGAAACACCCAATGACATTCAGAACAGAGCACATCCACCTTGAAGGTGGAGAACAAGACATTTCTGGAGCCCAAACCTCCCCACTCCAGTTTCCCCACCCAGAGATCATCACACTGTGAGAGCCTCTCCCCACCCCAACACACTGGTCCCGGGGGAGGGAGAGGTAAAAGCAAGCACATTCCAGATGGTCCAGGGAAAAGAGGATTTGGGAAAAGGATGTTTGTTCAAAATTTACCAAAAATAGAGAACCGAGGAGAGGAAGAAGCAACCTCTTGACCCATTTAAAAAGCTATTTCCCAGGAAGGACTTTCTAAGCAATGGATAATATCACAAAAGGAATAAGCCAATGGCTTTGACAATGTCAAATTATAAAGCAGTGGTATGTTAAAAACCATCAAAAACAAAAATAGAAGGAAACAACACACTAGTAAAACACGTATGCCACAAACGTTGTAACGACAATGTAGAGAGAGCTCGTAAGATGATTTTTAAATAAACCCATCAAAGCTGTGTTATAAAAACAGGTGAAAAAAGCACACAATTGACCCCCCCAAAATTTTAAATGGCTTAATAATTATGAGTATTTTTGTTTCATTGATAAGCCTGCAAGTTATAATTTTGCAATTAACATTATTTGCCTTTTAGATAATAAAATTTGCTTTACTGTTATTGCCACAAGCTGGTGCAGACCCAGACACTGGCCCTCTCAGACCTCAGCTGGTGGTGACATAGAAGTAAGGGACAACCCTTCTAGAAACTTCGGCAGAACGTGTCAAGGATATTTAACTAAAAAACATAAATGCCTTGGAATTTTCTCTGAGGAAATAATTAGAAATTCAAACAAAAAATCATGGACAAAGATGACCAAAAAGGAACTGTTGAGCAGCAAAAAAACAGAAGCCCGGGTAATCCAAAATAGGTGCAAAATATTGTGTATTGCAATACAGCTATATAGATTGCACAGCCCCTTAAAATGGTGTTTCTAGGGGCGCCTAGGTGGCGCAGTCGTTTAAGCGTCCGACTTCAGCCAGGTCACCATCTCGCGGTCCGTGAGTTTGAGTGCCGCGTCAGGCTCTGGGCTGATGGCTCGGAGCCTGGAGCCTGTTTCCGATTCTGTGTCTCCCTCTCTCTCTGCCCCTCTCCCATTCATGCTCTGTCTCTCTCTGTCCCAAAAATAAATAAAAAACGTTGAAAAAAAATTAAAAAAAAATGGTGTTTCTAAAGAATGTTCATGCAAAGCAAAAAGAACCGTAAAATATTACTGAGCAAAGTAGACCGTAAAGCAATTGTATAATCCCAATTAAATTTTTTTAAAAAATATTTTTACTTATTTTTGAGGGAGAGAGAGAGAGAGAGAGATAGGGCACAATCAGAAGAGGGGCAGAGAGAGGGAGACACAGAATCTGAAGCAGGATCCAGGCTCTGGGCTGTCAGCACAGAGCCCAATGTGGGGCTTGAAACCATGAACCATGAGATCATGACCTGAGCCGAAGTCAGACATCTAATCAACTGAGCCACCTAGGTGCCCCTGTGTGATCCCAATTTTAAAAAGTGTATATACGTATGTGATGACATGGTTACGTAGAAACATGTCGATCGTCAACCAGGTACATCCATGGCGGGGAGAGGAAGTCATGATGCTTTCCCTTCAGTCACAATCTTCAGGGCATGTAAACTGGCACCATCCTCCACCCTCCAAGGATGGTAGGCATGTCAGGAGACCATTTAACGTTCCAGAGGATGGAGGTGAGGCTGGGAATGGGGAAGGAGCCTGAGGGAAGGTCCAGGGCAACAGGGTCTAGAGAGCAGGACATTTAGGTGTCACTATCTAATGACAGGTCAGAGAGCGTCAGGGCCAGTGGACCAAGGGCTGGTGGGCCCACAATATAACCACAATCTGAGTCCAGATGACAGCACCAAGAACCAGTTCCTGGGTCAGCTTTCTGGACTCGGGCATCCTTAGGGGTTGAGTGGACCTACTGTGTGGGAAGCCACTACCACTACGAGTCAGGAGAACTGGGTCGGCCTCCATCTTTGCCCTAAGTCACCACATGGTCTGAGCTTCTCTGGCCTCCGTTAGCTCATCTCTAACACTGGATGTTAGTTCATCCTTTACCTGCCTGTTTTGAGGACCGAAGCACGGCTGTGTAGACATGTACCTGGATCTGTATAGATCCCTGTGGGTATCTGAGGGAGGGGGCTGATCCCAGGACTCAATAGCCATGGGCCCCTCCAAAGCCAGCTTCTTCTTGGAAACCTTCCCTTTCCGCAAGCCCCAGGCCTTCCCCGCCTGCACCCCTCCAGCACTTTCTGCCTGACCACACAGATCCTTAGTCTTCCTTTGGGTCCCCAGCTGTTTCATGTGTGAAAAGCTGGTCTTTACAATTACTTTGTCAGGTGGTTGGCTACTAATGACCCCCTCAAAGTGCCCCGAGCTCTGTTTGGAGAAGAGTGTCCCTTAGTGGCAGTTCAGAAATGTTTTGTAGTGCTTTTGGAGGACCCAAGCTCCTCTCTGAGGGTGACAGGCCCTGTGTGCTGCAATAGTATGCCTGCTCTGCCCTGGCACACCCCCTAGAGGTGGGGGTGTGCACTGCCACAGGTGACTGGCGGGCCTCTCAGGAGACCAGAGCTGGTGCCAGTTGACCCTGGAAATCCACTGAGGGACAAGGTTCTTGCTGGGGGAGGGGAGGGTGTTAGATCCAGCCACTGAGGCTGTTCAACTTCTAAGTGCCAGGATGGGCTGTATTATTTCAAAGCTCTCTTCCAGATCCAAAAGCATCAAGTTTCAGGATTAAGCACCCCAGGACCTTGAGATTCAGAAGACAGAATTCTAAGCGATGTAAATCCTAAGATTCTGAGTGGGCGTTCTCAGGAACACATCGCCAGCTGCCCTCCTCCACAGAAAAAGCAGAGCCTATTCAAACCCGTGGGGGCCTTGCCTCCCATTGACTTTAGGCCAGCCAACACTGCTGCCCAGAAGCAGCACACAGCAATCCTGCCACCAGAAAGCCAGGGTTGAGTTCTCTAAAGGGGAAGTGCTAATTAGTCATCTAAAACCAGGGCCTGTGGAAATGAAACGCAGGCATGCAAGACCCTCAGTATGTTTTGTCTGCAGTGTGCCCTCCCAGGATGAGACTTCTCAGACATCTGCGGTCCCTGGCCGGGTCCCTGGGAAGGTCGGAAAGGAGTAGAGTCCTTGCCCTGGGACAGACCCCTGCTTCTGTGAAGGAGACATTTCCGCGGGCCCCAGAGTTGTAACTGTCCTCCTCACCATGGTGACAAGGGTGGGGATGGCCACCAGGTGTGCCCCTGCATCTCTGTAGCTGAGTTGCTGTGTTGCAGTCTCTCCAGGGAGGCTGGGTTCACTGGGGCAGAGGGAACTTGAGAAAGACAGAGCTGAGCACACCCTACACAGCCTCCCTGGAACGTGTGGGTGCCTGGAGGTACACAAGCACTGCCTGACCACAGGCCTGGCCCCGGGAGCAGCAAGGGGTGGCTTCTCACCCTGGTGGAGCTGGTGAGCTCATCAGGTCCTCTGACTAACGTGCAGGCCGGAACGTTCCCAATGCCGCAGAACCCTCGGGTTTGTCCCCTGCCCCCACCCCTGCCTGGTACAGCAGCCCAGAGCTGCCTGGAACAGGGCTCTATCTGCAGGGCATGGCAGGTAAGAAGCAGAACTGGGGAGTTGCCTTGACCATGAGGTTAAGCATGGGTGTGAACCTCTCTGAGCTTGGCACTTGAGGACTCACATCTGACACAATTGCCTTCTCCAGGTTAACGTTCCACTGCCTTGGACCTCTGTGCTACAAAGGCCCAGATGTTTCCATTTAACTCCATAGTGCAGCTCGGCATTGAGCTGGGGCAGGAGCTGATCCTCCCCCAGCCTTAGTGCAGATGTCAGACAGAGGCCCTGTAGGCTAAAATGTCCCTGCAGATGGGGCAGAACATCTCTGGGTCCAGGAGGACTGGCTCTGATCACTGAAGGGCCAGAAGAAATGGTTGCTTTCTAAGCCAAGAGCCTGTTGTGGATCTGAATACATTCACCACAATTACACACAGTCACCTCCCCAATTTGGACTATGTATGTATGTATGTATGTATTTTTAAAATGTTTATTTATTTATTTCTGAGAGGGAGGAGGTACAGAGAGAGAGAATCCCAAGCAGTCTCCACCCTCACCATGGAGTTCACCCTCACCCTCCCACGACTATGAGATCAAGACCTGAGCCAAAATCAAGAGTCAGAGGCTTAACCGACTGAGCCACCCAGGAGCACCCTATCTATATATTTTGTTTGTCACTAAACAAAAACCAGTAGGTCTCAGTGACTCTCAGTTCTCTGGGGCCCACATACTGTGGCTGGCCCTAGGTACTGTGTCCCAGGTACCTAGTACAGAATTATCACCCACTCCCTTCACACACACACACACACACACACACACACACATTGACCCCTTAGCTGCTGACGACAGGGGCCCAGAACTAAATGTTTGGGTCCCATGAGTGAAAGGGCTCCCATGATCGGTCTGGAGGAGGACCTCTGGGAGGAGTTTTGTCCTCATCCGCTAGCCTTGGGTAGCCAGAGAACTGGCCATTAGTGCTATGGCCTGTCAGCTGTGCAAAAGGGGCAGCATGGACTTTCCTGAGCAGGAAGGCCCTCCCTCCAGCCATGTGGTCACTGCACAAGGGGACCGATGTGCTCACCAAGAGTCCTTCCATTGGATCACTTACTTCCTGGTAAAAGACCCACATGGGGGGGTGCTCTGACATCTGCACTTTGGAGCACCAGCCAGTTCTAGGATCCATTCTCCTCACAGGTGGGGAGGAGGATTAGGGGGGTGGTGAAGGTCTCCTGCCCCAGATGTGGAGAGAAAGGTGACTGAGGTTCCTGTGGGTGCTGACCTCCAGAAGCTCCAACTGGACCGGTAGGTCCCAGCAGCTCTCAATTCACTGCTGTGTCCCTGGTGCCTGGTACAGAGTTGGCACTTAGTCAACATCTGAATGAATGAATGAATGAATGAGGCCAATACATCAGAGGCCATCCAGGTCTCAGCAGTTCCTAGGCTGCCCCTGCTGGACTCCCCACTCCCCTCCAGGTAGACAGATGGGCATGTTAAGGTAGAGAGGCCTGAGTGGCTGAGACCTTAGGTTCTGGGCTCTGTGTGAGTCCCTTGGCCCCAGGCTTGAGCCTAATCCTCATCCCCTGTATCCTCCTCCATTCCAGCTTGGCTGAGGGCCTCCCTTCTTCCCAGAACTTCAGGGAGACACCAGTGGCAGGTGAATGGCACCCTCTATTTCCTCTTCACTGAGGTTGGGCGGCACCTTCACTGGAAGGGCTCTCTGTAGGCAACGATGAGTTTGGCTCTTCGCAGAGGGCCTGCGGGCCTCCCTCCCTCCCTCCTCTCTGTATCTCCCTCTCCCAGGTCCTTATGTCTGATTCATTGGCCCCTCATCCCACCCCTTCCCCACCTGACAGAGCTGGCAGATGGATGGGGCTCACTGGGGTAACTGGACCACGCTGTATTTCTAGATTCAGAGTCAATCAGGTGTGGCTATGGCTCTGGGACTGAGCTAGGCATTTCACCTCTACCGACTTCGGTGATCCTTGTGGGACTCTGTGAAGAGCAGCGCATTGTCTCCACGTTCCGTTTGAGGAGACTGAGGTGCAGAGAGATGAAGTTTCTGGACCAGGATGCAGAGCTGGTGTTTTTCCACATGGCCCCCCAGGGTCCCCACCCTGCCCCTCACCCTGCTCTCTCCTGTATTACATGATACTCCCAATGCAGAGGTTCTGACCACCGGCCAGCATGACCTCTTCAAGCAGAGGCGAGCCCTCAGGGGGAAAGGCAGGCTCAAGGCTGGGACACAGGGGAAGGGTTGTCTCCATGGGGGCAGAGAGGGAGGGCTGCAGCCAGCCAGCCAGGCACTGATAGTTTATAGGGATAAAATCAAAGGCAGTTGCAGCCACTGAAGGGGGACGTCTCCATATGTGTCCATGTCCCTGTGAGGCTACCAGCCCCATCCTCCACGGGAGCTGCCAAGGGAAGAGAAACCTTCTGTCATCTTCTGGACCCTTTCTCCTGCTTTACAGAAACAGGAACAAGTCTTGCTTGAAGGTACCCATCACCAGGTCACAAAAAGCCTCAAACTTGAGCATGGCCACCAGTCCCCAGAAAGCCTCACCTGCTCAGACCCTGGGAGCCCCGAGAATCAGAAGGTGCTTAAGGATTTAATGCCAGGTGTTTGTTGTCAGACTTCTGCACTGGCCACGCATGTGGCCCACTGCCCTCTGGCCCTTCGGAGCCCGTGGGATCTTGTCTGAGATTTCTGAGCAGCTGTAGACCACTGTGTCGGGGAGGCTATGAAATCCGACAGCAGCTGGAAGGCCCAAGGGGAGGCATTTCAAAGTCAGCTCCCACAGACATCCAAGGACAGCATAGCCCTGGCCCTGAGGCCGCACACTGTCCGGAAGCCCCAGGGGAGGATCCCACCTTGCATCTTCTACCTTCTGTGGCCCCAGGAGTCCCTTGCCTTGTGGCGGCATCCCTCCAGTCTCTGCCTCCATATTGACATGGCCTTTTCCTCTTCTTCGTGCCCATCTTCTCAGGGTGTCTTGTGAGGACACTTGTCACTGCATGATCTCATGTCACGATCCTCAATTACGTCTATAAGAACAACCTTTTCCAAACAAGGCCACCTGCACAGGTTAGTAGGTTAGGATGGCGACATATCACAATTCACCCCATGGCAGGTGATTACATTACACACTGCAAGTCTACGCTGGCCCATGAGACCCTGTGGGATCTGTCCCCCATCCAAACTCTGCACCTCCTACCTCATGGCCCCCATACCTCAGCCTACCACGGTCAGCTCATGTACCCCACTCCCGCTCGGGCCCCTGCTGTTTTCCTTACTCCCCAGGCTCCGCAGGCGCTCGTTCTGCTGCCCGGGAAGGCCATACCGTGGTCGTTCTCCCAGAGATGCACACAGTTCTCCCCATCAGAGACAGCGTTCTTCAGGTTGTCACTCTTCTGAAGTGGGGGCCTCCCCGCCAATACCTCATCTCTCCCAAGCACTTCCGCTCTGTCTCCTGCTTTGTCTTTTGCCAGCACTTATCAGCACCAAACATACATGCATTTTCCTCCTTTATCTGGTGTGTGGTCTGCCCTCTGCTAGGGGGCAGGGGTGTTTCTGTAAGTTCTGCTCACTGCTGTGTCCCAATGGCTGGATGCCTGGAGCTAGTCGGCCTTGGATGAAAGAATGAATGAATGAATGAACGAACAAGCTTCTGCTCAGGCTGAGTTCTGAGCTCCCAGAAGCTCTCATGGACATTTAGCCCCACCTGGGGCTTCCCTGAACTCTTGGGACACCTGGACTCTGAGGGCCCCACAAGTCAAGCTGTGTGCATACTCCTTGTCAAGTTTAAGTCTAGAAGGGGGTCACTGCTGGTTCAGCAGACACTCCCTAAGCCCATAACCAAGTCAGCCCCAGGCCCTGGGTCTTTCCTGGCCCTCCTGCCCCCACATGGCCCACACTTACCCTGGTCACATTCAGCCATATGTGCACAGGAACCAGTGTGGGAAGAATAGGCAGGCCCTGCTGCCCCTGCCCACCTCCAGAGCTGCCATGGGGGTGGGGTGCAATGGGGGGCTGGTCCTCCCAGTCCACTAAAGCCTGGCATGAAGGCCTCCAGGGCGGGCATTGAAGGAAGGCATGTAGACAGGCCTGGGGGCCCTGCAACACCCCTACGTTTGGTTGAAAATCCCACACCACCAGAATCTCCATCTCAGTAGAGGTAGATTATGGTCCCCAAGAGAGAGCCCTGGCCTGGAGGTAGATAGGACACTGGCTTTCTCGTCACAGCTGTGGGACACACACACGTTCCTTCCTGTTGCTGGTCTTCTGTTTCCTCATCTCTAAGTCCAGACACTGGAACACACGAGGGAGAGCTGAAATAGGCTGCTTCTTATATATTGACTCAAATAGCTCTGTTGTGGCTGCTTGGAGCACTGGGTTGGGAAGGATTCTGAGGTTCAGTCCAGGGTTACCAGGAAAGCAGCACAGTGGTCAATGAGCGATGTCTGTGACGGGGACGGGGAGGAGAGTGAGTGCCAAGGTGTGTGAAGGCTCAATGAGATGATACATGAGGGTGCTTCAGGCTACAGGTCTACACGAGTCTGTAGATGCCTACGGTAGCCCCAGAAGTCCTTGCTGAATTTAGTTGGTGACTGTGAGGCAGCCAGTGTGAACTGCTGGCTGGGGAATCTTCCAAGAGCCAGTGCAGAGGCTGCTCTGGGGGGGGGGGGCGGGGTGGAGGCCGCAGGACAGTGAGCCGAGAGCCCCGCACTGCACTTTGATTCTGGGGTGGTTGTGGCGCTTGCTGGCAGAGGCTCGCTTCTGGCCCAAGGCTTGGATCAAGAAGGCCATGGCCCTGCCTGGGCCCGGCCAAGTGTCCTCCACAGCTGTCCTCGGGACAGACACAGAGCCATCACATCTCTTCTGGGAATGCTGGGAAGACTTTCATAGCCAGAGCGGCTGGATAGGCATGAATGCCTTGGAAGGAGGTGCCCCAACATGATTAGAGTCTCAGTTTCCCATCTGTGGGGGAGGAGTCACACTTGCTGTCGACTTTTCAGGTGGGGCTGGCATCAGCTGTGCCTGACAGAAAGGCGATGGCCGAGTGGGTGAGTGGGGGCCGCATGCCCTGGGGCAAAGCTGTGCCCACCTGGAGGATGCAGCACCTTTCTCTAATGCCCTGTGGACCAGTGGTAGCTCTGGGCTTCCATATCATGCTGAACCATTAGCTTCATCATTGTAATTCTTCGTGCTCTAAATGAGGCAGGTAGACCCAGTAAGAGGGAATCATGGCACCAGGAAGGCTTCATAGAGGAGGGAGGGTCTGAGCTGGGCCTTGCAGGGTCTGGAGCAAAGATGGCAACCACAGCCCCTGTCTGGACGACTGACTTCCCCCAGAGGGACTGCGGCCTGCTCTGTGCTGCTGCCTTTCCCAGCACAGCTGTTTTCTTTCCTAGTTCTATATTTTGGTTCCCGCCTCTTCTGTGACATCAATGCAAATGAGACAACACACACAACAACTTCAAAGCCAAGGAAGCCTGGGGCCAGAGCTATCCCCATGGGACCCTGCCTGGCAGGGAAGCTGGGCAAGTGGTCCCTCAGTGCCCACCCTCCAGCTCTCAGCTGGGTGGGAAGACCTTTTCAGGGCCCTGAGTTTGCTGAGTGGCCCAGAAGAGGCGGTAGTCAGGAGGCAGTGTTTTATGCTAACCCACAAGAGCTCTAGCACCGCTTATGGCTGGAATTTGTGTGTGTGTGTGTGTGTGTGTGTGTGTGTGTGTGTGTGTGTGTGTTTTAAATCTCTGGGAACTTAATCAAAGATTTTTCCTGTGTGGTGCCCCAGAATATAAAATGGAGGAAGACATGACCCAGAGCTTACCCCCTACCTGCTTTTTGGGGGGCCCCAAAACACTTTTTGGGCCACCAGTAGTTTGAAAACTACTGACCCACAGATGTGACCCAAATGTTTAAGGCTCTTCATAACTCTCTCCTCTGTCCACCCAGCACCTCTGCAACCCCACCTGTGGCCACACCAGGTACTCCCGGTTTCTGTCCAGGCCCTCGTGTGTTTTTTCACCCTCTGCTTTGTCATCCTGGAACACTGATCTCTCTCCCTTTCTTTCCTCTTCCCTCCCATTTTTCTCCTGGAAAACTCCTGGTCATCCTTCAAGAGCCCGGCCAGGATACCACTTCCCCAAAGAGACTTACCTTGATCTCCGACTACCAGACACCCACATACATAGACAGAGTGGCCCTTTTGTCCTCTCTCCATACTGCATCTCCCCACCCCAACATCAAAGTCTTCCTTCTCCTGTGTTTGAAGTGCCTGTTTCCCTGTTTGTCCCCACAAGTGTCTGAGCTCCTTCAGAGCCTGGTGTTTTTTCACCTCTGCATTTTCTGGGTTGGGCCCCTAGGCCCCATCTGCCTCATACAGGTGACTGCTCGGTGCTGACCCGAGGTAGCCCCAAGGGCCTCGGCTCACTGGACTCTAGGTGGGATTTGGAGGTCCAGCTCAGGGCCACCCCTCATGGCCACACAAGGGGGCTGAGCCTGCATCATCGCTAAACTCCACGTGAAGTGGGCTCCCTCCATGTTTATGGTGTGGACTTGAAGCACGGGATTTGCAAGCTTTGAGCAGTATGAGGACCTCCACCTTAGCTCTGGCCATTGCCCCCCCCTGCCCAGCAGGAAACAGGCATCTGCTCCAGGACTCTGGAGTAAAAGGTCACTTCCTGGGCCAGGGTAACCCTGGCAGCATGATCCCGTCCCCTTCCCCTCGCCCAGCAGCCTCAGTCTAGCCAAGTGTCCATGTAAGCTCTGATTTGGTCCAAGTTTACAGTCAGGCTAAGGAAGGTCTTGTGGTGGTTTTCGAGCCCTGGTCAGATTTCCAGACGTCCCAGCGCAGCCTGCCGCTGCCTTGCTGGGGGCTTCTGCAAACCCCTGAGCCTTCTGCCTCAGTTTTCTTGGCTGTAAGACAAGGAAGCAGATTTGGGTGAGAAGTGATCAAAACTGGGCTGTAGGAACCTTAGGGATTCCACAGACGTTAGAGTACTTTTGCCAAGCAAACTACTTTGCCTGGAGAAAACGCAATGCTTTTTTTTTTTTTTTTTTAATTTTTTTTTATGTCAGACATGTTAAAGTTCTGAGTAAGATTTTTTACCCGAGAAAAAAAAATAATTTTCACTGATTGAAAAAAACACCTAAAAACTACTAGATACGATTTTTATGCATTTAGAAATCCAAATAGTGTGGACTGAAATTCTAGGAGGTTCTCAAAAGATCGAGACTGAGAGAAATTCCGGGGAAGAAGAGCCGCTTTCTGTTCCCAGCCATAAACTGCTGTTGTCGTTACATCATTGCGAGGTAGGGGTGCCTGGAAAGTCTCTTTCCTCCCTGTGTGTTGCCTTCAATGTCAGAAGTTTGCTCACATAAGACTGACTTCTTCAGATATATTGTTGTGCTCTTTTTCTTCTTTAAATGTTTATGTGTTGATTTTGAGAGAGAGAGAGAGAGAGAGAGAGAGAGAGAGTGAGCACCTGCGGGAGAGGGGCATATGGAGAGAGAGAGACAATCCCAAGCAGGCTCCACGCCCCTACTCGGGGCTCCATCCCATGACCCGGAGGGGCACCGGGAGATCATGACCTGAGCCGAAATCAAGAGCTGGAAACTCAACTGACTGAGCAGCCCAGGTGCCCCTATGTTATCGTGCTCTTTAAACTCTTCTTTTAAACCTCCCTCCTCCTTCTCCAAGGGTTCCTGGGCTGGTGAGCTAAGCTAAGCTTCTCCTTGGAGTAGGGAGAGGGCAGCCGCTGGGAGGGTAGGGTGGGGGTGGGGAGTGGCTGACACGAGGTGAGGGGGTGTGGAAGTGCCGGAGGGGCACAGGCACCCGAAGCCTGGGTGAGCACTGTCCCCCGGGGCCTGTGGCCTATTGGAGAGATTACTAAACTCTGCCGGAAAAGTTCCTATTTTTCTGTTCAGGCTCCTGGCATCCGGTCCAGGCCAGGACCTGGGCTGTGGGGGTTCCAAAACAGGAACTGGGGCAAGAAGATGGAGGGGCTGTCACAGCCCGGGGCTGCTGCCGGCTCGTCCCACACTCCCCCCCTCCCCCCGGGGCCAGGGAAGTGCTCCTCACGTGGGCAAGGCTCCCAGCCACAGCCAGCCACCTGGATTCATGCCCAGTTGGGGACATGAGCCTGCATCACCCCAATCATCCTGGACACCCAGGTCAAGCAAATGAGTTGTGAGTACTTAAAATCAGATTCGGATACGTTCCAAACTGGGAATCTGTCTCAGGGGACACTACTGGGCTTGCAGACAGAGGCCAAAGGACTTTGAGCCTTCTCTGCAATGTTTTTTGTTTTTTTTTTTTTTTGTCCCCAAGGAAAATGTATTCATGGACTACTTGGGTAAAAATAATAATAATAAAAAAGACTTTTTTAAAGGCCAGACTTAAAGAATTTACTGTAAAAATATCAGTTGTCGGGGCGCCTGGGTGGCGCAGTCGGTTAAGCGTCCGACTTCAGCCAGGTCACGATCTCGCGGTCCGGGAGTTCGAGCCCCGCATCGGGCTCTGGGCTGATGGCTCAGAGCCTGGAGCCTGTTTCTGATTCTGTGTCTCCCTCTCTCTCTGCCCCTCCCCCGTTCATGCTCTGTCTCTCTCTGTCCCAAAAATAAATAAATGTTGAAAAAAATTAAAAAAAAAAAAAAAGAAAAAAGAAAATATCAGTTGTCTTACAATTGACTCCAAACATGTTCCCTTTCAGAGATGGGGTGGCAGGGAGTAGGGGCTGACTGGTTCAGACAGTGCTCCTGACTTGCTGAATGGTTTGGAATTGGATCTGGCTCCTTGAGCCTCAGTTTCTCCATCTGTACAACGGGGAAGTGGACCCAATATTCTCTGAGGTGTGTGTGTGTGGGGGGGGGCTTCTTGCAGTGGTGACGGTTCACTTCAGATGCAGCGTCCTCTGAGACGCACGCCCTCAGAGGCTTGGATGTGGTCCTAGGGCAGTGCATGACAGTGGAGCATGCCTGGGACTCTTTGGGCAGGTGAGCTGAGCTGTGTCCCTGGGGAGAGTATGCCAGGCCTCAGAAAGCCCCCCCCCCCCGCCCCAGGACAGTCAGGACAAACAGTGGCATAGTAACAGGTTTAGTCATGTCCCTCTCCGAGTTTGGGACTGAACAGCCATGACCTGTGTGTGTCATTAAGACAGAGATGGTCTGGTTAGGGACATTGCCCCAGTGACCCTGCCCCCGGCACCAATCACTATGACAACAGCTCAATAGGGTCCCAGCGGCCTAAGAATCCTGCTTCCACTGAGAGCGAGGTTGGCTGAGGTCAAAGAGGGATTAATAGAGCCCTGTTCTCATTACACCACAAAGCGCCATTATTACAAGTCGCAGTGGCCCTACCAGGAGATGCATCATGTTTTCAAGTCACAGAGAGCCCAGTCCACCAAAGAGAATGGTTCCAGCATCAGCTTCAAAGTCACCCTGAGCCCAGAGGAGGAGGAGGAGGAGGAGGAGGAAAATGAGACATGTCCAAATGTCCAATGGACGGTCACACAAAGCAGGGTAAAGCCAAAGCACAGCACAACTTGGCCTCATTCACACAACGATGTTGATGACATTATTACATTAAAGTCCTCACAATACATAGAAACAAGGTTACAAAATCTGTTGACAAGATGCCATTTTTCTTTCAAAAAATCATATATATACATATACACAGTAAAGATATAGAAGAAAATATTTTAAAATGTACTAGTGATTATCTTTGGAAAGTGGGATTGTGTAATTTTTTTCTTTTGGTTTATCTGCATTTCTTGTAATGAAAATATATTTATTTCTCTTGCATTTCTAAAAACCTTTCTTAAAGTTTGGTACAGAGAATTAGAAGATTGTCATTCTTTCCCTCTGTGAACAAACTGCAGTTAATAAAATGCATGGGAGGGCATTGATTCGGAGGGTCATGTTTTCTTATAAAGAATATTTATATTCTAATATTTATAACGTAATATTTTAGTAATTCAAGAAAAGATTTTTTAAGAAATTTTGCATTAACCAGTATATAAGTATATACTGAAAGTATATAAGAAACATTATTCTAAAGAATCCTGTGTATCCTCATGCCTTCTTACAACAGAGTGCAGTGGAAAGAATTCATCGGGGGTGCCTGGGTGGCTCCATCGGTTGGGTGTCCAACTTCGGCTCTGGTCATGGTCTCATGGTTCCTGAGTTCAAGCCCTGCATGGGCTCTGTGCTGACAGCTCGGAGCCTGGAGCCTGGTCTGGATTCTGTGTCTCCCTCTCTCTCGCTCTCTCTCTCTCTGTCTGAAAAAGAAATAAACACTAAAAAAAAAAAAAGAATTTATCATTAGCTTTATCACTGTGAGGGGTCTGAATTCTACCATATTATGTAATAGGCTGATCTTTAGGACTATTGGACGAGCAGAGGTATTTGTATCTGCAGTGAATAGTCTCAGATAACCCTACTCATTAAGTATCTAGACTTGCTTTTTGTAATTTTTCAGTCTGTCTCACCCACTGCTGATAAACGTCAGAATGAACATCCTGCCCGTAGCAACTCTTTTCCTGCTCTCTCTCTAATTCGGTGCTTCAAGTCTACTATCATCTTAGGAAAAAACGTAGATCCTGCACTTTGTCAAAAGTGTGAGTGAACTAAGGGAACACAGAGAGCTGAGTGGGGCCTCGAAGGGGAGGCTCTGACAAGCTGAGGTGCAGAGTGAGAGGTGTTCGAAAGGAATGGCTCCCGGAGGCTGGGGTTAAATCACGTAGCATCATGTAAGTCACCTTAAAGAGTCTGGACTTTATCCCGAGAGCAGTTGGAAGCTATTGAAGAATTTCAAGAAGGGAAGTGAGGTGTTTACGTTGGTGTTTTAAAAAGATTACCACAAGGATGATTTCTTGTGTGGAGAAACACGAAGGGAAGGAAATTTGGCTGTGAAAAGATAATTATTGGGACGTTTATGTGTGTGTTCTCTTCTAGCTGATGAGCCCAAACACATTCTCCCTTTAAGAGGGGTCATAGGAGAAGTTTCTTTCTGGCCTCTGTGCCAGGAAAAGAGAGGCATCCCCTAAGCTCTAGATATATTTTTATGCCATTGGCCTGTATATCTTATAAATAATTGCATTTTCCTCTTTGCTTTGGCCACCAGGAAGCCCCATGTATGTAATTCTGCACACTGACTTTACCCTTCTCTCTCTGTCAGATGCAACTTTTGTCTTGCCTAGAATTATTTATTTATAGTATCCTTCCTATTATTTGAATTTCCATAAGTAGCATCAAATGATTTTTGGATCAAAGTATAGTATTTAAAAAATCCTTTAGAAGTCTCAGCTTGAAAAAAAAAACAAAAAAAGATCAATAGCTTTTGCTATTTGGGTATGGGCAGATTTCACTATGTTAAATACTGCTTTTAAAAATAAGGAAGTCTATGACACCAAAAGCATAAACTACCAAAGAAAAAGTAAATAAATGGGACTTCATGAAAATTTAAAACTTTTGTGCTTCAAAGGACACTAGCAAGAAAGTGAAAAGGTAGCCCACAAAAATGGGGAAAATATTTGCAAATTCTGATAAGGGACTCATATCTAGAGTATATAAAGAACTCTTACAACTCAATTTTAAAAGTCTAACAATCCAATTAAAAAATGGGGACGGAATCTGAGCAGACATTTCTCCAAAGAGAATATACGAATGGCTAATAAGCACATGAAAAGATGCTCTGTATCATCAGTCATCAGGGAAATGCAAATCAAAATCACAATGAGATATCACTTCACAGTCATGAAGACAGCTATAATGAAAAGACAGATATTAACAAGTATTGGGGAGGATGTAGAAAAATCCGAGCCTTCATCCAGCACTGCTGAGAATGTAAAGTGTTGCATTTACTTCACAGTCTGGTAGTTCCTCAAAAAGATAACATGGGATCATCGTATAATTCGGCAATTCTACTGTAGGTATATACCCAGGAGAAATGAAAACATGTCTACACAAAAACTTGTATGTGAATATTCATAGAAATGTTATTCATAATAGTCAAAAGGTAGATTCAACTAATAGAATCCAACTAATAAATGGATGGAATACTGACACATGCTACAACATGAAAAGATCTTGAAAATGTTGTGCTAGGTAAGTAGCAAGTAACAAGAAGCCGTATCTTTGATCATTTCACTTACATGAAATGTCCAGAATGGGCAAATATATAGAAGACAGAAAATAGATTGATTGCTTAAAGTTAGGGGGTGTTGGGGAGATTGGTACATGAGAACTGAAGAAAGTGGGCTTTCTTAGATGATGAATATATATATATATATATATATATATATGGTGATGAAAATGTTCTGAAATTGATTGTGGCAGTGGTTGTGTAGCTCTGTGAATATAATAAGAACCACTGAATGGTACATTTTAAGGGCGAGAATTGTGTAGTATGTGAATTATATCTCAACAAAGCTTGTTTAAGAAAACCTGGGAAGTCACCATGCTTGGCCCGCTCAGTATACTTGGCAAGCCAGGTCTACATAGCAGCAGAGGTGGGTTTCAACTCCAGCTCAGCCACTTCCCAGCTGGGTAACCTTCTCCCATAAGGAACTTCACCTCCCTAAAAGGGAGACAGTGTCGGG
>NW_024412419.1:16235645-16244456 GCF_014898765.1 Herpailurus yagouaroundi
GCTAGCACTCAGTAGGGACAGAGCAAGCTGCTCTCCAGAGGGCCCTCCAAAGCACCCCCCCCCCCCAAATGATTGGAACTCACAGATTCTCCTTATGGGAATTGACTGTCACTGGCCTTGTTATATTTAAATATTTAAATAACAATCCATCAGACTTTATGCGTCTGAAAAACTCAGAGAAGGTGCTGGAAGGCAGGTGTGTGGCTGAGGCCACCTTTTCCATCCCTCCCTATTTCCCAGGAAGCCTGGTCCAGGGTGGGACTGGGATGGTCTGAGGTATGGCTGTCTGCCCTTCAGTGGTCGTTCAATCGCTTGACCCTTCGCTGAGGAATGAAGAGCTTTTCATTCTACACCCTGTGTCTCTCAGGCCCTATATAAGCTGTCCTACTTTTTTTTTTTTTTTTTTAAGTTTTCTTGTTTATTTATTTAGAGGGAGGGGCAGAGAGCGAGAGGGAGGGAGGGAGAGAGAGAGAGACTCTCAAGCAGGCTCTACACTGTCAGCGCCCAGCCCAATGCAGGGCTCAAACCCACGGACCATGGAAGAGCCTGGCTGGGCCTAGAGTTCTGAGTCATAAAATTACAGAAAGTCAGTGGGAAGTCCCCTGGGGTTCCAGATGGGGAGACTGAGGCACAGAGATGGGCAGGCCCGGCCACAGTGGCCTCCCCAGCTCAGTTCTCTGGAGGATTCAGATGTATTCAGTGACCTCCTCTATGTGCTACACTTGGCTTACAGTTCCAGTGCATTCCTGTACTTACTCCCATCAAACGTATGAGATAGATGTTATTTCCTCTTCTACAGCGGAGTACAGAGACTTGCCCAAGGTCACTCAGAGAGTAAGCAAGCTCCGATTCAAACCCTGCCTGTCTGATGCCAAAGCCCATGCTCTTTCTCCTGGAATGGTCCCCCAGTTTCTCCATTTCCGAAGTCAAGGAGGTCGTAGGGGAGAGGGTTCTCCCCTGCCCCAGCTGCAAGAGGACTCTGCTCCAGACTCAGGATTTCCAGAGTTTGCTTCGGCCTCCTCTGGTTGTGCTGCTACCCTCCCATCTTCCTCCCTCCCCACCTCACTCACTTCTTCCCCCAGCTGCTCCATTCTCGCAGCCCAGGTCTGGCCCTCTCTCAACTTGGGAGCCTCGGTTTAAACTCCCATGGGAGAGAGGGGAAACCATTATAGGCATCCCCAGTTCTAAGCTTGAGACGATCTCTCAGGATGCCTTTTGTTGCCAAGAAAAATGAAACAGATGTCTGGCAATAACTTCACAAGTTTCCTGCCAAACCAGAGGAGAGCTTGTCTTTGGTTTAGAAGCGGCCAAGAAAGACAAGCCCCAGCCCGTATCATTCCCAGGAAACATGCAAACACACACGAGCTTCTCAAACCTGGGAGGCCTGCACTCCAGCAGGCTCTCTGGGCAGGATTTCAACATCAGCTGTAGAAACACGCTGCCCCCTTCCTCCACCTGCCTCGCGCCTTCCATCCTCCACGGCCCCCCAGATTTTCCCCGCCACCACCCTGTTCCCCATTATCCAGTGACTCTGTGGCCTCCTGGCCTGGCAGGCAAGGCTGGCTTCCTTGCTGGGCTTGTTTCCCAGCATGCTCTAGGTACCTCTTTGTGTGTGTGGTAAAATACACTAAATGTAAAATTGACCATTTTAACCATTTTAAAGTATACAACCCAATGATTTAGTACACTTACTAAATGTTGTATGCTCATTGCGACTATCTACCTCTGAAGATTTCATCACCCCGAAACGAAAGCCCATAGCTAGCCACTCCCCTTTTCCCCAGCCCCCAGCCCCTGGCAACCACTAATCTGCCTTCTGTCTCTATGAATTTCCTATTCTGGACATTTCATATAAACGGCATCATGTTTGGTTTCTTTTGCTTGGCTTAATGTTTTCAAGGTTCATCCATGTTGGAGCGCAGATCAGGACTTCACATGGGGATACTTTCTGGCTGAATGATATTCCGCTGAGTGGATATACCACGTTTTGTTCATTCATTCATCAGTTGATGGACATTCACTTGTTTCTGTCTGTGAGCTATTTTATGAATGGTGTTACCACGATATTCTTGTGCAAGTTTTGTGTGAACACCTCTTTTGAATTCTTTGGGGCATATACCTACAAGTGGAATTGCTGGATCGTATGATAATTTTTTAACTTTTGGAGGAACCACCAATTTTTTTTTCCTCAGCAGCTGTACCATTTTACATTCTCAGCAGCAGTGTGAGAGTTCCAATTTCTCCATATCTTTACAAACACTTGCTATTTTTCCGGTTTTTTAAAAAATTAAAGCCATCCCAGTGAGTGTGAAGTGGCAGCTCATTGTGGTACAGATTTGCATTTTCCTGATGACTACTGGTGTTGAGCGTATTTTCATGTTCCAGTTGGCCATTTGTATATCTTCTCTGGAGAAATACCTGGTAAAGTTCTCTGGCCATATTTAAATTATTTGTTTTGGGGCCCCTGGGTGGCTCAGTTGGTTAAGTGTCCGACTTCAGCTCAGGTCATGATCTCACCGTTCATGAGTTCAAGCCCCGCATCGGGCTCTGTGCTGACAGCTCAGAGCCCAGAGCCCACTTTGAGTTCTGTATCTCCCTCTCTCTCTGGCTCTCCCCTGCCCCTGCTCACACTCTGTCTCTGTCTCTGTCTCTCTCTCTCTCTCTGTCTCTCTTTCTCTCTCTCTCCCAAAAATAAACATTAAAAAAAACAATTTAAACTATTTGTTTTATTTTATTGTTGAGTTGTAAGAGCTCGTTATGCATTCTGGGTACTAGCCCGTTATTGGATACATGGTTTGCAAATACTTTCTCCCATTTTCTGAGTTGACGTTCCACTCTCTTGATGGTGTCCTTTGCAGCACAAATGCCTTCAGTTTTGATGAAATTCAATTTATTTTTTTCTTTTGCTACTTGTGCTTTTGGGGGCACATCTAAGAATGCGTTGCCAAATACAAGGTCATGAAAATCTACCCCTATGTTTTTTTTCTAAGGGTTTTATATATTTAGCTTCTATATTTATTTAGGTCTTTGATCCCTTTTGAGATGATTTGGGTACATGATGTGAGGTAGGGCCAATTGCATTCATTTGCATATGTATAACCCCTTTGACACCATTTGTTGAAGAGACTATTCTTTCTGCATTGAATGCTCCTGGCACCTATGTCAAAATCAATTGACCATAGATGTATTGGTTTATTTCTGGTTTCTCAGTCCATTCCATTGATCTATATATGTCTATCCTTGCATTATCACCACACTATTTTGATAACTGTAGCTTTGTAGAAAGTTTTTAAATCAAGAAGTGTGAGTCCTCCAATGTTGTTTTCTTTTGCAAAATTGTTTTAGCTTTTCAGGGTTCCTTGCAATTTGATGTGAATTTTATGGTTAGTGTTTTCATTTCTGTAAAAAAGACCATTGAGATTTTGATAAGAATTGTACTGAATCAGTTGATCAATTTGGGAAATATTGCCATCTTAATAATGGTAAATCTTCTGGTACATAAATATGGGATTTTTTCCATTTATTATTTTACTCTTTTTTTTTTTTGTCTCTTTCAGCAATGTTTTATAATTTGCAGGGTACAAGTCTTTCACTTCCTTGGTTTAGTTCATTCCTAGGTATTTAATTGTTTTTGATGGCATTATTTATGGAATTATTTTTAATTCCCTTTTTTTAGACAGTGTATAGAAATAAAATTGATTTTATGTGTTAATCTTGTATCCTTCAACTTTGCTGAATTCATCTATTAGTTGTAATAGTTTTTGTGTGTGTGTGAATTCTTGAGGATTTCTTACATGTAAGATCATGTCATCTACAAATAGACAGTTTTACTGCTTTTTTTCCCAGCATGGATGCCTTTTATTTCTTTTTCTTGCCTAATTGCTCTGGCTACAACTTCCAATACAAGTCTGAATAGAAGTAGTAAAAGCAGGTGCCCTGTCTTGCTCCTGATCTCAGGGAAATGCTCTTGATTCTTGTTGGCTTATCTCCCCACTCTCTCCAGGGTGTCTGGTCCCTATCCTTGCTGGCTCTGCTGCCCCAAGGAAAACCACTCTCCAGCCTTTGCCATATCCTCCAGTCCCCACCTCTGCCCTCTGCCTCTCTGTTGAGTTCCCTGTCCTTCATACTAAGTTTTTGGAGGAGTTCCCTGTGCCTCAGTCGTGTGGCCCCCACTAGTCAGGTAGCATCTCCCTGGCCCTCTCCCTCAGTTCTGAACATGAAGGGGACAGGGACAAACCTCGTAAACACGGAGGTTTGGAAAAAAACACCTGTTTTTCAGGACCCTGAGGGGTCAGGCTTGCTGCAAAGAACTATGTTTGGGCCTGCTGGGCCAGAGGAAAAACAAATCACCAATTCTTGCTGGTCTGATTGGCAGGTGCCCAGAGAGACCTGGTGGCCATCCATGAGATATGGGAGTTATGGGTGCCTGGATCTGTGGCAGCTGGAACCTGCTGAGTTGGCATGGGAACCTCTGTTTGTGGGCAGGAACTTTTGCTCCCTTCCCTCTTAGCTGGAGGGGAATCTTGTAAGTGCCCACAGTGATGCCCATGCCCCTGAGGCTAGGCACCTCTGTGAAGACAATGGCTTGAGCCACAAAAAAGGTGGGCTTGGAGCATAAGTCCAGAAACAGAAGCCAGATGCATCCAGAACCACGCGTTCCTTTGGCTAGTGTGAGGTCATATCCTCCCAGGGGCCCTCAGCACCCCTCTGAGACTGCCAGAGTCTGCTGGGGACCCTCTGTCAAGGCTGGCACCAAACAACTCCCAGGAGAATTGCACAAAACCATCATGACAGTGGTATGCTGGGTCAAGTGGACACAGTAAATAAGAATATAGAATTCTGAGAAACCTAAATTAATAATTTAAAAATTATGTATATTCTACAAGCAGAATGCATATTTTAAAACATCTATTGCATATTTATAAAATTTGGGTATGTGCTAGGCTATAAAGAAAAACTTTTAAATTACGGAAAGAGAAATCCTACAGATTCCCATTCTCAGACCATAATGCAATAAGACTAGAAATGAATCACAGAGGGATAATAATAATAATAATAATAGTGATAAAACGTTGGAAGCAAAAGCACAAACATATCAGCAGTATCAGTATTTAGAAGAGCTCTTCACTTTTAAACAGGAAATAGAAACTATGAATTTAGACTTCCAAAAAATTAATGAAAATGAGAACATTTTGAAGTCTGTGGGAGGTGACCCAAACTGTGCCAGAGAAAATTCTGTGGCCTTCTGTGTTTTTAAAAGTAACAACGAAAAAGGGAAAGTAAATTAAAAATGTAATTCTAAAAAAAAAAAAAAAAAAGAACTTAAAAAAAAGGAGAAATGGACACAGTTAAAGTGGAAATTAATGAATTAGATGGAAAAGAAGTAGGGGAGCCTGGTCAGTTGGGCATCAGACCCTTGATTTTGGCTCAGGTCATTGATCCCAGGGTTGTGGTGGGATTGAGCCCCATGTCAGGCTCTGCACTGAGCCTGGAGCCTATTTGGGATTCTCTCTCTCTCTCTCTCTCTCTGCCCCTCTCCCCACTCCTCTGCTCACACACACACACACACACACACACTCACACACACATACACATACACACACGATGAAAATTAAGTCAAACAGATCTTTAAAACCAAAAACTGGTTCTTTGTAAAGATGCATAGAATAAATTTCTTACAAATATAACCAATTAAGAAAGGAGAATAAAAAAAAAAACCCTAAAAAGAAAATTGCACTATTAACCACCAATATGAAGACAAATTTTAAACTAATAAAATAACATGATATGTATCTGACATCTGGACGATTTTCTAGAAAAATATACATGATCAAAATCAACTTGAAAAGAGTTAGAAAAACATGCGCAAATCCATGTTCGTAGAAGAACCAAAATAATTATGACGAGCTAAGCCCCTCCAGAGAGCAGGTCCAGGACTTTTCACAGGTGAGTGACAGGTGGGGACAAGGGCACACTTACACCCCTTGAGGAGGGGGAGGGGTGGGCCTGGGGGTTTGCCCAGGTGCTTTGTCATTTTTATGGTAGGTCTGTCCTGATTTCAGCGTGAGCCTAGGGACCCAGTTCTTGGATTGGGGCTCTGAGCTCCTTCCCCTCCTCTCTCTAAACTTGGGACCATTCAGCCTCAGGCTAAGGGCATGTTCCTCGAGCTGAGCCCAAAGAAACCAATGCCAAGAGAAAAATTACCTCAGGAACAGGCAGGGGCCGCAGCAGGAGCTGCCTCTCACTAATTAGCAATAATAGCACCTCAGGCTGACATTAGGGAAAGTGAGGTGACCTGTGTAAACCTCCTCGCATGTAGCTGTGTAGGGTGTCCACCTTTAGGTGACCATGGGACAAAAAAAAAAAACAACTCTCTGACCAATGCCTGAAGCAGGATGAGACTCTCCTGGGAGGCAGAGGCCTGGCCCTGACCCCCACCAGCACCCTGACCTGCTGCTCTCACAGGGCCTCGTGAGCAGTCTTTGGCTCTCTGCCCCTTGAGAACCACATGACAGGACTTCCTTGATATTCCAGCAAGCAAAGGTCCATGCACTCTCTGACCCAGAGGGAGAGCTGGTGGAGGCCTTCGGCAGGACTGAGACTCCAAAGCCCACTTCTGGGGTCCAGGTGGACCCCTGAGTCTCCCCCAAGGAAGGCTCATTTTCTTGAAGGTCAATGGAGCCCAAGCCGCTGGGGCTCAATGAGGCCTTTGGGAGAGTCCCTGGCATGGATTCCTGGTAATGGGGTCCCCCAGCCTCATCCCATGAGAAGTAGGAAGACCTGGCTGTGCAGCTCCATGGATTTGCTGAGGGGATCTTACCCACCTCTGAAAGGCACTGCACCATCTTGCAATAAATCCTCTCCATCTGCCTGTCCAGGACAACTACAGGGAAGAGGAAGGAAAGATGGAAATCATACAGAAGAGAGATAAGCTTTCAGGGAACCAAGGCCAGTCAGTGCTTCCAGGCTGACGGGATTTTGACCCCTCATATCCCCCAGGGAACTCTGGGGTGGGTCTCTCCCTTCACAGGAGGCTTCCAGCCCCTTCCCTGAGATTTTCCCATCTGCTGGACCAGGAACCCCTTCCACCATCAACCAAACATTTGTGACTTTCAGCTGGAACCCAGGGCTCCCTGGCGGCTATAGACGACGTCATTGAAGGTGGGGCATGGTCTGGGGTGGCAGGAGTAGGAGACATCTTCTGGGTCAGGAGCCTCAACTTGTGGTTCTTCTTTTTTAAAAAAAATAGACTTTATATTTTAGAGCAATTTTTAGTTCACAGCAAAATTAAATAGGGAATATAGAGAGTTCCCATATACCCCCCTGCCTGCACACACCTCTCCCATTATTAACATCCCCCACCAGAGTGGTGCATTTGTTATAAATGATGAACCTGCACAGATATATCACATCATCAAAGCCCATGGTTTACGTTAGGGCTCACTCTTGGTGTTGTACATCCTATGCGTTTGGACATAGAGTGACAAGTATCCATCATTATAGTATCATACAGAGTAGTCTCGCTGCCCTAAACATTCCTTGTGCTCTACCCATTCATCCCTCTGCCCCCTCAGTCCCTGGTAATCATGGATCCTTTTGCTGTCTCCACAATTTTGCCTCTTGCAGCATGGCATATAGTTGGGATCATACAGCACGTCGTCTTTTTTGATTGACTTCTTTCATGTGCGTTTCAGGTTCCTCCGTGTCTTTTCATACCTTAATAGTTCATTTCTCTTTTTTTTTTAATTTCTTTTTCTTTTTCTTTTTTGAGAGTGAGAGAGAGACATAGTGTGAGCAGGGAAGGGGCGGAGAGAGAGGGAGACACAGGATCAGAAGCAGGCTCCTGGCTCTGAGCTGTCCGCACAGAGCCCGACACGGGGCTCGAACCCACAAACTTGTGAGATCATGACCTGAGCTGAAGTCAGATGCTTAACTGACTGAGCCACTCAGGTGGCCTGATAGTTCATTTCTTTTTAGTGCTGAATAATATTCCATTGTCTAGATAGATCACTGTTTATCTATTCGCCTCTTGAAGGACACCTTGGTTATTTCCAAGTTTTGGAAAATAAGAATAAAGCTGCTATAAACATTGGTGTGCAGGTTTTGGTGTGGATATAAATTGTTAACTCATTTGGGTAAATCCCAAGGAACATGATTGCTGGATTAAATGGTAAGACTCTGTTTAGTTTTCTACTATGGTTCCTCTTTCAACAGCTTTATGGAAGTATAATTTACATACAGTAAAAATTCCCCTATTTTAAGTGCGAAGTTTAATGAGTTTTGTTTATAGTCATGCTCAAATTGTAGAATATTTCTGCCACCTCAGAAAGTTTCCTCATGCCCCTTTGCCCAGCCCCAGCCCCAGCCCCAGGCGACCACTGATCTGTTTTCTGTTACTATAGTGTTGCCTTTTCTAGAATTTCATATAAATGGAACCATACAGTATGCAGTTGTGGGGGTCTCATTTTTTTTCACCTAGCCTGTTTCTGAGACATTCACCATGTCATCGTATCTATTAGTGTTTTCCTTTTCTTTGCTGAGCAGTATCGCACTGTATGGATGTACTTGTTGGTTTATCTGTTAACCAGCTCATGGATACTTGGGTTCTTTCCTTTGGTTGGGTCTGTTATGAATAATGGCGCTATGAACATTTGCGTATATCTTTGTGGTTGTGGCTTCTTTCCAAAGGAGAATGCAGGAACCCCACCCCCAGTCCTGCCCAGAGCAAGCAGGGAAATGAGGAGGTTGGGGGAGGCTCAAGGCATCAAGAGGAAAGGGCATCACCTCCAGGCCAGAACTGCCAGAAACCTG